>NC_138077.1:146612120-147252120 GCF_964212035.1 Myotis nattereri
TTGGCAGGGCAATGATCTGATCCCCTGAGGCACATATGAATGCTGCTACTTCCTAGGGAACCAGGCTTAGTTTATTATGCTTGATGTCTGATTCTCTTTACTAATATCTAGCTACCTATGCCAACAGACGTGGGCACTCGGCTGGTCCTCAGTCCAAGCATATTTCCTGGTCTCAGTCCCTTGTGCTCTGATACCATTGAGCTCTGAATCTTTAAGCTGATTGACGAAGTTCTGTTCCAGCTCACAGGTGACAGACCCTGAATGCACAGCCTCTCCTTGGGGGTGATTTAGAAACCCAGAGTCAAAAGTCTGCTTAATGCCTCAGCCAAGGATGTTTCAGAAGACGAGCTTCTAGACTCAGCTGAGAATAGCCTGTGTGTACTGAGAACAAGAGTATTACCTAGGCACAGGGAAGACCCTCTACTCAAAGGACAAACTGACATTAGCAGACATTCCTTTGCTGGAACTTGTCAGATGGAAGAGCAAAGGCTGAGTGCCAGCAGGACCCAGCAGTTGGATAATTTCCAAAGTTATAATTGTTTATATGTTTACTAGAGGCCCAGTGCATAAAATTTGTGCATGGGAGGGGGGTCCCCTCAGCCTCACTGCACCCTCTCCAATCCAGGACTCCTCGGGGATGTCCGACTGCCGGTTTAGGCCCGCAGCAGTCAGACATCACTCTTACAGTCCAGGATTGCTGGCTTCTAACCGCTCGCCTGCCTGCCTGCCTGATTGCCCCTAACCACCTCTGCCTGCCAGCTTGATCACCCCCTAACTGCTCCCCTGCTGGCCTGATCGCCCCTAATCGCCTCTTCTTGTGGCTTGATCACCCCCTAACTGCCCTCCCCTGCTGGCCTGATCGCCCCTAACCACCTCTGTCTTGGCCCCTGCCATCGTGGCTTTGCCCGGAAGGACGTCTGGAAGATGTCTGGTCTAATTAGCATATTACCTTTTTATTGGAATAGATAGATACATTCATATGTAATTTATATATAAACTAGAGGCCTGGTGCACGAATTCATGCATGGGTGGGGTTCCTCGGCCTGGCTAGTGATTGGGGCTGATTGGGGCCAGCTGGCCAGGGGGAGGGACCATGGGAGGTTGGCCAGGCATGGAAAGTTGGCTGTGAGAGCACACTGACCACCAGGGGGCAGCTCCTGCATTGAGTGTCTGCCTCCTGGTGGCCAGTGCACTGGGCCTCTAGTAAATATATAGCAACCGGTCGATCGGTTATAACGGTAGCTTAGGCTTTTATATAAAGATTCTGCATGTTCTGAGGTGGCACAAGTTTTGGAAACACACAACGTTTAAGTAGTTTCTCTTCTTTCATATACATGTACTTACCTTTGACTCACAATATGTTTACTGACATGTTTTTATTATATTAATAAATCATAAGTTAACATAGATGTCCACTTATAAGGAGATGATTAGGTAAATTGTGATCCATCCATACAATGCCACACTCTGCAGCCATTAAAAATGAGATTAGCAGCATACAGAAGTACTCTGATAGTTACTAAGTAAAAAGGCAGACTCTAATTTTATGTGAACTTAATTTTAACCCCTCCCCCACAAAATCAACAAAAGCAAAACTTTATATACATATATGCATATATATTGAAAAATACTAAACCGGCTTATACTAATATTTACATAGTTATCTGTTCTTTTTGTGTTTTTCTATAATGGTTATGTACTAATTTAAAAATTTTAAAAATGTCATTTTTTTAAGGACACTTAGAAATTGTTTATTTTGGAAACTCATGGGGAAAGACCCTGGACCTTCCACCAACAGACGCAAACTGTGCACCGAAATCAAGTGCTAATGACGTGGGTTGGCCGACAGAGTGCAGGCCAAGGATTGTCAGGGTCATGGCTGCAACCTTCCCCTTCATTTCCCTGAGCTGATTAATCCTGGTATCAACCAATAAAGTGAAACTATCCACTTTGTTCATAAGGGCAGCATAACTCACATTCTTAGCCCATGCTGCGGGCAGCGGGGCCTGGGAGGGTCTGCCGCTCGGCTGTGCTGCCCCTCTTTCCTGGGGCAGGTCCACATTCCGGGGTGAGCAGCAGCACCTGCTCAGGAGCTCCGGTGCCTGCTGGTGGCCCCGTCTGCTCGCCTCCCTTACTACCCTCAGAGATGAAGGGTCCTGTTACCCTCACCCTAACACCCTAACCAAATGAACCCCAAGGGCAAGCTGAAGGGTAAAAGGCGTCACAGATGGCGGCACCCTGCCTGAGAGGTATGGAAAGGGATAGAGTGCAAGGTGCTGGCTTTGCCTTGGTGGTAGTGGGGGTCTGAGGCGTTTCTGCTGGCTGTGCTCAGGGCGGTCCCAGACATCTCTCACATCAACCCAAAGCCCCTATGATCCACTGTCCAGTTGTTGGCCATGGTAACCCCCTTCTACTCCCAGGGAGACAAAGCTTGAGACCCAATATCTCTTGGCTGTTGAGAGTCTAGAGGCACATGGGCAGTGCAGGTGCTAAGTAAGGGAACCAAGATCAACAAAATACTACCTACTTATTCATTCATTTGTTCATTTAACGCATTTTGAGTGCTGACTATGTGCTCTGTCACTATAGCAGGCAGCACGGCAGATAAGGACCCTCTCTTCATGGAGCTAACATTCCCGGGTGATAGGAGACACCTGACAAGTAGGTAACTAATAAAGTATAATGATAAGTATTGTCATGAAACTATAACATCATGATGTGATGGAGTACCTGAGGGCAGGGTGCTTGGTTCCTGCAGAAGCCACCGTGTCCAGCAGGGGCGCGTGAGGGCAGGGAGGGGAGTGACCCTCAGTACAGCACTGCGACAGGAGAGAAAGAAGTTAAGGGAAGATCCCGACAAGTGGGACGAGGGAGTCGGAGCCCACAGCACAGGCTGATAAGCCGCTAGTGCCTCTCACCAGTGCCCCCGCCTCCACACACGATCGAGGAGAAACAGTCTGTGGCAGGAAACCTCTGTGGTGGTTGCAGACGTCACTAAGAACTACCTAACACAAGACCAATCCAAGATGGAGGGAAAATTAACTGGAGACCCCAGAGCTGGTTATACCATCATTATCCTGAAAACTGACGCCACAAGTAGAAGGGGCCGAGGGGGACAAATGCCAGGACACTTTGGAATGGACCATGCTAGGAACAAGGCCCCTCCCCCCTCTTCTCCCCACCAGCCAGGAGGTGGAGACAGAATTTAGCGCCACAAAATTCAAAAACTGGAAGTATAAAATCCCAAGAACTAACTGACCATGTGTGCAACTTACTCGCGAGTTCACCCCGTCTGCTTGGACTGCACTTTCACTTCTTTCACAGCATCGGCCTCATCTGGCCTCTGTCTTTGTCTCTACTGAGTAAAACTTGCTTTTGTTTGCACTCTGACTCATCCTTGAAATCTTTCCTGCGAGAGTGAAGAACCTGTGAGAGTGAAGACCCACTTAGGAATAGAGGAGAAGAACCTGGAGGAGAGAGAGAGAGAGAGAGAGAGAGAGAGAGAGAGAGAGAGAGAGAAAACATCAATCAGTTGCCTTCTGTATGCGCCCCAACAAGGGATTGAACTCACAACCTGAGCTTGTGCCCTGACTGGGAATTGAACCTGTGACCCTTCGGTCCTTGGGCCGGTGCTCTAACTACTGAGAAAAACTGGCCAGGGCTATTTTAATACTTTTTAAAGGCACTTTTTCCTGCCTTTTGAACAAGAGACTCTACATTTTCATTTTGCACTGTGCCCTGGCAGGGAGTTTATATACATGTTGCAGGTATTTTGAATTTTTCCATGTTACCATCCTCGAACCCCAGATGAGTCTTGGGCCCCCTCCTCACCTCCGCCTCATAAGGAGGGAATGCCTGGGCCAGAGGCCAAGCAAAGAGGCTGGGGGGCCATGTTGTCAGAGGAGCCTGAATGGGGCAAACAGCCTGCCCCCTTATTTTTATTTATTTATTTATTTATTTTTACCTTTCCTTTCCTCAAGAATCATAAAGTCCAGATAAAGGTGCTGGACCCCCTCAGCCACATTCTCACTAAGGCTCCAGACCTGCCTGTAGCTTATACAGCTCTAGGCTTCTGGCTCAACAGCAGACAACGTGGAGGTTTGTGGCCAAAGACCCACTTAGGAATAGAATTTTCCCCTGTGTGTACGTGTGTGGCATATGTGTGTCTCCCTCGGGGCTTATCTTCATCGTAGGGACTTGGTCAAAGATTTAGGGTGCTTGGTTAGGGCTCCCAACCTGCCTTCTCAGTGTAAACAACCATGGAGTCAGCTCTCAGAATCCATCCCCACGCAGCTCCCTCCTGGACGTCTGTCAGCGCCAGGGCTGAGGAGAAAGAGTGGTGAGGACTGATGAACTGGTGAGAGGCCCTGGGAGAGGCGGTGCAGGGAGGACAGACCTGACAGGGCGGGACCCTCCCCCAGAGGAAGGCAGTGGGTGTGGGGACTGCTAACAAGCGAGTGAGGACAGGCGAATCAATCACGCCAGCCCGGTGACACCACCGCAGCTCCTCCTGTCAGCAGGGCGGGCCTCTCCTCACCTAGGCTGGCCGTGTCCTGAGCTGTGGGACATGTGCCAGGCCAGGCCCTTTCTGCGGCTGCAAACTGCTTGCTCACTGCTGCCTCTTGAGCACACTTGGGGCTTGAGTGTCCAAAGAATCAACCAGAGTAAAACAAAAACCCTCACAAATAACTGAGCTCCTCACTGAGGGAAAGGGCAGGGCTGCCGTTTTATCTTTCCATGGACCCTTCTGGCTCAATGGGGAATTGAGGAATATTATTGGGAGAAGCCGTTCATTCATTCAGTGTTTATTATCAATCTATTTCATGGAAGAAGAGGGTATTCCAGGAGATACAGCTGAGAGAAGAAAATCCAGGGCAGAAGAAAACTCACTCCCTGGGGTGAAAGCAAAGTTTAGCCAATGTTTAGGGAAAAGAAATAGTACAAATGGTTAGAAAGGGTAGAGGGTCTGGCATTTTTTAATTCCTTGGGCAAATGGGAGTCACTAAAGGTTTTTTATTGATGACAACATTTTTGAAGTCTAACCTACATGCACTAAACTTCATCCTTTTTAGTGTTCCGAGCTTTGCAAATGTGCGCATATAGTCATGTAAACACTATCACAATCAAGCTATAGAATATTCCCAGCAGCCCACAAAGTTCCGTTGTGTCTTTGCAGTCAACCCTGCCCCTACTTTAGCCCCTCATACTCATGCTCTGTGGTCTATCTCTAGCTTTGCCTTTTCCAGAATGTCCTATAAACGGAATCATAGAGCAAGTAGCTTCTTGTGTCTGATTTGTTTCACATAGAATAGCACATTTGAGATTCATCATGTTTTTGTGGTCAAGAGTCAGTTTTTTCCTCAGTAGTATTCCACTGTGTGGATACATCCCAGTTCGTTCATTCAATTTGAAAGGGCGAGGTCTCAACCTAGAAACCCTGATGCCCAGCGCTCCCTGCGGTCAGTCCAGGCATTCCCCGCGGCAGGCTCCCCCCAGCCCATCCCCGCCCGTCTCCCAGCACCAGCGCTGGGTTGGCCGCCCCGGTCTAGTTTCCTGCCCGGGAAAACCGAGGGCCACAGAGAAGGGGCAGGCCCAGGGCTCTAGGGGAGCAGGGGCGGCCCGAGTCCTTCCAACAGGGGAACAGCGCCCTGGGCTCCTGGGTGCTGGGGAGCGGCCTGCGGCCTTCAGGGAAGGACGCCTATCGAGGGGCGAGGAGGCAGGCTGTTGGAGCCGAGGTTGCGGTGCGGGGCCAGGCAGCCCAGGAGGGGGGGTCAGGGCGGGGGCGCGGGTCAGCTGACCACCGGCCGCCTCACCTGGGTTCTCGTGACTGGCCATCTGCTGGTCCTCGGAATCCAGCGGCCCTGGAGACCAGGCCTCTTCCCCCAGCTCCATGTGTGGGTCCCTGTCGGGAGGGAGGGAGCAGGACGGTTCACCGGGGGGCGGGTGCGCTCGGCTCCCACCCGCGCTTGAGCTAGGAGGCCCCGCATGGCCCTGAGGACGGAGGGACAGTGGGGACTGCATAGGCTGCAGCTGCCCAGGGCCGCTGGCCCATAGCCCATCCCGGGACGGCCTCCTTTCCCATGCGAGCAGAGACCTGCGGACGCGCGGCCCCCACCCTTCCCCGCGTTCTCAGTGGAGGGGCGAGGACTGCGCCCTCCATCTTGCCCTGGGTCCTCCATTTTGGGGCAGAGCCATGTGCTCGGCAAGGCTTCTGCCCGGAAACCCAAGCCTCTGCTGGCCACACCCAGGATTTCTCTGGACTAACCAATGATAATCAAGGGAAGTGCATGCCATCAATATGACTACATCCTGTGTAATGAGACACCGACTCGCGCCTGGCCAATCGGTGGGGCCCCCAGTCCCCTCTCCTGCCCTTACTCCACCCCCCTATAAAACCCCTCGTCCCATCAGGCTTTTCTCTCTCTGCCACTTGGCTTGCCGTTGTGTCGGTGAGTGTGGTGGACGGGGAGCTCGAGCTAGCTTGAAATAAAGGACTCTTTGCTTTTGCATCAGACTGGCTGGCTCCCTGGTGGGCTCTTGGGAATCTTGAAATCTGGGCATAACACAATTCATCAGCGGAAGGATATTTGGGGTGATTCTGCATGAACCCACTAACAACATTCATGTACAGATTTTTGTGTGAACATACGTTTTCCATTTACTCAGGCAAATATCTAAGCAAGTAAGAGTAAGATGAACAAGTCACGTGTTTATGTGTGTATCTTTCACTTAAAAAAACACACACCGCCAAACTGTTTTCCAAAGCAGCTGTTCTCCCCCACAGGGCTTGGAAGTCCCAGTTATTCTGCATCCTCATCAGCACATGGGACTCTATGTTTTAGTTTCGTCCACTCTGGCAGGTGTGTGGTGGCATCTCATTGTGGTTTTACTCTGCAGCTCCCTAACGCCTAACGCTGTTGAGCATCTTCTCATGTGTTCATTTGCCATTCTCACATGTTGTGGGGTGAAAGATCTGCTCAAATCCACTGAAGTGACGTGATCACAGCTCTACATGAGGAAGATTATTCTGGCAGCAGAGCACAGCTTTGGTTCTCAAAGTGTTGAATGAGGACCAGCAGCACCTGCATCTCCCGGGAGCTAATTAGAAACGCAGTACCTTGGCCTCACCCCAATAATAGCTCCAGGTGGCTTGTATGCATGTAAAACTTCGAGAAGCACTTCGGGTGTGCAGAAAAAAAATTGGAGGAAAGAGAAAAAAATAAAAAGGTAGGGGCTAATTTAGGAAACTGTTGCAACACGAAAAACTCGGGGCGGCTGAACAGTCTGCTGTATCTCCTGCTGACCCGATCTGGAAACCCAGCTCAGGGTTTGAATTCCTGTTTGTTTTCTTACCTGTGTTCCGCTGCTGGGTGAAGGCCCAGGTGGTAGCAAAGAGGGTCTTCAGAGGAAAGCATTGCTGGAACAGCAGACACATTGGTTCAGGCCTCCAGTCATGGTCCATGGGACCCTGGTGTAGGAGGCCACTCAGGTCAATAAGGCAGAACAGGATAGGATTGTGTTTAATCAGCTCCTCCCGCCAGGACTGACAGTGCCTCTGTGTGGGCTCACAGATACGGCTCAGCTCTCCGATAAGAGTTCATGGTCTAGTAGAGGAGCCAGGCGGACACAATTACCATTCAGCATGATAAGTCCACAGAAGAAATAGATACACTCTAAAAGCTCAGAGAAGGGAGAGGCTAATTGGGGGGAAAGGATATAGGGAAGGGGCAGAAGGATTCAGAAAAGAGTGAACAGTTGACTTGGGTTTTAGAATTTCTTATTAATTGTTAACATTTACAGAGCACTGGCTATGTGCCAGATCCTAGATTTAGTACGACTATTGCGTTTAACACTCACAAGAGCCCTATGAGGTGGGCACTGATATTAGCCCCATTTTATAAAGGAACCATGGGCGTAGTGGGAGCCAGCAACTTGCCCCAGGCCTCACAGCTGGATTTCCACTCTATCTGTCTCCAAAGTCTGTGTACTTAACTGACCATGCGCTCTGAACCAGGGTGTCCATGAGGATCTAGTCCTTGCCCCCGCCCCAACTTTGCCCAGAGGAACTAAAGATGTTGAACAGATGCTGGACAAAGCCTTCTGGCTGCCTGTGGAAGACGTGGGCCCAGGCTGGGGGCACCTGGCTTTTTTGGTTGCTGCCAAGCTGCCCCTGGTCAGACTTCCATGGCCATCCTCCGCTCCGGCCGCTGCTTTTCTTTGCAGGCAGAACTGGACAGTATCAAAAGCTTGGCTCTCCTCGGATCCCACATAACTGCAGATTTCTCCTGTATCTAAGGAGATAAAGCCAAAGACAGGCTTTTGCTATTTCTCAGCCTCCCCCGACAGCATAGAAGCCTGTGCATTGTAAAGATTTCCAAAAAGGAACTCTGTTCTAGTTTTTAGAAGTAAACCTGGAGATGCAGGGTGGACATGACCTTCAGCATACCTTTGTAAAGGCCTCACACCGCCGTGACCTGTTAGTTGGACCTCGTAAACTCCCTGATGCCATGACATATATCCCTCTACGTTCCTTTCTCCGTGCCTCACACCGTGCTGGCCTAAGACAGGTGTTTGAGCAATGTTGGTTGTGCTGCCAACCTTAGGAAGTTGGGGCTTGAAGCGTCTGTGGGTCCCAGGGGTAAGGGGCACAGACTCTGGAGCCAGGCTGCTGGATTAAATCCTGTCTCTGCTAGCTGTGTGATATTAGGCAAGTTACTTAACCTCTCCTGGCCTTAGTTTTTCATCTGTAAGATGGAGAATATAGTCCTTTCCTCCTGAACTTGAATGAGTTATTACAAGTAAAGTGCTTAGTAAAGTATGTAGCCCAGTAAGTACAATATAATAAGTGCAATGGAAGAGAGCAGTCTTTGGCATTGGACCTGATTGAAATATCAGCTCCATTCATTTTCAGCTCTAACCGCAAGTATATTACTGAGCCTGAGTTTGCGCTTCCACCTCTAAAAAATGGGTATGATAACAGCTTCATCAGAGTATAAGGGAGAGGAATAAAAGCAGGAAAGGGCTGGCCCAGTCTTACCTACCCAGAATAAGATTGCTGTCATCATTTGGTTTCTTGACTCACTTGTTTATCTGATCTGAAGGTGCGGGAGACGGGGCTGCTCTCTGGTGGACCTCGTAAGGTGACTCAGTCCTTTCCAAGATAGAATCATGAAGCCATTGGAGCTCATGGGCAGCTAAATAGCTGGCGTGTCCAGAGACAACTGAACACGTCTAGGGCAGAACTAGTAAGACCAATTCAGCAGGAGGCCTGAGGACAGAGGAGCAGAATGCCCCTCCCCCAGAAAGTATACACCAGAAAATGTGGCGCCTGTGAGCCCCACGGCAGGGGAGGCAGGCCCAGATCGGGGCTGGGTCTCCCCTGAGCCATGCTCACCCAGAACCCTGTGCTTCTCTGCCCTTGGCAATTTGCCAGCAGCCTGATCTCTGTGGCGTGTCAGGCGCTCACTACCTGTGTTTGTGTATTTCAGGCCCTGGACAGACACGTCTGTGCCCTTCGCTACTCTTGGGACTGGAGCGCTCAGCAAACCTGACAGACAACGCACAGAAACAGAGCTTCAGCAAACCAGGGTCAAGAACAAAGACGAGGAGTGGTAAGAAACATCTGTGGAAGATCAGTGGCGGCACCCTGACTCTTGGAAGTGATAGCACACAGGGTGGCCAAGGACACCGCCTCCTGGGTTCCTACGCAGTTGGCCTTGGTGGATGGTCTGATGAGGCCTTTTCCTGCTCTTATGTCTCCCCACTGTGGCCACAGCAGTGGGGTCCTTTCTACCCCTCTGAGTACAGCCTTCCGGAGCCCCTGGAAGTGCGCGGGGGGAGGGGTGGGACACAGAGGGTCCTGGGCTGTGGAGTCAAGGAACCTGACCTGTGATCTACAGGGAACAGGCAGCCTGGCGTGGACTTCAAGCAGGGGAAGCAGGGGAATTTGATGGGTGATTTAGGAACATCTTGCACAGCTATGTGGAGGATAAGCTCCTGGAGAAGGTAAACGAAACATGGGCTATTTTCCAAGTGAAGCCTAAATCACTGACTTTGCTTTTCTCTTACGTGTTTTTGATTTCATCTCCTTAAAGCAGTGGTTCTCAACCTTCTGGCCCTTTAAATACAGTTCCTCATGTTGTGACCCAACCATAAAATTATTCTCGTTGCTACTTCATAACTGTAATGTTGTTACTGTTATGAATCGTCATGTAAATATCTGATATGCAGGATGGTCTTAGGCGACCCCTGTGAAAGGGTCGTTCGACCGCCAAAGGGGTCGCGGCCCACAGGTTGAGAACCGCTGCCTTAAAGGCTTAGGAAAACTTAATAAAAGTGCTTCAGCCTTTGATGGTGCCCTCACTTGTCCTCTCCCCACTATGTGCAGCAGGGCACAGAGAAAGAAGGCAGCCTTCCCAAGCTCATGCAGTGGGTTTGGGGCACAACCGGGAAGAATGCAACCGAATCTGAATTCTCAGCATAGGCTCTAACTACATCCTGCTGCAACACTCCCACACGCCCAGGTTCCCACTTTCTTCCTGAAAAGTCACTTTTTATTTAGGAAACGAAAGATTATGCCCAAGCTTGGGAAACGGGGCTCCGAGTCCAGGTCCCCCGTGACACGTTTGCAGCCCACGGCTTCGGTTTCCTTCTGTGTCACCAGTCTCATATCATTGAAGTGCCTCAGGGAGTTTCCTGCCAGTCCCTCCGCTGCACTATTGAATGTAAACACAGTACCCAAGTTGACCTCAGCCCAGCTCGGCTCTGAGGCCCCAAAGAACCCTCCTCAGGAAATGAGGGATAAACAAAACATTGAATAGAAAAGTCCGTGTTGGCTGCCTGCTCTTCTAACATCTCCGATGTATCTCTTCCTTTACCATGAAAGTGGGCCTCAGCCCCACGAGTATGTGCTTGGAGCGGGGATGGCTGCTTCGTGATCCACCCACCTTCCTCTGTCTCCAGAGCACACCCGACAGGAAGGGCCTGCGTGCAAAGGCTGCTCACGAGGCTGCGTTTAGAGTGAACTCTGGGTTTTGCCTAAATGCTCCTGTAATTGGAAGTAGAAAACGGTGCATCATATATCACTTGAACTAACGGATCTCAAACTCTATGCTATTCCCACAGGCAACATAAATGCTTCGCTGTCCTTTGTATAAAAGGCTTCCAAACTGAACAATGACAAACAGGTGTGTTTCTGCATAGCTTGGCTCTTTCTGGAATACTGTATAGTACTTTGCTTTAAGCCCATATCTCATGCACTACCCTGGAGTCCGCTGAGGGGAAAAACAAAAACAGGTGAATGCCCCCAGGTCACACAAGTAAATAAAGTTGGAGCTTTTAAAACAGGATGTTGGAGTCAAACTGAACTCTGGGCTAAGGGGAATGAAGCCACAATCCTGGGCTTCCAACGCAAAGTACAGCAGGCTTACAAGGAATCAGCTGCAGGCAAGTTAGGACGTTAAAAAAAAAAAAAAAAAAAGAAACTAGAAATCTGTACTTTTTTTCAGCACCAACTAGCAAGATATTTTCAGTTCGGTTAGCAAAGGCGTGTTTAAACCTGTTTGCAGAGACATCAAACATCCTCGCCAGAAGCAGGGCTGGGAGTGGGGAGAGGAGGCAGTTGCTGTATCTTCTCTTAGAGAACTGAGCCTCGTCCCCACAGGATACAGTGTTCGCCTTGATCCAAGGAAGCCCCAAGCAGTGCAGGCGGTGCTGTATTTCATGGTGACACCATCTGACCCCTATTCTCAAAGTTCAACATCCTCTTGTTCTCTAAATGAAACACTAACCTGGAACAAGACCCTGCTTACACTACAAGAGGACTCCTGGTCCTCAGTGGGAAGGGGTGGCAAATGGTGACCACACCTGGCAAAAATCCAGGTGGGAGAAACACCTCACGTGGGCCTTTCAAAGTCTGAGGTGTTCGTCCATATTTACTATAAGCCTCTCCTTGTTTTGGATTTTTTTAAAAAAATCTCAGAGGCCATCTTTGTATTTCCAATCAGTCACATGTTTTGTTTCACTGTGGGATGTTTTTCTATCACTAAATTAAAATGAAGATATGAAACTATCATTTTTTTCTTTTACCCAAGTCCCTTCCCCAGGCCAAATGGGGAATCCAAAACACAGTTATCATCAATTGTTGTCCCGGGGAATTCAGAGAAAGCTGAGAACGATGTCCCTTAGGATCGAGTTCTAGAATCAACACTCAACTGCAAGCCTGAATATTTCTTCTTTTTGCCACGAGAAAAAAAAATAATTCACTGGAGAAATCATGTTGCCGATGGAAGTGAAACGAGAGGATAAAGTCAAATGTCTCCCATAAATCTTGCAGCTGGGGAAATGAGAACCACTTTCCTCAGAAGGGATGTGGCTGAAGGGAATTGTGTTATCATCTCGAGCCATGTTTACAAGACTCAAGTTCAGGCTGAGCACAATTAGGACAAAACCAGCCTGCTATCCTTGTTGCCAAATATATTTGAAGAAGTCAACTAAGGCAAAACTAAAAATTTATAGTGGGCTGGAAGAGTGTTTTTTGTGCTTTTTTTTTTTTAAGAATATGTTTTTTATTGATTTGAGAGAGAGAAAAAGGGAAAGGGAAAAACATGGATTCACTGTTTCCTGCAGGCCCCCTACTGGGAGCAACCTGGGCATGTACCCTGCTGGGGAACCAAAGGGGGACCGCTGGGTGCATGGGATAATGCCCAACCACTGAGCCATTCCTGCCACGGCATGAAGAATGCTTTTTTAAAAAGGGTTTTTTTTAGAAGCCTATTTGCCCCAAATTTCCAATGGTTAGAAATCATTATTAAAATGTGAAATTTAAAAAGCCATACAGTTAGTTTAAGCCAGGCTTGATTTATACAATGTTTTAACTGACTTTTCCCCTACATTATAACTGCACGAGAGGCCCGATGCATGAAATTCATTCACGGGGTGGAGGGGTGGTTCCCCTGGCTCAGCCTGTATCTTTTCCAATCTGGGACCCTTCAGTGGGTGTCCGACTGCTGGCAGTTGGACATCCCTCTCTCAATCCGGGACCGCTGGCTCCTAACCGCTCACCTGCCTGCCTGCTTGATCCAGCTAACTGCTCTCCCCTGCCGGCCTGATCCCCCTAACTGCTCTCCCTTGCTGGCCTGATCACCCCTAACCGCCTCTGCCTTGGCCCCGCCACCATGGCTTTGTCCAGAAGGATGTCCGGAAGATGTCCGGTCTAATGAGCATATTACCCTTTTATTAGTATAGATGTTTTGCTTTCCCCCCACATATCATTATATCATAAGGTTTTTTCATGTTATAATCCTTATAATTATGCTTTAATGTGTACATTAATAGTCCAACCATTGAATGCACCACAAATACATTTACTATTCTCTTTATTAAGGTTGTTTACAATTTTATTATAAACTAGAGGCCCGGTGCACAAAAATTTGTGCCCTCGGGGGGGTCCCTCAGCCTGGCCTGTGCCCTCTCGCAGTCTGGGACCCCTTGGGGGATGACCACCTGCTGGTTTAGGCCCGCTCCCCGGGGGATTGGGCATAAGCTGGCAGTCAGACATCACTCTGGCCACCCAGGAGCCCTCGAGGGATGTCCACTTGCCAGTGGGGAGCAGGCCTAAGCTGCAGTCAGACATCCTTAGCTCTGCTGAGGAGGCAGGAGAGGCTCCTACCACCACCGCTGTACTGGCAGCTGGCAGCCTGGCTTGTGGCTGAGCAAAGCTCCCCTTGTGGGAGCACACTGACCACCAGGAGGAAGCTCCTGTATTGAGCGTCTGCCCCTGGTGGTCAGTGTGTGTCATAGTGACCAGTCATTCCCAGTCTTTCTGCTGTTAGGGTCAGTTTGCATATTACCCTTTTATTATATAGGATAGAGGCCTGGTGCACGGGTGGGGGCTGGCTGGTTTTCCCTGAAGGGTGTCCCGGATCAGGGTGGGAGTCCTGCTGGGATGCCTGGCCAGTCTGGGTGAGGGGCTGATGGCTGTTTTCAGGCTGGCAGGTGACTGAAGCTCCCAACCTCTCCTTTTTTTCTTTTCTTTTTTTTTTATTCTGAGATTTATTTACCTTCTATGGCTGTCACTGGAACTGAGAGTCGGCTTTAGCTCTGAGGCTTGGCTCCAGCTCTGAGACCTCGGCTGCTGAAAGCAGGTATCTGGTTTACTTGGCTTCTATAATTGAAACACTGTTGCAACTCCAGCTTGGCTGGCTGGCTGAAAGCATGGGGATTGTTTAGCTTCTATAATTGCAACATTATTTCTTAGAGTGCAAGCTCAGAGCCCAGCAGCGGCAGGCAGGGAACCTTGGCTTCCTCCTTCACTGGAGCAAGCAAGCCTCCTGTTCGCTTCAGCTGCCTGATTGCCGACCGCCATCTTGGTTGGCAGTTAATTTGCATATCGCCCTGATTAGCCAATGGGAAGTGTGTCAGAGGTACAGTTAATTACCATGTTTGTCTATTATTAGATAGGATAATGCTGCACTACACATTTTGGAGACTTTAACTTATTTTAGTATTTGAATTACGGCCTTAGGATAGATTTCTAGAAGTAGAAATACAGTGGGGCCTTGACTTACAAGTGTCCTGACTAATGAGTTTTTTGAGATACCAGCTGTCTCTCAGCTGATTTTTTGCATTGAGTTGATAGAGTAATTTGAGTTAATGAGCTCCTTAACAAGCTCCTTAATGAGCTCGGTCTCGGAACAAATTAAACTCGTAAGTAAGGCCCCACTGTAATGAGTTAAATAATATGTACATCTTTATGTCTTTGGATATAGTTTGCTAGATTGTTTTCCCAAGAGATTATATCTAGTTATGCAGTCATTAGCAATGAATGAGAAGCTTGTTCTCACCAGCATTGGGTATTAATATGCAAAATTTGCTCATTAATATAATAAGATAATTTACCGGAAAGCTTTAAAATTTTTAGGTAGCAAACATATCCACTTCCTCTCTATTTTCTTCAATTGCTATAGTTTTACAATGTTGTCTCTTTCCACCTTTAGGAGCATTTTGGGCTCCAGGTGATTCCTAGATGCAGCCAAAGCCCAGAACCACTGCTATAGAAGGTGGGGGTTACAGTCTGCTTTAAAGAGCCAAATAAAAAAAGGGTGCTGGAGCAGTGGGGCAACAGTTTCCTTTTCAGGGAGTTCGATGGGAGGAAAAGATAAAGTAGTTTGAGTTAACAGCAGGGTCAAGGAAAGGTGCTTTTAACAATGGACTAGGAACCCACATGTGTTTGAGGACCGGGGGAGGGATACTGTGGAATGGGAGAGAAGGATGTTAAGAGAATGAGAGACAGGTAAAACAAGCAGGAATGAGGGACAGGAGTTGGGCCCATGGCCCAGGAAGAGGGGTCAGTATGGGCAAGGGAGAATAGTTATTACTCAGAGAGATCTGAAGGAGAGGGTATGGGTGAAAATGTAGGGACATTTTGAGGTGTGAGAGTTTGCATCAGCTGGCCCTAATCTTTTCAGATGAGCAGGTTATCTCCTGGGAGTGGGGTCAGGGCATGAAACCATGTAGAACAATTACTACAGAGAAAGAAAGAGAAAATAAAAAGTGTATTAAAAGCAGCAATTTGGTCAACTGGTCATCAACACCCATGATGAAAAGTCCTCATTGAGAAAGGGGACAACAAACTAATGACTAAAATGAGGGTTGGCCATTATTAGGTGTCACTTATGCACCTTATTCTTGCAAGTGTGTGCAAGACTGCTGTTGCCTCCACATTAGGTGTTGGGACTGAAGTCGCCATAGTCAGCAGGATTAAAACTGGCTGTGCAGTGATGGAGAGCAAAGACAAACTGGAACTCATAAGGACAACTGTACCTGCATTTGTCTCACTGTCTACAGCCTTGAGGATGTGGGTGACCTGCAAAAGAAGCTGGTGCCCTTTGTCAGAATTGCACACGTACCTGGTGCAGGACCCAGAGGAATTCACAAATAACTTAGATGCCCAACAACAAACATATGTGAGCTGCCAGGACCTTCAGAGCATAAAAATGGCCACTGCCTCACTTTGGCCTCCCAAATCTCACCTGGAATCGTAGAGGGAAGGGAATTCTGGGAGACTTGGCTTCAAGGTGGCTGAGTCGACACCTTACACGGTCTCTACATTTAGAAGTGTTTTAAGGCACTCCACTGACTCATACAGGAATCTGGGACTTGAAGTAGACTTGCAAGCAACATTGATTTTGTTTTGTTTTTATCTTTATTATTCAGATTATTACAGATGTTCCTCTTATTTCCCCCCCCTTAGCTCCCCTCCACCCAGTTCCCACCCCACTCCAGACCTTCCCCCCTCACTGATCTCGTCCATAGGTGTAACTGTAAGATCTTTATCCAATCTTTTCCCACACCCCCCACAACCCCTCAATCCCCTCAAGAATTGTCAGTTTGCTCCCTTTCCATGCCCCTGATTCTATTACGTTCACCAGTCTGTTCTGTTCATCAGGTTTTTTATTCATTTGATTATTAGGTTCATTTGTTGATAGATATGTATTTGTTGTCACTTTGTTGTTCATAATTTTTTATCTTTACCTTTTCCTTCTTCTTCCTCTTCTTAGAGAATACCCTTCAGCATTTCATTTAATACTGGCTTGGTGGTGATGAACTCCTTTAGCTTTTTCTTGTCGGTGAAGCTCTTTATCTGACCTTTGATTCTAAATGATAGCTTTGCTGGGTAGAGTAATCTTGGTTGTAGGTTTTTGCTATACATCCGTTTGTATATTTCTTGCCACTCCCTTCTGGCCTGCATAGTTTCGGTTGAGAAATCAGCTGACAGTCGTATGGGTACTCCCTTGTAGGTAACTAACTGTTTTTCTCTTGCTGCTTTTAAGATTCTCTCTTTGTCTTTTGCCCTTGGCATTTTAATTATGATGTGTCTTGGTGTGGTCCTCTTTGGATTCCTCTTGTTTGGGGTTCTCTGCGCTTCCTGGACTTGTAAGTCTATTTCTTTCACCAAGTAGGGGAAGTTTTCTGTCATTATTTCTTCAAATAGGTTTTCAATATCTTGCTCTCTCTCTTCTTCTGGCAGTCCCATAATTTGGATTTTGGTATGCTTGAAGTTGTCCCAGAGGCTCCTTAACTATCCTCATATTTTTGGATTCTTTTTCTTTTTGCTTCTCCGGTTGGGTGTTTTTTGCTTCCTCGTATTTCAAATTTTTGCCTTGAGTCTTGGGATCCTGTAGTCTGCTGTTGGAACTCTGTATATTATTCTTTATTTCAGTCAGTGTATGCTTAATCTCTGATTGGTCCTTTTTCATATCCTTGAGGGCCTCACTGAATTTCTTGGAGGTTTCTAGAAGATTCTTGAGTAACCTTATAACCATGGTTTTGAACTCTATATCCAGTAGTTTTCTTTCCTTTATTTCTTTCATTTGTGACTTGTTTCTTTGTCTCTGCATTTTGGCTGCTTCCCTGTGTTTGTTTCTATGTACTGGGTAGCTGTTAAGTCTCCTTGAGTTGATAGAGTGGCCTTGTGTGGTAGGTGTCCTATAGGGCCCAGTGGCTCAGCCTCCCCAGTCACCGGAAGTGGACGCTCTTGATGCACCCCTTTGTGGGCTGTTTGCATAGTCTTGTTGTAGTTAAGCCTTGATTGCTGTTGGTATCACTGGGAGGAATTGACCTCCAGGCCATTTGGCTGTGATGACCAGCTGTGTCTATACTGGAAGAGTTGTTGTGCAGGAGACTCCCTTATGGAGCAGGACTTGCTTCAGTGGGGCTTTGGTGCTCACTGAGTCTGCCCCCTGAGTATGTCTCTTATGGATGTGAAGAGTTGTAATCTGGTATGGTCTCACTCTGACCACTGGGTACCCTGGCTAATGGATCTCCAAGGAGGTGCAATGTCAGCCACTGTCTGGGGCTGCCCATCAGGAGCTACAGAGACATTTGCAGATTCCTCCTCTTTGTATGGGGCTTGGAAGTGCCCAGATGAGGCCCAGCTGTGAAGCAAGGCAGGCTGCTGCTGCCGGGCCTTGGGCCTTCTTTTGGAAGCTCTGGGGCTCTCTGACCCAGCTGCAGTTTGACAGGCTTTAGGTGGAGAGAGCACAGGCCATTCATATGCAAAAGCCGATGTGCACAGCTTGGGTGGGTTGTAAATTGGGTGAGGCAGAGTCTCTGGGAATCACCAGGGCAGAGCAAACAGCAATGGCTGCCAGTCAGCCCTGCACTGGAGAGGTCCCCGGGTCTCTGTGTCCCGCGCCCCCTAGAAGAAACAATGATGGCTATGAGCACCTCTGAGAGAAAGCTGCCCTCACGTTCTGGCCCGATGCCAGACAGTCCAGTTTCTCCCCATATGTGTCTGGGTGCCCCAGTGTCTCACCTGGAACTGGAGTTCAGAGCAAATGGAAGCTTGTATCTCCCTGTCGGTTTAAAGAACAGCACATCTAGGAGCCAGCACTTTCCGCACCTCAGCACCTCTTACCAGTCCCAATGTGCTTGCTTCACCTCTCTAGTTGTGGAACTTCCACTCAGCCAGCTTTCCCGTGGTTCTGGGTGGTAGTTGTTCTGCCTTTCAGTTGTTGTTTTGATGTGGTTGTGAGAGGCAGCAAGTATAGGTGTTTACCTATGCCGCCATCTTGGTTCCCAACATTGAGTTTTATAAGATCAGAAATACCAAACCAAAGGTTATAATTTGGACCCAAAGTCACATCTTGTGTCCCTGTGGAATGGGTGAAAAAAGTGAAGAAATTAAGCAAATTAAAAAACCAACACCATAGGCACAGACAACAGTGATTACCGGAGGGAAAGAGAGGTGAGGGGAGGTAGAAGAGGGTAAAGGGGAGATAAATGGTGATGGAAGGAGACTTGACTTTGGGTGGTGAACATGCAATACAATATACAGATGGTGTGTTACAGAATTGTACACCTGAAACCTATATAATTTTTTAACCAGTCATGCCAATAAATTCAATACAATTTTTTTTAAATAAATAAAACTTAGTTTTCTGGTATATGCAAGTGAGTGTGTGCCAAGGAAACGCCTTGTGCAACTATTTTACAACTGCCATTGCCAAAAGAAGGTTGGGGCAGGAGTCCCCCGCGTTTTGGGACATGTGGCCTTATGTGAGCTTTCTCTGGGCTCAGCACACCTCCTCGCTGTATGTGCTGGGGGATGTGCATGCTCCCCAGCCACACCGCAAACAGCGTCTGGTGTGAGTGATTAACTCGTGTGGAGGCAGCTCAGCTGTGAACTTGAAGACCTGGCAACATCCCGGATCCTCATAAAGCAGCTCACATATTTGCCGTCCAGTGAAGCATGGCTGAAATAACACAGTCTCCCGTAGCGGGTTGGGGAAATGCAGCATCAGCGAGCCCTGGGGCCCTACGGCTTCTGTTCCTGTCTGCGGAGGTGGCCCCCTGAGGAGTCAGCCTTCTGGGTTCTGAGGGAGGGGGCCGGTGTCCTGCCCGCTTCGTCTTTCACCTGGCTGCAAACACAAAGGGAATCGACACAAGCTACAAATTAGACAGCCAGGTCTTCATCCATATTCCGGCTGGTGTGGCCACAACCAATGCCTCGGAGAGGGGCACGTTTTAATCCCACTCAGACGTCATTTAGTTTTACTACACACGTGCAGTCAAGCTAAGCTGGAAAGCAGAGCCATTAAATAGGACCTGGGCTGGAAGAATTTTGGAAAACATTCTTGGAACTCCGAAAGGCTGGCTTCCCAGTGCTTTGTCCTAGCTCTCTCTTTTTTTCTTTCCTCCTTGGTTTTCTCTTCCTCCTTCCCTCTTCTCCTCTTTTCTCTCCTTCCTTCTCATTCCAGCTGTTTGCTGGAATGGGGCCTGTGATGGGAGCTGGGAATACAGCTCAGGGGACAGACAGGGGGTGGGTGGATGTCAGGTGAACTGAGTCTTGAAGCAAAAGCTGGAATTACTGCCCTTGCTGGTTTTGCTCAGTGGATAGAGCATCAGCCTGCGGACTCAAGGGTCCTGGGTTCAGTTCTGGTCAAGGGCACATGCCTGGGTTGCGGGCTTGGTCCCCAGTGGGGGGGGCGTGCAGGAGGCAGCCAATCAATGATTCCCTCTCATCACTGATGTTTCTATCTCTCTCTTCTTCTCTGAAATCAATCAAAAAATCAAAATATATATACTAGAGGCATGGTGCATGAAAATTTGTGCATTGGGGGTGGAGGGGCCCCTCAGCCCAGCCTGTGCCCTCTCATAGTCTGGGAGTCCTCATGGGAGGTCCTACTGATGGCTAAGGCCCATTCCTGAAGTCTGGCCTCCCTCTGAGGGAGGCGACCAGATGGGCCAATCAGGGCACAGTTCCAACCCTCCCCCCCCCCATCACCCTTCTGCCCCCGCTGGTTGCTGCCCCTCCCCCATTGCTGTTCCCTCCCTCTGCCTGCTGGCACGCACCTTGGCTGGCCTGGCACCACCTGCTCACCGCCCCGCCCCCTGCCGGCTGGTCGTTCCACTGTTCAGTTGATTTGCTTATTATGCTTTTATTATATAGGATAAAGCAGGTAGGCTTTTCTGACCTTCGATCTCATCTCTCTGCCCACAGTCATCTTTTTGTACCCTCTGTCAACCACAGATGGTCAGAAAAAAGGAAGGGCCTGGCAACTGGTAGCAAAACTCGAAGTTACACTTGTATGGTCATCTCTGCACCCCATCTCTGGGTATAGAAATCATTCTTGAAACTCTTTGAACTTCCTGACTCTCCAGAAGTGCCCAATGTAGAGTTTCAAACACAAAGTTACCCACCCACTTTAATTGCAGCCTGTTAAGGCCTCTCAGCTGTGTTGGCCCATAACCATTTCTGCAATTCTCTTAAACCACAAACACTTCGCTTTCAAGCCTCTTTCCTCTAATTCACAATTTTCCTGGCTGCTTTGTGAGATTTTGCTGTTGCCTCTACTTTCACTCCTGCTCCCAACTGCACCAAAGCTTGTAAGGTGGCCAGCAACTGTTTTAAACATAATTTAGCTCCCAGCCTGAATCAAATGTATCATCCACCTGTCCCCTGGTATCACCTGTCCTCCAAATGCAGCCTTGGTACCTAGCCCAATTGTAGCCTGGAAGCATTAACTGCTAAGGAATAAGAACCAGTGTTAGGGGAGGGACTCTAGAATGCTGACGTCACAGTCGTGAGATCTGCAAAATAGTGTTGCCCTGAGACCGAAGGCTCGGCTTAGTAAACATGTGAGACCTTGAAAGTAGGTACCAAGCGAGATTCACTTCCTGCAGAATCGTTAGGAACAGCATGTCACCTGCCCTGTCCCTGGGTGCCGCAGCTGGACAACTGGAGGGTCTTGGAGGCCGCTGTGGGCCTGGTCACCAGAATGCTGCCCTTACGTTGTATAGCAAGTCAGAGGGGGGGCGGGTCCCTGGCCCAGCAGCATTGCGTTACCTGGTTAAAAATGCCAGATCTTGGCCCCACACCTGATCCACAGAAACAGACTGCACATTATTTTTTCTTTTTTATATATTTTTATTTATTTCAGAGAGGAAGGAAGAGGGAGAGATAGAAACATCAATGATAAGAGAGAATCATTGATCGGCTGCCTCCTGCATGCCCCCAACTGAGGATCGAGCCTGCAACCCGGGCATGTGCCCCGGGCCAGGAATCAAACCGTGACCTCCTGGTTCATGGGCCGATGCTTAACCACTGAGCCACGCCGGCCGGGCTGAACTACATGATCTTTAAGGCAATTTCCAGTCCTGGAATTTTAGAATTCTAAATCCTTTCCTTGATACCTAGTGGCCGCTTTTCTTCTGAGCGGCTTTGATTTTGGACCAGAAACTGTCCGCCCAGACCTCTAGAGGCAGAGCCACGTTGGACTGTGACAGGGACAGAAGCAGCGGTGCCAGACCCTGCATCCAGCCTCAGCCCAGTCTGCTGTGTGGCACCCTGGGATAATTTCCAATCCAGCTGGCCTACATAAGTTCGGAGAATGACTTAAAACGCTTCTTGCAGCTGTATCACACCCTTCCAAATCCAGCTGGCAAGAGGATACCTTTAAAGAAGCAAGGGTGGTTGGGCCTGGAGTGTTTCCTGCAAGCCCCACACCACAGAATGAGTTAACTGCCAATGAATCAGGAACATATGGTACTCAACAAGCTTCTCAGAATGCGTCCTGTTTAATAACCTCGGGAATCAGTGCTTCTCAAAACAGTTGGGGCTCGTTACCAAATCCAGGACCTCTGAAATCCCATTTGAAATGTATTGTCAAACACACCACACTCTCCAGGGCCAGATTAATGTATCTCTGCTCCATCCAAATGTACCATTTGGTGGTGGTGACTCAGAACAGGGTCTGATTAGGACCAAGGTTCAAAAGACACCTGACCAGCAATGCCTCAGTAAACACGGCTTAAAACAAATCGCAAGTAAGCACTACTTTAGTTCTGGTGCAAAAGAACACACACTCGCTGCTTCTATTTTCAGAAAATTAATGAACGATTTCAGTTATGGCCAAACAACGCTGCAGAACAAGGGTCAGTTTGCTCTTTTCATCAAGAAGCTTTGCCAAATATTTACTAAAATAGGGCAGACTCCTTGTAAAAGTATAAATAGTTTTGTTTCTTATTTAAAATAAAAAGGTCCCCAGCACCTTATATGGTCTGATCCTCTGATAGCACTCGAGTGTTTTTATAGTAGGATTTCCATTGTGGTCTCGGCTAAGGAAAAAAGGAACAAGATTGTAGCCCAAGTTCAGAGAAAAATGATGCTTCACACACATACACACACACACACACAAATCTGATAGAAAACTGCAGAGTAAACCAAGTAATGTTGTCTTGAGGGGATAAAGCACGTGGTAATGCTGTACTCAGACTCAACAAAGACTATTTTCTGTACCAGACTCGGTTGGTTGCTTACTGAGGCTCCACCCCTCTTTCTTGTTCTTTCTTTCCTGATAGAACCCTGATTTTTCTCAGTTTTCCATTCTCAATATAATTCAGGAGATTGGCTCCATAAGCAAATTCAGTTTAAGCCACTCATGGGAGTCCCATTGATTGGCTTAGGAACGGACATGTGATCCAATTCTGTCCAGTGTAAGATGGGTTCTTCTGAGGGGTTTGGGGAAAGATGTTTCTTGCCCCCAAGAAGGAGGAGCAAGAAGAGACAGATTCTTCTCCCTGTGGATGTTGCCATGTTTGGGATGGTACTTGCAGGACAGCCAACTTGCTTTCGGTCAAGGGTAAAACTGACTCGGGGTGAGCCAGGCAAGGAGAGTCAGTGATACATGAAACAGAACCCTGACACATCCCATCTGGAGCACACCTGCCTTTGGATTTCCTGTTATGTGAAGTAATAAATGTCCTTATTGTTTCAGTCAGTTTGGGTTGGTGTTTGCAGTATGTGCTGCCCAGAGCATCAAACCCACCTAATATAGCTTTCAAATCAACATATAGACTAGCCATCCATCTTTCCCATTACCCTGTCCTAAAAATGTTACCCCACTCATTGTTTGCCAAAAGGCTTCTGAAAGGTTAAAATTTCCCAAATGCTGGAACATAAAGCTATAGGTTAATCAGTAAGTCTAAATAGTGATTCTCCACTGATTACAACTTATCTCATTGTCCTTTCTCAAAATTAGGCAGACCCAAGGGCCTAATGGGCCCTTTATGTAATAAAGATAAGATTTAGTCCTAACCGGTTTGGCTCAGTGGATAGAGCTTTGGCCTGCAGACTGAAGGTTCAATTCCAGTTAAGGGCATGTACCTTGGTTTCAGGCACTCCCCAGTAGGGGGTGTGCAGGAGGCAGCTGATCGATGTTTCTCTCTCATGGATATTTTTAACTCTCTATCCCTCTCCCTTCCTCTCTGTAAAAAAAAAAAGAAAGAAAGAAAAGAAAAGAGAAAAGATAAGATCCAGGTATTAGTACACGTGTTTCCAGGACTGGTTGAGTGGAATCCACCCACCCTCTCTCATGTTAACTCTTTGTAATGAATCACTGGGAATGTCAAGACATCTGATGTGGGTCACAATGGATGGTGGCGGGCCTAGAACAGCAACTCTTACTGGCTCACCTGGGACTCAAGCCGCTGGCCAAGACCGCAGGAGCAGCTTAGGCTACGGATATAGACATAGGCTTACTGTCCCAAATCCCATTTGGGATCTCAAGCTCACGTTTTAGAAAAAGCTCCTTTGGGCCTTGCGAAAAGTAAAATTAAAGACTCTCTTGAGTATGGTCTGGTAGTATTCATGCCTTTGTTTGCATGCATCCCATTAATAGGCTTACAATTTTTCCAGACATAAATTTGATCTTAAATTGTCTCTTTTTCATGGAGTCAGGGAGTCGACATAAATATGAGACATATTATGTATTTTACATTCAGAATTCCTTTGTCTTTCCTTTTTATTTTTATTGATTTCTTAAAGGTCTTTATGCAAACACTAAAGGCCCAGTGCACGAAATTGTGCATGGGTAAGGTCCCTAGCGGCTGCTGGCTGCCTGCTGGGGCCTCCCTTCCCCAGCTGCCGGCTGGGGCCTCCCTTCATTCCGCCCCTGGTGGTCAGCGCACGTCATAGCAAGCAATTGAACTCCTGTAGGTTGAACTCCTGAGGGGACACTTTGCATATTGGACTTTTATATATATAAATTCTAAAACAATGTGGTAAAAAGAGTCAAGAAGAATTCCAAAAGCATTCTCTACCTATATCTGATGAATGAAACGATTGGATTTTTTGTTTTTAATTATTTGGCTTACTGCCTCAATTATTGCTTTCTTATGCCTACAAATACCTGGTTTAGTACTATCAAATTCCTCGATGGAGGTAGTTACTGATTGTGCTACCAGCTCAAACAAGGAAAGGCTCAAGGCTTAACCCCAGAAGGACCCCTGGCACTTAGATTACACGCGGGAGGAATGGTGGATAATTCCCAACCAAAACTGAATCTGGAAATAGTTTTTCATTAGATGCTATAATGCTAAGCTCGGCTCCCATGCTCACCCAAAATTACAAATGAAATAGAGGTTATATTTTGTTAGGGGACTGGGGTGTGATAATCTTGGCTGAAGAGCACAACTCACAAATTATGAAACAAACGTCTATTATAATTTCTGTGTTGGTGCATTCTACAATGGCAAGGGTATCGCTGGTGGTGCTGGCATTTTGACTCCCGTTGCCACTCTCTTCAAAGACCAGAAACAGTGTGCTTTGAGCTCTGTTTAGAAAGGATTACGCACTGTAAAGTCACAGAGGCACAGAGTCCTTTCACTTCTCCTCCTTTATGGAAAGACACAGTGCCTGCCTTGCAGATGCTGCTCTGGGCAGTGTGATGTATAGGCTGAAAAACTAGCTGGACCTCCGATTCACAACCATTGGGACTCTGCTCTTTGATGTGAAATCCAACCACGAGGCTCATGAGCTATGTTAATACGGGCCTTTATCCATTGCCCATGTTGCAATTCAAGCAAAGGGAAAGGGACATGGTGCGTTTGTACCATGGGACAGCGGGCTTTGATGATAATAATTATGTCTTCTAGAGCACACCTCGGTTTGCAAAGTGGTTTCCCATATGTCATCTTCTGTGAAACTCTCAATAATCCTGCTGGGATTTTATAGACAGGAAAAACAGATGAAATCAAAAGGTTCAAATTACTTGCCCAAGTTCACATTTGGAGGCAGAGCTGGCGCTTGAGCAAAGCTTTCTTACTCCAAATTCAGTGCTTCCTCCACGAAGCTGCATTGTCTTGGAGAAGGTGGCACAAGGGCAGCATTACGTGATACACAGTAGATCTGGGTTCAAACTCCAGCTCTGCTCTTCACTGGTTCTGTGAACGTGGGAAAGCTCCTGAGCCTCAGGACCCTACCTTGGTTTTCTATAAAATAGAAATAATAATATATGTAACGTGCGGTTAGGGGACTGACTGTTCATGCATGAAGAGCACTATGCATAGTGCTTAGCACAAAGGACAGTACTGAGCAAGTCCTCAACGAACAATAGCTGTTTTTAAAAGGGGGCAAATTAGCCTTGGTTGAGAACTTTTAATGCAAATCTCATTTCTGTGGTTTTTCACTCCGTTATTGACTGTTAGTCAAAGATGTCCTGTGAGCTCCAGTTTCCTGTCCCACCGAATGAAGGAAAGGGGGTCTTGATAAGAAAACCTGGAAAAAACACTCTGTCTGACCTCTGCCTTTAGCACAGAGCTCTCCATTGTTTGTGATGTGTGTGTGTGTGTGTGTGTGCGTGCGCGCACACCCTAGGTGACTAGGGGATGAAGGGTGGGGGAGGGGAGGAAGAAGACAGGAGTGAAGGACCCTGGTATCAAATTTACCAGCTCTTCCTTCATGTTAACAATCACCCCATACCCAGCCAAGAAGTTGATGGTGTGGGAGATTAAACCACAGAGGACACAGGTGACGTTTGGAAATGGCCACAGTTTCCTTGGAAAACACACACCAAGACACAGACAAGGCTGCTATTGCTTTCAAAGAGTTAAAAATTCTAGGATGGCAACAATATGATTTAGTCGTTAGGTTTCTTGAATGTACATCATTTGTTTAAAATACCACAGGACACAGACAAGTTGAGTGAACTACAATATTCGTGTTACCTAGCAGGAATGATAGTAAGATGAGCAAGTCAGCACAGAGAAGGCTGTTGCTTATTACTATGCTAAGTGAACTGGACGGTTCAACTAGCAGTGGTTTAGTTTGTGCCCTACAAACCACTCTCGCCAAGGCTCAGAAGGTAGAGGTAGTTCCAGAGAGGGAGTCTTTCCCCCGCCCTTTTAAAGATAAATTGAGCAACTCTTGGCTGGGATGCACCGCACAAAAGGAAAACAAACAGGAATTAGCACCAATTCCTGCACAGGGTCAATGTGATTTTTGAAGGATAACTTTCCTAAGGGTAACACTTAGTCACAACTCAGGATCCCCAAATTACTTCATAGTCAATGCTTAGTTGTTCCAAAGGAGCCCAATGTCATAGGGCAGGGAAGGGGCGGAATTCAGTTTGAGCCTTCAGATCAAGACTTCCCTCTCTACACCTCCTGTCCTCCTTTGATAGCTCAGGCTCTAGGATGGGTGCCAGGGCCCCACCCTTTCGACCTGTAGGACTCCCCCTTTCTTCCCTATGAAATCCACAGTGGACGCCTCCTGGTGTCCTTTCCAAAAGCAGGCGTTGGTTTGGATCCTCTACCCTCAGAGAAGCTCTCATTGCGTGAAACTCCCATAACACCTGTAATGGGAGAGCAGCCTGTGTCAAGCCTCAGAAAATGTTTGTTACCTCCCTCCCCTGGAGGAGTGAGTGCCTATGGGCTTTAAGGAATCAAAGAGAGACCACTCAAGGACTTCTCGGAACAAAGATGTACTCCTATGCCATTTATTGTCTCTTCTAAGGCAGAGCACTGGTTGGCAACTTTTAAACAAATAGTTCTTGCTAAATGAAATGCGAAGTCCGGCCTAGCCAGGTACCCATATGCATTAGAAATAATAGATACTTATGATGTGGTCTCTTTTTATTACTATGATTTAATAGGCTTTATGTCTCCAGTATTATTTCTGAAAGTCTGGTCTGTTTGCTTCGGGATCACCAAGAGATTCATTAAAAGGCAGATATCCGTGGCCCCATCTCTGACCCAGTGAATCAGAATTTCTGGGAATAGCCCAGAAATGGGCATCCAGGTGATGCTGATGCACAAAAAAAGCTTAAAATGATCACTGAGAATTTTCCCTCATTCAGCTCACAAACATTTATTCAGCCTGTACTATGTGGCATGATCGCTTCTAGGCTCTGGGAATACAGCAGCAAATAAAATAGACACTGGCCCAGTAAAGCTTCATTTCTAGAGAAGGAGACAGTAAGCACATTAAAAACATATTTGTTTTAATTTATTTCAGAGGGGAAGGTAGAGACAGCAACATCAATGATGAGACAGAATTATTGATCACCTGCTTTCTACACACCCCCTACTGGGGATCGAGCCCACAACCCAGGTATGTGCCCTGACTGAGAATTGAACTAGTGACCTCTTGGTTCCTGGGTTAATGCTCACCGCTGAGCCACACCAGCTGGGCTAAATAAGCATATTTTAATAATAGATGGTAGTAAATATCACAGGGAAAAGAAAACAAGGTAAGGAGATAGAGTGGAGGACACGGTTTTTGCCAAAGTGGTGGAGGAGGGGCCTTTTGGAAAAGGTATTTAAGCAAAGACATAAAGGCAGTGAGGGTGCAAGCCAGTAGAAATCTGAAGAAAAAATGTTTCAGGCAAAGGCAACAACTAGTGCGAAGGCTCCAAGGCAGAAAGGATGGTTGGCGTGTTTGAGGACCAAAGATAAAAATGTAGCTGGAGCCGGGACCGGTTTGGCTCAGTGGATAGAGCGTCGGCCTGTGGACTGAAAGGTCCCAGGTTCGATTCTGGTCAAGGGCATGTACTTGGGTTGCGGGCACATCCCCAGTAGGAGACGTGCAGGAGGCAGCTGATCAATGTTTCTCTCTCATCGATGTTTCTAACTCTCTATCTCTCTCCCTTCCTCTCTGTAAAAAATCAATAAAATATATTTTTAAAAAAATGTAGCTGGAGAAAAGGGAATGAGAGGCATGGGATGGGAGGACATGAGGTCAGAGAGACTGAGGGAGGCGTGCAGATCATGAAGGGATGTTGAGGACTTTGCTTTTTACTCCCGCTATAATGGGAAACCATTGGAGGGTCTGAACAGGACAGCGACAAGCTCTGCCTCTGGGTTTGTATGAGCTCTTCTAGCTGCTGCTTCTCTGTCTGCCGCTATCTTTTCTCTCTCCAGTTGTATGGCTTAGTGAAGAACTAATTGAAGGGAGCAAGAGTTCCTTCAGGTCACACTTGTCCATCTACCATTCACAGATTTCTATGTGCCTCTCGGGCATTTAAAGCACCATCTCATTTAATTCTACAAGATAGAGACACGAACAGAGTTATCACCTCTATTTCATAGATGAAGAAACGGAACCTCAAAGAGACTATACAGCTTGGAAAGTGATGAAATCAGGTTTTCAAACTAAGTGTCTGGTTTTAACCAATATGCACCACTGCCTCCCCTGATAGAACCAATAGGCCTCACGACACTTCCGTGGATAAAACTAAGCAGAAAAATGATGAAGATTAAGTAAAGGAAATAAAAAAGGGTCTAGGTGCATGATCTATGGAAGAAAGATGGGAGCAAATATATGCATATTGGAACCTTGACGTTTCAGCTTTAGTACCCTGATTATGTGGCTTAATCAATGCCTTCCATACTTGATAGTGAGTCACATAAACTCAAAGTCACATCCCAAAAAAGCCATCTGCCCACAGGGAGTTAATTTATACCTATGATTCCAGATCACCTTCTTTCTGTCTGGAGGTTATATCTGACCACAGCTGCATCTGCTATATTAACCACAGCTCAAAGTTGCTTCAAACTGGTCTTTCTTCTTAGGGAATTATCTCCATACTTAGCATCCTGAGTTTGAAAATTAAATTCTCTACTCAGAATTACCTGCCTCAACTATCCAGGAAGTTGAATAGAGCCCTAACCCAAGCACTCCATCTAATAAGAAAATCCTGTCACATTAACATTTCTTTGTTATTTCTTTATCTTTATTGTCAACAGTATTACAGATGTCCCCTTTCGCCCATTCCCATTGGCCCCCTCCTCCATATTCACACCCTCACCACAGGCCTTCACCACACTGTTGTCTGTGTCCATGGGTTATGCATAGATGCCTGTAAATTCTTTGGTCATTAACATTTGAAATTATGAGTCCAACATCCCACTAAGATATCTACTTTTTCTATAGTATTTTTGTAGGTAGCCTTAGTTAGCTAAGAGCTATATAAGGAAAAGGCATGGGTGTGAGATATTGCTGCTGTTGTTTTAAAGTTTAAACCATTAATTTTTAGCTTCTCATGTAACAGACAGAAAAATAATCATATGTATTCTCTGTTACTAATGCAGTAAAATTAAATTATCAGTCACTCTATGATCCCCTAGTCCACTCCTGTAAAGTTTGAATCAAATAAACTGCAGATATTTATATGTTTAATTTACTTGCCAATAAGAGTTTATGTTTCCCTAACAGCTGGGCTATTTGTTATTTTTTTTTAATCTACAAGCAAAAAAAGGTAAGAAAGGAGGGAGTAGGGACCAAAACTAACTTCAAGCCAGCTGTGTTTCTTCTGTAAGAGGGACCACTGAGGAGGTGATGGTTTGTTTAATCTCAGAAATGTAAACAGAAGAAAGCCTGTCACAATTAAGTAAGAATTTAAGCACTAATTAAGCCTGATGCAGTATAATGGAGATTTAGATTTAGTAAATATTGATCCCAAACGGCTCTGCTTTCTTAACACATCTCAAATTAATCTTAACGTAAACCGAAGTGTATGTGTTCTTTTCAAAGTAAAATTCACTCATATCTGTATTCTAAGAGCAATGAGATGTCCCAGGAATGTGTATGAAAGACCACAGCTTTGGAGCAGTGCTATCTGCATTTCTGCAGTGTTGCGCTTGGGGTCTGTCAGTTCAGACAGACCAGCAGCAGATCGCTAAGGAATCCTGGGCAAGACACACACACACACACACACACACACACACACACACACACACACACTTATATAAACTGACCCAAAGTGTTCTGGACTCCAAGATTTTAAGATCTACTTTTTAAGGTCGATTGCATAACTGGAAGCATGTGTTAAAAATATATGAAAAAAAAATTAATTAATCTACCAGTGAGTCCAGCTCCCATTTCAGTCCTCCTCTGTGATAGCTAACTGAAAATCCAGATTGCCTGTGAGGGCACGGAGCAGTAAACACTTCTGATATTTCACAGAAGAGGAATTTATTTAATACTGCTAAGGGAGTTAGTGATTGCCCAGTTTACTTTGAGATCATCTTTGTCATTAAAAATAAAATACATTTTTGTCAAATGAGTTAACCTTTAGCTTTTCTTTTTATGTGAAGATGATATACCTATATTACCTTCCTAAAGTTTTATTACTTTTTCAAACAGTAGTCATCAGAAAGGCAAACATAAAACAAAAGGGAACAAAAGAAACTCACCTAAAATACATAAATGATTTTCCCAAGAGAGGAATTTTGCCACACTGATTTGGTGGCTAGACCAAAAAATATTTTGGTAATGGAATGTATAGCATCTTAAATTTTATATCAGAATCACAGACCTAGAAAGGACCAACCCTCGCTTCTGGGCAGAGCTATTCCTTGAAAAATATTAGCATTTCTCTTAACAGTTTGATAACTGAAATAGAAATCAAGAAAGCAAATTAGCTGGGCTACCCATTTTATTGGTGGGAGGACCGAGGCTTCTGCAAACCCACTAAACAGATGATAGTTTAGATGAGGTCCAGGACACATGTTGAAGGAGAAAACAATAGGAATTGGCAATGGATGGACTATAGAGGGAGAGAAAAAGGAATCAGGGATGATTTCTCAGCTTTTGATTTGAGGAGTTGGGTGGGGGGTGGTGATGTCACTTCCTGAGATGAAGCCTGAGAGGACAGGTGGTGAATGTGGTGGACACGGGGTTCTGTTATAGATAATGTCTGGGATGCCTGCTAACCATCTAAGTGGAGATGTCAAATAAGCAATTGAATATGTGAATCTGGAATCTCAAGGGAGCTCAGGACTGGAACTAAAAAGTGGAGAGGATTCGTGTGGAGAGCAGGAGCAGGCCCAGGACTGAGCTCTGTGGGGAGAAGTTTTCGCAGGAAAAGCAGCGTTGGGAGATTCATCATCTTGAGCTCCTCTAGTGGGTGTCTTTATTAGTTTGTTTAGAGCTGTAAATTTTTAGAACAGCAAGCATATCCATATTCAAATATATGATTCAAATATATGAACAAAAATACATGTAGGGGTCAAAGGCTGATGAACTTTGGATTAATTGCTTCAGTATTATTTTTAATCATTACAAATCAGGAGTTGACTATAGTCATATTTTCATATCCAGTAAGAATGAGTTCAATGAACTTGACAAACATTTAGTAAATGGCTTTAGGCTCAGATGTCTTGAGCTCGTGTGCTAGTTATACCACTGAACTAGCTGTGTGATCTTGAGCAAATGAATGATGGTCTGAGCCTTGGATCTGAGCACACACAGTAAGAGCTCAATAGGAGGACGCTGTTACTATTGAGATAAACATATTCTCCCAGCAGCCTTCCAATCTGGTGAGAAGAGACAGACACAACCAGGAAATGCCAGCAAGACGTCTCCAAAGTGAGGTTTGATATGAGAAGAGACCTCACTAGAACACTTTTGTTCTCTCTGGTCAACAAGAGTCAGGAGGATGTGGTTGAAGCTGGATGGCAGCTCAGCTCCAGCCCTTGGAGAACAGTTTTGGCCACTGAAGAGACACTGACTCCTCAGGACATGGACAAAGGAATGCTGGCCGGTTATCTCTTGGTCCCTTCCATCCATTGGGTGTGTCTGCCTTCCCCACTGCTCTCCACTTAAGGGCCTGGGTCTCCTCTCAACTGGAACCTTACTCGTCCCCTCCCAGGAACACATTTGGTTTCCTGACATGTTCCTGTGTCCGTAATTAGCCATTTTAGTTCTCTCTCTGGCCCGGGGTTGCCAATAACAAAGGCCATGGCATGGACAGGACATGCTCTTTGATCCAGATCTCCCTGCGGGGTTGAGGTCCTTTCAGCTGAGCCTGGTGTGCAGCCTCCCAGCCTGGAGACGCTGAGTGCAAATGAAGGTTGTTCGGGAACTTGGGCTGGAGTCCTTGTTTGCATGGCCCCCTCTGGGATCACAGGCATTGATCCCATCCCCTGTGATGGCATGTGGCTGCTTGTCCATGCTGGATATGACTACTTGGCTCTTTGGTGCAATTCACTTTGGATCCTAAAAAGTTTCCTTCTACTCATCATATCGCAGTAGCTTCAATAGCCAAAGGATCAAATCTAAGCAGCAGATGTGATGTGTTTCCTGCCTTAGGCTTGCCCCATTGGCAGGCAAGCCACCTCTTAATGCAAAAGACAGAATTCAGTACAGTGCTGGTGTGTAGCTCACCAATAGCTCTATTTCTCAGGTGTTGTGTCCACAGGCAATTGGGTCACCTGGGTCTCTAGGGATTTATGGGACTAAAGAATAACAGCAGCAACAACAAAAATCTATAAATGCAAAGTGCTGTATGCTGGTAAACAACCTCTCATCAGTTTATTTAAAACAGTAAATAGTCTGTGCAATGACAGCTTCTAAATGATCTCTTTAAACGATTATGTTTGAATTGATTAGCCCAGTGTTTCAATCTTATTACTAGTCCTGAGCTGTGTCCAGTTTCTTTTTATACTCTGATTATTCTAATTTCTACCTGAACTTGAAAATCAACATGAGGTATCTGTGTGTGTCAAGGAAATTAGGTCAAGCTTCCTTCCTTCCACTAGTCAGAAGCCATCAAAGAACTTCTCAGGTGGTCAGAGCACGCAGAGGGCCAGGTGTGGTTTACTTCAAAGGGAGGTGTAAGCTTTTAGAACCTGTTCTTGCACGGGCCCCTCCCAAGGCCCTGGACCTGATTTTGTAGTTGTGATTTGCATTCTTTTTCTTTTAAAGAATCAGAAATTATAGGAGCTTGAGCCCTCACCAAACTTGAGTCCATCCCGGAATTCATTCCACGGCCAAGTAAGGGATCCTGCCCCCTCTAGACAGCCTGCCCCACGGGTGTGGTTTCCATGTCAACAGGACCCAGGGCACTGATGAGGGCCAGTGTTGGGAGGAAGGTCCAGGGAGCCGGCTACTGCTGGGGAAGTTTGGATGACACAAAGCAGTCGACATTTAATGGCTGAATACCACATGGCTGTGTTTTGGTGGAGTGCTGAAGAAACAAATTAACATTAAATGTAGGCTGTGGAGTAGGGCTGAGCATCCACCTGGTCACCTAAGAGCCTCCCAAGTCATCCCTGAGCTTGCCTCCATGTGACCCAGATTCCCTTCATTTGGGGGATTTGTGTTTGAGGTTTCCCATTCGCATCCCATTTGGAGTTCTTGTATTGCTGTAGTTTTTGTGATTTCTGTTTAACCCTGGCTGTTTCCTTGGAACTCTGGCCAAGTTCTTAGATCCATCTTACCTGCACAGAAGTCAGGGAATGTAGCTATTAATAGATTTCAAGCTACACTGTAAATCCTTTATGGACTGTGTGTTACAGGGAGTAGCTGAGCTGTGAAATTGGAATTAAATCTACGTGTTTACAGAAATGTGCCAACTATAAAACGTCTCTGCTTTCTCATTACAGCCTTTGTGATGCGGAGCTTGGGGCACACAAAAGGGGGAGCAGCAGGGGACTCGGGTTTGTCTCTGGTAGCTCCCTGTGAGCATCTGAGACAACATCTTGGTCCGTTTTCTCCGAAGCAGTTTGGAGTGACTGGTGGGGCGGCAGCTTCCTCATCGAGTCTGTAAGGCCGTCCTTGTCAAGTAGCCCTCACGCGTGCCTTCCCCATGAACAGGAAGTGCCCCTCCCGCTGAGGTGGAAATGGTGTGTCAACGCCCCTCCTCAGAAGACACATGTTTTGTGAGTGATAAGTGATGAGCCCCACCAACCGTCATGGTCTCCACCCCGTTTGCTGACAAGCCAGCTGGATATAACCCTCTGAGTCACTACGAGGGAAGCAGGGGAAAGCAGCTTCCTTCCTTCCTTGCCTTCCTGTCTTCCCCCCTCCTTCCCTCTTTCCCCTTCTTTCGCCCTCCCTCCCTTCTTGCCTTCCTTCCTTCCTTTCTGAATGTCTATTCTCACTTGATTTTGCTCATTCAATCATTAATTAGCTCCATAAGCAGTATGTAAAGTAAGAGAGGATCCTGCCAGCTGTTTGGGGCCCAGAAGAACCCCTCACCCCAGTCCCGTACATACATGCACATATAACACACATCGAAGGAGTAACAGGAGAGGGCGGTAGCTTAGGATCATGGAACAGAAGTTAGACAGTCTTAGCTTTGAAGCCTGGCCTAGACTCTTAGTAGGTGGGAAAACTTGGGCAAGTAACTTAACCTCTCCGTGTTCCTGCCTCTTCCTCGGATGCAGCATAGAGAGAAGAACCTTGCAAGGGCAATATGAGAATTTAAACCTATATAATAGGTGCCCACTAAGTGATACATGTTGGTATTTGCATGATTTGGGCAACTGTTTATACAAACTTGTATGACTTGGGGGTTTAAGAAGGAAATACCCAGGAATGAATTATATTATCTGGTTTATGATGGATTTGGACTGGTAGGAAATAAGTAAATCAGTATTCCAGAAATTGGCATAAAGCAATGGGAGGTTTAACTCAAACACCATTTTGGTTTGGTCTTGCTCATGATTCACTAATGACCAACCCAACGAAGTTCATTCATTGGGAGTCAAATTAGTGAACTAGGATTAAAATAAGAAATAGTTGGGCATCTCAGATAGCTGAGTGTCATTCTCCTGGGGGCTTGTGGTGCCGTGCATACAGGAGCAGGGTGCTAGTGTGCTATGCACAGTCTGACCTGGGGACACTAAAAATCCTACCCTGCCCTGAAGCCCTTCTCCAGCAGTTGGTAGGCACATTGTGATCATGGCAGTGTGTCTTCAGAAATCTCAAAGCAGGACCCTTCCAGGCACCCTTTTAGTACCTCTAGTTTCTTTTTTTTTTTAGAAAAAGTGAGATATAATTGCCATATAAAATTATATTTGTTTCAAGTGCACAACTTAATGATTCAATAGCTGTGTATATTGCAAAATGATCACCACCTAAAGTTCTGATACTTGCCACCCTCGAGGTCAGGCTGCCCTGACGCTGTGCTCTGCGTCTTTTCCCAGCCTTGTCTACCATCGGAATGTGCATCTCTGCATTCCATTGCTCTCAGCTGACTGTAAATCACACTAAGAAGCAATCTGGCAAACCAGTCCCTGTGAAGGGATTAATGACTGGTGGTAATAACAGGATCAAAAATACTGTTGTGTACCAAGAACTTTACAGATATATTATTTCTAAACTATGTGACAATTCTGTAGTGTCATTTTTTCCTTTATGCTGTTACATGGATGAGAAAATTGAGGGTCAGACAGACAGTTAATTTGGGCCAGGTCACACATCTTGTACATGGTGGAACCAGGATCTGAACTCAGATTTGTCTGTGAACGTTTTTGGGACATTCACCTACATATTGCCAAAAATCAAGGCTGTGTCGGGGTGGTGTGGAGACCTGAATGACAATCAGTGTAGTTACTAAGGGAGGGGAAACTGATGTTGGAGAGGCAAGCATAATGGTCACAGGAGACTCATAACCAGCCTTCATGTCCTATGCCTTAAAGGGCAGCTTTTATCCCTTCTTGGTCAATTCCTTCCACCTCCATGTTGAAGCCAAAAGATAACTAGTACTCCAAGAAGAGGTCAATGTGGTGCAGCCATTGAGGAAAACAGCATGAAGTTACCTCAAAAATTAAAAACGGAACTGCCTTGCTCTAGCCAGTTTTGCTCAATGGATAGAGTGCCGCCTTCCAAACTGAAGGGTCCCAGGTTAGATTCTGGTCAAGGGCACATGCCTGGGTTGCAGGCTTGAGCACCAGTAGGGGGTGTGCAGGAGGCAGCCAATCAATGATTCTCTCTCATCATTGATGTTTTTATCTCTCTCTTCCTCTCCCCTCCTCTCTGAAATCAATAAAGATATCTTAACAAATGTTTAAAAAATAATAAATAAAAATGGAACGGCCTTATGACCCAGCAATTCCACTTCTGGGGATACACCCAAAGAAACCTGAAACACTAATTTGAAAGAACATATGCACCCCTGTGCTCATTACAGCATTATTTACAATAGCCAAGATTTGGAAGCATCTCAAGTGCCATCATAGATGGTTGGATAAAAAAGCTGTGGTACATTTACACCATGGAATACTACTCAGCTGTAAAAAAGAAGGAAATCTTACCTTTTGCAACAGCATGGATAGACCTGGAGAGTATCAGGCTAAGTGAAATAAGCCAGTTAGAGAAAGGCAAGTACCATATAATTTCACTTACTAGTATATGTAGAATGTAATGAATCAGATAAATTAATGAACAAAATAGGAACAGACTCATAGATACAGAGAACAGACTGACAGCTGTTAAGGGGAAGAGAGTTGGGGGCTGGGTGAAAAAGGTGAAGGGATTAAGGCAGGGGGGGGGGAAGAAAACTCATAGACACAGACAACAGTATGGTAATTACCAGAAGGAAAAGGGGGTAGGGGTAAGTAGAGGAGGGTAAAGGGGGAATAAATGGCAATGGAAAGAGATTTGATTTGGGTAATAAACACACAATACAATATACAGATGATGTATTATACAATCGTGTACTTGAAACCAATATAATTTTATTGGCCACTGTCACCCCAATAAATTCAATAAAAATTAAGAAAGAAAGAAAGAAAGAAAGAAAGAAAGAAAGAAAGAAAGAAAGAATCGACATGCTGATAAGCCAAGGGGTATGATCATGGGGCACTAACAGGGGTAGCAACTATTCCAGAAAGTATGTTGTCAGTGTGGGATACAGGCAAGCCACTTGGTCTCAGGGAGTGGCAGCGAGGAGAGTGAAGACATGTGGCAGTGAGGAGAGTTCCCAGCTCGATCCCTGGCAATGTGTCTGGCACAATGTGTCTGTGCCAAGTCTGCTTCCCAGCAATTACATTGGAAGTGCTGGCAAGGACTCCTGCATTGTTGGTTCCCACACCATTTAGTTTACCCAGCCAGGTGAGAAAGGTTGGAGGACTCCAGGGTATAGTATCGCATACTTGGAGGTAAGAGGTGGGTGCTGGTGTTGGAGTGCTTGGGTCAGATCCTGAATCTGCTATTCATGGGGAGTGTGAGTTTGGATAAGTTGAAAAACCCCTCTCATTCCCTACTTCTTCATCTGTCAAGGGTGACTAACACTTTACATATACTTCATCAGGGTATTGTGAGGATTTAATAGGTTAGTGTATGAAAACCCTGAATAACAAACACCCAGTAAATGTAAACTTTTAATATGATTTTGGTTTCTTCCTATAGTATAGTGGTTCTCAACTGGGGCAACTTTGCACCCCCCGCCCCCAAAGGACATTTGGAAATGTCGGGAGACAGTTTTGGTTGTCACGCTGGGAGAATGAGCGCTACTGGCATCTGGTGGGTCAGGGTCTGGGATGCTTCTAAACATCCCACAATGTGCAGGACAGACCCCTACACAAAAGGATTATCCAGCCGCAAATGTTAATAGTGCTGAGGTTCATAGAAACCAAACCACGTGCATCTTCCATTGTTTATACCAAGAAGTTGGTAAGATATTTGTTCCAACATGAGACTGGAAAGAGGCGGATTTAGGAGGTTCGCAAGCAATCTCTTTGGTATGGATCAATGGAGCTGAGCCCCACCTCACTGTGACCCGATTCTCAAATTCTACTCTCAGGATTGGTTCATCGGCTGCATGTATTCTCAAGCAATAGTGGACTACTTTGCCCCCTCTGCTTTTATCCTTCTTTGCAGAGGAGATCGCCGGCATTCTGCAAGACTATTAAACAGCAACAAGGAAATAAAACAGGCCATGTTAGTTCCTGAGCTTCTGCAGCACTCCTTGCATCTGTGGAGGTCCCCTCTCACCAATGGTTTTACTAGTTTTTCTTGCAGATTTTATAAAATCCTCTTGTCATAGCCAAAACCGGTTTGGCTCAGTGGATAGAGCGTCGGCCTGTGGACTGAAAGGTCCCAGGTTCGATTCTGGTCAAGGGCATGTACCTGGGTTGCAGGCATATCCCCAGTAGGAGATGTGCAGGAGGCAGCTGATCGATGTTACTCTCTCATCGATGTTTCTAACGCTCTATCTCTCTCCCTTCCTCTCTGTAAAAAACCAATAAAAATATATTTTAAAAAAAAAATCCTCTTGTCATGAGACATCTCCACCAAGAATTCTGCTCTGTTCTCTTGACTGTTGACTGAAATTGAGAATTTTATTCATCTTTTAAGGTCTACTTCACCTCTTGCAACTTCACAATGCAGTTGGGAATTGTCTCTCCCCGCTCTGAAATCCTAGTTATGGTCCGATCATACCTTGACCTAAACTAAAGTTGCCTGACAGCTTTTCATGTAAAGACTCTGTCTTTTTCTTCCTTACGTCTTCCAGAGTGCCTTGAAGACACTCAGGCTCGGTGAGGTACTCAGGCTCGGTAAGGTACTCAGGCTTGGTAAGTACTTGAATTAATAAGTAGTCATATGGATCCCCACAGGAATACGCTCTCACTGCAAGCCAAATGCAAGCCTGGTACAGGAGCAGGGAGAGCTGTGGCCAGGCCCACTCCTCTGCTGTGCATTTCTGTGCGACTGCATGTCTCTCTCAGATGAAGCCATTTCTTTCAGATTCCTTGGGAAAATATCCCAGGCATGTACGACAAAAGTCACCACTCTGGGCAGGGGACGGACTGTCCGGCTGAATTTATGTTTCTGCCCTCAAGGATTGTGGAGCTAAACCGCTAAAAGGGTAGTGCCCAGAAAGAAGAGGAGATTGTGGTGTGAATGCCATCATTGGACCTCCTGGCCCTGGTGCAGCCAAAGGGCACTGCCCACTCTCTATAGGACTGTTATTAACAGCTAAAGGGTGTCCTGTGAGTGTCAAAGGAAAGTTCACATTTCCATCGAAGGCCCAGAGGCCAAGGGGGAGGTCAGCTGCATCTGTGGAGCTTTTGTCTGGTTGTTCTTTGTTAAAACCCACATGTGGGCCTATTTTGATCTCTCGCATCCCTGCATGTGTTTCTGGGTGGATGGGAATGCTGTGCAGCTGGACCCTGAGTAATGGTTCCGGCCTTCAACAAACTCCTCCGAGGAGCTGTTTAGACAGGGTCGCATTCTGCTCTCAATTTCCAGTTTGGCAAAGGAAACTGCATATTCATCTCATCAAATGAGGGGAGAGTTCAGGGCGTTGCCACCAAATTTTTCTCTCTTCCCACATGTGCAAGTCATGAAGAAAAAGTTCTGACTGTTCTTCTGTAATGTCAATTTATGTGCGTCGGTGCCAGCTGAGTCCCTGGTACGTAGTAGGTGTTATTTTCTAACTTTTCATTGTGAAATATTCCAAGTATGTACAAAGACAGAATATATATAAGATTTTAGGCACATAAAACGGTACCTATCACTCAGTTTTAATATTTATGAACTCATAGCCAATTAGGATTAGGTGAGGCAAAGTAGGTTTACAGTTGTGAGAATGCGAAACACAGAGTTTATTCTTATATTATTATTTATTAATTATTGTATTATTTTCCATACAAAAAACTTTAAACCTACTTTTGCCCCACCCTGTATTGTTTTATATAAAACACCACTCGCTTCCTCTACACCATCTGCATTATTTTGAAATGAATTCCAGATATTATTGAATTCCTTCCATAAACAGTTCTGTATGAATCTCTAAGAGAGGACTGTTTAAATAAGAAGAAAAACAACATAGCTATAATACCATTATCACAGCTAAAAAAAATAGCAATAAGTCCTTAATGTCATCAAATAGGACACTAGCTAGCGTTCAATTATAAATGGTCTCATAAATATTGTAATTTTTCAAAAGTTTCTTTATTTGACTCAGAATCTAAACAAGGTCCATACATTATGATTGGTTGATATGTTTTATTATGTTTCTTTTCATCTATAGTTTCCCCCTCTGCCTCTCATATTCTCTCTCTCTCTCTCTTTCTCCTTTTCTTGAGGAAGCTAAGTTGTTAGCTTCTAGCAGTGTCAAGTTTTCGAGCTCCCAGTGGTCTCATTGTACATGTTTCTTTGTCTTCTGGGTTTCCTCTAAATTGTTAGTTAGATATTGGGCTTGATCAGCTTCAGGTCTGATTTTTTTTTTTTTTTTTTTTTGAGGATTGCTTCATAGATGCTGTATTTCTCCATCAGGAAACATGTAACATCTGGTTTCTCTCTTTTTGTGATACTAGCAGCTATTGATGATTAATTCCTACATCCATTAATTCATTCGAAGTTGTGAAATGGTGGTGATGATACATTCATTCTTCATTTCATAGCTGTATTATTTCTATAAAGAGAAGAGAAACTTCTGCGTGGTTAACCAATGCATCATTCACATAGGAAAGGCAGGATAATGAAAAAACAAAAACTGATTCACCAGACTCCTCTAAGTGTGACCAATTATTATTGTTTAGAATCAACATGAACACATAAATTTTAAACGTATTTGATGTATTTTAATCTGTTGCATTTACTATCATCATTGATTTTCAAACTGTCCATCTTTGGCCAGTAGGAACCACTTAAAGTCGGCTCTCTAGTCTTTTGATGCAATCCCAATAGTCTTTGATAACTTTGTTTTTTATCTGGTATGACAAGATGTTCCAGGCACATCTTGTGCATTTCCTGCTCTAAATATGGAATCAGCTGTTTCTCCAGAGAGCCCTGTTCCTTTTAGTGGGAAAGTGTTGCTGGCGCTCACTCTGGTAATGAAATGGGTGCTCAGCTAACTGGTTACGTTACTCGTTTCTGGGACGTTTTAGTAGACAGAGCCAGGAAATATGTTTATTTCTTAAGATAAATACATCATGAGTTCATATTAATACTCCCAATTCAAATTCAGCATTCTAGGGATGTTGCTTAACATCTTTCATTCTACATTTTCTTTCTTCCAAAGTTGAGAATCCTGGTTTTCAAAGACACTGGAAATGACACTTTATCACAAAATTATGAATTTGTTCTATCATACAACACACACACATCTCAGAAAAACTACCAACCAACACACCAACAACAGGATTCCTGAAAAGAGTTTAAGTGGGTTTTGTTTTCACTTTAGTTCTTATTGTCCCCAGGGAATATCCCACTAGGGACGTGCAGTCAAGCTGAAGTTTTTAACTCTCATGAAGTAGTTCCCCTCTGAGTGGTTATGCAAACTACTCACATTTAGGATCATTTGTTATTTTATCTTCCAGGATTAGCTTTTCTTAAATGTAATTTTATAAAATACAGGGTTCCAAGGTCAAATCTATGAAACAAAATATATTAAAATAGTCTAGCTTCTGTTTCATATTTTCTTTACCCTATTTATTCCTATATCGTATAGGCAATCATTTATTTCTAAATTTCATGATCTTTCTATTACTTGTTTTTAAAATGTTACACATGCACACAGATACATATTTTCTTTTTTAGGCAGGATAATGAAAAAATAAAAACTGATTCACCAGACTCTTCTAAGTGTGACCAATTATTATAGTTTAGAATCAACATGAACACATGAATTTTAAACATATTTGATGTATTTTAATCTGTTGCATTTACTGTCATCATTGATTTTCAAACTGTCCATATATATATAATTTTTTCTAATTTTTTTCTTACTATATCTTGGAGATCACTCCATAATAATACATAGAGATATTTATTTTTCCTTTTTTAGACTGGTTTAGTTTACTCAAGCAGCCCCTTTTTCATGGGTATTTGAGTTGTTTCATCTTTGTTGACAAAAATAGTAACAGCCTGGTTCTCTCTCTCTCTCTCTCTCTCTCTCTCTCTCTCTCTCTCTCTCTCTCCTTTCTCTCTCTTTCTGGATTTTCAACTGTATAGCTTTGAAATAGGTTCCTAAAAATGGGATTGCTGGATACACAGTAGTTCAAACAAAATTTTTTAAACAACCTCAAACTTAAAGCAAAGTTGCAAATAAAGTACAAAGAGCAATGTTTTCCCTGCACCACTTGAGAGTAAGTTGCCATCATACGTCCCATCACCAGTGAATACTTTAGTATGTTTTTCCTATAGGCAAAGGCATTCACCCACATAGTAACAATACACCTACCCAAGTCAGGAAAGTTACAGTTGTCTAATCCTGTCGCCTAACCCTTGGGCTCCATGCCGCCTCCCCGATAACACCCTCCGAAGTGGAAGTCGCACCGCATGTTGGTGTCTCACCTCTTAGCCTCTCAGTTCGGAACAGTTCTCGCTTCCCTTCGCGTCCGGGACGTCAATATGTGTGATGACTGCAAGTCTGTGTTTTTGGTGTATGTTCCTCAATTTGGGTTCACCGTATTACTAGATGATTTTTGAAAGATGTATTGGATTAATGTTGATCACGTTCTCCCTCATTAGTGTCGGACCTTGGAGGAGAAGGTGGAGCAGGATGAAGGGGAAGAAATGGCCCTCTCACAGAGAGGGGCCCATCTCCTTTGGAAATGTGTTTATCTTACTGTACACAAACGGTCGGGGCCTCTTAAAGGAGGGTGCGGGAGCGGGAGAGGAAGCCGATTCCCCAGGAAGCTCTGCCAGATAAGAAATCTGGGCTCTGTAAACTCATCTGCTTCTGTGTTTGTACTGTCCCTCCTTAGTTTCCTCCTTGGTTCCAGTAAGGGTATCTGTGGGGAGGGAAGACACACACACACACACACACACACACATACACACACATACACACACATACACACACATACACACATGCACACACACAAACACACACATACACAGACACATACACCCATACACGCACATACACACACATACACACACATACACACATACACATACACACACATACATACACACACACACACGCACACGCACCCCTCAGCTTTGTTTCAGCTGAACTAAGGGAAAAGAGATGAGTCAAGAGAGCTTGTCAAGAAAGAGTGCCACGTATGGCGAGTCTATCTTCCTAAGGAGTCAAAATTGGCAACTGAACCTTAAATAAAATGAATTGGCTCTGGCCGGTTGCTCAGTGGTTAGAGTGTTGGCCCGAGGACCAAAGGGTCTCAGGTTTGATTCCTGGTCAAGGGCATGTAAATTGTCAGTGGGGGCAGTTGTCAGTCGATGTGTCTCTCTCACATTGATGTTTCTCTCTCTCTCTCTCTCTCTCTCTCTCTCTCTCTCTCTCTCTCCTCCTTCTCCCTCCCTTCCATTCTCTCTCTAAAACAGTGGTTCTCAACCTTCTGGCCCTTTAAATACAGTTCCTCATGTTGTGACCCAATCATAAAACTATTTTCGTTGCTACTTCATAACTGTAATGTTGCTACTGTTATGAATCGTCATGTAAATATCTGATATGCAGGATGGTCTTAGGATACCCCTGTGAAAGGGTCGTTCAACCGCCAAAGGGTTGAGAACCGCTGCTCTAAAAGATCAATGGAAAAAACACTTTCAGGTGAGGATTAAATAAATAAATAAATAAAAAGGTAAAGTGAAATAATGTAGGGAAGATGCCTGCACATAGCAAGCACTGGGTGAGTAGCTGACAGTGAAGAGCTCCTCCTCCCTCCTGGGAAGGACTCTGTTCACTCTCCTACTATAAGCCCTACCTTGTTGAAACCATCAGTGTCTCTTTTCTCTATGGGCCCGAGGCCGCCTGCCTCCTGGGTGGGGACCATAAACTCTTACCAAAACCAAGCAAGTGAAACGGCTCGCGTTGAACAGCATCCCATTAATGTGGCTCTAAGCTGCCTAACCCACTAGTAGCCATACTTAGCAGGGCTTTGGTCAGATGGCAAGAATCTTCTCCAGAAAGCGGTGTTGTAAGGGCACACATTATGGGAGGAGAAAGGAGAAGGGCGGGAGCATTCCCCAGAAGGACATGGTGACTACTTAATTACCTTTTTAGGCTCAATAACCAGAGTAATTTCATTTAAAGTGAATTTGAGAGAAGGACAAATAGGAAGTTAAAGAATGTGTGGCCCTGACCAGTGTGACTCAGTTGGTTGAGTGTCTTCTGTGCACTGAACGGTTGCTGGTTAGATTCCTGGGCAGAGTACATGCCCGGGTTGTGAGCTCCATCCCCCGGAACGAGTGTGCAGGAGGCAGCTGATAGATGTTGTGCTGTCACATCAATGTTTCTCTCTCCCTCACCCTTTCTCTCTCTCTGAAAATCAATAGACTATTTTTAAGAATAATAATAATAATAATTTGTGATTGACTTCTCTAAGGATTGGCTCATCTGGTCAGAAGCTCTGAAGTGCTAGGTCGGGATCAAGTGCTCTGAGCCAGGGCCCCAAACAGGGTTCGCTATGCTGGTGTGTGTGTGTGTGTGTGGCGGGGGGTGGGTGGAGGGCCTTCTCTCCAGCTGCACTCCACCCACAGAGTCCAATGGTGGTGGCCCTGCTGAGGGGCCTGGCTCAGGTTGTTATGGCCTTTGAGGGAGTTGGTGTGATGGTGAGGAATGGCACCTCCTTGATGAAGCTCGAAGACACCGGGGCCTCGATGTGAGGCTGGAGAACTTTGCACTTACATCCTCGCTGAGTTGCTGCTGTGGCGCCGAGGATGTGGAGGCTCCCACTGAACAGAGTGTCTATAAGAGAGTCACAGTCCAGGCATCCCACACCAGCTGTCTTCCCAGAAAACCCACCCCCAGGAGAGTTGGTTGAGCAGGGAACACAACCCAGCCAGAAACCGCTGAGGTGTGAGGCTTGTGCACAAAGATTTTATTTCAGTGGAAATTTTCACCAGCACCAGCAGCAGCACACGAGAGAGAACCCTTTCACAGGGCGTGTGGAGAGGATCTCACCTGCAAAGCTGCAATTTCCATGTGTCACGGGAGCCTTTTACCTGCAGGGAGATTGGGAAGAACTTGCTGACCCTCTCAGGCCGTCTCCAGCTAGAGGTCACTCACCCCGGGGACAGGCCAAACAAAGTCTCTAAGTGTGGGTGACTTTTCAAAGAAGGAAAAAACATCACACCTTGGGGAAATGCAAGAAAGCCGCTGGGTGCAACCACCACGGGGTCTCCCTACTGAAAGACAGTGTTTTGTGTGCCGTGAATGTGGGGAATCTTTTACCAGTAGAATTTGTTATCATCAGAGAGTTCACACTGGAGAAAGGCCTTTGAGAGCAGTGAATGTGGGGAATCTTTGACCACTAGCCCTGGCCCCTGTTCACACTGGAGAGAGGCTTTAAATATGGAGCAAAAGTGAGAGATCATTTAGCCATAACTAGATGCCCTCTTCACGCTACGTAAATGCTTAGATTTTAGGGAATGAGCTATTGCCTTGTTCAGTGTATGACACGGAAGATAACTCTGCAGAGCCCTCCACCTGAGCTGAAATTTATACGGATGATCACGGTGGGGAGACCCCTCATAAGTTTCAGTTATGTTAACGCATGTGTGCTTGTGGCACTTTCTCACTTGTCCAGGGATTCATGTCGCTGCCAGTTTCTATGGCTGAAGGCATTTTACCTCTGCTACTTGGTAGGTCCTCACGATGTGCATCAGTCGCTACGCCAGTGTGCTCAGGGAAGCTTACCTCTGTCCTGCCATGCACAGCTCTGTGGATTCCTGGAGTCTGTCAGTGATGTTCTTCTCAAGGCCATTACTGTGAGACAGGAGCACAAAGGTAGTAAAAGGAAAGCTCTGTCGTTCAGGGTTATTGCTTTTGCCACCAAGTCAGAATTCCTGTTGACCTTGGTGGGAATGTCTGTGCTTGCCCACCAGTATTGGCTTCCACTGAGGCAAGACTGACCCCCAGAAGGTGTAAGGAGGGAGATGGTGGGATCAATACAGTGTTTCCAAACATATTTTGTTAAAAGAGTGAGATGTGCCCTGGCGGCCGGTGTGACTTAATTGGTTGGAGCGTCATCCCATAGACCGAAAAGTCACTGGTTTGATTCTCAGTCAGGGCACATATCTAGGCTTCGGGCTCAATCCCTGTTGGGGCATGTGCAAGAGGCAGCTGATCGATGTTTCTCACATGGATGTCTCTCTCTCTCTCTCTCTCTCTCTCATCCTCTCTCTGGAATCAATTTTTTTTAAAAAAAGTGGGATGTACAGATTTTGTTAAATGTACAGTCATTTTTTACAGCTTTATAAAAGTATAATTCATATTGAAATAAACTGCTCATACTTAAGAAAGAAAAAAGAATTTGTCCAGCTGGTGTGACTCAGTGGTTGAGCATCGACCTATGAATCAGGAGGTCCTGGTTCAACTCCTGGTCAGGGGCACATCCCTGGGTTGCAGTCTCGATCCCAGGTGTGGGTGTGCAGGAGGAAGCTAATCAATGATTCTCTCTCATCATTGATGTTTCTATCTCTCTCTCCCTCTTCCTTCCTCTCTGAAATCAATAAAAATATGTTGTAAAAAAATAAATTAAAAACAAATTGGGGATTGGTTTCCTTTCAAACCCAGGATGCAGGAGCTATCAAAGGAGCTGAGGTTGGCCATGCTCCCAGGAGCCCCCGCAGCCTGAATCCAGCCAGGCCCCAGCCGGGAACTCTACTCCCTGAGCCAGCCTGAGAGCTTGGTAAGGCAGGGAGCAATTTACTTTAACTGCATTTGTAAAGCCATGTTTTCTTTTCAGGAAAAAAAAAAAAAAGTAAAACCACACACCCTTGGTTCAATTCAAGTGTTTGCACTGCTTGCCAAAGACAGAACAGACATGATTTCCCGCAAGAATGGTGGTAGTTTGGGGGATGGTGTTTGTGTGTATTTAATTGGATGAAACCCCACATAGACCGAGTCCTTTTGTTACCTGATAGTAACTCTAATCCCTTCATTTAAAAAAAAAAAATCAAGGTGCATCTTTAAACAACAACTCTGATAACCCCGAATTCTTAAAAGTCAATATTTGCTCATAGGAACTCTATGTACATTCCAGGCATTTTATAGTTGGGCCTAATGGGGTAGAGCTTGGGGATCGCCACTCATTGAAGGTCCCTATTTCCCTATCTCCACCCACACTGTTTTTTGGACAAAGCATTATTTTTTAACCCTCTAATGATTGGACATCTCTTGATGAGAGGGTTTGGGGCATGTTTTTGTCTATTTACATATCATATTATGAACTGGGGAAAGACAGCATGATTTAACAGTGGAGCTTCTAGATATAAATGATTTTGTTAAAACACGTGGAATTTAAAAGCTCTTGCCTTGTAATGAGTCCTTTGAAAGGTAATCTATTTGGGGCCCTTTGGGGTTTCTGAGGAAACATGCAGCTTTGGGGGGAAATGTTCTCTCTCCCCTGGTCCCACAAGTGCACGTTTCCCCCAGGCCTCGAGCTGGATCACTCTGCTTCCTGATGCAGTAATTAGATATTTTGGTGAGGGAAATTTTAAAGCCCAATTATGCTGTAATGAGAAAGGTGGGATTTCTTTCCTTGCATGTGACTCAAGGGCACATTTTCTTAAAAAACCCAGGTATCACACTTTGGCCTGTGACAAGATGCCACACCAATTCCTATGAAAGAGCCCCCAGGCTCTGCCCTTGGAGAGGTTACCATCCAGAGTGGAGGAGGGGCAGCCAGCCAAATAATTTACACGTGTGGTAATGGCAGTAAACTTTTATTAGTGTTGTCAGTACATTCGACACATTTATTGCATTTACTGAGCCCAGTGCCTGGGGACGCAAAGGCAAATACTAACATTTATCAAATCTATGCCATATATCGCAATCATGCCATTACTCTTTTTAAATTTTTTTGTCTCACCAAGAAAGGAAAAAACACTGCCTATCTATATATATAAAAGCCTAAGTGACCAGCCAACTGGCCTACCAGCGGACTGGCCGGTAGCCATGATGCGCACTGACCACCAGAGGGCACACGTTCAATGCAGAAGCTGCTGAGCAATAGCAACTTTGCAGATTGCCCTCTCGCACTCCGGGACCCCTCGGGGGATGTTGGACTGCCTGTTTTGGCCAATCCCTGCAGGGTCAGGCCAAGGGACCCCCACCTGCCAGAGGGACCCTGCTCACTCCACGGACACTCTTCAAGCCCCGGCCCCATACCAGGTGCAGCCGGCTGGGGAGGGGTGGCGGAAGATTGGCTCCAGGGCATGTCCGGCCTGTCTCACCCAATCCTGACACTCTGGCCACTTTCTAATTAATTTACTTTCAATGTGCATGAATCTGTGCACCAGGCTTCTAGTAGTAATATAAATGAATCCTGGTTTCAAAGTTGCTAAAGAGTTGAGAAATCTGCATCTTAGAATCAATGGATGCAGTAATCCTGCCAGATTCACTCAGAAGACAGATAGAGAAACTATCATAAAGCAACACTGTAAGCACCATTAGGGAGGTCTAAATGTGTGCTAAGTTGGCCCAGAGCCAGGAGAACTGGATGCTACCTAAGAGGCAAGGTGGGGAGGCTTCACAAAGGAGGTGACTCTTGAACAAGGTCTTAATGACTGAATAAGGATTTGCAAATGGAGAACAGAGAGCATTCCAGGCTAAGGAGACTACATGTGGGCTCAGATAATGTCTTAAATTAAAGTTCAACAATGTGTTAGATTCCATTACTTCTCTTATGTCTCAGCTGGTAATTAAGAAATATCAGCTACTGTTATTAATCCTGTCCAGTCATGTGGGCCATTGTTCTAAAGCTGTGCTACCCAATATGGTAGCTACTAGCCACATGTAGTCACTTAAAATGTGACCAGTCCAAATTGAGATGTGCAACGGCATATTTCACAGACCTAGAACAAACTCTCCAAAAATTCATCTGGAATAAAAAAAGACCCCAAATAGCTGCAGCAATCTTGAGAAAGAACAAAGTAGGTGGGATCTCAATACCAGATATCAAGCTGTATTACAAAGCCACTGTTCTCAAAACTGCCTGGTACTGGCACAAGAACCGACACATAGATCAATGGAATAGAATAGAGAGCCCAGAAATTGGCCTGAACCAATATGCTCAATTAATATTTGACACAGGAGGCAAGAACATACAATGGAGTCAAGATAGTCTCTTCAATAAATGGTGTTGGGAAAATTGGACAGATACATGCAAGAAAATGAAACTAGACCACCAACTTATACCATACACAAAAATAAGCTCAAAATGGATAAAGGACTTAAATGTACGACGAGAAACCATAAAAATTCTAGAAGAATCCAAAGGCAACAAAATCTCAGACATATGCCGAAGCAATTTCTTCACTGATACAGCTCCTAGGGCACTTGAAACTAAACAGAAAATAAACAAATGGGACTACATCAAAATAAAAAGCTTCTGCACAGCAAAAGAAACCATCAGCAAAACAAGAAAACCCATTGCATGGGAGAACCTATTAGCCAATGTCATATCTGATAAGGGCCTAATCTCCAAAATTTACAGGGAACTCATACAACTTAACAAAAGGAAGATAAACAATCCAATCAAAAAATGGGCAAAGGATCTAAATAGACACCTTTCAAAAGAGGACATTCAGAAAGCCAAGAGACATATGAAAACTTGCTCAAAGTCACTAATTATCTGAGAGATGCAAATCAAAACAACAATGAGGTATCATCTCACACCTGTCAGAATGGCTATCATCAACAAATCAACAAACGACAAGTGCTGGAGAGGATGTGGAGAAAAAGGAACACTGGTGCACTGCTGGTGGGAATGCAGACTGGTGCAGCCACTGTGGAAGACAGTATGGAGTCTCCTCAAAAAACTAAAAATGGAACTCCCATTTGACCCTGTGATCCCACTTCTAGGAATATATCCCAAGAAACCAGAAACACCAATCAGAAAGGATATATGCACCCATATGTTCATAGCAGCACAATTCACCATAGCTAAGATCTGGAAACAGCCTAAGTGCCCATCAGTAGATGAATGGTTTAGAAAACTGTGGTACATCTACACGATGGAATACTATACTGCTGTAAAAAAGAAGGAACTCTTACCATTTGCAACGGCATGAATGGAACTGGAGAGCATTATGCTAAGTGAAATAAGCCAGTCAGTGAAGGAAAAACACCACATGATCTCACTCATTCATGGATAATAAAGACTATTATAAACTTATGAACAAAAATAGATACAGAGGCAGAGCTGCCTAAACAGACTGTCAAACTGCAGCCGGAAGGCCGGGGAGGGTAGGGGGGCAAAAGGGAGAGGGTAAGAGATCAACTGAAGGACTTGTATGCATGCATATAAGCATAACCAATGGACATAAGACACTGGGGGTAGGGGAGGCCAGGGGATTGTCAAAGGTGGGGGGAAAAAGGAGACATATGTAATACCCTTTGTAATACTTTAAGCAATGAAAAAAAAACTATTAAAAAAAAAACAACAAATTGAGATGTGCTGTAAGAGTAAAATACACACTGGGTTTTAAAGACTTAGTACCCAAAATATGTAAAAATATGTAATAGTTTTTTTATATGAATCAACATATTAAAGCGACAGTATTTTTGGTTATAGTTGCTTAAATAAAATATGTTATTAAAATTAATTGTAACTGTTTTCTTTTACTTGTGTAATTGGGTCACTAGAAACATTTAAAATTACAAATGTGGCTCACGTTATATTTCTGCTGGAAACCACTGTTGTTGAGCAGTCTGCTAGGAAGTGGGGGTGAAGGTGACTGGGGCCCAGGGCAAAGGCCTGAAGCTGGGAGATGCCCCCTGCACTCTGCTGCCCCAGCTCCTGGGGCGCCTCCCTGTTTCTTGTTCTCTCTGGTTAAGTATCGTGCCCCAGGTTCCACAGAAGCAAGAGGCAGAGCTGGGCTTTGGCCCACGCAGCCTGGCTCCAGAGCCTACCTATGAGTTCTAGTAATGTGAGTGGGAGCTGGGTCATTAATACGTTACCCACTTCAGAGACTTTGCACACGCATTTCCAGAGGCCTCTGAGGAGTGGAATGCTGGGAATTTCTGGCACCAGCCACAAGGTCGCCAGGAAAGAGCTTCCATCCTGAACAAGGTCCTTGGGAGAGGCAGGCCTCTTGGGTGTTAGGTTGGAGGGCGACCTGGTTTTGGCCTGTCCTGGTGAGTTTCTGCGTGAAGCCTATGTCCTGAGCAAGAATCCAAGACCCCTCCCTCCCCCCCTCAGGACCCCGGATCTCCCCACTGTTCTAGCACCTGCCCCACCCCCCACCAGTTTGATGTGCTGTGATTTTGTTAAAGTTCTCCCTCAGCTTATTGCCTTTCTCTTCATCCTTCAAGACCCAGCTCAACCCTCACCTCTACAGACTCAAGACAAAATGTGTCACTCCCTCCTCTCTTCCCTGGTGTAGTGATGTGTCTGCATTTCTGTGGCCCCTGCTGGATGATGTGCCCGACCTGTGTGGTGGCAGCATCTTCCTGTCCTGTGTGCTCAGCAGTGCCTGGAGTCTGCACGCCCTGATGCTCAGTTCTGCTTTGGAATGGAATGGAATCAAATCGCTTGAACGAACTAAAGGAGAATGAAGACAGCTCCCTCAGTCTAATTCTCCTTTGCAAATCCTCAAGGAGGCGGGTGGCTCCTGCTCTTTGCTGGTCTGTTAAAATGCAGGATTAAAGGAGGAAACAGGTAGTAGTTGCTGTTTAACTTCTGAGATGATTGTTACAAAACCACACCATGCAAGAAAAAAAAGAAAAAAGAAGAAGAAAAGAAAAAGCATAACTTTCCAGCATGACTCAGCAACGAGGCACATTCCAGGGGGAAGTGCAGGTTGGGTTTTCCTCAGAGGCTCCTCCTCCCTGAAACAGCCACTCTCCCTCCCAGGGGCCTCATGCTCGGACCCTAGGGTTGAAGGCTCTAGGGGGTCCCATTTCTTTCACACCTGAAAGCTTCCATGCTTGATTTCTTCACTTCTCAGACTGGCCTCATAGAGGTAGGAAGTTTTGGGGTATTTTCATGGGTCTTCAAGTTTCGTCTCATGAATTAACAACTTGTGACAACTTCTCGCACCTCCACATTGTTTGGTGTTTTCCTTTCAAATTGACTGCTGATGGTCGGGCACAGTGCTTTGAACCAGGCCCTCTGACTCAGTGTTTGTGCCTCCCCTGCTCAGCCAGATGCTGACAGCAATGATTAGGTGTCAGGTGGACAGTGCAATATACCTGGAGCATGTGCCACAGGCCCTGAGAAGGAGCCAGGAGTCCGACCCAAGAGCCAGGCATGTCACGGTGTCTGTGGAGGAGTTGTCCTGCACCACCAAAATAAAACTGGCTCTTTTTTAAAAAAATTACATTTATTAGGGTGACATTGGTTAATAAAATTATATAGGTTTTAGGTGTATGATTCTATAATGCATCATCCATATATTGTATTATGTTTTCATGCCCTCAAAACTGATTCTTAGCTTAAGAAAAAGAAATTGACACCCCTTCCCCAAGTACACTGTTACTCCATCCCGGGAACATGTACCATCCATCACCTGAAATATTATTTTGCATAAAAATTTCAATTATTTTACTTCAATGTCCAGCAGAAATGTGGCACCTTGAAGCTAGAAAACTCAGCAAGGATGATCTCTGAGTTTTCTTCTTGACCGTAAATTTGTATTCTAAGTTTTGGAATATGTACAACTTAGAGAAGGAAGCCTGCCTTCTGCTCAAGAAAAGCAGGGTATTTGCACAGGCTGTTGAGGTGTGAAGAGCTGTGTAGTGGAATGATCTGCTGACATTTAGCTTCTTTGATAATGTTCTCATGCTTCTCCTTCTCCATCTCCTCCTCCTACTTCTCCGTTCTGCCAGAACATCAGGAAGTTCTATCCGAAAGTTTGGGAGGGTGGACTGTCCTGAGTCATTGCAGTAGCTCCCTCCTCCTGAGGGCAGTAGGGGTCCTTAGAGATCATCGGGGTGACCAACCTTGAGAAGTAGTTTCCTATGGGCTGGAAATGAGGCATAATGAGGACCTTTTGTGTTTCAAGGGTTGAAAAGGAAAAGTTGCCAGACCCACAGTGGCATGGCCCCTGGGGAGGGGAAAATACACAGAAATTTGGGGTTTATAGAACTGGACAGCCTGTTAAAATCTGATGCAGCCCTCTTGGTGACTGGATCTTCGGAGAAAGGTCAGATGTAGCATAAGAGCTACAATTCTGGGAACAGTCTAGGCCAGTGGTTGGCAAACTGTGGCTCGCGAGCCACATGCGGCTCTTTGGCCCCTTGTGTGTGGCTCTTCCACAAAATACCACATGTGGGCGCGCACATACAGTGCGATTGAAACTTCGTGGCCCATGCGCAGAAGTCGGTATTTTGTGGAAGAGCCACACTCATGGAGCCAAAGAGCCACATGTGGTTCGTGAGCCATAGTTTGCCGAGCACTGGCCGAGGCTGACCTGAGCATGAGGTTGAGCAGCAATGTTTCTCCCCTGGGGTTTGGAAGTCAGGCTGACCACTCTTTGGATTATGTAAGCATTTGAGATTTTGGACAAGTTATGGGGATGGTAACAGCCTGTAAACAGAGATGCTGGACTTTCTACTAATCCCACCGACTTTTGAACCATGGGAATTTAGTCCACTTATTTTGTGTGAAGAAACTAAATATTGTGTGTGGAGTAGTCCAGCAAAGATTCAGTACCTGGTTATTAAATCCAAGATATGTGTATATGTGAACAATTCGAAAACTGAGAAGTTTTAACCACCAGTTCAAATGTGAAAGTTGGTGAAGGGGCTGACCCCAAGCTTCTGTCTTGATGGTTCTGAGATTCACTGAGTCAAAAACAAACATCAGAAGATACTTGATATGTATTTTTTGTTTATAATGAGAAGCAAAAATTATCCATCTTGGGGAAGATGGTGCTAAAACAAAGCAAAATCTATACTAATAAAAGGGTAATATGCTAATTAGATCGGATAGACAGGAAGTCTTCTGGACGTCCTTCCGGACAAAGCCGCAGCGGCAGGGGCTGAGGCAGAGGTGGTTAGGGGTGATCAGGCAGGCAAGGGATCAGTTAGGGGCAATCAGGCAAACAAGCAGAAGTGGTTAGGGCAGCAGTTCTCAACCTGTGGGTTGCGACTCCTTTGGTGGTCAAGCGACCCTTTCACAGGGGTTGCCTAAGACCATCCTGCATATCAGATATTTACATTACGATTCATAACAGTAGCAACATTACAGATATGAAGTAGCAATGAAAATAATTTTATGATTGGGTCACAACATGAGGAACTGTATTTAAAGGACCAGAAGGTTGAGAACCACTGGGTTAGGGGCAATCTGGTAGGCAGGCAGGCAAGCAGTTAGGAGCCAGCAGTCCCGGATTTCGAGAGGGATGTCTGACTGCCGGTTTAGGCCCGATCCCGCAGGGGGATCGAGCCTAAACTGGCAGTCGGATATCCCTCAAGGGACCCCAGATTGGAGAAGGTGCCGGCCAGGCTGAGGGACTCTCCCTTCCCCCACTCCGTGCACGAATTTCGTGCACCAGGCCTCTAGTGAAAATATAAGCTTTGAGAGGAGATTTGCCGATAGTCATTCTCCATTTAATAGATATTTCCATAGTACCTGCTCATTGCCATGTGCCATGCTAAGTACTAGAGAACAAAATGATATGGCAGACGTTACCTTGCCCTCTGCTATAGAGGTGAAGAATTACATTAATCAAATAATCACTCAACTAAGCAACTAACCATAGTTAGCACTGAGGACTAATTATTATCTATTTTCAGATGATTAATTTTCAGCTAAGAGATGGGATAGAAGAGACTATATATATAGACCTTAAGATAGGAAAGAGTTAAGCCCTACATGGGGCCTTGCTGAGGCTGTCCCAGGGGAAAAGAGGGGCCCATTCATCAGTCCTTGGGCAATGGGTTGGTTCTTCCTTTGCTGTCATTTCAGAGAATGTATGCTCCCTCCGGCATCCTGGCCCAGAAGGTCAGTGCAAGCTCAGGGTGCCACAAATGCAGGATTGTTCACTCTCTTTGGCTGGAGAACTGGGCTGCAGACCAAACTGGCCCACAAACTCAGGTTTTCCCGTTTCATTTCAAGGGCAGCCAACTTCGGGGCCTTAAAAGCGGGCTTATGGCAACACTGAGAGTGATGGTGAGGGGAGCCAAAGTCAATGACATCGACAGGTCACAATGCCTTCAGAATAATTTCCCAATTTTGAAACAACTACTGAGTGATTGCCAGAGTGATTCAGAGGAGAGGGGTGCTGGAGTGACTTTGTCTTGTAAGGTTGTATGTTCAAACAATATGAAATAATAAAAAGAATTTCCTAGGGCTCCCCAATCTAGTCAATTTTTGCACAGTGTAGTTTTGGTTTCTTCCTATGATTCTAGGGCATCCTCTGAATTAATATAGAATTTTCTATTAATCATCTAATCCAGTGGTTCTCAACCTTCCTAATGCCGTGACCCTTTAATACAGTTCCTCATGTTGTGGTGACCCCCAACTATAAAATTATTTTTGTTGCTACTTCATAACTGTAATTTTGCTACTGTACTGAATCGTAATGTAAATATCTGATATGCAGGTTGTATTTTCATTGTTACAAATTGAACATAATTAAAGCATAGTGATTAATCACAAAAACAATATGTAATTATATATGTGTTTTCCGATGGTCTTAGGTGACCCCTGTGAAAGGGTCTTTCGACCCCCAAAGGGGCATGACCCACAGGTTGAGGAACCACTGATCTAATCAATCCAACACATATTCATTCTAGTTTACTTTTACCAGCTGTAAGACCTTGGAGTATAACTCATCCGTCCTTCTTTCCACCTAACCAACAAACATACTTTGTACTATACCCAAAGAAGGGAACCTAACCCAGAGTTCACCAAATCTCATGTTGTTCATCTCTTTCCCAAGCTCACAGTGAAACTACATTTCACAGACACCCTTGGGAACCCATATTAGCTTAGGGTCACATGGCCAGATTCTACCTAATAGGATAGGGTACAAATGAGGTATGTTACTCTCAGGGTTGGCCATAAAATTCCTTGTGTAGTTGTCCAAGTTCTCACTTTCCCTTCTGCCGTGAATCCAGATGGCAGCAATATAAGATGAAAGGAATGTGGATCCCTGCATCATCACTTGGAGGAGAGCCACAGAGGGCTGTGGTATGGAATTTACTTGTTATAACCCAGCCTCGCTTTCCCTGACGAATACAGGCATCCCTCGAGATATTGCAGGTTTGGTTCCAGACCACCACGATAAAGTGGGTATCGCAATAAAGTGAGTTGCAATCTTTTTGCTAGTGGGGAGTCTTGTCTTCAATTTGTGAAAAACACACCACCCGTGAAGCACAATAAACTGAAATGAAATAAAATGAGATCTGCCTGCACATACTCGTTAAGTGTAGGGAAGCCTAAGTTTAAGATGGAAAGAAAAGAAGAAATTATCTAGGCTAAGTCAAGTAATGTGAGCACTTTTAATTATCTTTTTCTAGTTAGAAATATATCAAAAGTAGCCAGCTTACCAAACAAAATATCTTGATCAAATACCAAAGTCTTGACATGAACCCCAGATTTCTACTTGAACAGCTGAGAATAGTGGTTGCATTCATCAACAGCAGAGACTGTAGAAACGTCCTGAAAAGTTCTGATTCACACTTTAGAAGGTTTTAATAAGACTGAAGGAGGTAAAGGTTTAATTGAAGGAATCACTTTCTCGTCATAAGAATGGATCATTCAGTTCTTGACGATTTGGAATTTACAGTTTAATGTGGTGGAATAGAAGAGAGCAGGGAGAGAATATCAGGTTCATGCAATTCCTAGAGCCTTGGGTCTAGATCGTTTTCTCCTCCCAGGAAGGCTTTTGTCCTTTGCTTCCTCAGAGAATGCTGTGTCAACAGCTGGATATAAAGTAGTCATCAGTTACTCTCTATTGAATTCCCCTATTCTAATTCTCGGGGTAGTGCTCCTCACTATTAGATATTTTAGGGGTTTATGAATTTTGTTTGTTGTATTGTTGGCTGTCTCCTCACTAGAATGAGGGAAAGAACACTTTGTTCAACATTGTCCCCATCATACTGAACAGTGGCTAGGACATAGGAGGCGCTCCATAAATGTTTATCAAATAAATAAATGGTGGAGACTGAACAGGAGTGAAAAAGCAATTGTTTAATTTTGAAACAGATTTGTAAATATACTGAATGGCCAAGCTTGCTATGTGCCTCAAATGAGCACTATGAAGGAGCCATATTTATCATTCTGCATCGAGAAAACCCAATGTCAGTTGGCATCAATTGCTTGCCTCTTTTGAAATAAAACTTTATGAAATTGCACACTAGAGCAGGTCTATTCCTGGAATTCCTTCTTTAGACTTGGAAAAGTCCCAGAGATGTAAATAGATTTTAATCTAGTGTAATTCATACACATTAAACCCCTTTGTTGCAACATGTTTCAGATCATTTGATTCCCAAGAGGCATTTTTTTTTTTTTTTCTGTAGAGACTGAAGGAAGCAAGCTCTCTCTTTCCAAATGGATATGAATTCTGACCTAACTGCTCTGGACCCTGAGGCATGGGCATTTCAGACCCAAGTTACCGGGAAATCATAAGAACATATAGGAGGACTGTTTGTGACTTAATCAAACAATCAGCTAAAATTTCGGTTTTGAAAGTCGTGTTTGAAATGAGTGTAAAGGCTAAAGGGATGTGGTTGCAATTCTGGAGCTACGAGCCAGAAAGTTGGTCAAGAAAAAAACTAACAAACACAAACTACAGAGGACTGGGCCTTACAAGGCCGAAACGCTGCTGGTTCCCCAAATGAGGAGGACTCCTCAGAAAGCCACATGAGTGGGCTTGTTTGAAGTCAAACCGGGCTCACAAAGTAATAGCTTCAGGAACAGTTACAACAACGGATATTTATTTAGTGCTTACTGTGTGCCAGACACTCTGCCAAGTGCTTCAAATGCACCATCTCACTCAATTACTCATGACTTATGCCAATGAGGGAGGGATTAGTAATTTCTATTTACAGGCCAGGAAACTGAGGTTAATTAATTTGCCCAAGTATAGAAAGATTTTCCTGACTTTAAAATTCAATGTTTTAACCACAACCTAGCCAACCTTATCATTTATTGTGAATGTCATGAAAAATGGTAATGCTTCTAGAGTTGGGGGGGAGGAGGGAAGGATAAAAAACATACAGATATAGATATGTTTTATTTGCATTTTCTTACAATAATGAGGATCAGAATGGTCAATACAGGTGTATGTGTGGTGCAGTGGAAAGAGTACAGCATGTGGAAGCCTCTGTGCCCTACACAATAACCATTAGTATGACTCCGGGTCCCTCACTCATTTTCTCTCACTCAGTTTCCTAGTCTATAATATGGGACTAATGCCTTCCCTATATGTCCCAGTCCTGAAAAAGCTTTCCAAAAGGCCTAACAAGGGAAAGAGCCTAATTTAGGCTGGCTAACCAGTTTTAATCTATTTTAGCCTCCAGGCCTTCTTTTCACTGCCCACTAGGTACACAGAAAAAGGAAATGCCACAATATAATGACAATCAAGATCCCAACTGCACTACAGGAAATCTAAATCACCCTCTGTGCCTATTTGGTGCTTTCTCCCTTTAGAGAAACAGAAAAGGGAAGGAAGGTCTTATCATCTATGCTGAGGAGGCAGCATGAGGTCACTTAGACGAGGGGGGACGCAAGATTCTCACCTCACAGCCCTGTTGGAGGCAGCTGGCATTGTGCGGCAGCCGATGAAACACCAGGAGAGCTCAGGCTGTGCCTATCCTTCTTCTACTTAAATTCCTTCAACATTGTTATGTTCTCCTACAGAAATTGTAAAGCTTCAGGATAATACTGCATTGGTGTTTTCTAGACAGAAATCTTCCACTAACTCCATAGTCAGACAAGAGTGTCTTGGTCTGGCTGCCTGCCCCTGAGCAGCAGGGGTAAATCCGGGAGGTAGGGCCCCACATGATGGGCTGGGCCTGTGGATCTGGAAGACTGTGATGCCCAGAGGAGCTGAGGGACCTCAGGACTGGGCTTGAGGAGGCTCCATGGCTGAAGGGTGGAGCCCAAGAGATGGTTCAAAACAACACTTTCTTCCTTCCACAAATGTTGATTGTGTGACACAAGCCCAGACATTGTCCTGAGCACTGGTGATACAGGGATTACAAACAAAAAGTCTTTCATAGTTCGGTTTAAGACAGACTTGTAAAGCCATCGGGGGCGGGCTTAAATCCTGCCAATGTCACCAATAAGCTGTGACCCTCGGGAAGTTACTTGACCTTATGTAACTTGGGCTTCTTCAACTAGAAACCTCTGGGCAGTGACTGTGCAAATAAAGTTAGATTAGATAAGTGAAGCATTTAGCACAGTCCCTAATGTGCAGTGAGGTCATCCACGCAAAGCTGTAAGTCCAATGACCTTGGAGAGCTGGGGCTGCTCCAACTTCCCTCCCACCCCTTCCAGCCCCCACCTACCATCTCCAACAAGTCCAGGTTGCCCAAGCTTAAGGGAGTTTGCCTTGGATTCACTTTGGATCCTCAATGCTAACTGGAGTACACAGAAGGTGCTAAAAAATTACCTGCTGAAGGCTTGAAGGTTAAAGAAGGAGTCATATTAGAGGCCAGGAAGCAAGCTAGGGGTCTGGAACAGGAAAAAAAAAAGTCAAAATGTCAAGAGCTAGAAAAAAGCAGAAACAGGATGTAGGAACAGAACATTCATAGGAACTAAGGTTACTGAGGGGGAGGCCTCTGCAGGAGGTGGAGAATGTCTGAGTGAGCATGGAATAAAGACTTGTGACAGATACTAGGGTCTCCCTCTCAGACCGGCCCCATCGGCTATTTGTACTCCTTGTTCCCACAAACACATCCTGCCACTTTTCTTAGTAACCATTACTGATTATAGTAATAACAAACACAACTAACTAGCTGAACAAATAGTTCGCTTATTAGACACCGTTTGCAAGATCTGGGGCAGAAAGATAGGCTCTTGAGATCATATTCCCAAACCAGAGCTGGGCTGCTCAAACTTCCCTCCCACCCCTTTCAGCCCCCACCTACCATCTCCCACAAGTCCAGGTTGCCGAAGCTTAAGCTTGTGGTCCAATGCAATCAACAGAGCAATAGTTCTTACGCCTTAGTGCATGCACCAATCCCCTGGAGATCTTGTTAAAATGCAGATTATCATGCTGGAAGTCTGGATGGGACCCAAGGTTCTGCATTTCTTAAAAACTCTCCGGTGAGATTGATGCTATTTGTCTGAGGACCGCACTTTCAGTGGCAAAGTTCTCCCATTGGTTCTCAAACATAACTGCAAATCAGCGCCACCTCAGTTGGTTGTTTAAATGACAGGCTCAGTCACTTACCTGGTGTGCTCAAGGGCTCAGGAAGTCCTGCTCTGAAACAGTTCCCCTTCAGAAACTTCCACTTGCCTTTTCCACCAACCCTTTTCTTTGGGCTAAGAGGATGCACACAGAAAATCAACCTGTTAACCTCACTGAACACACATCTTGGTCTACACAGAGGAGGGAGGCAGCAGGGACCTGGGGTTTTGAGATGGAGGGGCATTGGAAAGGGTAGCAGCTCTCCCAGGTCCAAGGAGCTACTCTTGAGTTTTTCCTTCAGACATCCAAGGGTTTGTTGAGTTGTGAGGCACCCGTGAGGGTCGGTGGGAGCTGGTCAACACAGGCACACCTCGGGGCAGTTCCTGAACACCGCAATAAAGGAAGTCATAATATTTTTGCTGGTGGAGAGTCTTGCCTTCTATTTTTAAAAACAAACAAAAAGCAAAAACAAAAAAAAATGCAACATCTGTGAAGCACAATAAAGCGAAACACAAATAAAACGAGGTCTGCTTGTATACGATGGGCCAAGAACTGAAGGGGGCAGCCTGGGAGGTGGGGAAAAGAGGTGGAAAGAAGCAACCCTTGGCTTTAGGGAATTTAAAATTAAGGGATAGAATTTTAGATCCTTTCAAAGCCCCAACTAAACACATGTAAAAGAAATCAAACAGAACCCTGGGTTTCTGAAAAGAAAACAACAGGGAACTGAACTGCCTGGGGTTAAAAGGGGGAGACTTTGGGTAGAAGTGAATCACACACTGGCTGTGCAGGAGATGATCCGGGAGGATTAGTGGAAGTGGTGGAAGAGGTGGCTGAGTTGAGGGACTGAAAGGTAGAGGTCCTGGGGGAGGGGGGCGGGGAGGATCAAGCTCTAGGAGGGACTGCCCTTAAAAGTCATCAGATTTTCAAAATTGGAAAGAAATTGAGGTATTTGTCAAGGACCCACAGGCATTCTGCTCTAACAGCTCCAACAGTGAGACCTGGGACAGCGACCAGACCACATCCTGCCCCCTAGCACCTGGATGGGCCCTCCGCACTTCCTGCCTGGGCTTTCAGAGACCTCCGACGGGTGTTACTGTGATCATTCTTGCCCAACAGTAAAATAACACCCAACCAGAGAGCTGTCAACTGAAAACTGCTCCAACCTACTTCACCCCTCCCCGTCCCATTCCCAACTATCCCGCAGTAGCCGATTTTCCACAGCCTTCAGAGCAGGGTCAAGTGAAAGGCACACTCGGGGCTTCTGAGGGTGAGGGGAGGGGCAGGGAATGAGCTGCCTCCCTTCAAGACAAAGCTGGGCGAACAACTGAGTCTTTGCCTCGTTGACAAAGGAGAATGAGGGACGCATGCCAGACTGGCTTGAATTAACTGGAGAAAAGCAACTTTTATAATTCACGGCCCTCTGCGTGCTATGGAAATGCTGGCAAGGCAGTGAGACTGGCATGCACTCTGCAGGCAGAAAGAGCATGAACAGTGAAACAATTGCAGACTCCAGGGTCAAGCATGGAGTTCCCCAGTGCCCCAGAACAGCCTTAGGGGGGCAGGGGCTGCTGGGGGAGAGGCCTGGCTGCCCCTGCAGGCCTCAGGGTCTCCAGCTTTGGCAGCACTACCCAGTGGGCTAAAAAGGATTGTGCCAGCCCTCCCACTTCCATAATCACGCGAGGCTAAGTTAGCCAATCCGGGGTGGCCACTGCAGGGTCCTGTGGAATGTCTAGGAGGGCTGGAAGGCTGCTCTGTTTGGAGGGAAGGTGCAAAGAACAAGTCAGGAGGTAGTGTGAGGGAACCCCATCTGTCACTTGGTCAATGAGGCTTCTCTGAGTGACTGCCCTGAGCTCAGCATGGCAGCTGAGTTTGGCTCCCACTACCTAACTAATGGGCTTTGGAGCATAGATAGTGAATAACTTTGCAGAATTGAGGTGCACTGAAGACTTGCCACTACATGAACCTCAAAGATATGGAGATATCCCTATTAGTGGCCCATATTAGACTGGGAGTAATGTAACGTTTCTTACATCCAAGTAGACTGGGAAAATCCATACTAATGACATAGTATAAATCGGCTGTGATCATGTGCTAGATTGGGTGGCAGTTGAATACAGCTGTGGAAAGGTCTCTAGGGACCAGAGTGATCAGGAAGTTTTGTGGAAGAGAGAGAACTGGAATTGGATGCTAATGGATGGCCAGGCTATGAACAGGCAGAGTAAAGTGGGAAGACATTCCAGCTAAGAGGAGGCAGCATGGGGAGAGCATGGGAGAGAGAGAGCACAGGCAGCTGGAGTCTAGAGAGGAGTTCATGCAAGACCCCCCAGGGCCTAGCAGAGTCTCAGCTGTCAAGGTCTTAAGACTCGCACTCAGCTCCTTTTGGGGTTTAGAGAGAACTTTCATCAGAGTTCCAAGCATTTTAGTTGATTTTCAGTTTCCCCTCACAAGTCCCCATGGAAGGGGGCAAAGAGGCACGTGCTACTCCCCTGAGATTCTTAAACTCTGGTGCTGAGAGGACCAGGCTGTCCAGAGGGAACTTTAAGAGAGAAACATAGGTTTCTTATGAGCTTTGAGTCTTTTAGGCATGGAGTCAAGAAAGCAAGAGGAGATACTGAAGGGATACCCTAAAGAAGCAGACAGGCTTTGAGCACGGGACTGGCTATGGAGGCAGAAAATTGGGCTGTAAGACAGGCATCCATGGGTTGGGGAGAAGAGAGATGACAAGAGAGTCTCAGACCACTGCTGGCAAGTTTCTGCACTGTAGGATCGTGCGTATCTGCAATACCTTCTCCTTTTTAGGAAGAGGCATCAGGGCTCCCTCTGAAAAGAGAGCGTCCAGGATCTGTCAAAAGAACAGGGCAGAAAAAGGCAAGAATGTTTGCTCGCACCACTTGTATTCAACTTATACAGGAGGTCCAAGCCAGTACAACTGGGCAAGAGAAAGACATTAGAGACATACAGATCGGAGAGAAAGAAGTAAGATTGTCCTTATTTGTAGATAGCATGATCTTGTATGTAGCAAAGCCTAAGATTTACTGCTGGGGCTCCTCACACAAGGCACCACCTTGCTGGGGCTGGCCAGCAGCCCCTGTACGACGGATGAAGAGATTTCTCCGACAGAGTTTCACTGTGGGGGAGAGGGCTAAGGGACGGCCCGGCTGAAGAAGCCAGGCAGCCTCAATTGCCTGCCTCATTAGGCTTTTATTGGAATTTCTATCTTTAGATACAATCAGTAGGGTTGCTGGGGTCCAACCCCAGCGGGTCCAGGGGTCCCCAAAGGTGTGGACGGAGTCGGCGAAGAAGGAATGACACGGAGACAGCGTTCAGTTGATCAGCAGCCTAGCCAGGATCTCCAGCCAAGTTCTGGTCTCGATCTCCAGAGAGGTTCTGCTTAGGATCTCCAGCCAGGTTCTGTGTTCATGTTCTCTTGCTAGGTTCTCCAGATTCTCCAGCCAGGTTCTGTAGCCATGTTCCCTCGCTAGGTTCTCCAGCCAGGTTCTGTCCAGGTTCTCCAGCCTGGTTCAGTCACCAGGTTCTAGTCAGGTTCTCTTGCCAATTTCTGTAGTCAGGTTCAGTCCAGGATCTTTTGCCATGTTCTCCCGCTAGGTTCTGTCTCTAGGTTCTGAGGCCAGTTTCTGTCCAGGATCTTTTGCCATGTTCTCTCCAGCGAAGTTCTTCTGTCTCTAGAGAACGTTCTGTGTAGGTTCTGTGCCTAGGTTCTGTCTTCTTAGTTCTGTCTTCTTCTGTCTCGTTACATCTGTATTTATACCAGTTGATTCAATCCTATCAATCTCTATTACAAAGGTTAGGGCGTTTCTTATCTCCATTCCAGGGAGTAAAGATTATGTAGCTTAAGCATGATTGTTCGTAGTTAAAGTGATTAATTACCCACCTGGCACTTAGTTGAGGGGTTTTATTCTCTCCCTAACTTCAGGGGAAAATCCCTACCTGGGGAAACAACCTTTCTCAGAGAGGAGACCTTGGCTAAAACACACAGTGCCAAGAAGGTGAGCAAACATATCAAGAACAGTATGCCATATATGCCAGGTCCCCTGAAACAGCAAGGATGGACCGGCTCCCGGCATAGGGTGAGTAATCTTGGGAGGACACATGTGTTTACATTGTCCTCTAGGCAAGGGCATCCAGGGATTAAGCATAAGGACTCCAGTAAACACCCGGGGGGCCGGGGGTGGGGGGGGTGGGGGTGGCGGGGGGGGGGGGGTGGCGGGGGGGGGGGGAGGTTGCACTTGCACAGACTTGTTTGGAATAATCAGGGGCACCGCCTTCGACTCTCCCCTAAGTCAGAATTCTGATAAACAGGGCAGGCGGCCTTCCACACATTTTCCTTTTCTCAGAATGTCCTCCTTACAAACTTTCCAACCAAGTCTTGTGTGTTCCCCAACAATTTACAAAAGTCTGCTAGACCCAATAAGCAAGTTTAGTAGAATTATTGCAGGATACACACTATTAACAAACAAAAAATGAAATTAAGGAAATAATCCCATTCATGACAGCATAAAATAATAAAATACTTAGGAATAATTTTAACAGAAGTATAAGACCTATACAATGAAAACTTCAAAACATTGCTGAGATAGAGTAAAGAAGATCTAATCAAATGAAGATATTCCATGTTCATGGATTTGATGATTCAATGTTGTTAAAATTGAAATTGTCCCCAAATTGATCTATTGTTTTAATGTAACCAAATCAAAATCTCAACAGGCTTGTGCTTTGTTTTGTTTTGTTTTGTTTTGTAGGATTTGACAAGCTAATTCTAACATTTACATAAAAATACAAAGGCGTTGAAACCGGTTTGGCTCAGTGGGTAGAGCTTCGGCCTGCGGACTGAAAGGTCCTGGGTTCGATTCCGGTCAAGGGCATGTACCTGGGTTGCGGGCACTTCCCCAGTGGGGGATGTGCAGGAGGCAGCTGATCGATGTTTCTCTCTCATCGATGTTTCTAACTCTCTATCTCTCTCCCTTCTTCTCTGTAAAAAAATCAATAATATATATAAAAGAATTATTCCTCTAAAAAAGAAAACAAAAAAACAAAGGGCCTAGAAAAATCAAAGTAATTTTGAAAAAGAAAAACAAAATTGGAGTTTTTATTATCAAGACAGTGTAGTATTGACCTAAGGATATGCATATAGGTTAATGGAACAGAATAAACTCCAGAAATAAACCCTTACATTTATGGTCAAATGATTTTGACAAAGATACAAAAGCAATTCAATAGTTTTTTCAGTAAATGATGCTGGAACAATTGGATATTCATATGCAAAAAAAAAAAAAAAAGGTTTATATCCTTCCCTCACATTGCTGGTATTAACTAAAAATAAATTAGATACCTAAATTTAAAACTATAAAATTTCTAAAGGAAAACATAGAAGAAAGGCTTTGTAAACATGGATTAGGCAAAGATTTCTTAGGTATGACATAAAAACATGACCATTAAAAGAAAAATATTGATAAATTGGACTTCATCAAAATTAAAAACTTTTGCTTTTCAGAAGATACCATTGAAAAAATGAAAAGGCAAACCATAGACTGGGAGAAATAATTTGCAAATTATATTTCTGCTAAAGGACTTGTATCCAGAATATGTAAAGCAGTGGTTCTCAACCTTCCTAATGCCGTGACCCTTTAATACAGTTCCTCATATTGTGGTGATTCTCAACCACAAAATTATTTTCATTGCTACTTCATAACTGTAATTTTGCTACTGTTATGAATCGTAATGTAAATATCTGATATGCAGGGTGTATTTTCAGGGGTTGTGACACATTGTAAAGAACTCTTACAACTCATAAGAATATGTTGATAAATATATTCTTTATTAAATTTTTTTTAATGAGCAAAAGATTTTAATAAGCATTTCACTAAAGTAGATATACATGATCAATAAGCATATGAAAAGATGCTAACATCATTAGACATAAGGAAATACAAGTTAAAACTGCAATGAACGACTATTACCCACCACTAGAATGGCTATAACAAACCCACAATATCAAGTATTGACAAATGTGGGTGAAAAAGGGGCCACATGCTAACCTGACAAGCCCAGGGGAGGCTTGCATGGTGGCCTTATACAAACTCGTACCGAAAGTAGCCACATAGGATGGTCTGCACATAAAAATTCCTAACTAAAAGCAGGTCATGGTGGGTAGTCACATTCTAGGCCTATAGCTTCCTTGACAAAGTCAGTCTTTACCTAAGCAAGTCTGTCTATTGTCTTTTTTAAAAAATTGATTTGAGAGAGAGAAAAAACAAACACAAGTCGATTTGTTGTTCCACTTGTTTATGCACTCATTGGTTGATTCTCGTATATGCCCTGACCGGGCACCCACAACCTTGGTGCATTGGGATGATACTCTAACCCAGTGGTTAGCAAACTCATTAGTCAACAGAGCCAAATATCAACGGTACAATGATTGAAATTTCTTTTGAGAGACAAATTTTTTTAAACTTAAACTATATAGGTCGGTATATTGTTATTAACTTAATTAGGATACTCCTAAGCTGGCCTTTGCTAAAAACGTCCTCAATTTGATTGAGGTACGTTCGCTGAGGTTGACCCCTTCCAACTCTCCCACCCATACTCGTCTCGTATACTTGTTTCATCTATCTCCTTTCGTTCATCCTCTCTATATGTCCAAACCATCTCAACATACCTTTCTCAATCCTCGACAACTACATCTTCTTTCACTCCACAACGTTCCCTAAAATTAACTTAATAAACTTTACTTAAAGTTTTAAGTCAACTTCGCACTGTACGTGTCCGCCCGCATGTGGTATTTTGTGGAAGAGCCACACTCAAGGGGCCAAAGAGCCGCATGTGGCTCTCGAGCCATGGTTTGCCGACCACTGCTCTAACCAACTGAGCTACCTGGCCAGGGCCTATCTATTGTCTTTTTGCATTTAAGGTAACATACTTTTGAAATGTCAGGGTAATCTTTTCCAGACCCCTCAGGGTACAACTGCATACAATAGAATCCCTCATTCTTATCTTCTTCCCCAAATATCCTCTCTGTGTTAATTATTAACTATCCTATCACCGCCAATGTGAAAAAAGGATGTTCTTCTCTATTTTGCCTTTTTATCCAATCCCAGAGATTTCCTCACTTTGCTTTCTCCCGCCCCCTTAATCTATCACCAATAGATTTCACATAACCCTCCTTACATCTCCTTCTCTGGAGCATTTTCTCAATTCATGGAGATTTTGCTTCCTGGCAATTGTCAGTTTTGCTCAAACTGATTGTTGAGGAAAAAGGGGCCATATGCTAAACCTGACAAACTCAGGGGAAGCCTGCACAGTGGCCTTACAAATTCAGACCCCTAATGCAACCACATAGGATGAGCTGAAATTAAAACCTTCTAGCTCAGTGGTTCTCAACCTTCCTAATGCCACGACCCTTTAATACAGTTCCTCATGTTGTGGCAACCCCCAATTTCATTGTTACAAATTGAACATAATTAAAGCATAGTGATTAATCACAGAAACAATATGTAATTATATATGTGTTTTCCGATGGCCTTAGGCAACCCCTGTGAAAGGGTCGTTCGACCCCTAAAGGGTCGCGACCCACAGGTTGAATCTAGCTGAAAGCAGGCCATGGCAGGTAGTCACGTCCTAGACCAGACCAATATCTTCCCTGACAAAGGTCAATTCTTTATCTTATCTGAGCCTGTCTATTGTCTTTTTGCATCTAAGATAACATACCTTTGGTATTTCTTTTTTTTTTCTGAACCCCTCAGGGCACAACCAGAGCAGAAACCACCAATCCCCTCATTGTTATTGTTAGGGGCTCATTGTTGACTGTTAACTATCCTAAACCTACCTGTGAACAAGAAGTATGTGTCTATTCATTTTACTTTTTATCCAATCCCAGAGACTTCCCTGCTTTGCTTTCTCCTACCTTCCTAATCTATCACCAATGGATTTTATGTAATGCCCTTATGCCTCCTCCTTTGATTGTTAATGTATAAAATAAGGCGCAAAACTGCCATTCTCTGGAGCATTTTCTCAATCCGTTAAGATTTTGCTTCCCAGCAATTGTCATCAGTTTGGCTCAAGTAAACTCCTAAAAATTCTTACAGGTTTAGACGTTTCTTATGTTGACCAAATAAAGGTTGAGTGAGGGCCATGGAGTCATATTATTTCCAATATTATTTTCCCCATTCTTATCCATCATTCAACTCAACTCAGAGTCCAGGAGGGCGAGTTTAATAGGCCAGAGGTGGGCAGTGTACCTATATTGACAGGCCCACCAAGACTGTACATAACTGAGAGAGGAAACTTCCTCTTCCCCTCCCCCCGCCCCACCCCCACCCAAAAACCCAAGTGATCTTACCAGAAAAAAGTAGGAACATGTGCTGGGCATCCAAAAATATAGCAAGTGTCCACGGCACATTGTTCCGTGGAGGACTGCCAGCAGCATCCTGAGGCAGAAATGAGTTGTCCCATCAAACTTCTACTTTTCCCTCTGCTCCTCCAGGAGGTATTAATGGAGGAGGGGAGGAGAGGGTGGAGGGATCTCTCACAAAGCCATCTTTGAATGCCAGCAGGTCTCCTCCTTGGGAGTTACTGCAGTGTTTCGGAAAGTGAGAATTCACTTGTCATCCAACCCCACCTCCCCCCACCCCCTTAGACCTGGCCTGGTTGGCTTTGTTTGTTGCTTCTGTTGTTATTCACACCTTCCTGTGGGATCATTTCAAATCCCCATTTCCTGACGGTCCAATATCCTTCTGCAATCAACGGGCAGGGGGTAAAGCCTGCCAAAACCTCAGGTAGCAGCTACCCGGCACCATTTTCAGCAACATCCTGTGTTCACAGCTTTCCAGTTCAGCTCCAAATGCCAATTTTGGTTTGTGAAATTTTCCATGGCCTCCTGCTAGGCTGATGTTTACTTATCCCAGCCCACAGGCTTAGTGACCTTGGCCAGATCATACTCCTCCTACGCTGGGCCCCATCTCCAGTCCGTGCTTCGTGCCATCAGTACCTACACAGGACGCATTTGATGTTGGCATGCTCTCTGACTTCTGAAGCATCCCAACAACCCCACTTGGGGGGCAGGGCATATATTAGGAACCCAGAGAGGTTAAGGAACCCCGGGGTTAGTCATACGGTGTGACTGTGGTAGAACCAGTTTTGAAAACCCAAGGCTTTCAGTCCATGGCCCCAGATGTCTTCATTAATAAAAATGCCAAATCAGGTCAATGAAAGGCTTGCAGTTCTGCTACAATACACCCAGAGAGGCTGCAGTTCTATATTTACAACAAAGCCCCAGTTACTTCTGTAGAAGTAATTGGCCCAGAATTTTCCTTTAGCAAGTGCCCACTACGTTGTCAGGCTCTGGGCTAAGCACTTGATGTATATTATCTACAAGGTTCACAACTGCCTTGGTATTTACTATGAGCCCACCTTCACAGTGGCTCCAAGCAGTTAAGTAATTTGTCTCAAATTCATACAGATAGGAGGTGCTAGAACCCAGAGGCAGGCCCAGCAGCCTGATTCCAGAGCCTCGGTTTTTCCACGGCACTTAAATTCATAACTGCCTCCCGTAGGTGTTTTCTCTCTTCCTGTGATAACCCTTCTCCTCCTCCTCCTCCTCCTCCTCCTCCTCCTCCTCCTCCTCCTCCTCCTCCTTCTTCTTCTTCTTCTTCTTCTTCTCTCTCTCTCTCTCTCTCTCTCTCTCTCTCTCTCTCTCTCTCCCCCCCTCCCTCCCTCCCTCCCTAAAGACCTTTCTAGGAGTCTCCCTGTCCTTTGTTTTAGCAGCTTTGTTGACGTATAATTGACATACTACCAAATTCACCCATCATATGTGTACAGTTTGATCATTTAAATAACTTTATACAGTTGTACAATCACTGCAATTACCTTAGTAATCCAGTTTTAGAACACTTCCATCTGTGGATATAAGAAATGTCCAAACTAATAGAGCATTCCTATAATGTCAACATAAGAAACGTCCGAACCTGTAAGAATTTTTAGGAGTTTATTTGAGCCAAACTGATGACAATTGCTGGGAAGCAAAATCTTAACGGATTGAGAAAATGCTCCAGAGAATGGCAGTTTTGCGCCTTATTTTATACATTACAATCAAAGGAGGAGGCATAAGGGCATTACATAAAATCCATTGGTGATAGATTAGGAAGGTAGGAGAAAGCAAAGCAGGGAAGTCTCTGGGATTGGATAAAAAGTAAAATGAATAGACACATACTTCTTGTTCACAGGTAGGTTTAGGATAGTTAACAGTCAACAATGAGCCCCTAACAATAACAATGAGGGGATTGGTGGTTTCTGCTCTGGTTGTGCCCTGAAGGGTTCAGGGGGGAAAAAAGAAAATACCCTGGCTTTTTTTTTTGTTATCTTAGATGCAAAAGGACAATAGACAGGCTCAGATAAGATAAAGAATTGACCTTTGTCAGGGAAGATATTGGACGTGACTACCTGCCATGGCCTGCTTTCAGCCAGAAGGTTTTAACCTCAGCCCATCCTATATGGTTGCTTTAGGTGTCTGAGTTTGTAAAGGCCCCTGTGCAGGCCTCCCCTGAGCGTGTCAGGGGTTAGGCTGTGGCCCCTTTTCCTCCACAATTTACACCTGCTACTTGAATCTCATCTCTGCCCCACATACCATCTCTTCTGCCACACTTTCTCAACCCCTCCATTTTGTAAGCCCCGATATCATGCCAGTAAATTCTGTTTTGATTAAATTAGCTGTAGTCCATATCTGTTTCAAACAACAGACAGAGAACACAGTGATGGCACCCTTACTCAGGCAGTTTTCACAGATGATCTTATTTTGCAGAACTATTAGGATTAAATGTATATATGCGTTCGTTCATTTAATATTTACCCTGCAGCCACCATTTTCCAGGCGATCTGTGAGGAACCAGAATAGAGGAGTGAACAGACAGACGCGGTAAGTCCCTGTCTGCATGGAGCACACACTCTGATGGAAAGAGAGACATTGCACATCCATCTATAGCCCCGCAATGCACTCTTACCAGCACTGACTTGAATCACTGGTGATTTCAAGATGAGAGTGCGAGGTTCAGGGTGGTTTGTGACTTGTACTGTATCACACAGCAGGTGCAAGGCAATGTCAGGCCTCAAAGCGCAGGAGGCTGTCCTTGTGCCTTTTGATTCCTTGTATTGGCTCGGGCCCTTTGCGCATGTATGACAGAAACGGACCCTCACGAGCTTAAGCACAAAAAGGATTTTTTGGAAGGAATGTGGGGCAGCTCAGCTAATTGAAGGAACTGAAGGACCAGGCCCCCAGGTGAAGTGGGAACAAGGGTAACTTCAGCGACATGTCTTTGATTTTCCTTCAGCTCAAGGACTCAGCGCTAGCTCATCCCCTTAAAGTTGTAAATACCTGGAAGTGAAAATTTGAGCGCCCCGCCCGGTCAAGTGTAAACCCTGGATCGGTCAGCCATGGTGGGGTGTGTTTGGGAGGGGGCAGGATAACAGAACACTGATGTGATCGCTGAGGTCCACGCCTGTGTATTAGAGAGTTTCCCAAAGAAAAAGGAACTGTTGAGATCTGGGCATACACCCCTACTTGAGTCTCCTGCAACCATCTTTCTAATATTTTAAATACTAAGTTCGCCAAATAAAACTGGGTTGGGGGAAAACAGCTCCAAAGCAACTTTAACATTTTAACAATTAGTCATTGAACACTTAGTCTGTGCAAAGTGCTATGCTGGACGCTGGGTGGGGAAAGAGATGCGGCTGGGATGTGGAAATCAGCAAGACCTGGCTCCGGATAGGAGAGGCGTATCAATCACGACCACGCAAGGAGGGCAGAGGAGGCGGGGCTCCCAAAGAGGCACAGAGAGCTGTGAGGTCCTACAGTATGGAGAGATTTCCTACAATTTATATCCCGAGGGGGACCAAGAAACTAAAGTCCAGATTTTCCTCCTTATTATCACTTCATCATTTGCTGGAGAAGCTACACGACACCACGCGGAGAGGAACACAATGTTCCTATTTCCACCTGCTGCAGCCCGGCTGCCAGTTCCAGCATCTGCGCCCTGTAAACGTGCATTGCAGGAAGCGTCGCATTCAGGGGGCTCCTTGCCCCTGCCAGGCCTCCACTCAGATGGACTGTGAGAGCACAGCAGCTGGGAAGGACAAAGGGAATGGCCGAGGACTCCGGCGACATTTCAGATGTTGGCTCCCTCAGGGAGGCCTTCGGAAAAGCTGTGAGCACAGAAGGAGAAAGCCCTCTAGAATTCTGAGGGAGCGGGTTCAGGACAGAGCCCTTTGCTGATAACAAGCTGTACAAGGAGAGTTCCCTGCAACATTTCCTAACTCAAGCGCTGCAGGCCCAAGGCCGCGGTGTCGCAACAGATCTGGCTCCATCTCGCACTGTGGTGGTAAGAGAGTGAGGAGAGTTTAAACATCTTGGTCCCATTGGGGTTATCAAAACAGCCTTGCTTTATTGAGAGCTCCAGGTGCATCTCGGGACCCCTCCAGGTCAGGGACGAGGAGCTGAGGAGCTGATATGGGGGTGGGAATGCAAGGGCTTCTTCACATTCTGCCAGTCCTTTTGGCTTGTTTTCAGTGGGTGGTTACGGGAGGAGGCAGGGCAAAGGGGATCCAGAGGAAGGGAGGGAAGCAGGGAGCTGGGAGGATAAGGAGGGAGGAGGGTGCATGTGTGGGAACAGGGAGAAAAGGAAAGACTGGAGTTGCTTAGCATGGGTTTCACTATTGAAGTGAGAAAGCTAAACAAAGCAGACTCAGTCTCACCCTTAGCAGAAGAGAGGGAGGAAGTGATTGAGGTGAAAACTGAGCCAGTCAATCATTATTTCTATAGAGCAAGCATGTCAAACTCAAAGGCTAACATGGGCTGCCGGGAGCCGGTCCATCCTTGCTGTTTCAAGGGACCTGGCATATATGACATACTGTTCTTAATATGTTTGCTCACCTTCTTGGCACTATGTGTTTTAACCAAGGTCTCCTCTCTGAGAAAGGTTGTTTCCCCAGGTAGGGATTTTCCCCTGAAGTCAGGGAGGGAATAAAACCCCTCAACTAAGTGCCAGGCGGGTAATTAATCACTTTAACTACGAACAATCATGCTTAAGCTACATAATCTTTACTCCCTGGAATGGAGATAAGAAACGCCCTAACCTTTGTAATAGAGATTGATAGGATTGAATCAACTGGTATAAATACAGATGTAACAAGACAGCAAGAGACAGAACTTAGAAGACAGAACCTAGACACAGAACCTACACAGAACATAGAGACAGAAGAACTTTGCTGGAGAGAACATGGCAAAAGATCCTGGACAGAAACTGGCCACAGAACCTAGAGACAGAACCTAGCGAGAGAACCTGGCTGGAGAACCTGGACAGAACCTGGCTGGAGAACCTAGCGAGGGAACATGGCTATAGAACCTGGCTGGAGAACCTGGAGAACCTGGCTGGAGAACCTAGCAAGAGAACATGAACACAGAACCTGGCTGGAGATCCTAACCAGAACTTTGCTGGAGATCCTGACCAGAACTTGGCTAGAGATCCTGGCTAGGCTGCTGATCAACTGAATGCTGTCTTCGTGTCATTCCTTCTTCGCCGACTCCGTCCACACCTTTGGGGACCCCTGGACCTGCTGGGGTTGGACCCCAGCAATGGGCCAAATAAACAAGGCTTAAGTTTATATGGGCCGCAAAAAAACAAAAGCTTCAATTTTCATAGAAACGTGGGTTTATTTCGATAGAGACATGCTGAATACAAAGGGCTGAAATAAATGAGTCATTGTTAACATAAAATAATAGAACATTTTAATAAAAATTAATATTTTTTTCTTGAACATAAACTTACCAGACACTGAATAACTGTACAAATTAATAAGTGTAACACAAATAAACCTATTTTTCTTGTTCTCCGAAAGCGAACTATTTCCTATTGCGCACACCAAACAAGTCAGTACAAGACTGACGTGGCAATCGGCTGTTAAAACATTCGCTGCTAGTATTAGTGGAGAGAAATGGTGGGCCTGAGCATAAGGCTTGTAAGGGAAATGAATGCAACACGATTATAGTAATCAGTCATTAGCAAATGTTGTAGTTTGTTATTAATAATTATGTATAACAGGATATTGTAAAAATTAAGTTACAATATTTTTTTTTTATTGCTTAAAGTATTACAAAGGGTATTACATATGTGTCCATTTTATCCCCCCGCCCTAGACAGTCCCCCAGCCTCCCCTATACCCCAGTGTCTTATGTCCATTGGTTATGCTTATACGCATGCATACAAGTCCTTTAGTTGATCTCTTACCCCCCTACCTCCTGCCCCCCAACCCTCCCCGGCCTTCCCGCTGCAGTTTGACAATCTGTTTGAGGCAGCTCTGCCTCTGTATCTATTATTGTTCAAAAGTTTATAATGGTCTCTATTATCCATGAATGAGTGAGATCATGTGGTATTTTTCCTTCATTGACTGGCTTATTTCACTTAGCATAATGCTCTCCAGTTCCATCCATGACGTTGCAAATGGTAAGAGTTCCTTCCTTTTTAGAGCAGCATAGTATTCCATCGTGTAGATGTACCACAGTTTTCTAATCCATTCATCTACTGATGGACACTTAGGCTGTTTCCAGATCTTAGCTATGGTGAATTGTGCTGCTATGAACATAGGGGTGCATATATCTTTTCTGATTGGTGTTTCTGGTTTCTTGGGATATATTCCTAGAAGTGGGATCACAGGGTCAAATGGGAGTTCCATTTTCAGTTTTTTAAGGAAACTCCATACTGTCTTCCATAGTGGCTGCACCAGTCTGCATTCCCACCAGCAGTGCACAAGTGTTCCTTTTTCTCCACATCCTCTCCAGCACTTGTCGTTTGTTGATTTGTTGATGATAGCCATTCTGACAGGTGTGAGATGGTACCTCATTGTTGTTTTGATTTGCATCTCTCGGATGGTTAGTGACTTTGAGCATGTTTTCATATGTCTCTTGGCTTTCTGAATGTCCTCTTTTGAAAGGTGTCTATTTAGGTCCTTTGCCCATTTTTTGATTGGATTGTTTATCTTCCTTTTGTTAAGTTGTATGAGTTCCCTATAGATTTTGGAGATTAGGCCCTTATCAGATATGACATTGGCAAATATGTTTTCCCACACAGTGGGTTTTCTCGTTGTTTTGTTGATGGTTTCTTTTGCTGTGCAGAAGCTTTTTATTTTGATGTAGTCCCATTTGTTCATTTTCTCTTTAGTTTCAAGTGCCCTAGGAGCTGTATCAGTGAAGAAATTGCTTCGGCATATGTCTGAGATTTTGTTGCCTTTGGATTCTTCTAGAATTTTTATGGTTTCCTGTCGTACATTTAAGTCCTTTATCCATTTTGAGTTTATTTTTGTGTATGGTGTAAGTTGGTGGTCTAGTTTCATTTTCTTGCATATATCTGTCCAATTTTCCCAACACCATTTATTGAAGAGACTATCTTGGCTCCATTGTATGTTCTTGCCTCGTTTGTCAAATATTAATTGAGCATATTGGTTCGGGCCGATTTCTGGGCTCTCTATTCTATTCCATTGATCTATATGCCTATTCTTGTGCCAGTACCAGGCAGTTTTGAGAACAGTGGCTTTGTAATACAACTTGATATCTGGTATTGAGATCCCACCTACTTTGTTCTTTTTCAGGATTGCTGCAGCTATTCGGGGTCTTTTTTTATTCCAGATGAATTTTTGGAGAGTTCGTTCTATATCTCTGAAGTATGCCGTTGGTATTTTAATGGGAAGTGCATTGAATTTATAGATTGCTTTGGGTAGTATGGACATTTTAATGATGTTGATTCTACCAATCCATGAACACGGTATGTTCTTCCATCTGTTTATGTCTTCCTCTATATCTTTTTTCAACGTCCTGTAGTTTTCTGAGTAGAGGTCTTTTACCTCTTTAGTTAAGATTATTCCTAGGTAGCTTAGTTTTTTTGGTGCGATGGTAAACGGGATTGTTTTTATAATCTCTCTTTCTGAAAGTTCACTATTGGTGTATAGAAATGCCTCAGATTTCTTGGGGTTAATTTTGTATCCTGCTACATTGCCAAATTCATGTATTAAGTCTAGTAGCTTTTTGATGGAGTCTCTAGGGTTTTGTATGTATAATATCATGTCGTCTGCAAATAAGGACAGTTTTACTTCCTCTTTTCCAATTTGGATGCCTTTTATTTCTTCTTCTTGCCGAATTGCAATGGCTAACACTTCCAGTACTATGTTGAACAGGAGTGGTGAGAGGGGGCATCCCTGTCTTGTTCCTGTTCTTAGGGGAAATGGTGTAAGTTTTTGTCCATTGAGAATGATGTTGGCTGTGGGCCTGTCATATATGGCTTTTATTATGTTGAGGTATGATCCTTCTACTCCCACCTTGCTGAGAGTTTTTATCAAAAATGGGTGTTGAATTTTGTCAAATGCTTTTTCTGCATCAATTGATATGACCATGTGGTTTTTTTCTTTCAATTTGTTTATGTGATGTATCACGTTTATTGATTTGCGGATATTGTACCATCCTTGCATCCCTGGGATAAATCCTACTTGGTCATGGTGTATGATCTTTCTGATGTACTGCTGGATCCGATTTGCTAAGATTTTGTTGAGGATTTTGGCATCTATGTTCATGAGGGATATTGGCCTGTAATTCTCTTTCATTGTGTTGTCTTTACCTGGTTTTGGTATTAGGGTGATGCTGGCTTCATAGAATGAGCTTGGAAGTGTTCCTTCCTCTTGAATTTTTTGTAGTAGTCTGAGGAGGATAGGTTTTAGTTCTTCCTTGAATGTTTGGTAAAACTCCCCTGTGAAGCCGTCTGGTCCTGGGCTTTTGTTTGCTGGAAGCTTTTTGATGACTGCTTCAATTTTTTCCATAGTTATTGGCCTGTTGAGATTTTTAGATTCTTCCTGATTGAGTTTTGGAATGTTGTATTTTTCTAGGAATTTGTCCATTTCCTCCATGTTGTCTAGTTTGCTGGAGTAGAGCTGTCCATAGTATTTTTTAACAATCATTTGTATTTCTGTGGGGTCTGTTGTTATTTCGCCTCTTTCATTTCTGATTTTGTTTATTTGGGTCCTCTCTCTTTGCTTCTTGGTGAGTCTGGCTAGAGGTTTGTCAATCTTGTTTATCCTTTCGAAGAACCAGCTCTTGGTTTCATTGATTTTCTGTATTATTTTTTTGGTCTCTATGTTATTTATTTCTGCTCTAATCTTTATTATCTCCTTCCTTCTGCTCACTCTGGGGTTTTCTTGTTGCTCTCTTTCTAATTCTTTGAGTTGTAGAGTTAGATGATTTACTACCATGTTTTCTTGTTTTTTGAGATAGGCCTGTAGAGCTATAAACTTCCCTCTCAGGACTGCTTTCATTGTGTCCCATAGGTTTTGGATTGTTGTGTTTTCATTGTCATTAGTTTCCAGGATGTTTTGAATTTCTTCTTTGATTTCATTGGTAACCCAATCAATATTTAATAGCATGCTATTCAGCTTCCAGGTGTTTGAGTATTTTGGGTTGTTTTTATTGCAGTTTATTTCTAATATTATGCCATCGTGGTCTGCGAAGATGCTTTTTATGATTTCAATCTTCTTGAATTTGGGGATACTTTGCTTGTGACCCAATATATGGTCTATTTTTGAATATGTGTCATGAGCACTTGAGTAGAATGTATATTCCGTGGCACTGGGGTGAAGTGTTCTGAAGATGTCTATTAAGTCCATCTGATCTAGTGAGTCATTTAGTATTGCTGTATCTTTGCTGATTGTTTGTCTAGAGGACTTATCCAGTGATGACAGTGGTGTATTAAAGTCCCCTACTATGATTGTATTGTTGTCGATCTCTCCTTTGATATCTTCCAGAAGATTTTTTATGTATTTGGGTGCTCCTGCATTGGGTGCATATATGTTTATCAGGGTTATATCTTCTTGTTGTATTGATCCTTTTAGTATTATGAAGTGGCCTTCCGTATCTCTTGTTATGGCCTTCACTTTGAGGTCTATTTTGTCCGATATAAGTATTGCTACCCCAGCTTTCTTTTCTTTTCCATTAGCCTGAAAGATATTTTTCCATCCCTTCACTTTCAGTCTGTGTGAGTCCTTTCTAATGAGGTGGGTCTCTTGTAGACAGCAAATGTATGGGTCATGATTTTTTATCCATTCAGCCACTCGATATCTTTTGGTTGGAGCATTTAGCCCGTTTACATTTAAAGTTATTATTGAAAGGTACTTGTTTGTAGCCATTTCTTTTTTGTGTGTGTGTGGCTGTTTTCTTTCTGGGATTTTTATTTCTTCTTTTTACACCAGTCCCTTTAGCATTTCTTGCATTGCTGGCTTGGTGGTGATAAACTCCCTTAGCCTTTTTTTGTCTGTGAAGCTTCTTATTTCCCCTTCAATTTTGAATGATAGCCTTGCTGGATAGAGTATTCTTGGATTCAGTCCTTTGCTTTGCATCACTTTGTAAATTTCCGTCCATTCTTTTCTGGCCTGATGTGTTTCTGTTGAGAAATCATTTGATAATCTAATGGGAGATCCCTTGTATGTAACTTTCCGTCTCTCTCTTGCAGCCTGTAAGATTCTCTCTTTGTCCTGAACATTTGCCATGGTAATTATGATGTGTCTTGGTGTGGGTCTTTTCGGGTTCACCTTGCTTGGGACTCTCTGGGCTTGTGTGACTTTTTTCTTCCCCACCTCAGGGAAGTTTTCTGATATTATTTCTTCCAATAGGTTTTCTAATCCTTGTTCCTCTTTCTGTTGTTCTGGCACCCCTATTATTCGTATGTTGTTTCGTTTCATGTTGTCCCAAAGCTCCCTTAGGCTCTCCTCCTGTCTTTTAATTTTTTTCTCCAACTGAAGTACAGTTTGGGTGTGTTTTGCTTCCCTGTCTTCTAATTCACTAATTCGGTCTTCCGCTTCTCCTAGTCTACTGTTGATACTTTCAATGGTGTTCTTTATTGCAGCTATATCGCACTTCATTTCTTCTTGGGTCTTAGTTAAGTTGTTGATTTTTTCATCTGTTTCTTCTTGCTTCTTGGATAAGTTGTCGATTTTTTCCTCCATCCGGTGTATGCACTCTAGGACCCTTATTCTGAATTCTTTTTCTGTCATGTTGTATGCCTCTGTATCACTTAGCTGCTTTTCTGGTGAGTCCTCCTTTTCTTTCCTTTGGGGATTTCTTTGTCTACCCATGTTTGATCTCACTGACGTATATAGATATTGAGTCGTTCAGTGGCTGCTCCTTAGGTGGCAGTGGCTCCTCGGGCTGTGGTTGCTCCTTGGGCGGTTGTGGTAGCAGCTGCTCCTCTGTTGTTAGCGGGTCTTCTGATGGGTGCTGTTCACAGCTGTTGTGGCTCTTCTGGCTGGTGGAGGGAGGCTTCACCCACAGCAGCTGTTCCTCAGACAGAGCGTGTGGAGATCAGGAGGCCGCTGTTGCTTGGATCTGCTTTCTGTGGGGAGAAGCAGAGTTCCTCTGAGTTCACGTAGTCGCGCTGCTTGAGAGCCGTTGTTGCCGGGTTAGTAGCTGGTCTCTGGATGCCGGTGACAGTCACCCAAGATGGCACGGTCTCCGCGGCTGTGCCAGCGCACCTGGAGAGGTTTCAGCCTCAGCCTCTAACCGTTCCCTTTATCTAGGATTTCTCTGTCTTTCCTGGCTGCAGACTGTCTCAGCTGAATCTCCTCTGCTTATTCGGGCTGTATGCTACCCGTTTCAGCTGCCCGCCCTTATCTGCTCCGGGACAAGGCACCGACACGTCTGTCTAAACCTCCGCCATTTTCTTCCCCCCAAGTTACAATATTTTTATTAAAATGTTTTTACATACCGTTATATTGGCTGGGCCACAAAAATGTTCATTGTGGGCCACATGCGGCCCGCGGGCCGCGAGTTTGACATGCTTGCGCAGACCCCTGTGAGTCAGTCATTGCTGCATTTTCTTTGACTTGCAAACTTAGGAACAGAGAAACCTCGGTATTTATACCTGAAGACTTACGAAGAGATAGCAGACATCTCCTCACCCTTAATGCCTTAGTAGGTTTTATCTCTAGAATGCAGCTTTCTCTAAGCCAGGTATCCAGCCTCCAGCCTGGGTCTGACTGCTTAGAATGCTTTTGTTCAGAGGCTGGGAGTTCACACTCACACACAGATGAGACACCCTCAACCTTAAGGCCATTAGTCAGTATGAGGGGAGTCAAGGTGGGCTGGGGTCCCTTAAGTCAGTCCTCAGAGTCATGACAAGGAAGGGCAGGGCCTCAGATTCAGACTTCTGACATTTATTTCCAGTTGAAGTTGTATTAGGCTGAATTACATAAAATAATTGTTTTTCTAGGTTAAAAAAAAATGATTGAATACTGACAAATCCATGTGGCTTAATTTATAATATGCATTATAAATTATGTGTATTAAGATGTTAATTCAGTACATGGAATATTTAAAAATTATCATGTTTGTAAACCTTTGTCATCTTGCCATTCTTTTTAAAATAATAAATTGGGATCTTTGAAAAATGAAGTGACCTAGGCCCTTCTTGACTCTGGCTAAAGTCGGGTTCTACCTTTATCTTGGGACCCTCACTGGGGAGGCTGATGACACCTGTATATGAGCGCCATGTGCTGCTCAAGACCCAGAGCATGTCCTTGGAAGTGCTTCTCATGTTCAAGTGTGTCTTTTTCCTTTTCTGAATGTTACATCTCAGCCTCGTCGCTCATAGCTAACTATCTAACCCAGGTGGTTCTTCTCCTGTTGCCTATATTTATATCACCATATCTGTCTGGTCACCAGATGATTGCTCACAAATATTTTCTTTGTCTCTTTAAATCTGTGGCCTCCCAAATTCTTGCTCTGCAAACTATGTTTAGTTGCCTACAAAGTTTGACATTAATTCTAAATTCATTCAAAAATTCAGGCCAACATAAAACCTGTTTATCTAGTGCAGCTGCTATTAAAAGTCCATCTGGCTAACTCTGAATGTATAGATCAGTGATGGCGAACTTTTTGAGCTCGGCGTGTGAGCATTTTTTTAAAAATATATTTTATTGATTTTTTACAGAGAGGAAGGGAGAGGGATAGAGAGTTAGAAACATAGATGAGGGAGAAACATCGATCAGCTGCCTCCTGTACACCCCCTAACTGGGGATGTACCCGCAACCAAGGTACATGCCCTTGACCGGAGTCAAACCTGGGACCCTTCAGTCCGCAGGCCGATGCTCTATCCATTGAGCCAAACCGGTTAGGGCAGTGTCAGGATTTTGAAAAAACCCTAACTTAACTCTGGTGCTGTGCCACATATAGAAATTTTTTGATATTTGCAACCATAGTAAAACAAAGACTTATATTTTTGATATTTATTTTATATATTTAAATGCCATTTAACAAAGAAAAATCAGCCAAAAAAAATGAGTTCGCGTGTCACCTCTGACACGCGTGTCATAAGTTCGCCATCACTGGTATAGATGATATTATAGCAACAACAACAAAAAAGTCGAGTGTAAGTCCCTGCTACCATTTCTCCTTGGCTTCACTGAGCTCCTCAAAAACAACAAAGGAAACAAGATTATTTGCTTCACTGTAGTCTTGTTGTGTGTATGTGTATATTACTATATGTGCTCATTTTTAACCAATATTTGAGGCCTGATTATGTGTCAGACCCTGAAGATACAATGGTGGGTAAAATAGACATGATTCTTCTTATCACGAAGTTTACAATGTAGTAGGTGACACAGATGAGGTATATGCATAGGAGACTGCAGAGTGCATTGAGAGTAGTCATTCCTTACCGTAGGGGTTTGAGTGTCTAGCACTGCTCTAGCTTCTAGTCCAGTGGTTCTCAACCTTCCTAATGCCGCAACCCTTTAATACAGTTCCTCATGTTGTGGTGACCCCCAACCATAAAATTATTTCCATTGCTATTTCATAACTGTAATTTTGCTACTGTTATGAATCATAATGTAAATATCTGATATGCAGGATGTATATTCATTGTTACAAATTGAACATAATTAAAGCATTGTGATTAATCACAAGAACAATATGTAATTATATATATGTTTTCCGATGGTCTTAGGCGACCCCTGTGAAATGGTTGTTCGACCCCCAAAGGGGTCGTGACCCACAGGTTGAGAACCGCTGTTCCAGAGGAAGAGATGATAACAAATAAACCGGGAGGCCTGTTTGAGGAAGCAACATGTGAGCAGGGTACCGAATGATGAGCAGGATTGGGGGATCTGGGAGGAAGGGTGTGGTGCATTGAACTCAAAATGAGCGGTCAAAGACGTCTTCCTAAAAGCAGTGATGTCTGAACTGAGCCCTGAAGGATGGACAGGAGCCATCCAGGTGGCAGAGGCTGGGCCTGATGAAGAAGTGTCCTAGGCAATGGAAGCAGGATACGCAAAATCTCAGGGGAGAAAGAATAGGACGTATACGTTTGTGGCTGGAAAAGATGAGGGTGTGGTAGATGAGCACTAGCTTCCCCTTTGCCTGGTAAAATTGTTTTAATTGTGTCAGGGCCAGGATTTTTGTGTACCTTCTTTTCTGTGTTAGTGGCCTTCTTTCCAATGCACCGGTCGAAACATGTAGAGAGCTGACAGGACATGCCAAAGGAACTCCTGCCATCTGGTGGACAGACAGAGCTTCACAATGCATAGAAAATTAGCATTACTAGTATCAGGACCACAGCATCCCAGATTATGGCAATTTTCCATTCAGTGGTTTAAAAGCCCTAATGTGCTTTAAAAAAAGAAAGAAAGAAAGAAAGAAAGAAAGAGGTTAAAGAATAAGAACATTCTCAGGCAATACTTCCTCGTAGGGGGTAAATGAAGAGAAAGTAGGAGAAGAAAGAAGAAAAACGCGTCAACGTTATACTTAGGGAGCATGTTCTCACTTATTTCTCCAGACTATGAGGCAGGCATACAAACCCCATCATACAGCTGAGCCTTACAAGGCTCACAGTACAGGGAAGAGGCCGACTTAAGGGGTTTATGTTATCGGGGCTGCCTGTAGTCGGGGTTCATTTTTAATCAACAAAGGGTAAGTAAGGGGCATTAGTTCTCCTGTTGTTACATCTATACTTTTAAGTGTGAGAACCTCATCGAAAAGCCTATGGCCCCATGCAGCTCAAAAGACACTGGAAGAGTCTCCACTTTACTCAGTAATATACACATTAGCTGGTTCCCAAGCAGAAACAGCCTCCAGTGCCACATTACAATGGACACATTCTCAAAGCTGAAAAACTGGAACCGATTCCTAACAATTTCACACGACTTCTGGCTGAGAGAGACATGCTTAGACATGCAACTAGGGTGCAGAAATGTTGAAATTCTCAGAACACATCAATGAGGACTGACATTTTGGGAATTAAAACTGTCTCAGAAAAAGTCAAGATGAATTGGGTCCTGCATGTCTAAAACTGAATCCCAGTAGCAAAGCATAATCAAATGTGTATGAAATGCTTTCCCATAGTAATTCATAAACACTTATAAATCCTTAAAACAAGTTGATTTGATTTTTACGGTGCTTAGCACACAGTAGGAACTACAAACATGATTATAATAATTATGAAATTTTTGCTCACTTGCCTCTTATGCAAGGATGTGAAGGGTTATTACAGACAAAATTTTCACCAGCTGTTCTGTCTCCTGAGGCAAAGCATTGGAAAAAGAGTACGAGCAAATTGAAGCAGAGAGAAATTAGAACTGATATGGCTGGGATGGGGGTGGGGAGCTGGGAAATCTTAAAACAGACTACCAAGGGGAAAGAGTATAATCCTGTAGATGTTTAAGAGTAAAAAGGGCTGTCCTTGGGCAAGGATTATTCTGGTGAGGTTTGGAAACTCCCCCTGGCTTCAGTTCCTGGTCAAACTAAAGTTTTGACCAAGTACTTGAGTCTCTAATGTCGTGATAGGAAGTGTGTGTGTGTGTGTGTGTGTGTGTGTGTGTGTGTGTGTGTGTTGGGGGTGGGCATGAAAGTGTCTACCTTTCAGAAGTTTATAATCTGGGTATAGAAAATCAAGGACATAATCACTTTGGTTGGAATGATCAGGGATACACAGATTGGAGGGAACGGCATTGTAGGCAATGGCTAAAGTCCAAACTAAAAGTCCATATGAAAGACCCCATTGGGGCTATTCTGAATCTAAAGCTTGGCATTAAAATTTTCCCTTCATTTAAGTTACATATTTATTGGGAGGAGGGGTAAGAAGGAGATAGTCTACTGGAAAGAGATTATATAAGGTTTTGGACATGATCCCTGGTAGGGGGCATGCAGGAGGCAGCAGATTCATGTTTCACTCTCTCCCTCTCCCTTCCTCTATTTCTAAAAATCAATAAACTATTCTTTTTTAAAAAAATGATGAGTTTTCTTTTTCATGAGGAGTATACATTTTTATGGACATCATTTATATATGGAGTTTTAAAATAAGAAATTACAAGGACACTCAGAATACTAGGCATTCATATCACAAACCTTGGGGGAAAGTGTGAAGGAGCATTCCACTACTGGCCTAACGATTTACTCACATACACACAAATATGGAGGGACTGGTTTTGTTTTCAATCAGAACATTTGAGTGTAGGAAGACCAGCAACATGCCAGGAGAAATAAACTTCTACTGGGTAAAAACATTGAGTGTCTAGAAAAATTCAGAGGTGGCTGAATTTCCCAGCCTCCTGCTCTCTTTGCTTATGGATGGAGTTAAAATAACAATGTGAGGCTACAGAGCCCTACATCTGTTTCTAATTACTGTCTTGGTCTTGTCCTAGTTGGAGTAATTTCTAGATCATATGCTACGTCCTTCAGAGAAGTTACAGAGGGAATTTACACAACAGGCAAATACATAATTAAACACACATAAAAACCCATCGAATGTAGATAAGAAACATATGCAAAAATTCTGATTACAAAGAAATTACTAAATGGCTCTTTTATTTTCTGATTTGTACTACTTACCCTCTCTCCCCAGCTGACAAAGCCCATCATCCCTGGTTCCGAAATAGGGTGAATGATATTGACCTCCTCTAAATTTGCATCTAGAGGTAAATCTAAAACAGTGGTTCTCAACCTTTGCTGCACATTAGAATCACCTGGGAATCTTTTTTAAATCCTTATTTCTGGGCCTCACCCTCCGGAAATTCTGTTTCTTTGTTACTACTGTTGTGGCCCCACCCCATAACAAACAGAATTTCTGGAGGATGAGGCCCAGAAATCAAGATTTTAAAAAGATTCCCAGGTGATTCTAATGTGCAGCCAAGGTTGAGAACCACTGATCTAGAAGCTATTTATTCTCAATTTGCCTTCATAAGATAGCATTAAATTTTCTTGTGCTATAAACCTGTTATTCTCCTCAAAGAACTGCTTCAGTAGGGTCCAAGATGGAATCTGCTTAAGGGCTCAGACAGCATTATTCGTTAAATTTATTGTTTTAAACGCTTTAAAAAAAAGTTTTTATTGATTTTAGAGAGGGAGAGGGTCAGGGTGAGGGAGAGGGAGAGAGATAGAAACACCAATGATGAGAATCATTGTTCGGCTGCCTCCTGCATGCCCCCTACTGGGGATGAAGCCTGCAATCCAGGCATGTGCCCTGACTGGAAATTAAACCGTGACCTCCTGGTTCATGGATCGACACTCAACCACTGAGACACACTGGCCTGGACGTAATAATGTATTAATTTAAAAGGACATTTTATCCATGGTGCATGCTTAAATTACAATTCTAAACCACTGACATGTTTTCTAGTCATCTTTCTTGCCTTATAAAAGCTATGTACACACTTGCCAAATAAGTTTTTGCTTATCCTCTTGAATTCTTTTCCATATATTATTCGTTAAAATTTTAAAGCATTCAAATTAGACATCAAAGACAGCATATTATTTTAGTTCACTTTCTTCTATTGAGGAAAAAAATGAGCATTTCAAACTGAGTTCAAACTATTTTGCAATCGCTTTTCTGAACTTCATCTTTATAATTTTCTCACCCAATTGCTTTCCTAAGATCATGCCTTTTCACTTTAGATATCTAAAATGTAATTATTTACTAAATACTTGCCTTAGCACTGACCTCTGTGGTTACTCTGTTGAAAATCTTGCTGTAATCTGACACAGCATTAACTACTTCCGATTACTTATCTGGTACGTGGGTGATAATAACCACCTTTCAAGAAAGGCAGGCAGTTCAAACACAACTTGACAAAATTACGATGCAGCTACATCAGTTCTAAAAACATAGGAAACAATGTGAACAGAGTTGATGTTTCTGCCTAGGATTGGTGTTCTTTAGACCACAGACAGCACACACAAATGTAGGCGGAAACAATATATCTGCAGACACTGCAGACAGCATTACCCGCCAAATTTGGCCACAGTTTAAAATACATAACTTTTCAGTGACAAGTAGAGCTGAAATTACATAAACAGCAGAAATTACGAAGATACGAGCCTATGAGTTTTGTGGGTTTCAAGATTTTATGCAATCGGTATGCTGACATCTGTAACACCATTTTATTCCCAAAATGAAGATGCCAGAAACATAAAAGATTAGCATCACTTGATGACTTTTGTTCTGATTTTGAAATAAACTAAGTTTACTTCTTTGGAATAACCATTCGTGAGCCACATTTTTATTCAGGTCATTAAGGACAACTATAATCATCTCCTTAAAAGGAAACGTTTCATTAAGAATGCAAAGTGGGGAACTGGAAATATCGAGGGGAACACTATAAAAAGTATATGATTGTCTAACCACTAAGCTGTACCCTCGAAACCAATTAATAATAATAATAGTTAATAAATAAGTGGGGGGGGGGAGCTAGAGCTGCAGCCCATTTTGAAAACCAATACCTGTTTTTTATTTTTTAAATAGATTCTTATTGATTTCATAGGGGGGAGGGAGATATAGAAATATCAGTGATGAGGATCATTGATCGGCAGCCTTCTGCACGCCCCATACTGAGGATCGAGCCCGCAACCTTGGGTATGTGCCTTGAATTGAACCATGACCTCCTAGTTCATAGGTCAAAGCTCAATCATTGAGCCACAGCAGCCAGGCTAAATGTCTAAGGTTTTTTAAATGAAAACACCCTTAATGGTTTTATCTTAAGTTTGAGCAATAAGAATTTTAAAAAGCTGAAAATGAAAAATAGCTGGATATTCTGGTAACTTCCATATTAGTAGGTAATGGCATTAACTACTTACATTCTCAATCTTTCCCTAAAAATAGCTATTTTACCTAATCAAAATATTTTAGAGCAATCTCTGTCATTATTATAAAATGGTGTTCAAGAGGCTGAAAAAACCTGAATAATATGCATATGGAAGCTCCTAATTTTTATCTATATAGCACCTCAAATTGAAGTAACATTCTCTAGTGAGACTGAAATTCCTCAAGAACCAATTTACAACACTGGATATTTTTTAAAGCACTAGATCCCTTTACCTCCCCTTGCACATGAACCAAGTTCTATTCTAAAAGTGAAATTAAAAAAAGTTGAAACAACCCTGAATATTAAACTTTCTTAAAGAATGTCTCCATCTCTGTCCTTCTGGCAGTTAAATTTTTCTTCTTAATTTTCTGAGGACATGTTAACTTTAATCACATTAAGAAACTTTTTTAGCTAAGACTTCATTTTAGTTATTGAGATGCTTTACAACTTGTGACAAATCTCTTTATATAAAAGCCTAAGCAACCATTATGACCAAACGACTGGAACGACCGGTCGACCAGTCGCTATGATGCGCACTGACACCAGGGGGCAGATGCTCAATGCAGGAGTTGCCCCCTGGTGGTCAGGTCAGTGTGCTCCCACAGCCAACCTCCCGTGGCTGGCCAGCTGCGGCAGCCAGGGGCTGTTCCTTTCACGCCTGGCCTGGTGACCACTGCCTCCTCTCCCAATCAGCCTGGGGCTTTCAGGCTCCGGGCTGGGATGGGGAACCGGGGGTGGGTGATGGCAAATGTCGCCCCTTTCCCAGAGGGCCTGAGGGCTGGCTTCCTCCTTGGGGTCGGCAGCCAACCTCCTGCACCCTATCTCTCCCCACAGCGGCAGGCCCTGATGATTGGCCCGCCACCCACCTGTCACGGTGGCAGCAAGGGAAGGAGGGGGGAGGCGGGAAACTGTGCAGTGGCGGGGTGCTGGCGTTGGCATGTTCCTTCTGCTCCCGGCCCAGCAACCATTGCCTCCTCTTCCAACTCCCTGGGGCCTTGGGGGCCCCGGGCTGGGATGGGGAACCGGGGGTAGGTGGTGGATGCAGCCCCTTTCCCAGGGGGGCCAAGGACCCGCTTCCTCCTTGGGGCTGGCAGGCAATCTCCCACGCCCCATCCCTCCCCTCCGCTGGCAGGCCTGACTGACCCGGCCCCAATTGGCCCTAATCGACAGCTAGGCTTAGAGGCCCACCCGTGCACGAATTCATGCACTGGGCCTCTAGTATCCTAAAAATGAAGTCAATGAGCACTTTTCTATTAAAGAAATAAACCCTCCTTCTATCTTTCATATAGTATTACTTGAGCCAGGGGCTTTTTTTTTTAAATCTACTATCTACTATTGGCTGGAGAGCATTCATAGATCTCAGAAAATACTCAGTGGTCAATACTGGGTTTTTTTTTAGGCATTTTTCAAATGAGTAGATTGGCATACAATTTATAAAAGGATAACTTTATTAAACATACCAAAAAAAAACACAAGTTTTTTTTAAGATTACAGAAGACGGAGCAGATCAATGATAATGGTTTAAATACACACTATACTTACCAAATAGAGTAGGTAGATGTACTACTAACTTCAGTGTTCAAAATAAAATGAATGTCATATGTCCCTAAGCTGGTTCTATACTCTATGACTTCTAATGATGGGAAACTTCTTAACACATCTGCATCCTGACTTATTTCCTATAGAAAGTTTGATATACTGTCATTGATAGATATCAGTTTAGAATGTAGTAATACATAAACCTCTCTTCGGTCCTTTTTTGCTTTGCCTACTTCATTATCTCTCTTCCCATCCATCAAGAATCAGTAATCAACCTTCTCTGAGCAGGACCAATTCAGTTAAAACAGGATATCGAGATTGGGACGGATCTAGGCAGATGAAAAATCTCCATAATAGTCTGTGTTCACTCTTCCTTTTAGCACCTATCTAATTATACCTAAGATCAGGGGTCCTCAAACTTTTTAAACAGGGGGCCAGTTCACTGTCCCTCAGACCGTTGGAGGGCCGGACTATAGTTTTTAAAAAAACTATGAACAAATTCCTATGCACACTGCAAAATCTTATTTTGAAGTAAAAAAAGAAAACTTAATGGCTCTCCTAACTTCAAAAAAAAAGGCCCTACTAACTGCAAAATAAAAAAAAAAATAGCCCTCCTAACTTCAAAAAAAAAAAAAAATCCTAACTTGTTCTTACCTCGGTCCTCAGGCAGCAGCAGGCTCTGCATAGGCAAGCTCGTGACTCCTCCGATCACACGGAGGAGTCAGAGACAGAGAGGAGGAGGGGAGTCGGAGGGTGCGGTGCACATTCCACACATGCGCACTGCGGCCCGGGACCAGTCGGCTGCTAAGCAACAGGCAGCGGGGGCAAAAACACCCAGCAGGCCTTTCGGTGGGCCGCATGTGGCCTGCGGGCTGTAGTTTGAGGACCCCTGCCTAAGATGGTTAAAAAGGGCATACACATTGAGAGAAAAAGAAAATACTTTTGCCTGAGGCGGGTGGTGGGTGTGGGCTAGAAGGGGTAGTCGGGGGGAAAAAAGGAGGACATATATAATACTTTCTACAATATTTAAAAAAAAGAAAAGCATGCTGGATTATCTTGGTCCTGTAGCTTGGACCTGTAGCTTCCATTTATCAACCAGTATATGCATTATTTTAAGTTTCTAACTGTAAACATATACAATATTTAACAATGCACCCAGAAACTTTGTGGAAATCACCATATAATTTTCAAGAAGAATGTGTAAGGTGGGCATAGAGAAGGCATAAAAATCAAGGGAGAAAACTTTTTTTTTTTAAAGGCAATTCATACAATAAATGCTTCCACAGAATACTTTAACAGATAAATTCAATTTTAAGTGATATCTCCCTTAAACATTTTCTCGTTATTTCTTTTAGTGTTCATAAAAGGCATAATATATGCCTCGAGGAGGAAACTGTCTTAACCTACAGGATGGAGAGAGCACCAGTGCCAGGCTGAGTTTTCCAAAAGGACACATGGCTCACAGTATGAAGACGCCCATTTAATCCCTAACACACCCACCAATTTTCAGACTTGCACCCTGAACTGCCAAGTACTATGCTCCTTCAGCATAAGTCAATGACAGTTACAGAAATTAAAAAACTGATTCTCCTGGGGGTAGATCCAACTCAAAGATCATGCTGTTTGTCCAAAAAAGTACCCCAGGCACCTTAAAGAATCTTAATCCTTATTTTAGAATTTCCAATAGAGGAAATACTAAAATTTTTAAATAAATTATTCATCCTGCCCTGGTCTCTAATCAAGAACTTACGGCTCTACAAAGATCTCTTTACCCCACCTCACAATCCACAACAGCAAATCGTAAGTGAAGAACTAAGTAATCATAAACTCAGATCTTTAAAAAAAGGATGCAACAAAGCTTCTTCTGCTGTTATCCTTGAAGCTGGGTTTAGATCCAGAAGTCTATCAAGCAGGTCATAAGCTTCATCAGGTACCGCGTCCCAGCCTTCTAGATCGGTAGTGTGCGCATCCAAACACCCCCAACAGCCACTCCTGTTCCCTTTACACAACAAGTTCCCCGAGTGCTGTGCTTGAGGTGTTTGTATGAAGTGAGCAGCTTTACGCTCAGTCTTCTCTGAAAAAGCTGGGTCATGAGAAGCAGGCCCTTGTATATCACTTGTTAATTTGGGAATGTTAGCCTCTGAGCCTCTGAGCTTCTCACAGAGTTTTCTCAAGTCTTGTGCTGGGACTTCTTTGCTACACAATATTGATTTGCCTGGAAGAGAAAAATGACACATATTTTATATTATCTGAGTAAACCAGAAGCCTCTCACAAGGAACATGCAGGTCCAACGATTGCTACTTGGATATATTTACACTGAGCATGACAAAGAGTGTAATTTACTTGTCATTGGCATATTTTAAGTTGTGTTTTGCACTACAGAGCTGAAGGTCAAATCATAAAGTGGGGGATCGTAAGTAGAAAGCAGTGACTTACTAGGCTAAGGACTCACTTGACTCTGCCAACATCTCCAGCTTCATCGTATCCTTCTGTAATCGTTAATCAGCTGCAGCATCTATATGAACTTGACTACGTGGTCCTGTCTTGGCCAGGATGCCCTGCACTCCCCCACATGCCCAGATAGTCCATTCAGCTCAAGAATTACCTCTGCGAAGCCTGACACTCTCAGAGAGCTGATCATTCTAAACTCTTATAGAATCCTGTGAAGATTTCTACTATTACTTTGCTATCTTGTGCTGTCACTGATAAAATATGTCTGTCTCACCTATTAGATTATAAGCTCTTTGAAAATAGGGACTATCTTATTTATCTGAATTCCCCAAATTCTAGACAATGTTTGGTACATACCAGATTCTCAATTAATACCTGCTGGACTGGACAAAAGGCATTATTCGGCCTCTCATGTCACTGTTCCTTACAGAGGCTGTCCTTGAACAACCTATCCAAAACAGCTGAGCCCTCTTTACTCCCCTTCCCCTTTTACCTTTCTCAATACTACTGAACTGTATGGCAGAATATATTTATTTTGTCTTCCCCTCTAGACTTTAAACTCTATGAGAACAGAGACTCAACAATAGTAGCTGGCACACATAAAGTACCAATAAATGTTTCTGAATGAATGAATGATCTTGTTGGTGATCTCAGTTTTTAAAAATATAAATGTCTTTAAAACAAATTCCCAACAGGATTATTATCAGCGAGGCCTGCACCCTCTCGCAGTCTGGGACCCCTTGGGGGATGTCCGCCTGCCAACTTAGGCCCAATCCGGCAGTCAGACATCCCTCTTGCAATCCAGGGCTCTCGCACTCCGGGACCCCTCACTCCTTGCCGCCTACAGCAGAGGCGGGAGAGGCTCCCGCCACTGCTGCAGCATTTGCCAGCCATGAGCCCAGCTTCTGGGAGCACATTGACCACCAGAGGGCAGCTCCTGCATTGAGTGTCTTCCCCCTGGTGGTCAGTGTGCATCAGAGTGACCAGTCGTTCTGCTGTTCAGTCGATTTGCATATTATGCTTTTATTATATAGAATAGGCAAAAATAAATTAAGCATACAAATGGGCAATAATTTATTCTTTTTGCTTTCTAGTTCCTTATTAGATAGAAATGTGATTAAACAATGAGTAGCACAGTATATAGATTGCTTTCTGGGGTATTTGTTAACAATGTGGATTACTAAAGCAATTAATTAATCTAGCTTTGGCTAATACAAAGTTATTTTTACATATTCTGATCTAACCTAGTCAGGAAAAAAGTAGGGTTGGCATGGCAGACAGGGAGAAGAAAAAGAAAACAAATTACTAAAAACTAAGTTGGTTGAGGATACAACATGCCAATCTCTTTTTACTTTTAATTCTATTTATCACTCCTATTCTCTCTAGAAAATTATAGCCAGATGAGAATAGTCATATAATTGTATTCCTTAATCTACAGGCTACTCTGAAGTTATGAAATAACGCTATGTGCTACAGCATCTCCCCAAGTTACACAATATGCCTAAATTATTTATATATACATATCCAAAGAGAGGACTTATTATTCAGATAAAATAATTTAAACTAATACATTCAGTAAGAAAATACTTTGTTGCTCTAGCTGTTTTGTCTCAGTGGATAGAGCATTGGCCCACGGACTGAAGTGTCCCAGGTTCGATTCCAGTCAAGGGCATGTACCTAAATTGTAAGCTCAATCCCTGGCCATGGTCGGGCGTGTGCAAGAGGCAACCAACTCTTTCACATAGATGTTTCTCTCTCTGTGTCTCCCCCTCTCTCCCACTCTTTCTAAAAAATCAATGGAGAAGTAACCTCGGGTGAAGATTAACAACAAAAGAATTTTTTTTTGTCTTTTGAATTTATTTGACACAACTCAACAGGTACTTAAATGAAAACTTATCATGGGGCCTGATCTAATGGTTGAGGACAGTGGGGCAGGTTACACACAAGGCAAGAGAATTAGAAGTATTCTCACTGATAATCTTAGGAAAGTCATTTCTTCAAATCATAAAGAATAACACAGCCATGGTTGCTAAAGTTTTGAGTACTGTATTCAAGTTACAGTAAGATTTGACTGACATATCTACAGAAATCATATTAACAAAACTGAAACAAGTGCTATCTATGTAACACTATTTTAGTAGTAAAAGCATTACAATAATAAATCTCTAAAAGCTCTTGCCTGCTATATGACACTTGCCCTGGAATGTTTTTGTGTCAGATGTTGTATTTCCATTGTTGGGCCTCATTATAACTGCGATTACAGATGGGGGAGATTTAACTCTTCAACAAAATGTTTTGGTTTTCTCTAATAAACACCATGTTCAAAAACTTCTCATGAAGTTGTTCAATAGTAGATGAACGTTTTATTAATCAGTTGAGAATAAACATACTTATGTAAGAATACAATTTTCAAGATATCAACCTTGCTTTCCATTCATGGTCACTCTTCTCTCGTATGTATGTATTGCGTCATCCTATTTTCCTTAGATAAAATTTTCTTTTACAATCCAATTAAAAAATGGACAAAGGATCTGAACAGACACTTCTCCAGAGAGGATATACAGAGAACCCTGGCTGGTGTGGCTAAGTGGTTGGAGGATCAGCCCAAGCACCAAAGGTTCTCGGGTTTAATTCCTGGTCAAGGGCATATACCTGGTTACAGTTTCCATCTTCAGTGGGGGCACGTGCGGGAGGCAACCAATCGATGTTTTTCTCACACATCGATGTTTCTCTTCTCTCTCCTTCCCTCCTACTCTAAAAATCAATGAGAAAAAATATCTTTGAGTGAGGATTAACCAGCAAAAATAAGATATACAGAAGGCCAACAGACATATGAAAAGATGCTCAACATCACAATCATCAGAGAAATGTAAATTAAAGATACAATGAGATATCACCTCACACTTGTCAGAATGGCTATCATCAATAAATCAACAAACAATAAGTGTTGGTAAGAACGTGGAGAAAAGGAAACCCTCATGCACTGTTGATGGCTGTATATTGGTGCAACCACTGTGAAAAGCAGTATGGAGTCACCTCAAAAAGTAAAAATCGAACAGCAATTCTACTTCTGGTATATATCCAAAGAAAACTGAAATGCTAATCCAAAAGAATATACGCATTTCTATTTCACTGCAGCATTATTTACACAAGAGCCAAGATTTGGAAGCAGCCCAAGTGTCCATCAGTAGATGAGTACATAAAAAAGCTGTGGAACATTCACACAATGGAATACTACTTAAAAAAGGAAATCTATCCTTTGCAACAGCATGGATGAACCTGGATAGTAGTATGCTAAGTGAAATAAGCCAGTCAGAGAAAGACAAGTACCATATGATTTCACTCATATGTGGAATGTAATGACCAAAATAAACTAAAAAACAAAATAGAAACCAACTCATAGATACAGAGAAGAGACTGACAACTGTCAGAGGGGAGGGAGTTGAGGGGCTGGGTAAAAAAGGTGAAGGGCTAAAAACAAAACAAAACTCATAGACAACAGTATGGTGATACTAGAGGGAAAAGGGGGAAGGGGAAGATAGAAGAGGAAAGAGGAAAATATTTTTTTATTTTGATAGATGCAAGAAAGGTACACATTGTGGACTGGATGGACTTTGCTACAAAAACAATGTTGATAAGCCTCTATCATAAGGCTTTCTTTTTAACCACCACTAAGTTTTTCTGGTGAATCAGAACATGGCACTAGTGCCTAAGCAAGGGACAATTATTTTCTTAAACAGAAGTAGGTCTTGGTCCAAACCACTTGTTGTTGTTTTTAACTAACAAGCCTGGACCCTTCCTATGAATATTTATCTGAATCATACTTTTCAGGAAGGTTGGGTGAGACAAGCGTATGTATTTTTTGAAGTTCCTCAGATAATTCTGATTGCACCCCTGATTAAGACCCAATTTATAAATTTCTCTTTAATGAAAATAAAATGGCAGTTTATTAAAATTCTGGTGTATTTTCATAGTAGCCATTGATAGATGTAACGAATATTAGTAGATGTGGTTGAAATAAGTCTTCAGAGACATATCTGAGATAGTATAGACAACTCATCACTGATTGAATAAAATTATTGTATATCCATGCTTACTAAATAATTAGCTTCTATTCTGAAAACCGAAATAGTGCAACTCTCAGATAATTATATCAGAAGAACAGGAATACTTCTTGAATGTCTGTCATGTGTATTTTGACAAATGGTCACACAGTGGGCTTGTCATGCTTTATTTAGGCTATGTTTGAACTTATTATTTTCATTAATAAAGCTGAATGAATTTGAATGTCCAAAACAAAACAAAAACCCCCCAAAATACAAAAGGCCCATTGATCCTTGGGCTGGGCACAAGGCAGCTAAGTGATTCTTTTTTTAAAAAAAAATATATTTTTATTGATTTCAGAGAGGAAGGGAGAATGAGAGATAGAAACATCAATGATGAGAGAGAATCATTGATAGGCTGCCTCCTGCATGCCCCCTACTGGGGATCGAGCCCACAACCCGGGCATGTGCCCTTGACTGGAATCGAACCCGGGACCCTTCAGTCCACAGGCTGACCCTCTATCCACTGAGCCAAACCAGCTAGAGCAGCTAAGTGATTCTTGAAGTAGTCTGACTGAAATTCTGTCACAAAGGGCTGTTTCATATTGTGTGGTAATAAATGGACTCAATCACATCCACCCACTTTGGAAAGTACTAACATAATTGTGCATGAAGAGCAAACACAAGGTAGGCATTGAGTTTGTGTTTGGCCAGAGCAAAGCTGAGATAATTCTCAGGTGGCCTATGATGTACAGTGTATCTCCCAGTCTAGAACTATAAGAACTAAGAACTTTGTGTAGCTAAAGAGATGATTTCCCATGTCCAATATATGCTTACAATAATACTACATCAGTAAAGGTGTTCTGTTCATTTTCTTCTCTGCTACAACAACCCTAAGAAACTTGACAACTAATACACATTCTATTCTCGTCCCTTCTGTTGTCCTCATTATCCCATATTATAATTAAATGATTACCTGTTAGTACAGACTAAAATCATTTAAAGAAGACCCAAATGCACAATAAACACAATTTTTAAATATTATTAAAAATATTTATGAAATAAAGTCAAACCACAACTATAGGGAATTCAATTTTGTTCCTTATTCTTATGTTTAACATTATAAACTTTAAATATTGGAGAAGTGTGGCATTTTGTGCTTGACAAGATTAAATAATATGTATAGAAGAGAAGTGATGAAACTTTTTCTTATACAATGCAATTAATTTTTAAGCATCTGAGAATATTTCTAACATGAGAGAACTTTATGAATACAGAATGTTTATATGCAAAGAGAATTTCATAATAATTTATAACATAATTTGTGGAAGAAAATCAAAGGCATTTGTTTTGTTCTATAATATAAAATTGCTTACCAAAAGTTTTAGCAGCCTGGATAGTTTCTCTGGATCCACGAATTGTCATAATTTGAGCCAAAGCAGTTAAATCATCACTTGCTTTATAAAATGGATATCGTCCACTGAGCAAAGAAATAAATATGACACCTGCAGACCACATGTCAATAGCTGTAACAGAAAACAAACTTTAAAAAAAATTCCCAAATCAATAATTTTATCATCTACACCAGTAATTCTCAACCTTTACTTAGATTTAAATCATCTTGAGAGCTTTAAACATTCTGATGCCCAGGCCCAATCCCTCAGATATCCTGATTTAATTGTTCTGGAGTAGGGCTCACGCATCAATGTTTTTAAATGTTCCCCAGATGCTTTTAATGTAATTTCAGATTGAGAATCTTTTGTCTAATATCTTTAATACACAATGCAATGTTATTTTTTTCTTTAGCAGCATTCTTGGTAAATTTAAAAGGAATTTCACCATTAGAAAATACTAAGTAAATGCACATTTTAGAAGGTCAAAATAAATCCAAAAATAGCTGTGTGGGGGAAATATCTAGATGTTCCTCAAAAACTATACCACAGTAGCAAAAGTGGTCCACTTTAGTGAAAAGTATCGAACAGTAGTAGCTCTTGTTCAGCCAGGTGCTAACCCTAACTTTCATTATAGAAACTTTATTCTCCAGAATTCTGGCAGTTAAAATTAAGACAAGCTCAGCCTCATGTCCAGAAACTTTTTTTTCTTTTAGGGACATCTCCAAATTGTGGACCTCTTAGTATCACCAAATTAGTTCTCTATTCCCTTGGCCACTGGATCATCTGCCTTTCTTGGTTCCCTTTGTAACTCTGCCTACTCCGTCAGTTTTCTCCAAGCCCTAAGTGCTGAGGTTCCCCAGAGCTCCAACCACTTCCCCGTTACACTTTCCCTTATTGGCCCATCCACTTCATGATTTCAACTACCATTTATATAACAATGACACTCAACTGAATTTCCAAACCAGACTTCCCCGAGCTTAAGGATGTACTTTTATTCTGTTAGCCATTTCTACCTGAATGTCCTAAAAATATCTCAAACCAATTAACACCCCTAACCTTATCCTTCCTTGTAAATCAGCTTCTTCATTCTCCACCTTGGTTACTGGTTCCCATCCCAATCCCCCAAGCTAGGAATCTGATAAACATCTCAGAGGCCTTCCCCACTTATCCACCAAGCTTTGCCTTTCCAATCCTCCACTTTTCCTTTCATGCCTATTACTAATGCTCTCATTCAGGTTTTCATCCTCTCTCACTTGTAGGCCACCACTCTCCAAAATCTATCTTTTCTGCACACATGCCAGAAAATTTATCTAAAAAAAAATTAATACCATCTCTTTCTTGACAACTTTCTAACACCTGAAGGATACAGTCCAAGTCATTTAACAAGTGTGATCTGACCTTGTCCCTCTTCACATGTTGATTTCTCATCATTCCTCAACTTCCATCTTATATTCTAGCTACACTAAATTTTTCTTTCCTGTATGACAAGATGATGCTGTTTGTTGAGTTCCTTTGCTCATGCCTCAATGTCAACCCTCACTCCAATTTACGATAAACCCTCTTAGAGGTTTTCTCTTCATAAAATTTCTTCCAAAATCCCTTCATGTAGGATAGTTTGGTATCCCTAAAATACCTTGTATAAAGTTTTATAACCATACTTACTGGGTTATTTTGTAATTATTTGAGAGTGTGTCCTCACTGGAGTATAAGCAAATAGTTTCGTTTTTTTTCTGTATCATTAGTAAGCACAGAATACACACAATGAATGAATGCATTTAACATGCATAATCCAAGTGTATGGCAGGATTCATCTATTCAAAAAGATGTTTCCAGGTTCCAGCTCCATAACAAGTTTCTTATTTCTCAAAACATCTTTTTAATGCTATTACATTGTTCTTGCAATAACAAAATATAATTTTAATGAAACACAATCACATGTGCATCACAGAAAACTTTTGAGGTATTCGGCAAACAGATAAAATTCTACAAGTCTTAAGTTATCAAAGACTACTAAGCACAATTTATTCCCCACAAAGATGATGTTAACAAAATTCCTGGCAGACCACCTACAATCACAGGTGAAAAAATAAGCAAAATGTGATCTATTAAAAAAATTGTGTATCAGCTGGTGTGGCTCAGTGGTTGAGCGTTGAGCATCAACCTATGAACCAGGAGGTCATAGTTTGATTCCCAGTCAGGGCACATGCCCAGGTTGTGGGCTCAATCCCCAGTGCGGGAGGTAGCCGATCAATGATTCTCATCATTAATGTTTCTCTCTCAAATCATTTTTTTTTTTTAAAAAATGGGAATACCACACTGCTAGAACTATTTACATAATTTAATTAAAAGCAAGAGCTCAAAAAAAGTCAGAAATAGATAAGATCACAAAATAAAAGATACCCGGGATGAAATTTTTAATTGGGTTCTATATTTCTAGTGCAACATACCTGTAGTTTGATTGGGGCACTTTGTCAAGACCTCTGGCGCTCTGAATCCTGGTGTACCTGCCCTAGGGGCAACCTGTTGCTGCCTTATGATGACAAAATAAGATTTTTCTAGTTAGAGTTTAATTATTGAAGACCAAAAAATAACACATCAATTTAGTTCACAATAAATTCCACCTTGATATCTATATAAATAAAAGTCATTATAAAGCAAATGATAATCCAATGTGATGAAAATTCTAAATTTACTTCTATGGATCCTTCTCCACCATCTCTACTAGTTCCCAGGCCTTATTCCAGAAAGGTTTTAGGGTAACTTCCAGATATAGAAAGAGGTAGTAGATGATAAGAGCTATAACAGAAAAACAGAATTCAATACGAATTCCTTATTCCAAATTTCCTTATTCAGTAATATATTTATTAATTATTTGATTCTGGTTATTCTACATTGGCAGGAGTAAAGAAAGAACACAAAAGATTAAATCAGCAAGCAAAAGGTGCAATTCTAAGATTCTGGAAAGGCTATTCCCCCACCAAAATTATTTGCAAATAAGAGCAAGTGTGTTTTCCAAAGTGCACATGATGTCAAATGAACAATATATGACAACAGTTATCATTTGCTCTTCAAGGTGTCACTCTGCATCAGTGCCCATATAGTTCACAGAACTGTGTTGCTCTCTTTCACTCACTAAATCAATTGACTCACAGAATCGATGCAATTTCTAATCTTGCCTAGCAGCATGCTGGTGATTTTATAACACTGTCAAAACACATTACCTTGAAAGGCAAATACTGCAAACTTTATCTGTTGCGTAACAGTCACAGGTCAGGTTAACTGGGCAAGAACTGGTAGTTTTCTTCATCACACCACTATTCATAACTTTGGCAGAAACAGCCTTCTTTTTTGTTGCTAACTTTCTGTAGAATACATCCACAGCCTTTGACTGCTTCACAGGCTGTAAAAGAAAAGTCAAATTTTCTATTTTCATGACATTTAACATGATGCTTCAAATGCTAGTATGGCAAAATGCATAACTTTTAAAACTGCTGAATGTACTATTGGATTATAAGCAAATAGTTGTCTATTAAGACATGTAACGTCTTTTAGATTTTTCTGTTGAATAAACTTATTAAAATTTACTAATTAGTCCTAGTTTGGTAAATAGTTAACTTCTACTTTATTTGAACTTTTTCTGATATGTTACAAAAATATAAAAGGTATGTTCTAGTGTCTAACTCCATTTCAGAACTGTAAACTGCACCATTACACTGGCTAAAATCAAAGTTTTAATTTGTTGCTCACTCTAGCTAGCTGTGGCAGGATAGCTTAAGTCACTCTAAAACCTTTTAACATTGGTGACAGTTTATAAACTTTACAAACATCTTTACGTTATCAACTGTGTCAGAAATGTGTTAGCTGCTGCAAGCTCACATTCCAGCCAGTGAGAGAAAAGGTCTTAACGATCCAAATGTTCTTTTAGAGAAAGAACAGTCAGCTAATGAAAAATTCCACCAGAAAAGTTCAGAAAAAAATGGAAAAAATAAAAGTGCTGACTAAATACTCAAAGCAAGTAATACCTTCTGCCAAAGCAAAATTCTGCTTTTAAAAAGTTCCTGACAATAAATGCTAATCTAACCATTCCCTAAATTCTCTTCAATGTACGACTGATTGCACTAATAAGCTACATTACTTACTTTCACTGTAGGGCTCTCATGTGAAATGGAGCTGTGTATATTGAAATTTCTTTCTCCAAAAACAGAGCGCTGGACAGAAAGGCCTACAGAGCCATCCTACAATACCAACAAAAACAAGGAAAATAAGGATTATATCTGTAACACTTTCTGCCAGCTGTACTCTGCCATAGTTTTGAAAGAGTTAAGTGACATGAAACAAAAACAGCTGCATCCAAGTCATTTTCAGGCACCAAAACACTTCTGTGAAAGGAGAAAATAGTCTAGACAGAACTCTTAACACCCATACAATGTTATCATAGTCCACAAATATACGTAACTAAAAAAATTCAAAAACCACCTGCATGGTTGTTACATTTGGCATTGCAGCTAAAATGGAGATAGACACTTCAGAATTTTCCTCCTGTAACTAATGCTTTCTTGTAAAAAGGCTAATTAATCTTAACTTTAAAACATGCAGGAAAAATTTATTATTTTCCATTTTTGCTATATAACGTAACTGTAATGACAGACATCATAAATCTACCACACAAACTTCAGTTTCAAAATGGGAAAACAAGTCATTACAAATCTTAGTAAAAATCTAATCAATTGGATATATAACAACTGTAAAAATTATTTTAAATTGCAAGTTATGCCGAAACCGGTTTGGCTCAGTGGATAGAGCGTCGGCCTGCGGACTGAGGGGTCCCAGGTTCGATTCCGGTCAAGGGCATGTACCTGGGTTGCGGGCATATCCCCAGTGGGGGATGTGCAGGAGGCAGCTGATCGATGTTTCTCTCTCATCGATGTTTCTAACTCTCTATCTCTCTCCCTTCTTCTCTGTAAAAAAATCAATAAAATATATTAAAAAAAAAATAAAATAAATAAATTGCAAGTTATTAGTCTAGTACTATATCTCCCTCTGTTGGATGAAGAAATACATTTCTAAAACTGTGTTAGTACTTAAGAAATAAAAGAGGTAGAACCTTTCCATCTTTTCCTTGTTTAATCTGAACCTGCGCATGTGTGTAGGGCCTTTTAACAGAAGTTCTTGTGGTAGGCTGCTGATCTAGCTCCCTAGGTGCTGCGGAGCCACCTAATGAAATCTTGTTTCCGGTGATTACATGGACTTTATTTTCTGAACGACTTTCCTGCTGAGCTTCAGACTGGACAAATTTGAGAAGTTCTATTTTCGTATCATGGGTTCCTTGGGCCAAACCAAAGTCTACCAAGGCATACCTACGAAACAAAAGCAGGTTTTTAGTTCTCTGTAACAATTAAAGCTTATTAACATCATAACTATAGTCATACAGAAACTGCAATTCTTTTGGTGACAAATTAAGAATGTATAACATTCTTGAAAAAAGAAACACAAGTTTTACAGACAAGGATTTAATAGCTAACTAGGACTGAAAACTAAGGAAAGATGTATCACACACCCCCCCACACACACAAATCTTTTATCCTCTTTTTCCAATGGCTTATACTGGCAAGAAAGACTAGGAATAAAGTGTATAAAAACAATTCTTTCTTCTCTAATTGTACCAGAAATGTCATCATAGCAAATAATTTTGTTGCTGTTGTTAATCCTCACCCAAGGATATTTTTTCCATTGATTCTTTGAGTGGAAGAGAGGGAGGGAGGGAGGAAAAGAAGAAGAAAGAGGAGAGAGGAGGAGAGAGAGAAATACTCATGTGAGAGAGACATCAATTGGTTGCCTCCTGCATGTGCCCCGACCAGGGCCGGGGATCTAACCTACAACCCAGCTACATGCCCTTGACTAGGAATTGAACCCACAACCCTTCTGTGCTTGGGCTGACACTCTAACCACTGGGAAACCCTGGCCAGGGCAGCAAATAATTTTTAACATATTGTGTACCGCATAGAAATCTCTAAGACATACGCCAGGGACTGCATGTTTCTGGGCAAACTGCACGTTATTTAAATCATCATAATGCACTTTAGGTGTTGTTTTTCAATAATTATAATTATTTACAAAAACAATTAAACAATTAAAGTTCCTAGTACTTTTTTAACATATGGTACTGCGTAAAACATTTTCCTCTATGAAGAGGGACCAAACAAAATTTACATAACTATCTAGATTTGCTCCTTTTTCCATGGGCGTGAAAAACGAGAACACTCGTGAGCGGTCCTTAACAGATGGCGGGCGAAACACGAGAAAACTCCTGAGCGGTATGAAATGTGTTAATTGAACAAATTTAAAAGATAAAAGTTACAGTCCTATTCTCCTTACCACACTTAATATGATCCATTGAATGTAGAGTAATATTTTAAGTTCCAATGCCTCTATGTATACGTATAATGAGCGCAAAATTATAAACACAATAATTAGTGTTGGAACAGGAAATGGCTATCATGTGGTCCAATCCCCTCATTTACTAGAAAAGAAAAATGAAGCTCAGAGATAAAAAGAAATGTGTAATGTCAAAAAGGACGAGACCCTTTCTAAGTTTTTTAGCTGAGTGCCATTTCCACTGAGCAATGGAACAGCTAATGATGCACATTGCTTTACTAATACAAATTTACCTTCTTCACTATATTTCCCTTCTCTGATCATAATGAAAATCTGAAACAGGCAAAATCTGTGCATGGCTGTTGCAGTATGTTCTAAGTTCTAGAAGATAGATCCCATAGCACAAATTCATTCAAGTGTAAATGTTTTCTGGTAACTTTCCATACTTACTTTTTCAGGCGCCTATTATATAAAAAATTGCTGGGCTTAACATCACGGTGAACAATACCAAACTGATGAATGCGTTTCAAAGCTTTGAACAGATTGAACATATATTCCCGTACTTCTTGAAAGGAAAGGGAATTCAAGATATCCTAAAATAAAGTTATAAATAAGGTCATAACATTTTTTAAATTAAACATTTAGTTAATAAAAATTCAAGAAATATTAAAACCTACCAAAAAGGATTCATGCTCCAGATATGGCATAGCAATAACCACATGATCATTTTTCCTAAAGCAGCATTTAACTCCCATGACATTGTCTTGCCCCCTAGTGGAAAAATGCACATTGAACTTTAGAGGAAAGGTCAAATAAACTGAAACTTTATGCCTATTTTTTTAATGCAATTTTAGCAATGCATAAATAATGCTAGAAAACTAACTTAAAACTATCATCATACAGGATAATATACACATTTAACTGACTTGTACAAGACAAAGTTTTTTAAAAAACAAAAATAGCACCAGTTATAAAATTACTATAATTCAAACATGAGATAATTATAGTTTTAATTGGATGGCAGAATGAAAAGAAAAAGATGAATAAGAATGAATTAACAAGATTAGTAGCAGATAAGATAATGGTGATAAATAAATTAAAAATAAATAAATTCAAAATAGCTAACATTTATTCACTATATGCCAAGCTCTGATTTAAGCACTTCACAACTATTAACAAATTCACTTAATGTCCACAACCCTATGAGGACGGTGATTTTATTTCCTCCCCCTTTCTACAGGTAAGGAAACTGAGGCACAGAGAGGTTAAGGAACTTCCCCATTAAACTAGGACGTCATGGGGCCAGGATTTGATTCCAGGCAGTCTGTCCTGATCTATGCTCTTAACCACTATGCTACCCTGCATCTCATAAAAGGGTAAAGATGATTTCCATGGCTATGAATCTAAGTGAGTAAAACAGCATAGATGCCAATAAAATACAAACAGAAATCAGGAAAAGAAGCTTCAAAACCAAGACCTCATTATGTTGATAAAGATATTGAGATATAGAACTAAATCTTAAGTGAACGGTCAGTAAGAGTTCTTGCAGAGAAGTGATACAGGCAGCAGTGAAAATTATTAGAGAGAAGAGAAAAGTAAACTTTGGAAAATTCTCAAGTTGGAGGTCAAAATAAGGAGGAAGGGGCAGAAAGCCCAGACAGAAATATCACCCAAGGGAGGAGCTTTGAAATAAGGGGTGGTCAGCATGGAGGTCAAAGAGAATAAATAAGAACAGAGGGAAGGCTTTTAGTTTGGCAAAGAGGAATTAACTGGTAATTTTTCAGAGAGCAATTTAAATGGAGAAGAAGAGGTAAAACAGGTTTTAGGGAAGGAAAATAGATGGAATTAGAACACAAAGACAATTTGCCTGAAATATCTGGCAAAGAAAAGAGAAACCAGTGTGGGAAGCTAGAAGGGAACCAAGATCAGGTACTTTTTTAGCATGCACTTTTGAAGTACAGGGAAAGAAAAGAAATTATCTTATTCAAGGAATAAGAATGCATACAATAAAAAAGCAAAAAACAAACAAGAAGAATGTATATCATCATGCCTTGGAGAGGCCATTTCATCCTCTTGTCTTCTATAATAAACAGAAGAAGGATGAAACAAAGAAATAAGCTTGTTCATTTATTCTATAAATATTTAGTAGGCACTGTTATTTGCTAGACACTATGTTAGACATTAGGGATGCAATGGTGAATTAAAGTTAACACCACTTCTGCCCTCATGGAGTTTATTATCAGATAATAAACAAGGTAACAAATAGTGACAGATTATGAGTTTTTAAAGAGATAAAAGGAGCTGTGACAATAAGAAACAGGAGAATCTAATTTAATTCAGGGAAGAACTTGAAATGGTGCCCCTCTTGCTGAGATGAGGAGTCAGCACTGTGAGGAGTCTTACTGAAGGAGCAAACACTATGGGTAGAGGCCCTGGTGAGGTAAGAAAGCTCTTGAGACAAATTTGAGGAACTAAAAAAACCAGAGCACAGTGAGGGAGGTGGGAAGATTGGCATGAGACAACGCTAGATTTTTTTTTTTCAAAGTACACTAGGAAACCACTGAAGGATTTTAAGTGGTAAAGTAACAGTACCCAATTTATAACACATACATACATATTTTTATATTTTAAAGATTACTCTGGCTGTTTTGCAACCATGGGATTAAAAGGGAAGGGGGACCCAAGTAGTGGTTGAGAAAACAGAAAGATGTTGGATGAGTTTTTAGATATATTGTGGAGGCAAAATGGCCAAGACTTGGTGATGACTGTGGTTCAGAAGAAAAATAGAGAAACTGTGGATGAGTACTAAGTTTCTGGCTTAAGCAACTGGATAGAGATGGTGGTACCATTCACTGCGATTGGTAGAGGAAAACCAGTTGTTGCAATACGATTTTTGTTTTTTGGCAGGCAAAGATGGATTAAAATTTAGTTTTTGGCATATTACGTTTGAGATGTTTATTAGGTACCCAAGTGGAAAATAAATGAATGGGACTATATAAAACTGAAGAGCTTCTGTACAGCAAAAGAAACGGACAACAAAACAGACAGCCAACCAGATAGGAGATGATATTTGCAAACAGTAGCTCCGACAAAGATTTAATTTCCAAAATATGTAAAGAACTCATAAAACTCAACACCAAACAAACAAATAATCCAATCAATTAGTGGGCAGAGGACCTGAAAATACACTTCTCCCAAGAAGACATACAAACAGCCAATAGATATATGAAAAGATTTTCAGCCTCACTAGCAATTAAGGAAATGCAAATTAAAACGACAATGAGACACTACCTTACACCTATTAGAGTGGCCATTATCAACAAGTCAAGCAATAACAAGTGTTGGAGAGGTTGTGGAAAAAAGGGAACCCTCACTCACTACTGGTGGGAATGTAGACAGGTACAACCACTATGGAAAGGAGTCTGACGATTCCTCAAAAAGTTAAGAATAGAGCTACCATATGACCCAGCAACCCTACTCCTGGGGATATACCCAAAAAACTCGAAATCATTTATTCACAAAGATATAAGCACCCTTATGTTCATTGCAACCAAAGTGTCCTGCTATAGAGGACCGGAAAAAGAAGGTGTGGTACATATACACAATGGAATACTACTCAGCCATAAGAAAGGATGAAATAGCGTCATCTGCAACAACACAGATGGACCTTGAGAACACTATGCTAAGTGAAATAAATCAGACAGAAAAAGCTAAGAACCATATTTCACTCATATGTGGGGTATAAAACTGAAACTTAAGAACACAAACAGCAGTGTGGCAGTTGCCAAAGGGAAGAGGGGAGAGAAGGGAGTCCTTATATGAGGTGACAAGAGAAGATGTGACTTTGGGTGGTGGGCACATGGTGATATATACAGAGGTTGTAACTTAGAAATCCACACATGAAACCTCTATGTTCATGTTGACCAATGTCACCCCAATAAAATGTAATAAAAAAAGAAAATTACAAATAGGCAGGTGGATATATACCAATCTGCAGTTAAGAGGTCTGAGGCTAGATATATACTTAAGGGAATCATTACAATGTATTTAAAGTCATGTGGAAATAACATGATCCTAGAGAGGAGGCAGATTCTAGAGAAAGCCCAGGATCAAGCACCGAGGAACTGCACCACATAGGGGTCAGGTAGAAGAGGAAGAGCTGGCAATGGACATTGAAACCGATAGGCCAAATAAAGCAGGAAGAAAAAAAAGAAATATGTAGCAGTATAGAAGTCAGAATATAGGTTCAAATCAATTATGTTAAACACTGCCTAGAATTCATGTGACCAGAAACAGGAATTGGCAAAATGAAGTTATGGGTGACTCATTTAAAGGAGTTTCAGTTTAGCATAGAGAAGAGCAGCCACACTTTATGTGTAGTGAATGGGGGTTGGAAGTGAAAATAGCACATGCAGATTAATTTTGGGGAAGTCTGACTATGAAGGGGAGCAAAGAAATGATGGAGCAGCTAGAAGTGAGATGGCAGTACAAGGGGGATAAGTGATACTATATCATGTCCATAAGTTGGTATGAATAACCTAGCATAGAGAGAGATCAATGAGAGAGACATGCCAGGTGATTCTGTTGCTCAAAATAAAATATGAGATGAGGCTGTCTATAGCAGGGGAGATGTGAAATATAAGTTCCCCACATTTCAAAAAATAACTAGATCCTGGATGCCAAGCTTTATGATTTGGCAAGAAGGTGAGAAAAAATGTGGTAAAAGAACTGGAAGTGAAGCTTACCTCAGGGAAATCCACTGCAAAAATTAGTATAAATGTAACTAACCATTCCAAGGTTAGAGGAAAAGTACTAGCAAATTGCAAACACCTGACTGAAGAATATGTTTATTAGTAATTAATGGACAATCTCACTATCCCCATTACACAGCTACTTAGAAATCTTAAAAATTTATACAGCCAGTTCAATTAAAATGTCTTTAAACTGCCTACCCAGCCACCGTTAGGCACTGAAGTTCAGCTGCAATTCTTATAGGATGACTTGTTGGAATTAAGTGTTTTAGAGCAATTTTCTCTTCAGGTCCTACTTGTAACTGTGCTGTGGCCAAATAAACAGTGCTGAAAGTGCCTGTAAAACAATTTATTAGGTTTTTCAATTTTGGTTTTAAAAAATGTTAATAAAGCAATGCTAAAATACATCATAAAACTACTTAGAATTATCATACTCATTAATATTTTTTTATATTTTATTGATTTTTTACAGAGAGGAAGGGAGAGGGATAGAGAGTTAGAAACATCGATGAAAGAGAACCATCGATCAGCTGCCTCCTGCACACTCCCTACGGGGGATGTGCCCGCAACCAAGGTACATGCCCTTGACTGGAATCGAACTTGGGACCCTTGAGTCCGCAGGCTGACGCTCTATCTGCTGAGCCAAACCGGTTAGGGCCCATTAATATTTTAATAACAATGAACACAAAGACCAGACACAACTGTGAACACAACTTATTTTCAATTTTTAATAAATTCTTAACGGTCCTCAGTTTTTTAGGGAATACTATATTAACTTTTAGGGGACACTATAGTCAGGGGTCCTCAAACTACGGCCCGCGGGCCACATGCAAATACAAATATTGTATTTGTTCCCGTTTTGTTTTTTTAACTTCAAAATAAGATATGTGCAGTGTGCATAGGAATTTGTTCATAGTTGTTTTTTTTAAACTATAGTCTGGCCCTCCAACGGTCTGAGGGACAGTGAACTGGCCCCCTGTTTAAAAAGTTTGAGGACCCCTGCTATAGTAAATCTGTTTGACTGGGTTAGCATAATGCCATAATCCATTCTAATAAGTATTTTTCTGTAATACTGTCATTTTAAACTACTTTCTTAAGATTTGGATACTGGTCTGTTAGAAGTAGAAATTATAATCATCTTAGGGGAAAAAACACACCTGGGCTTTTAAAGTTAGCATTAAACTAAAGAGAGGAAAAAAATTGGTGGCCAATTAATCTTGAGAAATACTGAGTTAAAACAAATTGATAGATTTTTTTACTAAAATGTTTTCCAGAGCTGTTAATGTATTCATCATGAACAATCAAAAGGGAACTATAGACACTGTATCTCTCAAACTTATTTAGTAGAAACAGCTATCTATCTGTGAGGACACTGTTGTTTTCCAGAACAAAGTTTTTGCACACTAAGCCAGTTTTCAAAAAAGACAAGGAAAAACATGTAAAGATCTTACATCCCAAATAATCTCATCTCATCTTCTAATTCCTCTGCCCCCAATGACCCAGACTTTTCTCTTCTGACATTTTTCCTTGTGAAAAGCAAGCAAGGAAATAAATACATGGAAGATTTTTAATGTTTAGGGATTTCTCTACATAATCACCAAAAAACTCCATTACCTTTTTATCCTCTCATTCCTCAATCTGTCTGCCAAATTCACCCTTCATTAAATAAAAATGATTGTCAGTTTTTCCTTTTTTTAAATTTTTAATTTAATCCTCACCTGAGGATATGGTTTTCATTGATTCTAGAGAGAGGAAGGGAGAGGGAGAGAGCAAGAGAGAGAAACATCGATCTGTTGCCTTCTGTACATGTCCCGAATAGGGATCAAACCCACAACCTGGGTATATGCCCTGACCAGGAACTGAACCCTTCAGTGCATGGGATGATGCTCCAACCAACTGAGCCACACTGGCCAGGGCAACTGTCAGTCTTTCAATATTTATGTTAATACTGACCATCCTATAAATATTGTATCATATTATTTCCATCTTATGTTTTCATCTTATTATTTTCATCTTATTTGCCATCTTATGTTTCATGTATGTTTCAATGTACAATTCTACCTAACTGCAAATGAGAAAGAGGATAAAGATTTGGCTTTTTGTATCAAATATCTCCATTTTTCATTTTTAGTAATTTTTCATTTTTAGTAATTATCACTAATAATATATTACTAATACAGCAATATTTTTAATAGCATAAAAGTTTTATAAAGTTTAAAATAGGGCTGTTCATTTTTCTGTCATTCTTTCAAGGGAAAAAAAAGCTGTTTCCTTTATATTACTACTAATAACATAGTAATATAAACATGGTCTTAATATTTTTTAAAGGAGTGTTTTTCAATAAGAAATAATAATGAACATCAAGATTAAACAAGGAAAACAGAAGAGGGTAAAAAAACTTAAAAAAATAAGTATATCCCCAAATTACCTTCTCCAATTTTGTCCTTTATCTTAAACACATTACGGAGCTGTGGTACAGCTTCATAAAGCTTCTCAATATCTTTTTTAACACCTATCAAGAAAAAAACAATTTACAGTTAAGATTAATGAGAGTATATTTTACACTTTTTTGTTTTTTAAAATGTCTTTATTATTTTCAGAGAAAGGACGGGAGAGAGAGAGAAACATCAATGATGAGAATCATCCACCAGCTGCCTCCTGCACATCCCCTACTGGGGATTGAGCCCACAACCTGGGCATGTGCCCTGAGCAGGAATCGAGCTGTGACCTCCTAGTTCACGGGTCAACACTATCACTGAGTCACACCAACTGGGCATACACTTTCTTAAGTTAAAAAACTCAAAATTCTAAAACATGAATTAAGTTACAAGTATATAGGTATAATAAGCCTTAAAAATCATAAGAATAATTATAATCCCATCCAGTTGTTGTAAATCACATACAATTCCATCAAGCTATGGTAGCTCACATACATCTCTTGAACAGACAAAATTGATAAGCCCCAATATCACACACATAGAATTTCTACTATTCTGGAATTACTACATACTAACAGATACACTGTCTCTGCCTACAGTACAACACAATGAAGAAGCTAAATTTAAAAAATAACAATTTTTTCTATGATCACTAGATGGCATGACAAGGATATAATGCAATCTCCTTGGAAACTACTTCCTTCCCCCAAAGATATAAAATCTTACAGACTTGGGAAAGTTTTGTGTATTATATATTCACAGTATTGCCTTAGAGAGAAAGTCTACTAAGGCTCTGGGGAATGTTAAAAAATATTTTTTAAAAATTATCCCATTAACAACGGTATCCTCTATCCTTAACAGCAGATAAATTGTTACTTTTAAATAAATACAAGTTCTTTACAAAAATATACATGATTAAAATAAGAGAAGCTATAATACAAAATGAGATAAACTACTGGATACAAAAAAGAACTACATACTTGAGTCATCAGATTTTATTCCAGTATCTACCAGTGATGGCGAACCTTTTGAGCTCGGCGTGTTAGCATTTTGAAAAACCCTAACTTAACTCTGGTGCCGTGTCACATATAGAAATTTTTTGATATTTGCAACCATAGTAAAACAAAGATTTATATTTTTGATATTTATATATTTAAATGCCATTTAACAAAGAAAAATCAACCAAAAAAATGAGTTCGCGTGTCATCTCTGGCACGCGTGTCATAAGTTCACCATCACTGAATTCTAGGCTAACCATCAGCTACTTTTTAAGTTATCATATTAATCCACAAAGTCTAACAGTTTAAGACATTCCAAAGCACTTTCACATGTATTATCTTTTCAGATTTTCACAATAGCCTTGTGATATTGGCAGAACAGGAATTATTTATAACCCTGACTTTTCAGATTAAGAAATCCTATTCAGGGAAGTTAAATCATATGCCCAATTTCACAGAGGTATTGCTAATAAGTCTCTAGACTAGACTCATTCATTTAACAAACACTGTGTTTTAACAAATGCTCAGCAATGGCTATATTTTTAAAAATGAACAAATTTGGTGCAGTCCGTTCTCTAAGAGCTTAATCTAGTGTAAGAGACCGATGTTAAAAACTCAATCTCAATACAAGATGATAATTGTAATAACAGAGGAATGCATATATTACTAAGTAGAAGCGGGGGGGAATAAATACTTCAGGAAGCTTAAGCTGTATTTTGAATTACTTACCAAGTAGCAAAAGTGGAAGAAGGTGTTTTAGGAAGAAGGAACTACGTATGCAAAGATGTGGAAAAGGAAAAAGACATAAATTATTAAAGGGGGAGGAGTAGGGTAGGGAGAGAATTAAACTAAATGTGGCCCAGGGAGGGAAAGGCAGAGAGTGCAAATGAAAGACATACAGTTTTTAAGGAGGAAGCTGACAAGTGGGTAATTTGAAGGGGAGGAAGAACAATAAGAGCTGGAGAATAAATAAGAGGGTTAGTTCAGTATTCTTTCCACTATATCAGCCCATTTAAGGAAATAGGAAACTTACTTAAATTACCCTCACCTTCCCATCTACTTCATAGGTGCAATGGAGAAGCTTCATAGTTCAATACAAGAGGCAGTAGTTAAGAGTACCAGTTTTGGAGATGGGAGGTCTAAGTTAAAATCCTGGCCCCACTATTTACCAGCTGGTGTGACCTTCCTTGAGCACACAGCTTATCTCTGAGGCTTAGTTTCCCCATCTATAAAAAAGGGGAGAATAACAGTACCCATGCCATTGGGATACTGTGAGGGTTAAATAAAATAGTATACATAATGTAAGAGAAGCTTTTAACACAATGCCTGGCACATAGTAAATAAATGATAGTGGTAATTCTTATGTTTAGTTGTTATTAACATTATTGCTTTAGGGCTTTTGCTCTTATTTTATTCCTTCTGCTTGAAATCCTCTTCCCTTATAACTTCATCTGGCTGGCTCAATTGTCAGTCTCCTCAGATATCTATTTAAATTAGCACCCCTCCATTATTCACACTATCCTGTTTATTATTTGTTTGCTGTCTGCCTCCTCCCACTAGAATATGAGTTCCACCAATACAAGTTCCCTGTCTGTATAATTCACCACAGCACACTCAGCTCTTAGTACAGTGCCTGGCATGGTTGTTCAACGAATGAATTATTACCATCATTAGGGCCTTTCAGAGGTAGCTGTAAACAAAACAAAACAAAACAAAACAAAAAGGTTTAGAAGTTACAAAAGAATGAAACCAAAGACAGAAGCAGCTACCTCACCGTCAGCTACCACTTCACTCTAGAAACCAAAACGAAGGCCCAGGCGGGAAGAGCAGGCTTTGTAAGTCTTGTTTGCCACAGTCCATTAGAATCTTTCCTGATGAGTATCAATTCCAACCAGCTTCAAATTCGTGTCACAGGAAAGGCACCATATGGGTGCCTTTCAATTTGATAGTACATTTCTTTGATTCTAAGACATATTTTAACAACTTTGAAATTAGTATGCAACTCATGGCTTCCCATTAGTTCCACATTTTGGAATTTCCTTTGCATAAGCATGAACTGGCAATAAGTAGTAGAGATGCTGGTCAACTGATAGAAATCACCAGGAAGAAAATAGTTGTAATAAGAAAACACTATAATGCACAAGCCATGTGAATGACTATGTAAGCTTAATGTACTTCCGTACCACTACTCACTATGGACTTACCTACCATTACAAAACTCTAAATATGTTTATATTAAGGTTTCCTGTCACAACAGAACAAATTTGACATTTTCAAACAATAGTAAAACTTCCTGACAACCACAGTGAATGCATAATCCTCAAATTCTGAAGGGGATGAGAGCAGGCAGCAGAAGAGAACATTCATCTCACGCTAGAAAATACTAGTAAAGGTAGAGACCTTGTTATATATAATTACATATTTACTTTGAGGATTGGAGGAAGACCCTGAAAAGTCCACAAGCTAAGAAAGCTATTTAAATGTCCATATTTTATAATGAAGATCTCGGCTTGTTTTTTCTGCCTCATAATATATCCAAGTTGGTTTTAATACAACAGCCTCCTTAACTGTGCTCCCTGCTTTCACCCTTGTTGGCCTATACTTGCTCTACATAAAACCCAGAGAACTACCTCCTCTCATACTTCACTTGCATCACCCACCCACTTCGTCAAAATAACCTCCTTGCTATTCCTAAAAGCTAGGCACACTCCCATCGGAGGGTCTTCCAGTTTGCTGTTTCCTCTGCCAGGAATGCTCTTGGATGATGACAAAGTTTCTTACCTAAATTGCCTTTTATTTTCTATCCTCCAGTGCATCTAATACACTGCTACTAAAATAGTCTTACAATGCCACTTTCATCCAGTTTCATGGATGCTGTCCCTCGTCTTTTTCATTCTGTTGCAATTACCTGTTTTTCATGGTCCAGCTTTCCCTTGTGTCACTGGACACATAATACGGTAATGCAATTACTGTATTATTTTTCTTGTAGTTTAGCACTCTGTATTTTGCCTCTTCAATTATACTATGAGCTCCTTGAAGGCAGTCTCTCGTATAGCTCCGAATATAGGGTGTACATTGAGTCATGAGATAGTTGTACGTGTGGAACCCATCAACTTTACTTTCCTTACTGAAGTTATATTTTCGATATAACCTTAGCTTTTATTCAGGTTCATAAAAAAAGAACCACATGTAAAACATTTCAACATGCCCTATAAATTACCAAAGGCACTGTTTATAATGTTCAATGTTCTGTTACATAAAAGCCACAAAACTTTAAATATTTAGAATAAAATTCGCCCTACTATTTATTTCTCAGATTTCCAGAAGATTAAAAGATTAGCTTTCACCTGAACATAATGCTAGAACCTGGTAGTTTAAAATTCTGCTCACATTTTTTACATCCATTCTGCCTTATGTATACCATATATTATGTCACACATTCTTAAAAAAGATAAGCCCAGCCAGCGTGGCTCGGTGGTTGAGCATCAACCTATGAATCAAGTGGTCACAGTTCAATTCCTGGTCAGGGCACATGCCCAGACTGTGGGCTCAATCCCCAGTGTGGGGCATGCAGGAGGCAGCTGATCAATGATTCTCCTTCATCATTGATGTTTCTATCTCTCTATCCCTCTCCCTTCCTCTCTGAAATAAATTAAAAAAAAAAAATCTTAAAAAGAAAAAGTAAAATATGCCCTAGCCAGTTTGGCTCAGCAGCTAGAGCTTTGGAGCTGGCTCCTCCCTGGCCAGGCCCTGGTCGGGGCACATGCAGGAGGCAACCAATCGATGTGTCTCTCTCACATAGATGTTTCTCTCTGTCTTTCCCTCTCTTCCACTCTCCCTAAAAATCAATGGAAAAATATCCTTGGGTGAGGATTAACAACAAAAAAAGTAAAATGAAGCTGGGTGACTGAATATGGGAAGCAAATATAAAGCCTAATTTGAAGACAACAACTCTAAAGTTTTAAGCATAAATATATAATAGTGGCTTTTATCACCAAAATAGGGACATCAGGAAGGGTACTCATTTTGACAGGGAAGTTTAGTTTGGGTCAGAAATTAACAGCATGTGATGTCAGCCCTGGCAGGTGGCTCAGTTGATTAGAGTGTCCTCCCAATATGCCAAGGTTGCAGGTTCTATCTCCAGTCAGGGCACATAAAAGAAGCAACCAATGAATGCATAAGTGAAAGAACAAGTCGATGTTTCTCTCTCTAAATTAATAAATAAATAAAATATTTTTAATTGCCCTATTTCAAATTTCGTATTTTGTTTTGTTTTTTAAAGCCTGTGATGGCCCTATCTGGTTTGGGTCAGTGGATAGAGTGTTGGCCTGTGAACTGAAGGGTACCAGGTTCAATTCCAGTCAAGGGCACATGCCCGGGTTTCGGGCTCAATCCCTAGTAGGGGGTGTACAGGTGGCAGCCGATCAATGATTCTCTCTCACCACTGATGTTTCTCTTTTTTAATATTTCTTTTTTCCTCTCACTGATGTTTCTATTTCTCAACCCCTCTCCTTTCCTCTCTGAAATCAATAAAAATATATATTTTTTTAAAAAGCATGTGATGACATTTTTCTAGGATGGGGTTAAAGTCTACTTTGTAGTATATAAGTATATATCATGGATGAATAGTCAAAACTAATATCTTTTGGACAAATACTAAATTGCTTAAGACAAAGAAGGAAAAGAAGATTTAGCTACCTCTTAGGGGAAAAAAATACAGTCCACTGGTACTCCTCTATTTAGCAAATATTTACTAAATGTCTACTATGACCCAAGCACTGTGCTAGAGCAGGAATGAAGGTGTGCATTTGTACAAGATCAGGAATCGTTAGACCCCTCTCCTCACTTCAAGGTCCGAGGCTTAGGGTCAAATAACGTTTCATGATGTACACTGAGATATAGTGCTTTATTTCTGCTACAAACATTTCACTGATTTTTATCACTGAATACTAATTTTTAATACTTAACTGAAAATCCCTCCCCTGTCAATTTTGAAATCCAAGTTTAATGTAATATGGTGAGTAGACATAAGAACACAGGCTTAGGAGAAGAGAACTTCTAGTTTGGGTATCAACAAACTTCATGTTCTTAGACAATCACTAATATTTAGAAGCAACTTCATCTGTAAAATGACACTGTTGGACTACAGTCCTCCTTCTAAAATGCAATTCAGTCCTAAACCTAGATCTTGGGAAACTTTACTGATTCGTAAAAATGTTTTCATTTATACATATAACTCACTTTAAGATTCAAGAAGTTGTGTGTGTGTTTATAAACAATTGAAATTACAGAACGGTTGCCTGTACATCTTTAAAATTACACACATACCTGGTAGTTTGAAATTCTGCTCACATTTTTTTAAAGAGCCGTCCACCTGTAACCGGTCCCGCAGGGGAGAGAAAGCCATAGGCTCGTCCACCTGAATCCCCAAAGACGCCTCCATCACAAAACAACTGGGGTGCAAAACGCCAGCTACGGGGTCATGTCCACAGGGGGAGCCCAGCAGCTGTGAAAATTAGAATCCCGGAGAAGACACAAGTTTAAATTACGCACTGAAAAATGACAAAGGGACAAACGTGCAAAAAACGAATCATGTGTTAACATCCCCGAAGGAAGAAAACTGTGGGCCATGTCTAAGGATCCCGTTTGCTTCCCTTTCCCGAAATACCGGCAGGGGGCCCGAGGGAAGTTTCCAGTCTGGAGAGCCTTGGCGGGTGGAGGGGGGGGGCGGGGGGGGAAGCACCCTGAGGGTGCTGGCCAGGACCGCCCCGGCTCGGCTCCAGGACCCCGGCGCATAGGGGTGGGGGAGGCATCAGCGGCGGCAGCGGTTTGACCCAAGAGGACAGGAGGAGGAGGAGGAGGAGGACAGAGGAAGTCGCTCCACTATTGAAAGGGAGCGCCAGGAGCTCGGCCACGGTCCCAAGCAAGTTGGCGGAGAACTGATACCACCCCGGGCACCAGCGCCAGCAGGAGTAGGGGAAAAGGAAAGAATGGATCCCCCTGGGGGCACGGACCGCGAGCTCAGCCAGGAAGGACTTTCCTCCCTCGGCCCGAGACCGCACGGGATGCTTGGTGCGCGCAGGCGCACGACTTCCCGCCGAGGGCCCGCGGGACCCCAGGGCGGGTGGGGGGGTTGCTGCTGCAGCGGCCGGACCGAAATCACGACCCGAAATTCGTTTCTAATCCTTCACAACCCCGCGCCGTGGAACAAACCGTTCGAAACTCACAGTTTAAGGGAATACGACTTCTGTGGCCCCCCAGATGCCTGGGTCGCCGCCTCCGAGAGCTCACGTCCTAGCGACTCTGCCAAACGCGCCTGCGCAACACTTCCCGCCTCGGCGCTTCCAGGTGCTCCTCGTCGCGCATGCGCAATGCAAAGCCCTCGGCGCCGCGGCTTCGGCTCCTGGGCGCTTGCGCGAAGGGGTTGGGTTACTGCCCCAGGCGGCGGCTGGCCCAAGGCGGTTACAGAAATAAAACCCGAGAATAATCCTTTCATAAAAAAATAGAGTGAACCATAAAGATAAGTATCCTACACAATTTTCAGGAAAGAAGATAATTCAGGGGCAGAAAAGTCTCAAGTTCTGGAGTCTTAATATGTCCCAATTTATGCCGAAACCGGTTTGGCTCAGCGGATAGAGCGTCAGCCTGCGGACAGAGAGGTCCCGGGTTCGATTCCGGTCAAGGGCATGCACTTGGGTTGCGGGCACAGGATGTGCAAGAGGCAGCTGATCGATGTTTCTCTCTCATCGATGTTTCTAACTCTCTCTATCTCTCTCCCTTCCTCTCTGTGAAAAATCAATAAAATATATTTAAAAAAAAATCCCAATTTATTGTGGTCACACAAAACATCGGTCGCTATAGACAAGACTCATTTTGACTCTCTGATTTTACTTCTTTTTGCGGACTGCCCTACTACTCCGTAAAAAAACACAAAAAGTGCAACTGCTGGTTGGTTATGGTTGTATTCGCAGAAAACAGCCCAGTGGCATTCAGGACAGTGCTTTTATTGAGCCTGTGGACAAATAAGGGCCACATACCAGCCCATAGGAGGCCTTCATAGCAGCCTTGCAAACTCAGAGACCTAAAGTAACCACAAAAGATGGTCTGAAATGAAAACTTTTAAAATTCAAATCAGTTTATGGCAGGTAGTCATGTCTTAGGCCAGGATCTTCCCTGGCAAAGGTCAATTTTTACCTTAACTGAGCCTGTCTGTCATCTTTTTTGCCTCAGTGACAACATACTTGGAATGTCAAAGTAAATTTTCTTTTTCCAGACCCCTTAAAGCACAGGCATTGTTCTGCAGATACCACAAATCCCCCTCATTGTCACTGAGTAAATTGTTGACTATCCTGCATCCATCTAAGTAAAAGAAGTATCTGTCAATCATTTTACTTTTTATCCAGTCTCAAGAGGCTTCCGGCTTTGCTTTCTCCCACCTCCCTAATCTATCACCAGTGGATTTCACATAACCCACTTGCGTTATCTCTTTTGATTGTAATGTATAAAATAAGGTGCAAAACCGCCATTCTCCAGAACATTGTCTCAATCTGTTGAGGTTTTGCCTCCCGGCAATTGTCAACAGTTTTGGCTCAAATAAACTCACAACAATTTGTCACAGGTTTGAATGTTTCTTACGTTGACAAGCACTTGACTATGAGGTGAGTTTCTAGAGGCTGAGGTTACAGCAATGACCATGACAGAAAAAATACTTTATGAAACGAAATCCCAGTGAGTTGGTGACAATAAACAAATGAGTGAATGGACAGCAGATATTGATTAGTGCTCCAAAGAAGGGTTGTGGTTGGCGTTGGTGGTATAGTGGTGAGCATAGCTGCCTTCCAAAGAAGGGTTGTGATAGCAAGTAGGAAGGAGGCATCATGATCAAAGCCAGGTAAAAAGATTACCAGATAAAGAATCGAGAAAGTGCAGAGTGAGGAATGATCCTAGTATGTTTGAGGGGGGCAAATTTTCATAGAACATCAACATCAGACAAGGCCACTCTGTGACCATAATGGACCAAGACAGAAATAAGATCACTCTGTAATCATGTATGAACATAGATAGACAAACATTGTCCAAGCCTCCCCAAAATGAGCAAACATTTCCCTACCCTGGCTAATATGAGTGACTGCTGTGTCTTCATCAATTACAGTTTTAGCCTCAGTCCTTCTAGATAATACGTATTAAAATACCAAATTATAGCCCTGGCCTGAGTGGCTCAGTTGGTTGAGCATCATCCCATGCACCAAAAGGTCTTGGGTTCAATTACTGGTTAGAGCACATGCCCAGGTTGAGGTTCCATCCCCACTATAGGGGTGCATAGGAGAGGTAATTGATTGATGTTTCTCTCTCTCACTCCCTTTTCCTCTTTCTTCATCTATCTCTCAAAAAAATGAATAAAAAATATTTTAAAAATATTATAGGATTACCCCTCCCTCCTTACAGCTTCCAACCCAGAGAAAAATCCCTCTTCCTTGAACCTTCCCCTAAATCATCTAACACAACCCCAAATTTTTAACACCTCTTACTGAGGTGCCCCATGGTTCTCCATAGTGTGCATTCTTACTGAAACAAGTCATAAACCCAACTTGTTCAACTATAGTTGTTTTCCTAGTGGTCTCTAGCTGGAGAGCATTGACAATAATTAAGTCTGAGATGCTTATTACATATCCAAGTGCTAATGTCAAGTAAACAGATGGATATATTGGTCTGAAATGGAGTTTAGGCTGAAGACATAAATTTAGCAGTTATGAATTTATACATGAAACTTAAAACCTTGGGACTAGAAGAGATTATCTAAGCAAAGATATATAGAGAGAACTGGGCTATGAGAATTTCCAACATTTCAAAGTTGGGCAGAGGAGGAAGAGCCAGCAAGAGACTGGCTGTTATTTTACAAGACAGTGATGTCATAGAAGTCAAGAGAAGAAAGTTTTACAATGGAAAGGAAGTGGTCAAAACAATGGCAAATGCTGCATGGAAGTCAAGTAGTGAGACACAGAAATGACCAATGGATTTGGCAACACTGCAATTATTAAAGCCTCTGGCAAGTGCAGTTTCAGCAGTGTAGTATGGCAGAAAGACAAAGTGTATTGAAGAGCAAAAAGATGTATGTATATGTAGGGACAAGTCTTGAGGTTTTGTTTCTTCTTTTTGTTAATTTCTTGGGGGGAAGGGTTGGAGTAGAGGGGAGGGAAGATGGCTAGAGTGGCTCAAGTAAAGAAGGGAAGTTTTTTCTTGTTGACATTGTTGTGTTGGTAGATAAAAAAAATGGAATGATCTAGTACAGAAAGAGAAATTGTTGATGTTGAAGAAAAAGGGAATATCTATAAGAATAAAATTATAGAGGAGGATGAAGGAATGGATCCAAAGCATGGGGAGGGGAAAGGGCTTTTGAAAAGGCCCCGGTTTCCCATTCTTTTAAGAGGAGGGAAAGACAAAAGGTTAATTCAGATGCAGATGGTTTGTGTGTGGGTGACAGGATAAGGTAGTTCCTACATGAACACATCAATTTTCTTAATAAAATGTGAGATGAGTTCTTTAGCTGAGAGTGAGGCAAAAAGTGGGTATTAGTGGACAAAGAAATGAGAAGAAGTTCAGAGGTATCTTCTGAGAATGAGAAAGTGAACTGAGGAAAGACTGTGGTATTGCCAACAGGATTAAGTGTTCATTTCCAATTTGTGTCATGAATTTAAAGTGTGTCCAAATGAGCTCTAGCCAGGTTTGCTCAGTGGATAGAGTGTCGGCCTGCAGACCAACGTCCTGGGTTTGATTCCAGCCAAGAGTGTGTACCTCAGTTGCAAGCTTGATCCAATCCTCAGTCCTGGTCTGGGCTTGTGTGGAATGCAACCAATTGAAATGTCTCTCTCACATTGATGTTTCTTTCTCTTTGTCTCTCCCCCTCCCTTCCACTCTCTCTAAAAATCAATGGGAAAATGTCCTCAGGTGAGGATTAACAAAATAACAATAACAATAATAATAATAATAATAATAAATTAAGTGTGTCCAAATGGCATAGTAGTATGATTTTTCTCAAGTAAACTTCAATCAAGAGAATGCACACATGGAAAAAAAGTAGTTGGATACAATAGTTGGAAAGATGAATATCACACAGAGAGAGGGGCAAATGAGGCTGTTTACAAGGAAGTGATTGTAATGATGCACAATGGAATCTTTGGGAGGCAAGAAGGAAAGTCTTTAGGAAGATGATAAATATTTATATAGATAGATAAATCAATAGATTAAAGAATGCTGGGAACAATGGATTGGAATTCTTTCTGTAATCTAAGAATTGGTATGGTGGAGGTATTTTGATTTGGAAAAATAGCGATAGTAGCTGGTACATAGAGTAGTAAAAATTGGGATTTCAGAGATAAGAACATTCCAGAGGGTACTTAAATTTGCTGGAGGGAAATATCTATTTTAGTGTGAAAAGAGATTATTTTGACTCTAAAACCTATTCCCAGGCCAGGGGAAAAAAATTTGCTTCATCAACTTCTCCCCAAGCAGTAAATAGTACCCCTTCTTTGGCCTCTGTTAGTATGCATTCCTCCATTTCAGCACACAGGCATAGGGAAGACATGCAGAATCTTGACCCCACCCCAGTCCTACTGAATCAGAATCTACAGTACAATAGGGTCCCCGGATGATCTGTATGAACTTTAAAGCCTCAGGAGCACTGTCCTAAAACCTTGGTTCCCAACTTCGCCTGAATATTAGAATCATCTGACAAGCTGTTAAAAATCTGAAACAATTACATTTCTGGGGATGGGATCCAATCATCAGATCCATTTAAAGTTCCCCCATTTAACTCTAATGTGAAACAAGGGTGAAAAACAGAAATTGGTCACATCTATATATATAAAAGCCTAAGCGACCATTATGACCGGTCAACTGAACTAGTCGACCAGTTGCTATGACACGCACTGACCACCAGGGGCAGACACTCAACACAGAAGCTGCCCCCTAGTGGTGAGTGTACTCCCACAACCAGCCTCCTGCAGCTGGCCAACCTCCTTTGGTCCCTCCCCCTGGCCAGCAGGCCCAGATCTCCCTGATCATCCACCAGGCCAAGGGACCCTACCTGTGCATGAGTTCGTGCACCGGGCCTGTAGTTAATTTATAAAGCCTATTATCTTTGCCAAAGTTATTTCCCCCATTTAATCATATATTTACTTGTAGATTTTTTAACTTCTTTGTATCTTTTTTAAAAATATATTTTTATTGATTTCAGAGAGGAAGGGAGAGGGAGAGACATAGAAACATCAATGATGAGAGAGAATCATTGATCAGCTGCCTCCTGCATGCCCCCTAACTGGGATTGAGTTTACAACCCAAGTATGTGCCCTGACTGGGAATTGAACCATGACCTCCTGGTTCATGGGTCAATGTTCAGCCACTGAGCCACACTGGCCGGGCTGTATCTTTTATATGAAGTGCACAGAAAAATGATGGTTCAGAGGCAAATTAAATTGATACAGATAAATAAATGGCAGCATTTTTTTTTTGAACAGCTGAATTGGAAGTTGAAATTTCTTGAAAGATTCACACAACAGTATATGAGCAAGGACTAGCAATTCTAGTCTTTAGGCCCCAATGCCTGTGGATTTTCCAATGAAGGAGGTAGTGAGTGAGAGGGACAATTAGCCATTCTCCACCTGTGCTGGGGTCTGCGTGTATCCAGTTGTGTTAAAAATCCCTAACTTGTGCTGAAGCAATTATCAGCAGTACTTTTCACCCCCTCTACCCGTTCACACAGCATCCTCAAAAAACGTTCTACACCCGATTGCTAAGTAAAGCAGAAATTTTCATTCAACAAAGAATTATTTAGTGCATTCCTCCAAGGTGGCCAAGAGTGAATTCTACAGTGGTAGAGGCACATAGTCTGGGTCAAAGAATAAACTTCATTGGGGAAAGTTATTAACTAAGGGTTAGCAAGAGGAGCCACAGACCTGTTGTTGCCAGTGAGATTGTGGGTCTGTGCTGTAGCCAAGGTTTCCCTGCCCTCCCATTGTTCTACTTTTTTATAGGGAATAATCTTACAAGTGGGCTCCAGACTACTTTGGGGCACCAGACAATCTGTATTTAGATGCCAAGTGATTATAGACAACTCATTTGGGGAAAACCAGGTGTCTAGCAAATGGAGACCTTGGGGCTGTGGAAATTTGACTTGGGTAGAGCTCAGAGAAGACTCCTAACATTTTAATTAACGTATTTATGCAATAAATACCTTCTCACACTTGGTGTGCCTCGCAATAGGATAGGTTCTGTCTATGGACATAACTAAGAAAAAGACTCCTCTCTCAAGTAGCTTGGAAGTTTAAGTGTTGAAATGGACAGTTTCTATGCTCATCCTTCACAACCCAGGTTTGAGTGCATCTTTCTCAGGGAAGCCTCACCAGTTGAATAGGTTAGGTCTCCAGGTGCCTGCTTTCATAGCATCCTTTATTCCTTCTTTTATCACATCTACACATATAAAACCCTAACATACAAATAGACCGAACAGGGGAACAACCTAAAAACTGGTTGCTATGACATGCGCTGACCACCAGGGGGCATGTGCGGAACATGGCAGGCATCAGCAGCAGGTGGCAGAGTGTGGAACATGGTAGGCGTTGGCCACGGTGGGATGGTGGAGCAGCTGAGCAGGTGCACCAGACCAAGGCGGGGCACTGGTCACTGTCATCAGGGCGAGCCTCTGGTGGTTACTGAAAATTCTTTGCTCCCATGTGCCACGGTCCCACCTGGCGCTCACACCTGCTTCTGGTGCCAGCCCCACTTGCACCTGCTGCTGGCACTGGCCCCAATCATTCCACCCTGTCAGCCAGTGAGAGCGGGGTGGCGCCCGCTGTCAGCATGGCAGTGGGAGTGGGGCTGCTGGCAGACAAGGGACTGGGGGCCACTGCGAGAGGTGCTGGGCAGGGGCACAGAGGATGGGCCGAGACCTGCCCCTGTGCCCACCGCAGCCTCGTGGCCCACAAGTGCTTTCACAATTCCCCTAGTTTTGTTATAATTGCTTGTTAATGTCAATCTTCCTCATTAGACTTGTTATTTCTACTATGATATGAATGAGGTCTGTATTGAGCATGCTTTTTAAAGCTGGACTGCCAGGGTGACCATGGGCAATTTAATCTTTCTGGATTCAATTGCTTCATTTATATAAGGGCGATAGTAAGAGTATCGACTTTATAGAGTTGTTGCTCAGGTCAATTAATTAATAAATGTATATTATTTAGAACAGTTTCTGGAACCTAGGAGGAGTACTAGCCAGGATGACAACAGTGATGATGAGATTCCCTAGCATAGCCATTGCTATATTATTAAGTTGGTCAGTAAATATTTGTTGAATGTTATTGAATTTGTCAAATACATGAATGAGTAAAATGGGAATAAGTGCACAAAAGAGGGAGTTCACTCTGAGTTAGGGAACATTTTCTGGGGAAATTGAAGTCCAAGCAGGGTTTTGAAAAATTAGTAGGACTTCACCAGGTGAAGAGGGGAAGGCAGAGGCATCCTCTTAGGCATAGGCAGTCAATGAGGACCGAGACAGACAAATGTGTTCAGGCAGCTGTAAGTTATTTGGTATTATTTCAGCACAAAGAGAGAAGATTGGTAGGAATTGAGCTAGAGCAGTGGTTCTCAACCTTCCTAATGCTGCGACCCTTTAATACAGTTCCTCATGTTGTGGTGACCCCAACCATAAAATTATTTTCGTTGCTACTTCATAACTGTAATTTTGCTACTGTTATGAATCGTAATGTAAATATCTGATATGCAGGATGTATTTTCATTGTTACAAATTGAACATAATTAAAGCATAGTGATTAATCACAAAAACAATATGTAATTATATAGGTGTTTTCCGATGGTCTTAGGCGACCCCTGTGAAAGGGTCATTCGACTCCCAAAAGGGTCCAGACCCAGAGGTTGAGAACCGCTGAGCTAGAGAGTAGACAGGGACCTCGTCATGAATCTTATTGTGTTCCATTCTAAAATGAGCATGATAGAGAGCTAATAAAGGGCATTAAGTGGGGAAGAGAGAGAAATAAACTTGAGTTTTATTAAGATCACTTTGAGGAGCGTGTAGAAAATAAACTGTAGGAGGAAGAGGCTCTAAACTGGGCGAGCTATTCAATAAATGTTGGGCAAGAGCGAGAACTTGAAATAGGTGACCTGAAAAGTCTCTTTGGAAAAGATTCCATTGTTGAGTTTACTCCTACATGAGGCTTGACACTGCCTGCAAGGCATTTCTACTTTGTTTGTGTTTCTCTTTGAGAGATGTTGAAAGGAGAGCAAGCTTCTAGTTTGTTTATGAACTACAAGATTTACAAGAAAGCAAAAGTAGCAACCCTGTTCATATCGCTGATGTGACCACAAGAATGTTGTTTCTAGTGTTGCCAAATGTGGTCTCCTTTGCAAAAGAAAGTAGTTGGAGCACTAATAACTAGGTCAGTGATTCTAAAGAGTGGATGTAGAAACAAATTAGCCAATGAAAACTGCATCCCTTCTTCTGATGTAACCATTATGGGGAGAGGTGCTGTTACTGAGCAGTGGGGTCCCTGTTAGGGGTGGGGGTCGGGGAGAGGACAGCCTGAACCTTGGACACAGGAACTTCCTATGTGTATCTATCTTGCTTATCTGGGTGATGGATTGAGACTTGATTCTGTCTTTTTTGGCTTTCCTCCCAAGGACAAGAATCAGTAGTAGTCAAAGTCGTGGTCCAAGAAGGGTCACTAACATGGCACTTTGCTCCAGACACATCCCAACACAAGACAGTATGCTGCTCTGGGTCAATGTGGGGAGAATACGAACAAACAGAACAGGGACTCCCTGTATACAAGGTGTGGACTCACATCTAGAGTCTGACAGCTGGTGGCACTACTTGCTTTTTGGCCTTTTGCTCCCCGAAAAAATGGGCCTGTTTGTTTTTAAGAATGTGGTGGACAATTGAGACAGAATTGGAATAAGTTGTTCCAACTTCCAGCCCTTTCCTCAGGGTTCTGCTGCAGGTGAAGTAGGTAGATGATGTTTAAGCCTAGTCTTGCATTAGAATAGTGGGGCAAATGGGCATTTATAGGCAAAAGAGCATAGTACTGGCATTGAGGGGCATACATTCCAGCAACTAAACTAGGGGACTTCCTTCCCTTCCAAGCATGCTGAAAGAAATTAGGCAAGTTCAATAGCAGAGCTATAAGGGAAAGCCTCCAAGAATTCCCTCTCAATCCCATTTTATCTATATATGAATTAATGGTGTAATGAGAGGAAGAGAAGGGGATATATTTAATGGGCACTGTTATAGACATTGGCTCATAGTAAAATCTTAATGTGTTATCTCATTAATTCTTTTCTTTATTGGATCTATTTTATGGACCAGGAAAATGAGCTTTAGAAAAGGATAAATTGCTGATAATGTTTGAGCCCAGGACTCTTTGATTGCAAAAGTCTTGATTTATATTAGACCTGAGCTACATTAAAAAATTTTTTTTTATTGTGGTAAAGTATATATAACCTTAAATAACTTAATCATTTTTAAGTGTTCATTTTAGTGGTATTAAGTATATTCATATTGTCGTGTAGCAGTCACCACCATCCATCTCCAGAACTCTTTTCATTTTGCAAAACTGAAACTCTACCCTTACTAAACAGTAACTCCCCTCCCTGCTTCTCCCAACTCCTTGCAACCATCATTTTTTTATCTGTTTCTATGAATTTGATTCTAGGGACTACATATAAGTGGAATCATACAGTATTTGTTTTTAGTGTTTGGCTTATTTCATTTACATAATGACCTCAAGGTTCATTCATATCAGACAGTCAGAATTTCCTTCCTTTTTGAGGCTGAATAATACAGTAGTCGCCCTTATTCATGGGAGATATGTTCCAAGTTCCCCAGTGGGTACCTAAAACTGCATAGCACCAACCCCTATATACATTAATAGTATGTGGTGTTTTTGTACATACATATACTTTATGGCTTCTCTCTGGCATATCTGAATTGCCAGTATCACTACTCTTGTGCTTTGGGGCCATTATTAAGTAAAATAAGGGTTATTTAAATACAAGCACTGTGATACCACAGCAGTTGATCTGATAACCTAGGTGGCTGCTAAGAGACTAATGGTCAGGTAGCATGTACTGTGGAGATGCTGGACAAAGGAAGGATTCACATCCTGAGTGGGACGGACCAGGATGGTATGAGACTTCATCCTGCTACTCAGAAAGGCACACACTTTATTTATTTATTTATTTTTAATTACTTTTTATTTATTGGTTTTAGAGAAAGAGGGAGGAAGGGAGAGAGAAAGTAAGAGAAACACTGATTTGTTGTTCCACTTATTTATGCACTCACTGGTTGATTCTTGTATGTGCCCAGACTGGGGATTGAACCTGAAACCTTGGCAAACGGGGAGGATGCTCTAACCAGCTGAGCTACCTGGCCAGGGCTAGAAAGGCATGCACTTTAAAATATATACTTGTTTATTTCTGAAAATTTCCATTCAATATTTTCAGGCTGCTATTGACCAAGGGTAACTGAAAGCAGGGAAATTGAAACAGCAGATAGCGGGGTGCTACTGTATTTCATTGTATACATATACCACATTTGTAAATTTTACTTTAGAGGACATTTATTAAAGCTTGGGATAGTGAAACAAGGAATGCCTAGGTCAGTGATGGTGAACCCTTTGAGCTCGGCAGGTCAGCATTTTGAAAAACCCTAACTTAACTCTGATGCCATGTCACATATAGAAATTTTTTGATATTTGCAACCATAGTAAAACAAAGATTTATATTTTTGATATTTATTTTATATATTTAAATGCCATATAACAAAGAAAAATCAACCCAAAAAATGAGTTTGCGTGTCACCTCTGACACACGTGTCATAGGTTCGCCATCACTGCCATATATTATGGATATTGATCCCTTATCAGATATATGATTTGCAAATATTTTCTTCTATTCTATAGCTGTCTTTTTACTCTATTGAGAGTGTCTTTTGATACCCCAAAGTTTTTCCTTTTCATAAAATCCAGTTTGTCTATTTTTTTCTTTTGTTGTCTGTACCTTTGGTGTCAAATTCAAGAAATTATTGCCAAATCTAATGTCGTGAAACGTTACCCTTTGTTTTCCTTTAAGAGATACATATTATTTGCAATGTTTCCTATGCAAAAGGGAATCTAGCAGCCTGTGCCGTGTAGTAGTTTGTTGAAAGAGAGAGAGAGAGAGAGAGAGAGAGAGAGAGAGAGAGAGAGAGAGAGAGAAATGTATATCATTTTAGCTCATATGTTTAGGTTTTTTATCCATTTCGAGTTAATTTTTATAAATGATGTTAGGTAAGCATCCAACTTTACTTTTTTGCATGTGGAAATCCAGCTTTTCCAATAGACCTCAGCAATATATATATATGGTTTTATTCAACATAACTAGCAAATAAATGGCTTAGATTACATTAAATTTAAAATTCATTTTGAAAGTATAAGTAATTGTATACTCTTTTATTGGAAAGAAGATACCACTTTTTGTGTTATTGCTTTGTAGCATAGTCTAAAGAGATAAAAATCTCACAGGATTAGATAACAACAAACAAGTACATACAGATTTCAAGCACTCTGAAATAAACCCTGTTATTATTACTAAAATTTAGAGTCACTCATAGAACCAAATTCATATTTAAAAACTTTCAGAACAAACTTATGAAAGCTGAGGCATTCTTTACATGAACTGGGCTTTAATATAAAGTAAAATACTGTTAAGACTGGGGGGTCAAGGAGCAAGCACTGTGATGCGTCAAGTTTCAACTCCAGAAACTGAAACTTGCTCGCATCTGGTACCACTCTGAAATGGGCTGACAAGTCCAGTTCAGCCATTAATGGGAAAATATCAATTACAATGATGTTATAATGATTTGACTTTCAATTGCTTATTATCGTTAAAGAAGATGATTTAAGGTTTTGAAAAATCCCTAGAAATTTTAGGTTCAGGGCCTTTGTGTTAGTGCCCTTTGTCTGGAAAAGAAAAATGCTGGAGAGTGCATTTTTAAAGTGACACATCAATATTGTTTGAAACTTTCAATATTCCTGTATGTTTTCAAATTACAAGGTAGGATTATAGATAGTCAAATATTTTAAAATATATTTTTATTGATTTCAGAGAGGAAGGGAGAAGGAGAGAGAGAGATAGAAACATCAATGATGAGAGAGAATCATTGATCAGTTGCCTCCTACACGCCACTACTGGAGATCGAGCCCACAACCAGGCATGTGCCCTTGACCGGAATCCAACCTGGGACCCTTCAGTCTGCAGGCCAACGCTCCATCCACTGAGCCAAACCAACCAGGGCTAAATAGTCAAACTTTATTTTAAAAACTTTAAAAATGTAAATGCCCGTTATTTTAAAGACAGTTTACCAAGATACATTTTAATACAGCAATATAACTTATGTTTAGTGCTAGTGGTTTTTCATATTTAGAACAGTTGTCTTCTATGTTTTATGTTTTAAATACCAAATCTTGTCTTAAAGAAGAATTGTACAATTAGGTTGTAAATCCCTGCCCCTCCACCCACCAAATACTAAAATAGAATTTAAAATGGAGGCACAGGCACAATTTATTCTGAAGTTTTAAACACAATGGTAAACTTAACTCTCAAAAATTTGATATTGGAGCATCAGGGGACTGTGAAATAGTCTGTGAGCCAAATCTACCTTGCTGCCTGTTTTTGTATACATGGCAAGCTAAGAATAAATTTTACATTTTTAAATTATTGAAAAAAAATTAATAATATTTTGTGACACATGAAAAGCAAATTTCAGTGTCCACAAAGAAAGATTTATTGGAACACACCTATGCTCATTTGTCTATGTATTGTCTATGGATGCTTTTGCTGTACAATGACAGGGTTGAGTAGTTGCCGTAGGGATGTGTAGCCCCAAAGTCTACAATATTTACTATTGGGCCCTTTATGGAAAAATTTTGCCAACCTCTGGAGGATCAACAAAGCAACTTGCATTGTAGTATGACCATACAAATTAAATGTCATTAAGGGGTGCAGAAGAAATCTCTACCATGCACAAATCAGCTATTTAAGAGGAGAAAGAAAGGACACAAATACTTACTGTAGATTTATCCTATCTAATAAAAGAGAAACATGGTAATTAGTGTACGACCGCTACCCTTCCCATTGGCTAATCAGGACGATATGCAAATTAACTGCCAGCCAAGATGGCAGCTGGCAGCCAGGCAGCTTGAAACTAACATGAGGCTTGCTTGCTTCAGTGACGGAGGACTCCAACGTTCCCCGCCTGCCTTGCTGGCCTCTGAGCCTGCAGTTTGAAACATAGTTACAAATATAGAAGCTAAACAAAATCCCAGAAACCTGCTTTCAGCGAGCTGGGATCTCAGAGCTGGAGTTATACATTGTTTCAATTATAGAACACAAACAAACCAGATACCTGCTTTCAGCAGCAGAGGCCTCAGAGCTGGAGCCAGAGCTAAAGCTGGCCCAGAATAAAAAGAAAAAAAAGGAGCAGTTGGGAGCTTCAGCCTTCAGCCCCTCACCCAGGCTGGCCAGGCACCCCAGTGGGGACCCCCACCCTGATCCAGGACACCCTTCAGGGCAAACCAGCCAACCCCACCCATGCACCAGGCCTCTATCCTATATAGTAAAAGGGTAATATGCCACCCAGCACCGGGATCAGTGGAGCCGAGAGACTTCCTGGCACTGGGATCAACGTGACAGGGGGCAGCGCCCAAACCCCCTGATCGCCCTGCGGCTCTGTGTGTGACAGGGGTGGGGCCACAACCTCCCTATCTGCCCTGCTCTGTTCGTGACGGGGAAGGCACCCCAACCTCCTGATCAGCCCTGCTCTGTGCCTGATACGGGGGAGCTCCCCAACCCCCTGATCACCCTGCGGCTCTATGTGTGACAGGGTAGAGCCATAACCTCCCCATCGGCCCTGCCTTGAGTGTGACACTGGTGGTGCCCCAACCCCCTGGTCCACCCTGCTCTCTGTGTGACAGGGGGTGGTGCCCCAACTCCCCTATCGGCCCTACTCTGTGAGTGACAGTGGGGAGCTCCTCAACCCCCTGATGGGCCCTGCTCTGTGAGTAACAGGGGGGAGCTCCCCAACCCCCTGATGGGCCCTGCTCTGTGAGTAACAGGGGGGAGCTCCCCAACCCCCTGATTGACCCTGCTCTGTGTGTGACAGGGTAAGGATCCCCAACCCCCCTGATTGGCCCTGCTCTGTGCATGACAGGTGGCAGCGCCCCAACCCCCTGATTGGCCCTGCTCTGTGCGTGACAGGAAGTGGCGCTGCAACCTCCCCATCGACCCTGCTCTGAGCCCGACCAGGGGCTGCACCTAGGGATTGGGCCTGCCCTCTGCCACCCAGGAGCAGGCCTAAGCCAGCAGGTCGTTATCTCCTGAGGGGTCCCAGACTGCGAGAGGGCACAGGCTGGGCTGAAGGACCCCCCTCCCCCCCGAGTGCATAAATTTTTGTGCACCAGGCCTCTAGTCTATATATATAAAATCTCTCTATATAAAAGGCTAATATGCAAAGTGTCCCCTCGGGAGCTCTACCGAGAGACCAGGAATTCAATTGTTCACTATGACATGCACTGATCACCAGGGGGTGGCACAGAACATGGCGGGCAACCAGGGGTGGTGTCAGGGCACTGAGGGAGCAAGGGAAGGAGGAGGTGGGAGGCAGGGAGGCAAGGAGGTGGGGGAACCTGATCAGCCCTGATCTTCGGCCATGCATAGGGACCCTACCCATGTATTAATTTCATGCACCGGGCCTCTAGTTAATTATAACAGTAAACAATTTTGACTAGTACTTTGCAATGGTGGGGTTTTTTTCCCCTTGACAGGAGAGCTTCACCCACTCCAGGTAAAAAACTACGGAAGGCAGAGATGGAGGAACTGTGGCACGAATCATATGCCGACATCTTTGTAACAATAGATGAACTGCCTTTGGTGTTTAATTTTGACATAAGGAGGGAGAAGTCAGCAAATACTCAGCGCCTCTTTAAAATGAAAGCAAAGATGCAGTGAGTCTTTCCTTCCTATGCTTGTATAGGGGGAACGGGTTGTGGTAAAGCCAGTAAAGTTACCTGGACATTCTTCAACAACAATGATTCTAATCTTTCTTAATGGTTTAAGTCCTACTTATGTGTTACTCATACATTCTAAAACTTTCTCACTAACCACATGAAATGGATAGAATAATTTTATAATTGGAGCAAATTTTAAAAAGATACATCATAAACTTTTTTGGAGAATTTTATGACAGCTCTTTAGGAAGCTGGAAGCTCCTCTGGGTGTTCTGATACCACGGTTATATCCTCACTGTCTAAAATACCCACTGCAGTTTTCCTTCAAAATGAGGCAACTATGACTTCAGATTATGTTATAGGGAGCTAAAGAGCATCTATTACCTACTAGCCACCCCTGAAGATGGGGAGCTATATGCTTTGAAAATGTAGAGCCAACATCTCTTTTGGCCATTACATGGCTAAGAAAATGGCAGAAAGTGACAACCAAAAGCAAAAGAGAAGGGAAAATAGAGGCCCAGAAATAAGGATGACTGATACCTTCTGACATGTGCTATAATAAAGCATACATCCCCAATAAACAGCAATGTTACACCAAAAATTAAGATAAAAAACTAATATATTCTAATTTTTAGATCACATATGTAGAAAATAATTGATTCTATAAACACTCCTTTTCTATATAGCAAGAAATCATACTCCGTGATCTATGCTAGGCTCCACTATCTCAATATTTCTGGGCAGATGAAGCACATCTGGAACTTGTCAAAGTAAATTAACTTTACAAGATAGTTCCTTGTAGCAAGACCCCTGGCCCATGCGTTCTTTCCACCATATTTCCACTGCAGTTTACCCATGGATAGTCACCATAAATATTGAAAATGAAGAATAATTTCCCTTAAACTTTACATTTTGCTTGAACACAGGGAACACTTCATTGTAAAAATTGGTCTAATAACCAGCATTCCAATTTTCTTTTCCTATTTATTTATTTTTGGTAAACCTTGAGTAGGCAGTTATAGAATTGAATGTGTTCATGAGATATGCCCACTTCCCTCTTCCATGCCATTTTGTAGTTATCATTTTACACTTGCTCTTTTTCACTAGGAGATTAGGAGGTCTGATGAAACACACTAACAGAGACTAACCATTCTACTTAAGGCCACTGAAAAGCAGAGGTATTCTGTTGGAACCCAGGATCCCAGACTCTGCCATACACCTTAGTCCCAACACTGATGCAGTAATAACTCTTAATGTACAGTAAATATTCTGTACATTAACTTATGGGAAAATAACATTTGTTAAAGCCAAGACGTATAAAATGGTGTCTTTGTCTGGGTTCTCCTTAGGCCAGTAATGTTTATTAAACAGTATGACTCCAAGGAGCAGGCATACAAGGCAGGAAGGAGGAGAAGCCATGACAAGGATGTGTTAAGTGGTTGGTGATGCTATGGGTGGTTGGTTCATGATATCTTCTGAGGATGCTTTTGAAATGTTATAGAACTTTCCACCTGGGTTTAAAAGCAGCATCAAGTATTTATCCATTGCTAAATACTGTTCCCCATTGGTCAACTCCCAGTACCATTCCAGGTGGCACCTATCAGTTCTGATGAGGTCTTATGGGTGTTCCACAGGTAAGTGTCAGAGTCACTAGATGCTTAGTGACACTTCGTAGGTTGAAGCAAAGGTATTATCCAGTTACTTCAGCACATGCTCTGGCTGGGTGGCTCAATGGGTTGAAGCGTTCTGCTGTACACCAAAGGGTTGTGGGTTCGATTTCTGGTCAGGGCGCATGAGTTGTGGGGGTAGGGGGAGAGCAACCCATTGGTGTTTCTCACATCAATGTTTCCCTCTCTCTTTAAAATCAATAAACATATCCTCAGGTGAGGATTAAAAAAATTGCTTTGGCAAAAAAATTAGTTGAGGTCTGCTTGGAACAAGTTACAAAAGCAGGAAAGAAAAGAGAAAATGATTAAAAACAACTTCCTATGAGTGATAAAAAGAGGGTTGTTTTTTTGTTTTGTTTTGTTTTTTTTGTACACAGGGGCATTGAGCAGGGAAGCAAATAGTATGAAAAAGAAGAAATAAAACTATGCCTAACATGAACCAGGCAGGCATTGGGTTCTTTTTCCCAGAAATGTTTTACTGTAACTGTCCAATAATCCTGCTAGGCAGGTAGTAATGTAGGTTTTTCTTTTTTCAAACATAGTGTGATGGTTAATTTTATGTGTCAACCTGACTGAGCTAAGGAATGGCCAGATAGCTGGTAAAACATTATTTCTGGTATGTCTGTGAAGGTGTTTCCAGAAAAGACTAGCATTTGAATCAGTAGATCGAGTAAAGATCACCCTCACCAAATTTGGTGGGCACGATTCAATCCATCGAACAAGAAATGAGTAGAACAAAAAGGTGGAAGAAGGTGAACTTGCATTCTCTGCTTGAGCTGGGATGTCCATCTTCTCCTGCGCGTGGACACCAGTGCTCCTGGTCCTCTTCCTCCTACTTCCCACGTCACACATCTGGTACCAGCTTGGACTCTGAGTTTACGGTCTGGTTGTATAGCCTTGCTGTTCAATATGTGCTCCGGGAACCAGCTGCATCAGCCTCGCACGGGAACTGGTTAGAGAGGCGGGCTCTCAGGCCCCATCCCAGACCTACTGAGTCAGAATCCACATTTTAAAAAAGAGGATCCCTGTGCACATCGAGGTTTGAGAAACGCTGCCCCCAGGGCCCTCATTTCATAGGATTGGCCCAAGTGATTTGCAGACTCACCCACACAAGTCTGATCAGCAAAAGGAGCCACTGCTTAGACTGTGCTCCCTGGTTCTCCAATTAAAAAAACAAAAACATAACTTTATAATATTACCAAACCTTGGAAACTAAAGGCAGAAATTTCTGTTTTATAATAGAAAGGAAGTCACTATGTTTTCTCACTTGCTTTCCCATTTCCTGATGCGGCTTATCACTTTTCCATTCAGTGGCACCTCCCAAATGTTTACATTTTCTTGACACATTTGGAGGGGTGCTGTTTTATATTTTTATCCATTGAGAACTGTCCTGCTTACAAATGTGGGGAGAGACAAGAAACGTAGGAAAGAGGTCATCTGGGCTTTCTTTGGACTTACGGTGGCTTGAGCCTTTGGAGCTGGCGAGACACTCCTTTAGAAAGCCATTGCCCATTTGCGCTGCGGGAGGCCCAGTTGCCCTGCCTTTCAGAGAACTGCCGTTGTGGTTGGACAGCATCAACCGTATTTGGCAAGCGGTGTGGGGCAGGTGAGGACAGGAGGCTGTTTTCCAGCAGGGCATGGCAGCCCTCACTCATCACCTCCCAGCAGGATTTTAAGAAAGGAGAATACAAATGTTTAAACAGCAGCTCTGAGGATGAGACTGAGCAAGAAGTATCGTGCTGGATGTTCTCTTCCTTCCACATCCACTACCCACCCTTCTCTGCTCTGCTCTGTGCCCTGGGCGGCTGCTCTCTGCTGACTGGGCCACATCACCCAGACTCCCTGGCCCTCCAGCCCCTGGGCAAGGTGGGTTGACAGGCAGGGGAGAGGTGGGGAGGAGAGGGAGGTTGGAGTTTCATTTCCCCAGGTCCCTCCCTGCTGGGCTATGTTCCTAAGGCCACAGGTTTCCCAAATAGCTCCTCTTCCACAGTTTCCATTCTTACCAGCTTCCAAGAACAGCTCCTTCATTCAGCCTTCTCATCTAGAAAGTGGAAAAGGTACCCTGTCCCCCCTCACCCCACCCCTCCTGCTGTTGTTAGTGACCCAGCAGGTTCATTAGCCCTCAATTCTCATCACAGTCCAATGGATGCAGACACAGGGGAATGAGGGCATGAGCGGGGGGATGGGGGACAGTAGGGGGATAAGGACACATTTGTAATGTCTTAATCAATAAAGGAAAAAAAACTCCCCAAACACCCTTTCAAGTATGCTTTTCTCCCCTGCTCCCCCCACCCCCAACCCCACCCAGGACATTAAGCCTTAAAAATATTTGGTACTTTTTCTTTTTGAAGTAATTCTACCTCTAAGACTCTCACAATAATCAGAGTGACAGAGATTTATGACTTCACTTGTAGAGGTGCTCCCCACCCCCATCCTTCACTGTATTATGTTCTGCTCACAGTGATTGTTTCAAACGTAGCCACATGACTTAAGCAGATGCAATTATGATGAATTTCAGGTCTCAGGCTTATTGCTTGGAAATCCCCTGTCAATGAGGGGGATGCTCTCTGTCTTCCAAATCAGGAGGCACAATGGAGAAAGGGAAAGAAATCGCATCTCTGATGACAGTCACTGGCTTCATTGAAGCCCATTCCCGTCTACCCCCCCGCCCCCTTTTAAGACAGCTTTATTGAGGTATAATGACATACTACATGTTATAAATATTTGAAGTGTGTAATTGGATGAGTATTGACATATGTATATCCCATTAAAGCCACCACCACAAAGATTCCTCCTGCCCCTTCTCAACCCCAGGCAACATCTGATGTGTTTTCTTTCACTGTAGATTAGTTGCGTTTTCTGAATTTCATGTAAATAGAATCATACAAATGTACTTTTCTTGGCCAGGCTTCTTTCAATGAGCATAATTATTTTTAAAACCTATATCAAAAGTGTGTATATCAAAAGCTTATTCCTTTTTATTGTTGAGTAGTATGCCATTGTGTGGAGAGGTTGGAGGTTTGTTTTTCCATTTTCCATTTAGTTGATGGACATTTGGGTTGTTTCAGTTTGGGGCTATTCCCAATAAAACTGCTACGATCATTTGTGTCCAAGTCTTTGAATGAGCATATATCCCTTTTTTCTCGGGTAAATACCTAAGAGTAGAATGGCTGGGTACAAGGTAGGTTTTACTTAACCTTTTAAGAAGCTACCAAACTGTTTTCCAAAGTGGTTGACCATTTTACACCAGCAGTTATGAGAGTTCCAGTTGCTCTACATCCTCACCAGTACTAGGTATGATTACTCTTTCTCATTTTAGCCATTCTAATAGGTGTATCGTAGTATCACTTTGTGCATTTCCTTAACGACTGATGATGCTGAGCATATTTTCATGTGTTTTTATGCCAAATGTATATCTTTTTTTATAAAGTATTTGTTTCAATCTTTTTTCATTTTTTAAAAATTAGGTCGTTTTCTTTTTCTTTTTTTAAGAGTTTATTTGAGCCAAACTGGTGACATATGCTGGGGAGTAAGATCTCAAATGTTCCTGTTTTCTTATTATTAAGTTTTGAGAGTCCTTTATGTATTTTAGACCCAAACAACAACAACAACAACAAAACGGGGACTTCATCAGGTATTTAATATGCAAATATTTTCTCCAGTCTGTGACTGGTCTTTTCATTTCTTTGACATGTGAGTTACAGGAGCCAGTAAATCTCCTTTAGTGTTTAAGGCACTTTGAGGCCTAAAATTACAGGCTTATTTGTAATATTTATAATTTGGAAACAACCTATATGTTTAATTGAAAGAGAATAGTTAAAGAATGAAACATCAAATGGGTGATTATACAAACTACATAAAAAATGAGAAAGATAAAAGCAGCCCCGACATCAGAGAGCTGGCCTGGAACCATTGGCTAGGCCTACTGTTCCCTGTGGAACATAAACAATTTCATAAAATAGCAACGTTAGACAAGGGCACTCTGCAACTGGGATGGATCAAGGCAAAAAAAAAAAAAAAGACCACTCCATCCTTATGTCAGAACAAAATATGGACCTTGTCCAGGTCACAAAAATATCAAACATTCACTGATGCTGGTTAACATGAGTGACTGCTTGAACTCCCCTCCCTCCTCCCATCCCTTCCCGCACCCCTCTCTTCCCTTCACCCCCCCTTATCCTCCCTCTTCTTCACCTCTGCTTCCATTCTCACACCTTCTCTGACTCTTCTGCCTCCCTCTCATAAAAACCCGTGTGATTACATTGAACCCACATGGATAGCCTAGGGCAGTGATGGCGAACCTATGATACGCGTGTCAGAGGTGACACGCGAACTCATTTTTTTTGGTTGATTTTTCTTTGTTAAATGGCATTTAAATATATAAAATAAATATCAAAAATATAAGTCTTTGTTTTACTATGGTTGCAAATATCAAAAAATTTCTATATGTGACACGGCACCAGAGTTAAGGTAGGGTTTTTCAAAATGCTGACACGCCGAGCTCAAAAGGTTCACCATCACTGGCCTAGGGCCTAGGCTAATTTTCCCATCTGCAGACCCTTAATCACACCTGCAACATTTCCTTTGCCATGTAAGGTAACGTTCACATGCTTCAGGGATTAGGAAATAGAGATCTTTGAGGGAGCATTATTCTGTTTATCACACCGCATAGTAGGGTTATTGTGGAGATTAAACAAGAGAATACATGTAAAATGCTTAGCTTCATGCAATTTTAAGCCTATAGTCTAGGCTTCTGAAATTCATAAGCTGAGAAGTATTATTTGCAGCCTGCTGTCATCTTTTTTTTAAATTTTTTATTTATTTATTATTTTTTTAAAATGTTTATTTTATTTTTTTAAAAATATATTTTATTGATTTTTTACAGAGAAGAAGGGAGAGAGATAGAGAGTTAGAAACATCGATGAGAGAGAAACATCGATCAGCTGCCTCCTGCACATCTCCTACTGGGGATATGCCCGCAACCCAGGTACATGCCCTTGACCGGAATCGAACCTGGGACCTTTCAGTCCACAGGCCGACGCTCTATCCACTGAGCCAAACCGGTTTCGGCTGTCATCTTTTTTTTAAAATACATTTTTATCGATTTCAGAAGGGAAGGGAGAGGGAGAGAGAGAAAGAAACATCAATGATGCGAGAGAATCATCAAGCGACTGCCTCCTGCATGCCCCCTACTAAGGATCAAGCCAGCAACCCAGGCATGTGTCCTTGACTGGAATTGAACCCGGGACTCTTCAGTCCGCAGGCCAACGCTCTATCCACTGAACCAAACAGCTAGGGCCATCTTATCTTTGAGGCAATATCTCATATTCTACCTGCCACCTGAGAAAAGAGAAGGGTTGTGAGGTTATGAGGAAATGTGGAGTAAAATGTGTCTGTTAAATTGCAAAGATCCATTCCTTCCAAGCCTATAAACATTTCCCTTTTTCCTGAATTGGTCCACATGCTAAGAAATTTACTCATTATTGGATTAATTGGCTTTAAGGTCCGTGCTTACTCTATTTTTCACTAAAGCTAGGATCTTCAAATTTAGGTCATCTTTTCTGAGTGAGTGTGAACTCATCTGGGACCCCCTCTCTTTTCCTCTCTTTCCACTTTTTTCCTTTCTTCCTCTCCCTTCTCACTAAAATCCCTGGGGAGTCACGTAAACGCCAGGAAGGGGAGCATGCAGCGTGGGTTGGAGCACAGCTGGAACTGGCATCCTAGAAGGGACTGCTCATTTGTGTTGGGCAGCGCCAACCCCACACCCCACAGTGAAAAGTAAATATCTCATGGCACTGCATTAACACTCGAGAGTATGAGCACTTCCAGGTGCCAGTTGAGGGGGTCTGGAAAGTGAAACTGAAGTTTGAGGGAGTCTTGCCTGGTTCATCTGAGTAGAGCCAGCTGGTTCTCGTGCTGTCCTCCATAGCTGTCCTGGCTTCACTGTGCTTAGGCAAGGCTGCAACTCATCATCTCTAAAAATGACAACAAACGGGCAGCATTCTGTTTTTTTAAAGCCAGGGAGGAAATTCTTTTACAATGCTGGGAAAATGGAAGAATGTATTCCCCAAAGTGGGGTCAGGAAGTCCCAAGAGGAGAGGAGCTGTGTCTCATTTTGTGAAATGATCTCTGGAAATTAAAGATGTGAACCTTGTGGGAACTGAGGGATAGCACCAAGGGGAAGGCTGAGCACTGAAGACAGGAAGTAATTATCTCAAGAAAAAAAGATGAGCCATTAATCTTAAATTGTAAGCAGCTGTGGTGTATCTGGACCATCACTGACAAATTGTTAGGAGACAGTAATAAGCCTTGGCACTTAACCACTAACCAATAATTGTAAGGATCACCAGTTACTGAGTTGCTGATATGTTCAGGACCCAGTGCTTGGTACTTATTTATGTTATCTTTAATTCTCAAAAAATCCTGAAAGACATTATATTATTATCTTCTTTATGCATTCCTCAGCTTCAGTTTTTTTTTTATCTTTAAAACTGAAGTAACATTTGTCTTATAATATTGCTGGGAACTGAGTTTAAAAGTATATATCAAACTGTATAGCAGGTTTGTATAGCAGGTTTATATAGCAGGTTTCACAAATTTATATTTGTGAAATTATTGATGAATCAGGCAGAAAAGATGAAAATGTGCAGGATATTTTGATTGAATATCTGATTTGACAATTGTCCCAGGCCTGCTACATTATGCCCCAATACAAACAGAATTGAATTATGACCTTGACTTTAGGATGGCTTTAGTGTAGTGGAGAAGACAGAAAAGAAAAATCACTGATTAAACAAAAAAGTTACTGATTAAAATTTAATACTATATATTTTAGGACAGGATGCTAAAAAAAAAGTATTTCCAAAACCAAGAAGCACATAAGTGGACTTTTAAAAGGAGCAAGTGGAAATTGGTGTGTGTGTGTGTGTGTGTGTGCGTGTGTGTGTGTGTTTTGTCCTTTCCATTTATTTGGGGCAAAAATAACCACCACTAGTTTTATACTGCAGGGAAATTCCTATGTGGATATAGCTGAACAAGTAGGCAGGAGCTGAATCATGTTGGCTCTTGTACACCTTTCTAAGAAGTTTAATTTTTATGCTGAAAGTACTGGGGCATAAAAGATTTTTTAAAATCTATATTTCTGTGTTGTTTTTTAAATTTAATTTTAGAGAGACAGGTAGGTAAAGAGAGAAAATCATCGATTTGTTGCTCCACCTATTTATGCATTCATTGGCTGAGTCTTGTATGTGACCTGACGAGGATCTAACCCACAACCTTGGGGTACTGGGATGACACTCTAACCAACTGAGCTACCCTGCCAGGGCCAAGTCATTAAGGATTTTGAAAAAGATATGTTCTGTTCAGATTCATGTCTACAAAGATTAGGTAACAGTATGGAGGGGAAAGGCACAATACTAGATGCAGGGAGAGTTAGGAAACTAAGAAGAGGCAGTATAGTATAGTGGTTTAAAATATGAGCTCTGGCCCTGACCGGTTTGGCTCAGTGGATAGAGCGTCGGCCTGTGGACTGAAGGGTCCCAGGTTCGATTCTGGTCAAGGGCATGTACCTTGGTTGCGGGCACATCCCCAGTGTGGGGTGTGCAGGAGGCAGCTGAATCTATGTTTCTCTCTCATCGATGTTTCTAATTCTCTATCTCTCTCCCGCTCCCTTCCTCTCTGTAAAAAATCAATAAAATATATTTTAAAAAATAAAATAAAATAAAATATGAGCTCTGGCCTGGCTGGGTGGCTCAGTTGGTTGGAGAGTCATCCCTTGCACCATAAGGGTGTGGGTTTGATCCCTGGTTGGGGCATGTACAGGAAGTAATTGCTAGATGTTTCCCTCTCTCTCTCCCATCCTCTCTCTCTCTCAAAGAGTATATAAAATTTATATATATATATATATATATATATATATATATATATATATATATGCCCAGTGACCAGAATGGCGGAACAACTAGAACAATCAGAATGACCTGTGGCTATTAGGCACACTATGGCAGCCAATCAGCCTGATTGGCACCCACCCCTCGCCCCCTTGGCCCAGCCTGGCCCCTGATTGGCCCCCAACATCCCAATCAGGGATGGGGCCGGCCATCCAACTGCCCATGGCCCCTTCCCCTGGTTGGCCCTGCCCCCAATTGGCTCCCACCCTGATTGGGGGCGGGGCCTCTCGGCCAACCACCCACAACCCCTCCCCCAGGCTGGCCCTGCCCCCAATTGGCCCCCCTCAATGGGCAGTGGGGCCAGCCACCTGTGGCCCCTCCCCCCTGATGGCCCACCCCAATGGACCCCCCATCAGGGCAGGCTGGCCAGACTCCACCCATGCACGAATTTGTGCACTGGGCCTCTAGTCTTATATAATAAGAGAGAAACATGTAAATTGACCATCCCTCCGCTACACTCACCAGCCATCAGGACTGAGTATGCAAATTAACCCAACAAAGATGGCAGGTTAATTTGCATACACAGGCACCAGGAGAAGAGCAGAGTGGGAGAGCCAGTGGCTTGGGGGGACATGGCTCCCTTGGTCGCTCCCCACAAGCTGCTGGGCGGAGAGCAGAGTGGGAGAGCTGGCGGCTTGGAGGACTTGGCAGAGTGGGAGGCCATGGGATGGAGACAGAGCAGGAAAGGAAAACCAAGAGCACGGGGAGCACCAGGAATTCTGAGAATAGTAGTTCTGGTGGCAGCCCCAGGACCAGAAGTGGAAGCCCAGAGTGCAGGGAGCACCAGGAATGCTGGGAATCGTAGTTCTGGTGGCAGATGGATCTTCTAGACCAGCAGTTCTCAACCTGTGGGGCGCGACCCCTTTGGCGGTTGAACAACCCTTTCACAGGGGTCGCCTAAGACCATCCTGCATATCAGATATTTACATTACGATTCATAACAGTAGCAACATTACAGTTATGAAGTAGCAACAAAAATAATTTTATGGTTGGGTCACAACATGAGGTACTATATTTAAAGGGCCAGAAGGTTGAGAACCACTGTTAGACACTAGTGCAGGGGTGGGCAAACTTTTTGACTCGAGGGCCACAATGGGTTCTTAAACTAGACCGGAGGGCCAGAACAAAAGCATGGATGAAGTATTTGTGTGAACTAATATAAATTCAAAGTAAACATCATTACATAAAAGGGTACGGTCTTTTTTTTTTAGTTTTATTCATTTCAAACGGGGCGGATCCGGCCCACGGGCCATAGTTTGCCCACGGCTGGTCTAGAGCAAAGTGAGCCTGGAGCAAGTTACTGTTGTGGTGGGGGATGGAGGAAAAGCAAAGGTGAGAGACATAAGTAAAATCAGAGTGTCTAGGAAAAATTAAAGGGAGGATATCCTAAAACTTTCAGGAAATCTTCACCAATGAAGCAAAGAAAAAAAAAACCTCTATTATTCTGTGAGCAACAAACCAAACTGAGTTGGGGGTCTCAGACAATTCGCTCATATGATTGCAAAGACAGACAGAAACTCCCGGATTAGAGAGGGCTCCCCTGAGGGCTCCCAGATTGGAGAGGGTGCAGGTCGGGCCGAGGGATCCCCATACCCCCAGTGCACAAATGTCGTGCACCAGATAATATATATATATATATATATATATATATATATATATATATATATATGCCTAAGCGATCAAATGACCAAACACCTGGTCGCTATGATGTGCACTGACCACCAGGGGTCAGACACTCAATACAGGAGCTGCCTCCTGGTGGTCAATGTGCTCCCACAGTGGGAGCGCCACTCAGCTGACCAATGGGCACCAGATGCAGGGCTCACAGCTGGCAAGCACAACTGTGGTGGTGTGAGGCTCTGCCAATCAGGACTGACTGGGCACAAGCCCACAGCAGGTGCAGTGGGGCCAGGATGAGCAGGAGCGGCAGGCAGAAGTGGCAGGATGAGTTGGACTACCGGTTTCAGCCCAATCCCAGCAGGCCATGTCGAGGGATCCCACCGATGCATGAATTTATGCACCGGGCCTCTAGTTATTATACTGTATATTAGTACAAAGAAGAAATGATGAGGGCTATGGGAAACTGCCCATTGTCTTCACTAGCAGAGAAGTACAAACAAGGATCCTGGAACAATGGTGAACCTTGAACCCATGGCAAGGGCATGAGTTATGCACTGATTGTCTAGTCCTGACAATGGGGGCTCAAGCTATTTCCTGATCAAATAGTCTCAGAGTAAATCCTTCTAATATTTACTGACCTTTAAGATAGCCTGTCTGTTACCGCAATTGCCTGCCTGACTAAGGGCTTTATGTTTAACCAAAGTTGAATAAAGGGCTGGCAAGGCCTGGGCACCGGTGAAGTCCTTCCCCTTGAGTTAGACTTGCCCATCTGGCCCCCCAATATTTCCAAATTATCTCTTGTCTCTTCTCTTTCATTTGTGTGTGGCTCCTCTTCCAGATCCTGAACCCTGAACCACACGGGACGTGGGGGAACACACATACACAGAGGGCCTAGGCTAAGGCAGTGACAATGGAGAAAGAAGAGGTTGATGTCAAGGAAGTAGAATCGGAAGGACTCATTAATGGGGTATATGTATTGAGGTGGCTTTAGAAGGAATTGAAGGAGAGGGGAGATATTTTAATTCATTGAGTGAATGGAGGAGGTCTGGATTCAAAGCTGTATTCGTTTACATTCTTCTTCCATTATTCTTTTTCAGTTGATGGCACTATGATTCAGTCATCTTGTATATCTTTGTCTATAGGTACTGGGTTCAAATGTCATCCACAAACACAGATGTAAAAAAATATATAAATGTCTTTATTTTTTTCTAGCTCAAATTAAGTTTTATTTTGAGTCTCCCCATGGACAGCATAACCATAATTTCAGTGAAATCAGGGTTTCTCCTCTCTTTTCCCATGGTTGTACCTATGTTCTAGGAATGCCAGGGTGTGAGGTTGGGGTTGGATCTTAGATCCTTGGTATCATCTGGCCAAGCTGACATCCTCTGGGGCTACCATCACCTCAGAGGGTCCTCAGTCCATGCTCTATGTGGCTCTTATTGAGTCACCTCTGAAGCTCATTCCTAAAGCCCTTACTGGTCCCTCTTCTTGGGAAGCAGCAATTGTTCTGCTGTTCAGTCAGGTGTCCCCACAACATACTGGGCAGTGGAAACCCTGTAATCTGTTAGGGTCTTTCATCAGTTCTGGGCCCTCCGGGGCACATAGAAGGCATTCCATGGTTTCTGCACCACACTGGGGTATGTCGGGGAGACTACCTAAGGTGCTAGTTCTCCAGGGTATTGCCACCTGCAGGGCCTTACCTCTGCTGTTGACTCTCTTGAAGCTATCCACAGTTTCTGTAATAGATCACCACAGGATTCAATTCCACCTGAAGGATGTGCGAGGATGTGTGCGAGTATGTGCAGAGTCCTTTTCTCAAGGACTAACCAGCAGTTCTCAACCTGTGGGTCGCGACCCCTTTGGCGGTTGAACGACCCTTTCACAGGTGTCACCTAAGACCATCTTGCATATCAGATATTTACATTACGATTCATAACAGTAGCCACATTACAGTTATGAAGTAGCAACGGAAATAATTTTATGGTTGGGTCACAACATGATGAACTGTATTTAAAGGGCCAGAAGGGTGAGAACCAGAGGAAGGGAGAGGGATAGGGAGTTAGAAACATCAATCAGCTACTTCCTGCACACCCCCTACTGGGTTGGGGATGTGCCCGCAACCAAGGTACATGCCCTTGACCAGAATCGAACTTGGGACCCTTCAGTCCACAGGCCAATGCTCTATCCACAGAGCCAAACCGGTTAAGGCACATTCCTTAATTCTTGTCTTCTTCCATCTCCTTCCACCCTCCAGGACTGAAATCAGGCTCTTATCTTTGTTTCTTTTCTTCTTTTTCTTTAAAAACAAAAATAAAACCAAAAAGCAAAACCTGCCCTGAATCTGTTCAATTCACCTCAGGGCCTAGGTTTTGAAACTCAAAAGCTAAGAAGAGACTCTTTCAAAATCTACTTTCTTCTGTAATTCCCCTTCCCTGAGGCAAAAGGAGGCAAAGTGTCAGAGAAAAATCTTCTATTACTATTCCATACGTATCACCCCGCCACATTTAAACAGAGTCACTAGGCCATAACCTACCATCTCCTTTGTCTTTAGTCTTTGAAAGTCTCTCATCGTTTCCCTAGTAGTTGACGAACATGTTGTATGTAATGTTGGAAGGCAGATAGATGATTTATTGATGTTGGACATGCCAGCAGTGCTGAAGGTTACCAGTGCAGAAATCTCAAGGAGAAGATGAAGCCAGCCTCTTTGAATTAGGAGGAAAATTAGTGTAGGAATAAAATATGGATTTCTCCTTCAGTACCACCTCAGTGCCATGGGGGTGTGACAGGGCTGAAATTGGGAAATGTCCATGTGAAGCTGAAATGGGAGAAGGGGGTTGTCTCCAGCTAGACTAGAAGCAGCACCCACTGGTTTGCCTGAGATGGCCCTACTTTATGCCTCATTTATTTCTCCTTTTCTCACATGCCATCTAGTTAGTGCTCCCTTTCTCTCTCCAAACTCTCATGGCTTGGACAATAAATTATGTGGTCACCCTATTTCTAGATTACATGTAAGTCTGTTCAGATGTTCCCATTTAGAACTAAGCTGTAGACACCAGAAGCCTTAATTATCAGGGTTTTTCCTCATGTAATGCAATCGATGAAATCACCCAAGACTCTGGGATCAAGGAAGATCTTTGTTTAAAATTCTAAGGCTGTATACGTTAATAGCATTATAAAAATACAAACATCATAATTTCAATATTAAGGGTATATGCTACTTAGCCATTTCCTCTTTGTTCACTATCCACATCTATCACTGTGGTTTCAGAACCCTTTACCCATTCAATTTGGAGTGCCAAAGATAATCTCAAATCACCTGATGTTCTAATGAAGTATGGTACCTATTTGCTTTGTTTAACAATGGACAGGTTACTTTGATTTTCTAAATTGTATAAGTCATCCCATTTGATTGAATGCCTTATTGATTGTAACTTGACTATCCCATTGATTGTGATCTTACTGGTTATCGAAGCACATTCTTCTGTACCTGGGAAACAGGACAGCACAATTATCCGAAGACCCGAGGGTTCCAGATAACGTGTTCCAGTTGACTCAGTGGTCCCGAGACCAGGACAGCACAATTACTCTAAATTGTCCTGACAACTCAGTGTTCGGGAGACCCGAGGGCTCTAGATAATGTGTTTCTACCAACTCAGTGATCCGGAGACCCAAAACTGTAATTTAGATAACATGCCTAAGTTTAACCCAGGTTACCCAAGGGCTCTAGATAATGTATTTCTGTCAATTCAGCGACCCCGAGACCCGAAACTGTAATTAACATGCTTAATTCTGCTTCCGTAATCTGCTTTTTTGCGAGCCAGGTTCCTCATTCCAAACCCTGGGATGTAATAAATATCTTTGTGATTTTTGCCTATATAAGTCTGGTTTTGCCACCATCTTATGGCTATGAGATTTGGGAATGGCCCCTCATAGTCCCAGACTGCAGTAAATGTGACTCTTTAATTAGACTTCTTGAGGCGTCCTTCTGTGATTCGCAGGCTACATTACAACACTATGTTTCATACCAACATTTTTAGACTTCTTAATTATCCATGAATAAAATATATACCACCTAGGTAAAATCCTCTTTTTCAACCATTGATGTGATCTTTCATTAGGATAGTTTTTAGCAAAATGATCAAATTTGTGTTTGTTAGCCATAGATAGCACATCTGTATGTGTTTTTGGTGTCTTGTGAAGCTGATTAGATTCTGAAGACCAAAAATAAGAAATCTGAAGCCAAGATAATTCCTAGTAAATACCAATTTTCTGCTGCAGTCCACTACCCTGGTCCCTGAAACTCCTCTTGCTTTCTTCAGAATTAGGAGATCAGGTCCTAGAATGATCAGAGTAGAGTCAGCAGGCTAACTAGGCATCTAGAACCTGATGAGCTAACTCTAAAGTTTAGAACAACTCTCTACCTTCTTGTTACTAGAGGATTTCATTGGTTGTCCTCATTGGAAACTGTTAGTTTTATGGAAGAAATATTGTGTTATTAGAAAATGTAGTTCTATTATTGTATTAATTTAAATAAGAATTTTATGTGCATGCATTACAGCTCCTCTTTTAAATATATACCACTCTACCTTTATAATATATTTATAGGTCACTTTTGAAGAAAACATATATTGACTCTGCAAATTTATGGAGGCCTATTATTCAAGCGATTTTAAGAGATCCCATAAGCATTGTAAAATAACTCTTAAAATATTTTTCAATATTTCAAAATAAAATTTAATTGTTCTTTCCTTTGAGAACCTTGTAGAACATGGTAAAGTTGATATTTTAAAATTGTGAATATTTACATTAAAACTGGATAATATAATTTATAATCAAATTGTTATCAAGATAAGAATATAAAAATAATTTGAGTAGTTTTTTAAATTAAATGATGCATATTCTTATAATTTGTTCTCTTTTGTTTATTGAGTGAGAAAGTTATCATTAGAGACCATTAGAAGCATGAAGGATCTCAACTATTCCTTCAGGTCAAACGTGGAGTAGATGAAATACTCCAGTTCCTAGTGAAGAGACAGGAAAGCTGAAGATCCTGCTGGGCCCTCATTAAATGTCTGTTGTCAATATTTCAAATATTTGGAGGGAAATCTCAAGACAAAGCAGATTCTGCACATTTTGCAATGCAAATAAGACCAGAAAGTAGGTTTTATTGGCTAAGAGAAGTGAAATCTTTCTTTTGGACTTTTCTGACACTTTGCAACATTGAAATCCAAGTTGGAGAAAAGAATAAAGTAGGAAGTAAATGGGCAAGCAGCTAAGCAGGTATGCAGAAGAAACCTGTTTTTAAATATATTTATTTCAGAGAGGAAGGGAGAGGGGAGACAAGTAGAAACATTAATGATGTGAGAAAATTATTGATTGGCTGCCTCCTGCATGCCTCCCACTGAGGATTGAGCCCACAACCCAGGCATATGCCCTGACCAAGAATTGAACCATGGAGAGAACCAAGATGGCGGCATAGGTTAACGCCGGAGTTTGCTGCCTTGAAAACTACTTCAAAAGTGAAACTAAAAAACGGAACGGACATCACCCAGAACCACAGGAACGCTGGCTGAGTGGAAGTCCTACAACTAGGAGGAAAGAGAAATGCACACGGTCACTCAGAGGAGGCGCAATGCTGAAGTCAAATTCTGAGGTGCGGAGTGTGCGGAGCGGGCTGGCAGCGGAGGGCGCGGTTGGCGTTTCAATCGGGAGGGAGTCACAGACTCTGAGCTCCAGATACAGGCGAGTCTTTAGGGACCCAGACTCAAACGGGAGAAGCAGGACTGTCTGGCTTCGGTCAGAGCGAGTGCAGCTTTCTCTCCGAGGTGTGCAGCCATTGCTGGGACTCAGGGAGGCAGAGCCCCTGGGGACAGGACTGAGAGCCGCCATAACTGCTCTCTCCTGCCCACCCTGTTGATCCTGTGCGACCCGCCCTGCCCAAGCCCTGCACAGAGGCATTTGCCGGATAGCCTCAGGCAAAGGCTAGATTAGCACCTCCCTAGAGGACAGAAGTTCTCTCACTGCAGACACAGCTGATTCTCATAGCCACTTGGCCTGGAGGTCAAACCCTCCCTGGTATTAGCTACAACAATCAAGGTTTAACTATAAGACTGTGCACAAAGACCACTAGGGGGTGCACCAAGGAAGCATAACAAAATGCGGAGACAAAGAAACAGGACAAAATTGTCAATGGAAGATATAGAGTTCAGAACCACACTTTTAAGGTCTCTCAAGAACTGTTTAGAAGCCGCTGATAAACTTAATGAGATCTACAAGAAAACTAATGAGACCCTCGATGTTATATTGGGGAACCAACTAGAAATTAAGCATACACCGACTGAAATAACGAATATTATACAGACTCCCGACAGCAGACAAGAGGAGCGCAAGAATCAAGTCAATGATTTGAAATGCGAGGAAGCAAAAAACACCCAACCGGAAAAGCAAAATGAAAAAAGAATCCAAAAATGCGAGGATAGTGTAAGGAGCCTCTGGGACAGCTTCAAGCGTACAAACATCAGAATTATAGGGGTACCAGAAGATGAGAGAGAGCAAGATATTGAAAACCTATTTGAAGAAATAATGACAGAAAACTTCCCCCACCTGGTGAAAGAAATGGACTTACAGGTCCAAGAAGTGCGGAGAACCCCAAACAAAAGGAATCCAAAGAGGACCACACCAAGACACATCATAATTAAAATGCCAAGAGCAAAAGATAAAGAGGGAATCTTAAAAACAGCAAGAGAAAGAGACTCAGTTACCTACAAGGGAATACCCATACGACTGTCAGCTGATTTCTCAACAGAAACTTTGCAGGCCAGAAGGGAGTGGCAAGAAATATTCAAAGTGATGAATACCAAGAACCTACAACCAAGATTACTTTATCCAGCAAAGCTATCATTCAGAATTGAAGGTCAGATAAAGAGCTTCACAGATAAGGAAAAGCTAAAGGAGTTCATCACCACCAAACCAGGATTATATGAAATGCTGAAAGGTATCCTTTAAGAAGAGGAAGAGGAAGAAAAAGGTAAAGATACAAATTATGAACAACAAATATGCATCTATCAACAAGTGAATCTAAGAATCAAGTGAATAAATAATCTGATGAACAGAATGAACTGGTGATTATAATAGAATCAGGGACATAGAAAGGGAATGGACTGACTATTCTTGGGGGGGAAAGGGGTGTGGGAGATGCGGGAAGAGACTGGACAAAAATGTGCACCTATGGATGAGGACAGTGGGTGGGGAGTGAGGGCGGAGGGTGGGGTGGGAACTGGGAGGAGGGGAGTTATGGGGGGGAAAAAAGAGAAACAAATGTAATAATCTGAACAATAAAGATTTAATTAAAAAAAAAAAAGAATTGAACCATGACCTCCTGATTCATGGTCGATGCTCAACCACTGAGCCACACCAGCCTGGCAAAAAACCTGTTTTGGCCCTAACCGGTTTGGCTCAGTGGATAGAGTGTCGGCCTGCAGACTCAAGGGTCCCAGGTTCGATTCCGGTCAAGGGCATGTACTTTGGTTGTGGGCACATCCCCAGTTAGGGGGTGTGCAGGAGGCAGCTGATGGATGTTTCTCTCTCATCGATGTTTCTAACTCTCTATCCCTCTCCCTTCCACTCTGTAAACAAAATCAATAAAGTATACTTTAAAAAAAACAAAACAAAAAAACCCCTGTTTTGTTATTTTGTTGAATTGTTTAAAACTAAGTAAACATAGGCACAAAAAAGGTGACACACTGCTTCTGAAAAGCAAGTGGAAAGCAGATTATGTGACCAGTTTCTTTGTGATGATAAGCTCTTCTCATAATGAGAGCAGCAATGCACAGCATCTTTTCTGAAGTCCCTATAAAGTGCCCACAAAGTGCCAGGTGCTCTGCCAGGTGCTTGTTTATACATTACCTTGAGTCCATGGTAATATGACCTAAATTTTGCTGGCTCTTTCTCTTACCACCTAATGCTCTTCAAAACTTCCTCCTTGCCCTAAGGATTTCTGGGAGTCCACAGATGGGGCCTCATATGCATGCACAGACCAATTCAACTAGTGAGCATCTGTGCAGAGTTCCTCTGTGTCGGCCATGCACATGCTGCTGCAGATGGCCAGACACTAGTACCGCTTTCTCAGGGCTTTGGTGCAATCATTGTCCTCCACTGCCTTTCCTACTGGGTACCATTGTTTCTGCTGGGCATCACTGTCAATTCCATTGGCTACCATTGTCCATGGCCTGAAGTCTGGAAGGTTTCAATGGTACATGCTGTTCAATGGAGAAGTGGGAGAGAATGAATCTCTTACACACTGATAAAGGAGTACCAATGTCTTACAGTATTTTCAATGTGAACAGTTTTCTTGTTTTGACTTCCTGTCTCTATTCCCTCCCTGCCACAGGAGGTTCTATTTGACAAATTAGGAAACAGAGTCTCAAAGAAGTTAAGTAACTTGAGTTATGTAAATTTCTAGAACTGACACAGGTAGAAAGTGGTGAAACTGAGGGTTGGACTTCTGGTATGTTGAAAGCCTGGTCTTTCTCAGTACCCTTGCTGCTCCTCAGACCTTGGTATTTCTAGGGCTTTGATGGCTCTGCATATCCCTTCTTTGGAACTTGAAACTTTTCTCTCTTTGCCTCTAAGACAGTGTATAACTTAAATTCTCATCCCAATTGGTTCTTTTGGTTTCCTTCCCCAAGTTCTCTTTTCACTTATTAACTGTTTTTCCCGATGCACCCTTTCCCCATTTTTCTTTATACTCTTCTTTATACTGTCTAGCTTTGCCTGACACCTCTAAACAATCTTTTTCAACAACATTCACTTAACAAATATTTATTCACCTCTTATTATATGCCAGACACTGTGCTAAATAATGGAAATGCAAATTTATCAAGGAATTTATTGTCTTGTGTGGAAAATATACTAATTAACTACAGCACAATATGATAGGTACTGTTAAAGGGCAGGCATGGAGTGTGATGGGGGCAATAAAAGTAAGAGTATAAGAGTTGAGAACTACAGAAAATGGGCAAAATAATCAGTGTGGGAACTAAGGGAAAGTTAGAGAAGGAGCCCCTTCTACTGAGTCTTGAAGGAAAAGTTGGTGTTAAACGGGTAAAGAGTGTGTTGGGGTAAAGGAAGACTGTCCTAAACAGAGGAAGCAATATTCATGAAGCTACACAGTTTTGAAGCTATAAAAACTATTGAAGGAACTGTCAGTGGTTCATTAAATTAAGGCTGCGTAGGAAGAAGTAATAAGAAATGATATGAGGATATCCACAGGCCACAAACAAAAATGCTTACAGAGGCTAAGCAGATGAGATCAATGAGTGAAGCATGCTGGGAAAAATACAACATGGGAGTGGAGACTGATAAGCCAAAGAGCACATACCATGTCCAAATGCGCGATGCATTCCTAGCCGGTTGTTGCTACTGTGGATGCAGGCCTAATATTGCCATATATTTTTTGTTTGTTATTTTTCAAAAGAAGCCTGATATGCATTTTCCCAAATGTATTAAAATGCTATGTGACTAAACAAACTACATCTGCCTGCAACATCTGGACCAAATCATGATAACCTTTGTATGTTAAGATAAAGGAATTGAACTTCCTCCTAAATGTATTTATTAGGAAATCACTGAATATTTTAAAGTGGGATTGACATCATCAGACTTGTGTTTTACAAAATTTATCAGTTCATTGCTAGAAACATGGAGGATGGATTGGAAAGGGGAAAGACTAGACAATGTCAACGGTAGGAACCCAAATGTAGTAATGAACCCTGGCCGGGTAGCTCAGTTGGTTAGAGCATCATCCTGATATGCCAAGGTTGTGGGTTGGATCCCAGGTCAGGGCACATACAAGAATCAACCAGTGAATGTATAAATAGGTGGAACAATAAATCAATCTCTCTCTCTCTCTCTCTTTCTCCCTCTCTCCCTCGTCAATTTTTTTTTAAAGTAAAGCCAAGTGTAGCAGTGAGAACAGAGGCAGTGAACATGGAGAAAAGGGGCAGATACAAGGAGGATTGGGATCTGCAGGTTTGGTGACTAATTAATATAAAGGATAGGGACAGGGCAAGAGCCAGGATAATTTCTTAGCCCCCTTGGCCAATTATTTTCTAGAAGCCTAGAAATCTTTCTCCTTTTGCAAAAAGTTCTTCAGCTTAGATAAGGAACAGCAAAATGTTCCAGAATTTTGAATCAAATCTGTGTGATGAAATGAAACCCAAGGTAGGTATTTATGAATGTTTTATGGACCCCACCGAGAGACTCATGGCGTGAGGCCCTACACTCTCTTCTGCATGATGCTGATTATAACTATGATTGGGTTATTTTCCACTGTAGCATTTTCCATTCAGCCTCTCTTTCTTACAGCAACCAATTTAGTTCACATCCTTAGTTAGACTCTGGTAATCACAGTAGTCACTGTTGGTCTTCCTGGTTCTTGGTCTCCGTTCTCCAACCTGTCCTCCAGATGCGACCTCTTTCCAACCCCAACGAGGTTAAACACCTTTTCCTGGCTGTCAGGCCTTCCACAATCTGTCACTCACCCTCCATTTGAAAATTCCCAACTATGGCCTGATTTGTACCCTCTGCTCTTTGCATCTGGTCTCCTTAAAACTCATTTTTGCTTTTAATGCTTGTCTGTTTCTGGGATGCCCTGCCTTCACCCCTCACACTCAGGGAATGTGGTTTCTTCCTCAAAGTCCTTCATTTTGGCCTCATTACTTCTTATCTAAGTTCCCAACGCAATTGTGGTTTCTACTGGATGCCATAGGAGAGTCCTTGAAGCCTTACTAGTAAAATGCCTGCCACACACAGGGAGTGGTCAGTTCTTTGCTGTGCAAGCCGCAATGATCCTAGCAGGTTGCTCTCAGTGAGCCCAGCGTGGTGTTCTGGCCATGATGGACTGGACTGAACAGGCACTGCGTGTGCCGGAGCCAACTGTATCTGGACCAGTCTCTTAGGTGACTTGCTATAAACCTGACCACAAAAGCATGTTTCATTTGGGGGTTAGTCCTCTCTAGGGGGAGGATAAAATGTTAGATGAACAAAGGCATTTTTTTTTATTGCTTAAAGTATTACAAAAAGTATTGAACAAAGTCATTTGTAATCAGGTTGCTCTTATGAGGAAAACCACATTCTTAACTCCCCGTGTAGTCACTACCTGCACTGGCGTAGGAATACCAGATCCAGGTGCTCTGAATGGCTGGTGAAGCAATTCCCTTTGTTATCAGAGATTCCAGCATATTTTTATAAATAATCCCCATCACTAAGAGAAGTCCATGCATGTCTTATACTAAATCAAGCAGTATTTTTTGAAAAAACAACAACTAATGTTTCAAGAGCTTTAGGCATCTTCCCAAGAAGACCTCAGAGACATTTCAAATGGAAAGCACATGGGTATCTCCAGGCAAGATCAATTGGCTACCTTTCAAGGGGCCCCACAGGATGGATTATCTTGGTGAATTTACCACAGCCTATGATCTGGCTCTCAGCCCTGTAGATGTAGAAACTGGAGTTTATCAACACTTACAACATAGACCTATTTGTCATCAGTGGCTCACATTAACCAGCCCGCAAAGGCTGATGGAAAAAACTATATATTAGTAAATGTTCCAAGGATTGAAATACTTGCTTAGACTATGAAATCTGAGGAAGGACTTGAGTAAGGAGCGTTCCATGTGTCATACATCTGTGAGAGGGAAAACATGGAGTTGGTGTTAGTGCCAGGAACTGCACAGAACCTGCAACTGATCTTATTATTGCTGGGTCAGCCGCTGGTTAACTATCATCACTAGGTGGGTGTTTGTCACAGATGCGATGATCTTTCTTCAGTTCAGTGTTTGGTAATAGATAACCCATAAGAGAGGTATTCTTGTCCCAGGGACTAAGATGTTTGCATCTGTGGGCAAGGCCACTTTCTCTACTGGGAACTTGATTGAGTTTTTGATTGGATGTGAGGGATGAGGGAGAAGTAAGAGTCAAGGATGACTCCCAGGTTTAAGACTTGAGTAATTTGATAAATAATAGAGCCATATACTGTCATAAGGAATCAGATCATGAGATCAGTCTCAGACATCTGAATGATTTGGAGATGCCTTTGAGACATCCAAGTGAAATGTCCTATAGACAGTTCCATATTCAGATCCCATCTATTACTCAGAAACATGATCTTCACCAGAAATACAAATTTGGGATTTTTCAGTGTATAGATAATTCAAGTGATAATTTCTCAGGGGAAAGTGTAGAGAGCAAAGAGTGCAGGCCCACGGCAGAATTCTGAGAAAGACCAACATTTAATTGTTGGGTAGACTAAGAGAAGCTGACATAAGAGACCAACAAAGAACAGCCAAAAAAAGTTGAAAGACTATCAGGAGTGTTCTGACATAGAAACAAAAGCCAGAGACAGTTTAAAGAAAGGTGTATAGGTGCTTGCTAAATGGTGATGTAAGTTCTAAATATAAAATGACTTGACACTGCACAGAGTTAAGCGTCTCGAATTTAGCAAGATTTCAGTGGTGCAGACACTCGCTGGCATCAATACGCCTGTTAGGGACTTTGAGGACTCGGAAAAATCCTCCGCCTTGTGCTGCGTCTGTCCTGCCATGGTGGGGAGCACCTCATTTGGCTGAAATTTCTGTATGTTTTGCTTTATACATAAGGGGATGAGAAACTTAATTGAATTCATAAAGGGATAAGAACCATAACAACAAGTATCTGAAAAAAAAGGTCTTGGTTTTTAACAATATGAATTTTCTGGTGACTTTAACAAAGCAGTTTCAGCATAATGCTGGAGATGGAATAACAAGAGAGGGCTAAGGAATCAAAGGCTTGTTCCTAGGAGAGAGAGAGAGAGAGAGAGAGAGAGAGAGAGAGAGAGAGAGAGAGAGCAATATATATTACTTAACATGAGAGGAAGAACTGGATCAGAGTATTGCAAAATACCTTTTTAAAAGTCATTTAAAAGTCATAATCAGCCTTAGACATTACACTTTAGCATTCTAGTTTAATCTTTCTAAGGCTTGTTCCTAGGAGAGAGAGAGAGAGAGAAAGAAAGAGGGAGAGAGAGAAAGAGAGAGAGGGAGAGAGAGAGGAGTAATATATATTACTTAACATGAGAGGAAGAACTGGATCAGAGTATTGCAAAATACCTTTTTTAAAGTCATTTAAAAGTCATAATCAGCCTTAGACATTTCACTTTAGCATTCTAGTTTAATCTTTCTTTCCAAGAGCCATCAGTGATGACTTAAAAAAATTAAGTCTGGAAATACTAGACTTACTAAACTGTTTCTGGGAATATTTGATGCCCAAGGAGTTTGACTTGAAACACTGACACAAGAGAAATGCTGGTGTCACTGTTTAAAAGCAAGTAGCTGCATATGGCCTGTCTAGATTAAATTAAGGTCAAAGTTCAAAACTGAGAAATATTAAACACACACTTAGGATGACATCTGACAACCACAGTCTGCAGGATGATGTTCTAATAAAATGAAGGGACTGCATGCTGCAGACAGCCACACACTCAACTCCTACTGCTATCTAGAAACATCATTCTTGTTTTAAATCAGCAAATGGACATAAAAGCATGTTATTCCTTTGCTCTCCCTTTGGGAACAAAGTAACTTTGAAAAATTCCCAGAGATGTCTGATTTGTGCAGGACCAGGTAAGGAAGAAAATCCAGATGCTTCTGTGAGTAGTAGGGTAGTCAATATTTTCTTCTTTTGGGGTAGAGAGGGCTGGGGAAGTTGGAGGGGTCTCCTTAAACAGTCATCACCAAAATTTAAAAAAGCTCTCTAGACTTCACATTATTTTAAAAATCTAAACCTGATATGTAAGCACAGCTGTTTATTACCCACTTTTCAAAGGACAAGGGTCCAGTACCAAGATGTGGTAACTACTTCAGTACACTACCCCTGGAAATGCAAAACTACTAACTCATTTTCCTTTTGTGCAATTTCCATTTGCCTTGGCAAGCAGGCAGATACTAATTTGTACTGAAGATCTGGGAGGTAGACTAAAGGAATCAATTGTCCTCAATGCTTTGCCTTTCTGAAATGCCCCCAATGGGACTGTGTTACTAGTGGGACCTCAGCATAATGTTACAAATTTTTGAGGACCAGAGGCTTTGGTGACATCTGGTTTCAAATCCTAGTCCTGCCATTTGCCAGCTGTGTGATCTGGAGCAATGTTATTTTGCTTCTCAATTCCTGTTTTCTCATCTGAGTAATGGGCACAAATAGAGTTATTGTGAGGATTAGGTGAGATAATTCATGTAAAAGTCTGACATAGAGTAAGAAACCTGAATAAATGTTTTCTATTTGTCTTATTAGATATATGAAAAGAGATAAAAATATTATGACAAATTTAACACAATTGACAATATGATTTCCAATATTATAAGTGAAAAGTTACTGGAATCATAACTTTCATGAATGAGTCTCAGATATAATAAAAATCTTCTAAAATTTAAAGGGTCATTATGGAGACTTTATGATGTTTTAGAAGGCAAGGATTGAGGGGTCCTTTAACAAGGTAGCCCTTTACCAGTATAAAACTAGTCTGAGAAAGCTTCATCCAAAAATTGCACAGAATCACTTTTAGAAATTCAGATTGAGATCCCCCACCTCCCATGCCCAACTCCACTTTGCATGCATGATGGTTACAAAATTCAGTAAGATAATATAAAGATCAATGTGCCATGATAAAAGAAATTTTAAAATCTAGTACAGGAACAGTAAATAAGAATTATAAATTTATATGGTAATGTAAATGTTGAACATTTTTAAGACCCAAATTAAAAAAGAATAATTTTCATCATCAGAGAAAAGGGTAGAAAGATAGTTACAGAATAAATAAAATAGAATAAATTTAGTTAACTCTACTAGATATTTTATTTTTCTTTAATTACTTTTAAAATTAATTGAGCCATATAAAACTACATTTATTGTAGCTGTCATTGACTAGAAATGGACTATTCTTTTATGTTTCATGTTCATTCATTTACTCATTCATTTATTTAACAAATATTTATTGATAACCACAGTAAAGTTTGGTTTATGTGGTGAGCTAAAACAGATACGGTCTGTTTAATAGCAAAACATCTCTTTGACAATAGAGTACTTCATAAATTGGCAAAAAATGTTTATGCTTAAATCATTTTTTATTTTTTGTGATTCATTATGGCCTTCCAAAAGGCAAATGTAAGAGAATGAAGGTCAAGGTATTTTGTATCTGTGACACAAAATAATGTGAGAACAGACTCTAAAGAATTTAACTTGAAGTGGTTGCTCTTATAGCATACAAGACAGGCTTTGTCTCATTCTCCTTGGCTCAGGGTGACAATGAGGATAAGCAACATTATTGTCCAAAGGCCAAAAGACCCTAGAGTCAAAAATTACAGATGCCTTCACAATACAGCCCAAGTTACTGAAATCTAGAAAAGGGTAAATTTAGAAATACAGTAAACTTTTGTTTATCTTGGAATTCAAACAACTAGCATATGCAAATAGTTATGATGCTTTCTCCTCCTACTGTGCACTCTATTTTTATGAAAAATACAAGTACAAATAGGAAATATGCTGTTACCAGAATTTTGGTTTAAAAACCAAAACCCGTGCATGACACAGGGTCAGTGCAGGTTCAGTGTAATTTCCCACATCTTCCACATAGCTATACAGTAAAAGCTGTTCAGAGTCAAATAAATCAAGTCACACCAGACCACCTTTTACTGTGCATTTATTCATACAGGCAACAAGTATGTATTGATTTCCATGTGCTAGGTATGCAAGAGGCCCCAGTACAATTTTATGCAAAGCATTCAGGGAATGTGCGTGGATTAGAACCGTTGTGAAAGGAAGTAGTGAGAGGAAAAGGTTGGGAAAGTAGTTTGGAGCCTGACTCTGAAAGACCTTTAAATGTCAGGCTAAAGAATCATGCAAGAATTTTCGAGGCAAGAAATTTTATAATCAAAGGAGTGTTTTAGGAGTATTGTACTCATTTGGAAGCAGTTTGCAGGCTTGGGTTCTCCCTGTCCCCTTTTATGGGATCATTGCTGAAATGGGCAAAGGAGCAAGGAAGGGGATTCTGTCAGGTTAATGACTATAACAGGACCCTTCATCTGAGATGGTGAGTGGATTTGCTGGGCCAAAAGAAGTAATGTAAGTCACAAGTCATAGAGAAAAGCTGAAGTTCAATGTGCAAGGGGTACATAATTAGGAAGAGAGCAGGAGCAGAAATAGAAGCTGGGGTATGGACCAAGAATTTAAAACCAGGGAGATGAAAGTAAATGAAAGAAGTCAGAGGCAGAAGAGAAAGGAGGAAGAAGTATGACAAGAAGCAAGCAAATGGGTAGGTCTACTTGGCTTGAAGGGCCAGGAATTGTGGCAATGGGAACAAAAAAGATGGGGAAGATGGGGGGGGATACCATGTAGGAGACATCATTCAGAGTGTCCAGTGCCACCTCTCTATTCTGAGAACAAAAGAGTGGACCCTGGACTGACATATTTGTGTTACACAAGTCTGTCCCTTGTTCATAGCTGATTGACACCTGACCAAAACTGGGCAAATTATCCTCTCCTGAGAGTTTGGAATTTGAGGTGTCTATTAAGTTTGAAATCTTCCCATGAACGAAAATGGTGTTAATTTAGAAGATATGTTGGCCACGTAAAAATAAAAACCATAGGGCAGCTTTGGGACAAAGATAGAGGTCAACAGGGATGATGCATAAATTCTTGATGACCTTCTGGTCCTTGGTCCCAATTCTCCCTTGAAGCCCTTTTCCAGTTCTTGCCTTTTGAGTCTGTAAAACAATCATAATGTCCAAATGCAAGATTGTGACTTAATATAATAAGAAATATATATTTGGTCTTCCTTCTCATTTCTGGCCCAGAGCTCCTAAAACACTTGGTATTTCCGAAGTGATGAGAACCATAAAGGTGTCTTTTGTTATGTTAATGTGTGACTTTTGGTCCATACTTAAGGATGAGGGCTGGAAGCCAGGAGAACTAATTGTCTGATTGGAGGCTTGGAACTTTCAGTCCCATTCCACCATCCAAGAAGGGGAGAGGGGCTGTCACCGGTGATTTAATTAATCATGTCTACATAATGCAACCTCATAAAAACCAAAAAGGAAGGGTTTTGCTGAACTTCTGGGTTGGTGAACATGTGGAGATTTTGGGAGAGTGGACACTCACTTTGAGAAGTCCTGGAAGCTTCACACCCTTCCCTCACTCCTTGCTCTATGCATCTCTTCCATCTGACTGTTCCTGAGTTATATCCTTTGATAATGAAACATTAACCTAATAAAAAATATTTCTCTGAGTTCTGTGAGCCACACTAGCAAATTGGTTGAGCCCAAGGAGAGGGCTGTGGGATTCTCCAGTCTCTACCCAGTGGGTCAGAACCACAGGTGATAACTTGGGCTTGCAATTGTCTGACGTGTGTGTGTGTGTGTGTGTGTGTGTGTGTGTCTGTGTGTCTGTGTGTGTGTGTTGGGAGGGAGCAATGGCAGTCTTCTATGACTGAGCTTTTAACTTGTGGAATTTCCAGGTAGATAGTGTCAGAATTGAGTTGAATTGTAGGAAACCTACAAGGCGGAGAATTGCTTGATGGTGTGGGGAACCGCCCCCGCCCCCCCCCCCCCCCACACACACACACTGGAATTGAAGTCAGAATCATTACCAATAAATTCCTTTTTACTGAAGCCAATTTGAAATGTGTCTGTTACCTGCATCAGGTTTAGTAGAGTCTCCACCATCAAGGGTAGAGGTGGCAGGCTGTGTACTTCCTATCTTTGCTGAGATTCCAGTATTTGTGCTCAGAAGGAATGTAACGTTAGAGCTAGGGCAAATGACCAAAATCGGGGTTACTAATCCATAGGGGTGGGAGGAGGTATGGAATCATGCAACTGTTACCGGACTAAAGGGATCCATCTGCCTGCGCGCATCAGAATCCATTAAGACATCAACAGCATTTAGCAGCAAAGAAAGTAAGGGTTTATTTTCAGGAAGTGCCCCACACCCAGAGACACAGGTGAGCTCATGCTCAAAAACCTGGCTCCCAGATGGCTTCCAGGGGATGGGTTGTGTTGGAGAAAAATTATTAATCATGTTGACCAAGGGAATTAGGGTTGTGGTCAGGGTCATGGTCTCTACTGACTGGTTGGCACTAGGATAGGGGGTAGTTGATCAGTGCATCTGGTCCTGATATCAGCCATGGGGTTACTTCCTCTGGTTTCCCCAATTTTCTGCGCCTGGGGCTGAAATGCAACCGAGGAGTAGATGTTACTTCTAGTTTGTCCAAAACTCTGTCTCTGTGGTCAACAGGCTGGAGGCTTTGTTCTAAGATTATTTGATATTGATCAGGACCTCAGTGTCCTGAGGGTTTAATGATGAAGGGAACAATCTTGCCAGGGAGGAGGCAGGTGAGGCAGGGTGCTGGATGGGGCAAGGTTTTGTTTTTTGTGTTTTTTAAATATGTCGTTTAATGAGGGAACCCTTCCCCCCACCCCCATGCACAAATTTCATGCATTGGGCCTCTAGTACTGGCATAAATTTGTTAGTAAGTACTGTAATTAAATAATTAATCTTGTTTTTTAAAAATTTATTATTGAAATTATTACATAGATCTTCCTTTTCCCCACATTAACCTCTTCCAGCCTGCTGCTGTCCCATTCTTCCATAGGCCCTCACCACCCCATCATCTGTGTCCACAGGTTATGCATATATGCATACAAGTCCATTGATTGATTTCTTCCCTCCCCTGCCTTCCCTCTGAGGTTCAACAGTTTGTTCATACTTCTGTGTCTCTGGGTCTATTTTTGTCCATCAATTGGTTTATTAGATTTCACATATGGGTGAGATCATGTGATACTTGTCTTTCTCTGCCTGGCTTATTTTGCTCAGCATAATATTCTCCAGGTCTGGATGGGGCCAGTTTGAATCAAAAGGAAAGAAAGTATAAAATAAAGTTTCTATGTGGTTGCACAAGACAAATACAAAGATTCAGAAGGTAGAAAGAAGGCAGAACAAGTTTGGTAGAAATTCTAAAGGGCTTTCCATGGAGTTTTGAAGCACATTTGGCTTATATAGGGTTGCTGGGTACATTCAGAGCTGCAGTGGGTAATGGTGACTGATTGAATATAGGGGCAAGAAACATGAAATACTGCCAGGTTCTGAGGTACCTTCTAAGTTATCTAATCTATAATAATAAAAAAGTAATATGCTAATTAGACCGGACAGCCTAATGACTTTCTGGACGTCATTTTGGACATCCTTCCGGATGAAGCCACGATGGCGGGGGCTGAGGCAGAGGCAGTTAGGGATGATCAGGCAGGCAGGAGAGCAGTTAGGGGCGATCAGGCAGGAAGTCTGAGGGGTTAGGAGTGATCAGGCAGGCATGCAGAGTGGTTAGGGGCAATCAGGCAGGCAGGCAGGTGAGCAGGTAAGAGCCAGTGGTCCCAGATTGCGAGAGGAATGTCTGACTGCTGGTTTAGGCCTGATCCCGCAGGGATTCCTGTGGGATCAGGCCTAAACTGGCAGTTGAACATCACCCTAGAGGTCCCGAATTGCGAGAGGGTGCAGGCTGGGCTGAGGGAACCCTTCCCTCCTACCCCCGTGCATGAATTTCATGCACCGGGCCTCTAGTACTGGTATAAATTTGTTAGTAAGTACTGTAATTAAATAATTAAGATTATTGTCATTGCTGATTATATTTTAGTATAGTTCAAGTTAATGACAATAACAAGTGTTTATTGAACATGTATTAATGTACCAAGTACTGTGTTAAGTACATTATCTATACCTGTAATCCTTCAATAATAATATCTCTAATAACTATGTAAGGCAATTGTTATTATATCCTTCTTATGTAGTTATGGTTCATAGAATGAATGGAACTATTTCAGTAATTTTGTGAATTCAGTTATTTTGTGACTGAAGCCAGGTTAGTCTTAACTTTTCATGTCTTTTTTTTTTTTTTAAGTAATGCGAATACACATAAAAAAATATAATAAAATGGAGGTTTTATAGAAACAAGTACATTGCCTGGGTACATATGGTACCACCTTTCTGGGCTCACAAAATGGACCAATCACAGAAAGCACCAAAGGTCAGGCAGTTCTAACCAGGCTCACAAATGTGGATGGAGGAAAATTCCAAAAAAACTGGACAAGAGATCTCATACTTCTGCTTTTTAAAGCAAAACTTGTCTCAGCCTTGTTATGCCTGTGGGGCTTGGTACAGAAAACTGGGCCTGACATATCTCATCTTTAATTCTTTTCTATCTACTTCCTTTCTAAATAAAGAACATGCATTATTGCAGCACAAGTCATTTATATTCCAGGAGTACTTATGGAAAAGAACAGAGCTTTTGTTTTCCTTGTTCATCCTGTGGTCGAGGTGCAGAGAAATAACCTAAAGGCAAGTTACACTTAAGAATCAGGAATAGGAATTTGAGATCTCTGAATTAGCTACAGAATTTATATTCAGACCCCAAATAATTGCAAGTTTATTTATATTATTTATATTAAAGAAAATAATATTAAACATATTTATTTAAAAATTTTAATGCTTTATGAATGCAAAAGGATTTTTATGAAAGGTGTATGACATTTTTTTTTTTTAACTATAAAGCCTCCTTATTTTTTTCCTAATGAAAGTCATCAAAGACAATGAGTATCTTTCTGATGATAAAATTATAACCATGTGATTTGGAAAGGTGTGTGATATGGGAATTTGATAGCTTATTCCTAATCATTACCATAGCAAGATATTCTGAGAATTTTAAAAGGCAAGAGGAATAAATAGTTTATACCATTTTGGAAAAAGATAAAATGGAGAACTATTAATTAAAATATATTAGTAGAAGTGGGAATAATCTTTTTAAAAAATATCAAGAAAATTCAGTTAAATATTATTTACTGCAATGAAAATATTTTAGTCCCAAACACTTACTTGAACTTTGTTCTCTTTATTTACAGGACAATTAATAGCATAATTAAATTTGAGAGGCTTAGGCCATCTAGTGGTACAGAGACCAATCTATCAGGTCTCCTTATAGATAGGTCTACATGTGGCTTACATTTGATGCTAAATGAAGATAGGAATTATTTTGAGTGGGCCCCTTATCTTTTTACAACAAGAAGTGAAGAACTGTCAAACAAATATCACTGTTGCCACAGACAATCTTTTGTAAAAGTATATTGTGGTGTTTTTTTTCTAATGTAGATAAAGGGGGAAAATTATCAGAAATACTGAAAAACAACACAAAGGAAATATCTGATTTGAGAATAGAAAAATTTTAAATGACTACTTTTATATTCAACAACCAGTTTTATATGATTCAATTTCTTCAATCAAACTAAGTGTTGGGTATCCAGGTGGCTGCCTAATGGCTAAGATTTAGGCCTGGCAGATTTTTATTTGCATTATTTACTTAACTAAAAATTACAATTCCAAATAATCAAGGTTTATTAATTAATTAATTTAGCAAATAGCTCTTATGTCCTGGAGATGGAAATGTAACAAATTTATCTAACAGTTTGAACTAATTGGGGGATAAACATGAAGTGGATTTATTTTTCTCTAACCATTGCTCTCTCAACAGAATCTTAGACAAATGTCTAACTTTCCAGTTACCTTCAGTTATTAAACAATGAGTCTGCTTGGATCTCATCTTCTCTCCTTCCAGCCTGGCTTGATTGTGGTTCAAGAGACAAGTACCGAAGGACAAGAAATGCTTTTTCACCAGTCTCCCCTTCCTCTCCCTCTTTAAGCTCTCTTGGATTTGAGGGCCGGAGGAAAGATGAAAGGAAAGAACATGTCTTTTTATTTAGTTGAGCCAATTACTGAAATTGCTGTGTATCACTGATTCTTTGGTTAATATTGACTGAACATTTGTACCCTCTGTGTGACAGGTTCCAACTGCTAGGACTGTGGGGGCAGTCTGGGATTCTTAGAGGAACCAATTGTTGACATCCTCAAGATGGTGTACCCCATTGTCTTTTGTTGCTGGGGTCATTTCAACCAGCAGAATTCCCATCTACCTGGAGCATCAGCAAGATGACTAATCCCCTCCTGCTCTCCTGATATTTGACCCATGAGGAAATCTTGCATTATTGCTATGCCTATTCTCCCAAACCCCTTTTCTATATCCCCCACCAATTGTTATTTCCTTGCTTATATTGTTGCAGAAAAATTAAAAAGACCACTGCCTAGGAAGATACTCATCTGGAGAATGAGATTCCAGTCTCCCTGTATTATAACTTATAGTTATAGAGTTTATAAGTTAATAATTCTAAAAGTATTTTCTGTATGTGTGTACATTCTGTTTTTGACTTGAGGGTGAAGCATAAGTTGAGAGAGTTTCTAGATCCCAACACAGGAAGGGGGAATGCAATGGAATCTGGAAGAATCCCTGGGTTGAGGAAATAGAGCTGAGAGCACAGGGAGATGAAGGCAGCTTGGGTTCACAGGAAAGAGTACCATAGAGAAGAGACATACACAGAGTGAAAACTCCATAGATCTGCGGAGAGTTTCAAGCACAACCATGAAAGGAAAGAATCTTACCTTTGGCCAGGAAACGTGACTTTGGCTGGGAAAGAACTACTCGAGTGGATTAGAAATAATAGGGCTAGGAATAATGCCAATTTCCCACCAGACCTCAAGGCTTATGGGGCATTAGGTAGAGTACATAAAAGCTACTTGCTTCAATAGTGGGAATTAATTAGTTCTAGAATAGCACTGCTCTGCTTCTCTCTAACAATCTTATAAGCAAGACACAAACGGATCAACTTGTTTCTAAGTACCTTAACAAAGCCCAACAATGTTTATAGAAATACAAAAATACCTAGGACCTAACAAATTAATAGTTGCAATGAACCCTAGCAAAAATTACCAGCTATACAGAGAAACAGGAAAATATGAGATTCAATGGGGAGAAAATTCATCAATTGAAACTGACCCAGAACTGACACAAAATTAAAATTAGCAGATAAGGAGACTAAAACACTGTTATAATTGTATTCCATATCATCAAAAAGTGAAATAGAAACATTGAAAATATAAAAAAGATCCAAATCTAACTGCAAGAAATGAAACAACAATATGTGAGATAAAAACATACCAAATGGGAATAATAAGACTAGATATGTAGAAGAAAAAAAATTAGTGAACTTGAAGATATTAATAGAAACAATCTAAAATGAAACAAAGAAAAAAGAGAATTTAAAAAATAAATAGGCAGCCAAGTAGTCTAATATGCATGTAATTGGAGAGAAGAGAGAGAGAGGAATATAAAAAAATTTGAAAAAGTAATAGCCAAAAATTTGATGAAAAAATAGAAACCCACACAGCCAAGAAACTCAAAGCACAAGAAACAAAGAAAATTACATATAAAAACAATATCATATTCAAACTGTTCAATCTCAACAATGAAGAAAAAAATCATAAAAACAGTCAAAGGAAAAAAATAAAGGAAATCTTATAGACACAGGAACAAAGATAAATATGACAGCAGATTTCTCACTGGAAACAATGCAAATGAGAAGATGGTAGGGCAATATCTATAAAGTACTGAAAGTGAAAAAATGGTCAACCAGAATTTTATACCCAGTGAAAATATCCTTTAAAACCACAAAGGCCTGACCAATTTGGCTCAGTGGATAGAGCGTCGGCCTGCGGACTGAAGGGTCCCAGGTTAAATTCCGGTCAAGGGCGTGTACCTTGGTTGAAGGCACATTCCCAGTAGGGGGTGTGCAGGAGGCAGCTGATCGATGTTTCTGACTCTCTGTCCCTCTCCCTTCCTCTCTGTAAAAAATCAATAAAAAAAACAACACAAAGGCAAAATATTTTTCAGACATATAAAAGTTGAAAGAATTAATCACCTGCAGAACTTCACTGTAAGAAATGTTAAAGGAAGTCCTTTAGATAGAAGAAAAATGACACAAGATGAGAACTATGAATCTGCACAGAAGAATGAAGAGCAGTAGAAATGCTATGTACACAGAAAAATATGTGTTTCCTTAATATTATATATCTTTAAAATATAATTGACTGTTTTTTAAAATATATTTTTATTGATTTCAGAAAGGAAGGGAGAGGGAGAGAGAGAGATACATCAATGATGAGAGATAACTATTGATCGACTGCCTCCTGCATATCCCACACTGGGGATCGAGCCCCCAACCCAGGCATGTGCCATGATCAGGAATCAAACAGTGATCTCTTGGTTCATAGGTCAGTGGTCAACCACTAAGCTATGCCAGCCAGGCTATAACTGACTGTTGAGTTGGCTTTAGCTCAGCAGTTCCTTCGAGTCAAGCCAGTTTGCCTGTTAATCACTCTTGCTTGCAAATTTGAGACCTGAGGGCACTCTCCAATCCTTAAAAAAAAAAGTATATATATTAGACTTTATACAAAAACTAGAGGCTTGGTGCATAAAATTTGTGCACTGGGCAGGGGGGCCTCAGCCTGGGCTGCACCCGCTTGCAGTCCGGGACCCCTCAGGGGATGTCTGCCTAAGCTCCTTGCAGTCTGGGATCCCTCGCTCCATACCACCCATCTGCTAGCTCCTTACCGCTCTGCTCACTGCTCCTTAGCACTGCCACAGAGGCAGGAGAGGCTCCCTCCACTGCTGCTGTGCTCATCAGTCATGAGCCTAGCTTCTGGCTGAGCAGCATTCCCCCTGTGGGAGTGCACTGACCACCAGGGGGCAGCTCCTGCATTGAGCATCAGCCCCTGGTGGTCAGTGCACATCATAGCGACTGGTCATTCTGGTTGTTCTGCAGTAATGGTCGCTTAGGCTTTTATTATATAGACTAGTGGTCCGGTGCACGAAATTCGTGCATGAGGGGGGGTGTCCCTCAGCCCGGCCTGCACCCTGTCGCAATCTGGGACCACTGGCTCCTAACCGCTCACCTGCCTGCCGGCCTGCTCGCCCCCAACTGCTCTCCCCTGCTGGCCTGCTCTCCCCCAACTGCCTTCCCCTCCTGGCCTGATCGCCCCTAACCACCTCTGCCTCAGACCTGCCACAATGGCTTTATCTGGAAGGACATCCGGAAGGTCTCCTGGAAGGTCTTCTGGTCTAATTAGCATATTACCCTTTTATTAGTATAGATAATAATGTAATGTGGTAATTATAAAAATATAAAAGTAAAATGATGACATCAAAGACTGCCCAGCTTGTGTGGCTTCGTGATTGAGCATCAACCTATGAGCTAGGACAGTGATGGCGAACCTTTTGAGCTCGGCACGTCAGCATTTTGAAAAACCTTACCTTAACTCTGATGCCATGTCACATATAGAAATTTTTTGATATTTGCAACCATAGTAAAACAAAGACTTATATTTTTTATATTTATTTTATATATTTACATGCCATCTAACAAAAAAAAATCAACCAAAAAAATGAGTTCGCGTGTCATAGGTTCGCCATCACTGAACTAGGAAGTCATGGTTTGATTCCCGGTTAGGACACATGCCAGGGGTGTGCAGGAGGCAGCCAATCACTGATTCTCTCTGATCATTGATGTTTCTATCTCTCTCCATCTTTCTTCCTCTCTGAAATAAATAAAAATATATTAAAAATAAAAAAGCACAAAGTCTGTGAAGGGAGAAATAAATATAGAATTTTATAAGTTTCTTACACTATATGTGAAATGGCAAACTATCACTTGAAGGTAGTCTGTGAGATATTAAAAATGTATACAGAGGAACCTTGTTTCTCAAACTTAATTTGTTCCAGAGGCTATTTGAAAACTGAATGATTTTTTTTTTCCCATTAGAAATAATGTAAATTGAATTAATCCATTCCAGACCCCCAAATGATTCCCTGTTTTAACCTTTCTTATATACATGTCTATTATACTGTTTAATCGATAAATAAACACTTTACAAACAAAAAGGACATAAAATGTAAATGAAAATGTAACAAAAAGGAAAGAAAATCTACAGTAAAAAATGAAAATTTAATAATAATTATAAACAGCAAAAAACATGAACATATTTTCAGCATAATATCCTGAGATTTTAACAGTGATAAACTGATTCATATTCATGCATTCTCTCCTTTGTTTGCCACCTGAAAGATGCATAACTGATCATACAGGTATCATTATGAACGGGTTGTCAGGATGAGAAGCTAATTGTTCAAGATGGGAGAAGTTTGAGAAATGAGATTCCACTGTACTGGAAACCCTAAAGCAATCCCTAAAATAACAAGAAAAATATAAAGCTAATTAGCTAAGAAAAGAGATAAATTATAATATAAAATGTTCAATTAATACAAAAGAAGGCAGAAAAGAAGATAAAATGAACAAAAATGATGGAAAACCAGAAAGCAAATAGCAAGATGATAAATTTAAACCTTATTATATAATAACTAGAAGCCCGGTGCACAAAATTCATGCATGGGGGGGTCCCTCAGCCCAGCCTGCACCCTCTCCAATCTGGGACCCCTCAGGGGATGTCCAACTGCCTCTTGCAATCAGGGACCACTGGCTCCTAACTGCTTGCCTGCCTGCCTGCCTGCCTGATCGCCCCTAACCCCTCTGCCTGCCTTCCTCATTGCCCCTAACTACCTCTGCCTGCCTGATTGCCACTAACCACCTCTGCCTGCCTGCCTGATTGCCCCTAATTTCTCCCCTGCTGGTCTGATCATCCCTCACTGCCTCTGCCTTGCCCCGCACCCAGGACCCAGGATTCCTTCCTCTGGCTGGTTGCAGGCACTCAGGACCCGGGCCAGCCACAGCCACAGGAGACCATGGGCAGGTGGCTTCGCCTGAGCTGCAGCCACAGATGCCTGGGACTGCAGGGCAGGTGACTTGCCCCTCTCCCAGGCCACAGCTGCAGGGGCTGGATCCTGGGACCACAGGGCATGTGGCTTGTCCCTCTCCCGGGACAGATCGCAGGTGCAGGCACAGGCGTTGGTGCCCAGGACTGTGGGACAGGTGGCTTGTCCCTCTCCTGGGCTGCAGCCTGGCTGGCCCCCATTCCTCTCTCCCTAGTGTTGAGTGTCTAAGCCATTACAGCGTGGCAGTATGAGGGCATGATGACCATTTGCATATTAGCTCTTTTTTTAAAAAAATATATTTTATTGATTTTTTACAGAGAGGAAGGGAGAGGGATAGAGAGTTAGAAACATCGACGAGAGAGAAACATCGACCAGCCGCCTCCTGCACACCTCCTACTGGGGATGTGCCCGCAACCGAGGTACGTGCCCTTGACCGGAATCGAACCTGGGACCTTTCAGTCCGCAGGCAGACGCTCTATCCACTGAGCCAAACCGGTTTGGCTAGCTCTTGATTATATAGGATTACATTGCAATTTCTTGTTATGACAAAATCTTAAATAACATCTACACTAATAAAAGACAAACATGCAAATTGACCGTATTTTCGCTATGCCTTAAGCCACGCCCACCAGCCAATCAGAGCGACTATATGCAAATTAACCCAACCAAGATGGCGGCCGGCAGCCATGGGGCTGGAGCAAGCAGGAGGCTTGGTTGCCCCAATGATGGAGGAAGTCAAGCTTCCCGGCCAGCTCTGAGCTTCACTCAAAGCAACAAAGTTTCAATTATAGAAGGTAAATAAACCCCAGATATCTGCTTTCAGCTGGCCCTGGCCACAGAGCTGGAGCGAGCAGGAAGCCAAGCTTCCCTGCCGTGGCCGGCTCTGAGCTCCACTCAAAGCAACAAAGTTTCAATTATAGAAGGTAAATAAATCCCAGAATAAAAAAAAGAAAAAAGGAAAAAAGGAGAGGCTGGGAGCTTTCATCGCCGGGGTGTTGGCCAGCCTGAAAACGGCCCTCAGCCCCTCACCCAGACTGGCCAGGCATCCCAGTGGGGACCCCCACCCTGAAGGGGGTGTGACCAGCGGCAAACAGCCATCTGCCCCTCACCCAGACTGGCAGGCACCCCAGCGGGACTCCCACCCTGATCCGGGACACCCTTCAGGGCAAACCAGACGGCCCCCACCCATGCACCAGGTCTCTATCCTATATAATAAAAGGGTAATATGCAAACTGACCCTAACAGCAGAACAACTGGGAATAACTGGTCACCATAACACATACTGACCACCAGGGGGGCAGATGCTCAATGCAGAAGCTGTCCCCTGGTGGTCAGTGCGCTCCCACAGGGGGAGCTCTGCTCAGCCACAAGCCAGGCTGACTGCTGCCAGTACAGTGGTGGTGGTGGGAGCCTCTCCCGCCTCCTCAGCAGCGCTAAGGATGTCCGACTGCAGCTTAGGCCTGCTCCCTGCTGGCAAGTGGACATCCCCCAAGGAATCCTGGGTTGCCAGAGGGATGTCTGATTGCCAGATTAGGCCCAATCCCCCATGGAGCAGGCCTAAGCCAGCAGGTGGTCATCCTGCAAGGGGTCCCAGACTGCAAGAGGGCACAGGCCGGGCTAAGGGACACCCTCCCGAGTGTACAAATTTTTGTGCACCAGGCCTCTAGTAGTTAATAATAAATATATATTTTGTGAGGAGAAATGACAGAAGGGTTGAATTTAGCCAGCCTATCTAAGTGAGGAAGAAAATCAGGCAAGACTTTAGGGCAATGATGTTCTGGGTAGATGTTAGACGAGGAGCTCCAGAGCAAGCATGGCAAAAGTTAGAAGTAAGAAAGCAGCAAAATGGTAAAAGAAGCCAGGCTGGTGTGGCTCAATGGTTGAGCATCAACCTATGAACCAGGAGGTCATGGTTCCATTCCTGGTCAGGGCACATGCCTGGGTTGCAGGCTCGATCCCCAGTAGGGGGTGTGCAGGAGGAAGCTGATCAATGATTCTCTCTCATCATCGATGTTTTTATCTCTTTCTCACTCTCCCTTCCTCTCTGAAATCCATAAAAAATTATATATTTTTTAAAATGGGAAAAGAAGAAGGGGAAGGAGTAATGGTTAACTTTTTTCTAAAAAAGATACTGTGTGATGGGGTAAGTTTAATTACAAATAAGAATAAATCAATAATCAGTATATCTCTAGATAATATAAGGTTAAGCTGGGATAGTGGTTATCATTGATATGTATGTCTTAGGAAGACTTTTTAAACTTGTTTTTCACTTCACTCTGGTTTTTGTAACCTTGTTAGGCTGTTTCATTTAATTTAATTATCAAATTTATAAAATATTATTAAAACAAATAGTATTAGAAAGTGTAATATGACCTTTATTTGGTTCTTTCCAAAGAATAACTTATTACCTCTGGTGGACAGTGAAAATGTGTTATAGGGGATGCAATTTTAAAAGCCAGAGGAAGGGTTAAATTGCTATTGCTTAATCTGAAAGCTTAGAATTAAGTGGATATTACATAAAAGTTCAGGATTTTTTGGTTTTGCATTTCCCCCCAATGCTTATCATGATTCAATATACATGCAAACATATGATAAATACTTTTTGATAATTTAATGATGAAATCTGATGCATCCGTATATCCTCTAGGAAGTAAGAGGTTTCTCTTATTCTTCACATCACATGCAGAAAGTGCTAATTTAATATAGATACAGAAGCCATACCGTTATAAATATATTAAAACTTACGTTGTTTATTTTTCTCCTCTGATACTTCAGACATTTGATAATTATAACAATAATAATAACAATACTCACTGAGGCTTCGCAGTAAAAGTTACTGGGCCAGGCTCCTCATGCATAATCTAATTTCTTCACAGCACATTTTGAGGTGGATATGATTACTTTCATTTTATAAGTGAGGAAGCAGAGCCATGAAGAGGTTCATTGGCTCACCCAGGTGTAATTGGCTCCAACACAGGTCTGGATAGTTCCACAGCCCATGCTCCTAGCTGTACCTTATAGGGCTCCCCACCGCCTCTCTCCCAGTAAGAAATACAATGCTGACTTTGAAAGTCCTATTTCAGAATATAGTAAGCAAAGGAACCAGAACTTCACTAAGCATAATTATTCTGTGAGGGTTTCAGAGATTACTTTGATATAATAATTTTGTGGGTAGAAAAAGGAAGAACCTCCTGATGCCTTCAAAGGAAAGCAATTAACATGGACACTTTAGGCACTTACTATGCACAAAGCTTGGAAACACTATTTCAAATTACAGTTTTTCGATAATGTAACTTGGTCTAGTTAACTTTAATTTATAAGAAACCAAAATCTATAAACTTTTCAGTCACAAAAACTATAAATTTTAAAGTATTTTCTCTTGTACTGCTTAGGTGAAGAGTAAGCTATAGTAAGGTTTCTGCTTGTTTTTCACTCACTGTCAATAAGAAAACAAGGTTGAGGATTTATAAGAAAATTATTTTAAACCCCAAGATAGAACAAAGAAGCACATTCAAAGAAAAAAATCTTCCTTTGCACCTAAATCCAACAGCTTGTCGGAAGTATACAGAAATCTCAGCGGGCAAATATGAACTGTTTTTGCCATACCCAGCAGACCATGGGCTGCAATCCTGAGACATAAAGCAACTCATCAAAGCAGGCATCATCTAGAGAGAGAAGAAGAACCAGCACATCACTTAAGGCATTGGCTTTAAAATATTAAAGATGAAGCAGTACTTTAGAAAGGACTCTGTGGCTATTGTTAAAATGGAATTTGCTCAGGGATGTGGTTTAGTGTTCTGAAGTAACTAGTTCCCTGAAGCTGTCTTAGTCTATCCCCACTCTTCTGTTCTTGGCACACGCTGATTAAAGGGCTACAGAATCACAGATAGCATTGGTCCCTGTTTATTCCTCCTCACCGCTGAAATTCTATTTCCAGTTAACATCATAGTATACTAAAGTCGGGAGGGGGGGCGGGGCGGGGGAGGAGGCACCTTTTTCAGCATTAATGGTGCCAATTTTGGTGGTTTTTAACATTGGATTGAATAAACTAGATAAGTTGTATCATTTAATTCTTCATTTTAATAAATAGTGATAGTAATTTACCAGCGCATTATTATAAAACATTTAGTTGAGTTGTAGGATCTCTAGCATGTTTTTCTTTTCCATTATTTGGCATGGAAATTGTGTTTACTCTTTTTCCTAATGATAAGACTTTATATTTATTTTGTGTTTTAAAAATTATAAAGAAATGCATACTTTTTATATTAAAGAAGTCATTGTTTTCTACCATGAATTAATAACACATTTTTAGAAAGGCATTGTATTTTTTTCTTCCGTTACTAGTAAGTCTTGCATTATAATGTATGCTGTGGCTCTGGGTCTGGCCAGAAGTAGCAGCCTGTTCAGAACTCAGGGTTCAGTTTCATCTTCAAAATGTTTCTCAGAGGACAAAGCCCAATCTATCAGCAATAGTTCAGAATGAGTGGTTGAATATACAGCATGACTCAGAACTTAGCCTTCTACAAATAGTCAATCACTTTTTTAAAGGTAGGCAAGAAAAAGAGAGACATCTTAGTTAAAAATAATAAAAATGCTAAAAGTTAGGAAGATGTCCCGGATTTTTTGTGTTCGATTTAAAAACTAAAAGATTTAAACAACTCATCAAGAACCCAACCAAATATCTGTTGTTGCTACTGAACAATCCTTCTTATACAGAGGGGCTAAGGAAAGGAAATGCTATATCTCTGCATTCAGGAGAGGGAAATAAGTAATTCCTGGTTATTAACCCACCTACCATTAGAAAAACAACTCCTAACTTAAATGGATATTTACCAAAATGAAGGACACTAAATATGGGTAAAAGGGATTACCATTTCCTTCCAATAGGAAACAAGTATTTTTTATCCAGGCAAATAGATATGAATAGTATCACTGATCAGGGCAGCAAATCCGCAATGATATTTATATGGCATTTAAATGAGTCTCCATGGAACCTCTGACCCTGAGGAATCCCTTTCTCTGAATAATCCTGGGGGGCACGGAAGGGGGATAGAGAAAAGGCGAAGATCTGGGCGGTTGCAGTCCTGGGCCCTGGCAATGGCTTCTGCCTTAGCCTTAGGCAGACACTCTGCTTCCTGCTTGCTTTTTACTTTGGGTTTTTACACAGAATTATCTTTGAAAACAGATTCCCATCATTTAAACAAAAGCTGGGAAACTATGTATCTTATAAACTCTCCACTGAGTACTTAACAACAAGAATAAAATGTGAGAAATCTGGTCACCTTGCCCTCATTCCCAATCAGGGGCAAATTCATTTGAAGTTGAGTTTACAACCCAGACCATTACTCACTCCCAGTACCCCCATCCTTATCTATATCTGCACCCACTTTCATCCTCTCTCTATCATATGAATAATACATGTTGTTTTTTAAAATCAGTATATACTGGCCCAGCTGGTGTGGCTCAGGTGTGGCTCAGAGCTTGAGTGTCACCCCACCAGCTAGGAGGTCACAGTTTGATTCCCAATCAGGTCACATGCCTGGGTTTTGGGCTCCATCTCCAGTAGGGAGTGTGCAGGAGGCAGCGGACCAATGATTCTCTCTATTCATTGATATTTCTGTCTCTCTCTCCCTCTCCCTTACTCTCTGAAATAAATTATATACTCGTTTCTTTTCAAGATTTTTCTGTTTTATCAATACCCAGAGTCTGTGGGATTCTCTGACCAATTTCTCAATTAAATTTTTGAACTTAGTTTCTTTCTGAAAATCAATAGTCAAACTTATTATTATCCTCTCATTTCTCACTTTGCTCATCTTTTAGCATTTTAAGGTTGTTCAGTCATTATTTCTTTAAGTTTATTGATTTTCAGAGAGAGGAAGGGAGAGGGAAAGAAACATTGATGTGAGAGAGCACAGGATGGATTGGCTGCCTTCTACATGCTCCCTATCAGGGATCAGGCCCGCAACCCAGGCACATGCCCTTGACAGGGAATTGAACCAGCAACCTCCTGGTGCACAGAACAATGTCCAACGAACTGAGCCACACCAGGCAGGGCTCATTTTGTTTTTTGATATTTCCCTTATACTTCCCACATACTTTCTTATTGATAAAACTAGAGGCCCGCTGCATGAAATTCATGCAAGGGGCTCAGCCCTTGCAGCTGCAGCGGCTTGCCTTGGCCCTTGCAGCCTGCGGCTCCATCTGGAAGGTCGTCTGGAAGGACACTGGGAAGGTCATTTGGCTGTCTGGTCTAATTAGCATATTATACTTTTATTATTATAGATAAAGTATATTACTTGAGATGTTAAACATATATTTCAAATTAGTCATATTTTCCAGACATCCTCATTTCCTTTCCACTAGTTTGAACAGAAGAATGTCAATTCTTTCTGCAAACTGTTATCAAAATACTGATTGATCCTTGCTTAAAGCTAAAATTTAACATTTTACCTATGATAAGATTGTTTGATTCCTTATGACATTTTTGCTAAGCTTTTGAATATTATTAGATACTTTTAACAACTTCAATATTCTGTCAACAGTCCTCAGATGGCGTATCAACCTTTTAAAAAAGAGCCAAGTGTCTAAGGGGCATGAAATCTAGGCATGGTGCTGGTACTAAGGAAATTCAATGGGCTGTTGGAGCATAACCCCAGATATTCTGCTATTCTCATCTGTTCAAATCTTGATGAGACTGAGAAATCCTATGTAATAAAAGGGTAATATGCAAATTGACCCTAATGGCAGAACGACCAGAATGACCGCTATGAGGTGCACTGACCACCTCTTGGTCCCTTTCCCTGGCCAGCAGGCTCTGATCACCTGATGGCAACCCACAGTGGGGACAGGGCCGGCGAGCAGGCGGGAACAGCCAAACTCTCAGTCTCTTCCCCTGCCCATCAGGCACCGATCACCTAATGAATGGTGAATGGGGAACTGGGGGTGGGTGGCAGCTGAGGGGGGCGGAGGGTGGGCAGGGCTGGCTGTGGGCCACTGGGAAAGATGGCTCTGATCGCAGGCCAGGCCTAGGGACCATACCCACACATGAATTTCGTGTGCTGGGCCTTTAGTATTTTAATAAGAAAAGCCAGTGTTTTCAAGGCTTCTCTAAGGATTTCCCTTCCCTGCCTCTCCTCTCTCTTCTCCTCATTTTCCTTCTCCTTTCTCTTCTTCCCACACTCACTGTTATCACTAGAGATGCTCTGAGTTATCTCCTGCCCTGAAGATATTTAATAGTAGCTTAACAGCATTTTAACTGAGTTGGCTTAGACATAGTTGATTTAGTCTAAATATGAACAGGGCCAGTATGGAATGCAAATAAATGACTTACCATCTAAGCTCTGGAGATGATGGAGGCAGGGAAACTGAACACAAAGAGGAGTCCAGCCTACAGCTGGCTGTTTAGCTAATGAAAACAAGATATATGCATATTAGAAAGAGAGGCCTCCCTCACAGATAAGGGTCAAATTTTCTCATTAAAAATAAAGCAAGGTCAGAGGTCAGAATTCTTTAATGGTGAAAGACTGTTTAAAAGAGTACTTTTAATTGAATATGGCTCATCAAGTTATCTTATTTATATTTGATGATATTGGGAGGAGGGTGTTTTTCCAGAAAGAACTTTTGAAAATTGCCATATTGTCATTAAATATTACTTTTAAAACACCCATATATATACATATCAGTATCTAAAATACAAAACAGAGTATTTTTAACAGTATTAGATCCTGATTCCTAGGAATTTATATGTAAAATTGGTGTAACTGACTCAAACTAACAAGTAAATGTAAACAATAGTATCCTACACATAATAGGAATAAATAGCAAACTCTTTGTAGTTTGCAGAAGTATAGTGACCAACTTTGAATCTCTGTGGTCTAGAAATCAGCCATAATCTTCTGACTTGCACTCTGGAGTTAAGACTTCTAGAGTGCCTCTTCACAGAGAATTAGCTGGCATTTTAAGATGAAACGTTGTGAAAAAATATAGCTACATTTGTACAACCTCAACTTCAGAGTTTCAAAGTGTTTTATACTACAATCTGCTGCAGCAGACAAGAAAACAGGACCAAGCAGAACATCATTTTTTCCCCCTGAGAAACTCCTGAGAGGAACCTATAAAAAGCTGAACAAGGCATAGATGTTGGCAGTTGCTCTTGATCTTAGGAAATGCAGTGTCTATTATTTATAAAAATATAGCCAACTTGTGAACGTGTTTCTAATATGAAAAGAAATACATACAAGTAACTTTATAAGAAGGAAAACACCTCCATAATCAGTGCGAACTGATTACATTTGTAAATCAAAGTAATTAAGTTAATAACCATAATCTAATTTTGTTGAAACAGAAAAGAGTATTCTAAAAGATAAGGAATGGAAACACACACACACACACACACGCACACACACACACACACCATGTTTAAAAACATCCACATAAACTTTCAATTAATAAACATTTAGGCCTTTAGTTCTTTGACTTGCATTAGTGATTCTTAACTTTTAGAAATGGAGACTGTGGCTCTGGCCAGGTAGTTCAATTGGTTAGAGTGCTAAGGTTGCAGGTTCAATCCCTCTCAGGGCACATACAATAATCAACCAATGAATGCATAAATAAGGGAACAACAAATCAATGTTTCTCTCTATCTCTCTCTCAAATTAATAAATGAAAGTAAAAAAAAAAAAAAGAAATGGTGACTGTGGTTCTTCCTTCAAACCAGAAGAGTAACGGAATTTAAAACTGAAGGCTGGAACTACCGAAGCGTGGCTTTGCTACACATGCCTCTCAATAGGCAGTTCCATGAAACATATTTTAGAATGACAAGGAATGTGCTTTCAAAAGATCAGAAGTTGTAAGTGCACTGTGGGTGACATTAGCTATATTTTAGATTTACCAGTGATTGCTTTGATAATGGCTTTCTTATATGAAACTTATAAGTAATTTGTTTTCTGTTTCTGAGAAATTATAGTGAAGACTTGATCAATTAAACATTAACTTCTCTCTGTGCCAGGGACTGTACTATGAATATGATGCAATGCCTTCCAGGGACAGATATGTAAGCAAGTCAAACAGCACAGTACAGGGTGCTACAGGGATGTATGAGCTCTATGGGAAGAGAAAGGGTGGAAGCTCCCCGACTCAGGGAAGTAGAGTGGAGGGAGGACACGAAGGCAAAGTAGTGGAAGACTTCCCAGAAGATTACAAAGAACAGAATATTGAAGAGAAATTATTTACCAGAGAGATGATTGGGGGAGATAAAAGGCATTTAGCTAGAAGGTTCAAAAAATGTAAGAGCTTGAGACCTTGGCTCTTATGGCAAGTATGAAGAGTGACACGTGATTAGTATCGCTCAGGTATGGATGACCTATATGGAGTGATTAATTCCACTCTATTCTTCCTCCCCTACATCAGTGGTTCTCAACTTTGGCTGCGTATTAGAATCACCTGGGAATCTTTTTAAAATCCTGATTTCTGGGCCTCATCCTCCGGAAATTGTTTCTTTGTTACTAATGTTGTGGCCCCACCCCATAACAAAGAAACAGAATTTCCGGATGATGAGGCCCAGAAATCAGGATTTTAAAAAGATTCCCAGATGATTCTAATGTGCAGCCAAGGTTGAGAACTATTGCTCCACATCTTCATTTGTCAAGTCCCCTTGTTAATACCTCAAAAATATCTCTGGAGTATGGCTAACATCTCTAATTCTTTTTTGTTTGTTTGTTTGTTTTGTTGTTAATCCTCACAGCAATTAAAACTTGGTACTGGTCTTGGCTTGAAATAAATACGGCTCTCCGTCTTGCAATAACATCATTGGAGTCAAAAATCCATAAACTTATTTTAAGCAAACAGGAGCAAATATCACACTCTAAAAATGTTTAATACTTAAATAAGCTTCAATTATTTTGTAAAAATTAAACTTACTTTAATAAATTTGTTACAATTAAACAACCTTTGAAGATTTTGCTATGATTAAATAAGTATTTATAATGTTGTTATATTAAATTAGGGCCTAGTGCATGCATTTGTGCACCTTAAAAGGCACTGTGGGCCGCGAGGCTGCAGTGGGCAAAGGAGTGGGTCTTGGCCCATCCTCTGCACCCCTGCCCAGCCCCTCCAGCTGTGGCCCCTGGTCCCCTGTCTGCCAGAAGCCCTGCTCCCGCCGCCACCACTCCCATGCGCTGACAGTGCCAGCCCCACTCACACCCACTGAAGGCCAGCAGCAGGTGCGAGTGGGGCCGGTGCCCTTAGTGGGTGCGAGCAGCAGCTGCTGCCCCATCACCCCTCAGAAGCAGGGGTAGGTGGAGAAGCCCTGAGGGGCAATTGGGGCTGGCAGCCACCGCTTGTACCTGCTGACAGTGCTGGGTGCGAGTGGGGCCGGTACTGGCAGCAGGTGTGAGTGCCCAGCAGGACTGCAGTGCACGGGAGCAAAGAATTTTCAGTGACCACCAGAGGCTCACCCTGATGACAGCGACAGTGCCCCACATTGGTCTGGCACCCCCACTCACCTGCTCTACCATCCTGCTGCAGCCAATGCCCACCATGTTCTGTGCTCTGACGCCTGCTGCTGATGCCTGTCATATTCTGTGCACGCCCCCTGATGGTCAGCACACGTCATAGTGACCGGTTGTTTGGTTGTTCTGCCCTTTGGTCTATTTGCGTATTAGGGTTTTATATATAAAGATAGGTGCATTTTATATTAATAAAATGGAAGTGCTCTGATCATTTTACAAATGTATTTATCTTTTAAAAAAATCATATTAGTGGTCTGTGGGATTTAAAATTATGAGTTTAGTGGTCTGTGAGGTCTGAAAGGTTGGCGACCGCTGTTTTAGAGAGAGTGGAAGAGAAAGGAGGGAAAGACAAAGAGAAACATCAATGTGAGAGAAACACATTGATTGGTTGCCTCCTGCATGCACCCTGACCTGGGCCTGGGCCGGGGAGGAGTCTGCAAGCAAGGTACATGCCCTTGACTGGAATTGAACCTGGGACCCTTTGGTCAACTGTGACAAATATGTTACACTAATGTAAAATGTCAATAATTAGGAAAAACTGGTTTCACAGTATATGGAAACCCTCTATACTATCTTTGCAATTATTCAGTAAATTTAAAAGTATTACAAAATTAAAAGTTTATTTTTTAAAAAAGGAGAAATGCGAGAAAGTAGGCAATATACAGCTGGAGAAACAGACAGGAGTAAGTTAAGAAATTTCTCATTGTCATGCTAGTAAGTTTGGGGTTTTTGTTGTTGTTGTTGTTGTTGTTGTTTTCTGAAATAAGGGGCTATTTATGACTTGTACTTTAGAAAGATGATTCCAATGCAAGGGTCAGCAATCAGTCTTCAAAGACCAGATAGTGAATATTTTAGACTTGTATGCTGCATTAATTTCCTAACACTATTGTAAACAGTTCCCAACCTTGGTGGCTTAACATATCAGAAATTAGTTTCCTCACAGTTCTGGAGGCTTGATGTCAAAAGGGCTGTGTTCCCTCCCGTGGTTCTAGGGGGCAGATTCTGCTCCTTGTGTCTTCCAACTTCTGGTGGTGCCAGGCATTCCTTGCTTTTCTTGGCTTGTGGCCACATTATTCCAATCTCTGCCTCCATCCTCACATCACCTTCTCTGTGTTTTCTTCTCCATGTGTCTCAAATAAGAACACTTGACATTGAATTTAGGGCTCACCTGGATAATCCAAAATGATCTCATTTCAAGATCCTGTATTTAATCAATCACATCTGCAAAAAGGTAACATTTACAGGTTCCAGGGATTTGGGGGTGAACATATTTCTTGGGGGCCCATTATTCAACCCACTACACAGGCCGTATGGGCTCTTTCAAAACTACTCAGTCCTGGAGTTGTAGCACCAAAGCAGTTGTGGACAACATGTAAATGGAGTGTAGCTGTGATCCAATAAAATGTTATGGGCCGGCCTTGGCCCATGAGCCATAGTTTGCTGACCCCCAATGGCGGTGTGAAGGGAGAATCGGAAGGCAGCAAATGAAGGCAGTTAAGTCAGGAGGGAATGGAACAAGACAATGGCAGTAGAGGTGAAGGGGAGAGGACGGAATTGCGCATTATAGATTAGAATGAGCAGGATTGGGTGACAGACTACCGGGGAGGGATTATTAAAGTTCATTACAGAGGTGGAAGTCATTATGTCACCTGATAGATTAATATTGTTTACTTTTCGAAAGAACAACTTGAGACTTTTCTACTTTCATTACTTGAAAAAATATTAGTTTTTACCAAGGCAAGTTTATGTAACCCATACAGACGAGTAGTGCAAAATAAACAGGCTCAAAAATGTTAACAGAACCCAAATAAAAATAAAGAATACCCAAATATTGTAATGTAATAAAAATGTTAAGAGATTTTGCTGTTCAGCCCTAACTACAGTGTATGGGACATTTTGAAGTCAGAGGAGACAACAGTTAGCCAGTTGGCTTATTTCTTAGAAGGAACAAAGCAGTGTCAGGGGGATGTCCTTTCTCATCAAACTCCACACTGTGTCAATAGTCCCTCCCATCACGCAAAGAGTTGGATGGTTGAGGTTATTAATTATAGTTAATACTTATATATCCATGTATAGGTTATAAAGTTCTGACATGATACATGATATTATTTGACCCTCACAACACTTCTAAGACAGGGATGGCAGGTATTATTGTACCTGGAGTGAAGGGCAGTTAAGTGACATTTTGAAGGTCACACAGACAGCCAATTGTGGTTTCCTGGTTCAAAATGCCCTAAATCTTGAGCTATTTCCTTTTTACTGTCTCTGAAGTTGGATCAGAGAGCTGTGACAGTGTGTGGCCTCTGTAGCCCGGGTGGTCAGCAGGACCAGAAAGATAAAGATGCGATTAATGAGGTTTTTAACTAGGCAGTCAGGGTGGCCTTCCAGCTGTCCTTCGAGGGCAGATGGCCAAAGAGAAAGTGCAGCCTTGAGAGCAGAAGCAGAACACACATGGGCAGGGATGATGAGAGAAACGGGCCCCAGAGCAGTGTTACAAAATCATGGAGCGCAGAGAGATAAAGAAGCAGCAGTGTCATGAATGTAATGCAAAGAAGTGCACCAAACTCACCACTGCACCAGTTACTCACAGAGTTTCTTAGCAATGCAGCCTCCTGAGTTCCATTTTAGCAGTCTTCTGATTCAGCCAGTTGGGGTAAGGGTCATGAAGGACTCCCTCTCTACCCCACGATATCTGATAGAGAATTTTCACTAAATAATCCAAAGGATGAAAGCAGCAGAAAGCATCTAGAGAGATTTCTTTGATGTTATATCAAAACATTGCCTATAATAACTTCTATTTTTAATAAATAGCAGAGGGAGTCTAGGCCTCTTTTAGAAAATAATTTTTTTTGACACTTGCCTGTGCACAGTACCAGTCCAGGTACTGGAAATATAGCAGTGAATAAAAAATTAAGACTGACTTGGTCCTTGTACTCACAGAGCTTACATTCTAGATGGGAGATGGACATCAAATAATTATATAACATTGTATAATAATTATTTTTGTTGGATAATAATATGTAGGTAAGTGCTAAGAAAGAGAAGTACAGGATGTCATAACAAGGGACTGATAAGAGGGTGCCCTGGCCCAGTCTGGACATCAGGAAAAAGTTCCCCAAAGAAATGGCATATGATTTGCAATTACCAAGCAAAGGAGGAAAGGAAGATAAAAATGGAATTTCAACAGAGCATTAATTAACTACTTCAAAAAATACTTATTGAGAACCTACAATGTGCTAGCTTCTGGGATGAAGCAGCAAACAAAATAGATAAGATTCCTGCTCTCATGGGACTAATATCCCAATTTACAAAACAAAGAATTAACATACAAATTAATAAACAGGAAATCACTTGATAATAACAATATTATATGATTTCCGTTTTCTCCAAATTAATCTATCGATTCAATGCAATGCTAATCAAAATCCCAGTAGCATTTTTTTTGTAGAACTTGACAAACCAATTCTAAAATTTATATGGGAACACATATAAAAAGAAAGTCTTAAAGATGAATAAAGTTGGAAAACTTTTATTACCAAATACCAAGACTTAGTCTAAAGTGATAATTAAGACAGTGTGGTCTTATCACAATGATAGACAATTAGTCCAATGGAAAAGAATAGAGTTCAAAAATAAGCTCACACTTTGTATATGGCAAAGGTGCCGCTGCAGGGCAATGGGGAAAAGGATGCTCTTTTCAACGGATAGTGCCAGGACAATTGAATATCCACAGAGAAAATCCATACACAAAAATCAGTTCTTGTGGAAACCAAAGTAATAACATTTCTAAAAGATAACGTAGGGGAATATCTTTATGAACATGGAGTAGGCCAAGATTTCTTAAACTGGGCACTAACCAAAATGGGAACTATTGATAAATTGAAATCATTAAAATTAAGAACTTCTGTTTATTAAGAGTCACTGTTAAGTGGGTGGAAAGGCAAGCTAAAGAGTGAAAGAAAATATTTACAATATGCATAGCCGACAAAAGACTCATGCCTGGAATATATACAGAATGCCTACAAATCAGTTTTAAAAAAAAGAAGGGGGTAGAAAACTGGGTTAGGCATTTCACATATGCAAAAATAGATGATATAAATGGCCAATAAACATATGAATAGATGCTCAGACTCCTTAATCATAAGAGAAGTACAAATTAAAACTGCAATGGGATAATATTCACACCTATCAGGGTAGTTGTCATTAAACAATTAACAATGAATTAGCTAGGATGTGGAGCTATTAGACAGAAAGTCAACTGGTACAATTACTTTGAAAATGGATTGGCAGTATTTGCTAAAACTGAACATGTGCCAAACCAAGATACATTCATAAGTACACCAACAGACATGTATATGAATGTTCATAGCAACACTATTAGTAATTGCTTCAAAATGGAAACAAATAATGTTTATCTTAATCTGTTCCATATGCTATAAAAAATACCATAGACTGGATGGCTTATAAACAATAATTTATTCCTCACAGTTCTGGAGTCTGGAAAGTTCAAAATCAAGGTGTGGCATATTCGTGTCTGGGCTGCTTCCTGGTTCAATATCTACCAACAGAAGAATGCTTAAAGAAATTTGGCATATTCTTAAAATGGAATACTAGACAGCAATAAAACTCAAATTTACTACATGCAACATGGATGAGTCTCATAAACATAATATTGAGAGGAACAAGTTAGTCACATAAGAGTATATATTAGCCCTAGCTGAGTTGGCTCAGTGGATAGAGATCGGCCTGTGGACTGAAGGGTCCCAGGTTCGATTCCAGTCAAGGGCACATGCCCGGGTTGTGGGCTTGATCCCCAGTAGGGAGCGTGCCAGAGGTAGCCAATCAATGATTATCTCTCATCATTGATGTTTCTATCTCTCCCTCTCTTTTCCTCTCTGAATTCAATAAAAATATTTTTAAAAGAGTACATATTATATAATTTAATTTATATGAAGTTTAGGTATAGGCAACAGTAATCTATTGAAGTGATATTTGCAGAAAGATAATTATTTTGTTTTTTCACCAGGAGGTTGGTGATACAGGGTATTCACTTTGTAAAAAAATACATGAAGTTTTGTATTTAGGACTTTTATACTTCTATGTATGTATGTGTATATATATGTATATTATGGTTCAATTAAAACATTTACTCAAAAAATAATTGAAACCATCCTAATATTTTCTCTTCTTAGTGAGAAAATTTCAGTGATTACAATCTGAATAGCAACCTATTAAGAAAAATGAGCCCTAACCGGTTTGGCTCAGTGGATAGAGCGTCAGCCTGCAGACTCAAGAAAAATGAGTGTTTAAATTGATCTTTTGTGTGATTTAGTTATTTCACATAATTATTTTGATTTAAAAATCTCAATTAGAGGATATTCAGGTATAACTGAGGAAAAGTTACTTGGTGTGTTAGGGAAGGCTAAGCTATAACATAGTAACAAACTTTCTTTCCCTTTCTCCACACCCAAATCTCAGTGGCTTAAAATAACAAAAATCTGCCCGGCCAGTGTGGCTCAGTGGTTAAGTGTTGATCTATGAACCAGGAGGTCAAGGTTTGATTCCGGGTCTGGGCACATGCCTAGGTTGTGGGCTAGGTCCCCAGTAGGGGGCGTGCAGGGAGCAGCCAATCAGTGATTCTCTCTCATCATTGATGTTTCTATCTCTCTCTCCCTCTCCCTTTCTCTCTGAAATCAATAAAAATATATTTCAAGAAATAACAAAAATTTATTTTCTTGTTTTTATCAGTCTTATTAGCTGTTTGGCAGGGGCCTTCCACAGGATCTTTCAGGGACCCAGGCTCCTCTGTCTTTTGGCTTCATTTTCCTCTGGACCTCGAGTTCTTCCTGGACCCTTTTCATCTGGCCTGCCAAGGATTAAAAGCAGTGTGAAGATAGCACACTGTCTTTTAGCTGCCTTGGCCCCAAGATGACACATCGCTTCTAATTGTATAATAGAACTTAGTCATTAGGTCTTATAAAATACAATGTGACTGGGAAATGTAGTCAGCTCTGGGTTGAGGAAAAGCAAAGAAGTTTGGTTAGCCTGCAGGCATCTCTGATACTCCTGGAGCCCAAGACAGACCATAAGGTCACTATAAAAGGGCTCAGAAAGGTGTGGGGAATGGGAATTCTAACAGGAAGTTACAAAATGGCATCTTAATCAAGCATCCGATTGCATTCAAAGATACACAATGAAATTAGAAAAAGAAATGTCCTCTCATGGTTTGGAAGAAAGAGGTTATTGTGAGGGAGCTATTAATTAGAAGAAAAATTGAAATGGAGATACCTGTATTGGAGGAAGGGATACACCAAGGGTAAATATTTAAAACAGACTGGGAAGTTAGTCAACTCATGAGATATTGTACAGGTCAGTGAGACGTTAAGACACACATACCAGGGAGACAATAGAATATTCTGCATTCTTTTGCTCTCAAGACTCAGGTAAGCCAAGAACATGGTACAAATTTAATCAAGAAAAGTTGAATTATCACAAGAAAAGAGGAAATGTTCAGCTTCTTCCTACTGTCTCAGAGTTGGGACCTGTACCTAATGGTAAGAACATTATACAGTGATAGGGAAAACCAAGTGTACAAAACACTAATTGGGCTCTGATGTGTATGGCAATTTCTGGAGTTGTTAAAAATGATGCTCTTGAGCCTCTTAGCTTCACTTTGGAAGAAGTCTGGGGAGAAGTTGGGTGGGTTTGTGCCAGAGACAAAGAATGTGAGTGATTTTAAGACAGTTAATTTTAGCCCCTCATTTAAGAGAACTTCTGGGAATGAAGCATAACTGTTATTTCTTACGTTGGCCTTGGTCAAAGTTACTTCAGACAATAACTTCTATCTACCTAGTACCAATGTTCAACCAACTGACGTAGCTGCCTGGAAGGACTCTTATAGTTGGAATGACAGGTGCTCTTGCTTCTGGTGCCCTGTGTAAAAGGGCATGGGGTAGAGCAATGGTAGAATCTGCTGCCTGGAAGAGTTGAGACCAAACTCAGGATGTATTAGGGTAAGATTAACCTGCTGAAATGAGACACCTAACGTTACTGAGTTTCTTAAAGAAGGTAAATGTTATTCCTCTCTCATGAGGTGGTATGCAGTTAGTGTTGCAGTCGGCAGACAGCCCTACTGGTTTGGACCATTTAGGGACCCGTGTTCTATCTATCATGTTGGGCTTTCATCCTGGGGCATTGCTGCCACCTGCATGGTCAAAACTGGGTCACTATGAGTTCTAGCCGGTGGGAAAGAGAATGTATCTTAAGGCTGAGTCACAAGTGACACACTTTACTTGTATCACATTTGATTGGCAGAAACTCAGTCATGTGGCTACACTTAACTGCAAGTGAGAGTCACAGCTGTTGTCCCTAGCTAATAGGCCTAGCTATAACTTTGTATGAAAGATAGGAAAGATGAGTTTTGGCGGGCATCTAAAGTATTCATCCAGGGAGAATAGAGGGAGTAAAACAGAATCATTTAAATTATTTTACATATATTATTAAAACAACATAATGGTAAACTTCATTCATATCAGAGTTACATATACCATTTGTTATAGAATATTCACAAATTCTGAAAATTATTAATTTTTAAACTACCAATGTATACTATACTTTTAGAGAAGCTTTATTCCCAATTCTGACATCTTTAAATAGCCAAGATTTCAAAATCTATATCTTTAAGATTTTCAGTCCTCTCCTTTCCAAAGTCAAATTGTTAACTATAAATATGCAAACTCATTGAAAGTCAGGAGAGGAATAGTTACTATTTTAAAAAATGAAGGTAGAAATTCCTTTTTAGAGTAACTCCATGATGCAATCATCCTGAAAATTTTATTTTGAAGTTCATACTAATATACTTAAAGTGTAGAAGTGTTAATACAGAAAGTGAGATTTTTGTGATGTAGAGTACATGAGTAACTACTGAAAAATAATATTACTTTTTTATTTCGGGTTGTCACTAACTATATCCTAAGAAAGTTTTATACAAATTTGGTGTATCAAGGAAATCACATATTTGGGCCCAACATTTTAGTAACAATACAAAATTTAAGTAAGTCCTGGTTTGCTTTTGATATGGAGAAGTTTGAGTATCTAACAAACCACTCCTCTCATGAATAAAAATGGTAATACTCTGGACAAAATGTAGAAAAACAAGACTACATAAGGGTTCTGGAGACTGAACAAAGGCAGACAAATTTTGAGGCAAAACTTTAACAACCATGTGACTAGAACAAATTTCCCCATTCATTTATTCCCAGCTTTATTGGGATGTAATTGACATTGCATAAGTTTAAGGTATAAACATGTCTTGATACAATTATATATTGCAAAATGATTACCACTATAGCATTAGCTAACACCTCTGCCCTGTCACATAATTACCATTTCCTTTGTGTGGTGAAAATATTTAAGATCTACTTAGAAACATTTAAGTATATAATACAGTATTATTAGCTATAATCACCATGCTGTACATTAGATTCTCAGACCTTGTTAATTTTATAACTGGAATAAACTCTCCCCCTCCCCCTTTTTTCTTTTGGATGTTTTGTTCCAAGGGCCATGCAGTCACAGTGGAGGGAGGTGGCATAGAGAATGCATATTGTAATACCTAAACCTACCACTTTAAAAATGTTAACATGTATAGTTAAAAAGCAAAGAGACAAACTAAAATATATTTAGGAAAAGGAGCTGAGAGAAACAAAAAATTGAGATGACAAACAGAGTATTAATAAAATAGTAAAGCTCAGCTGGCGTGTCTCAATGGTTGTACATCAACCTGTGAACCAGGAGGTCACGGTTGGATTCCTGGTCAGGGCCCATGCCCAGGTTATGGGCTCTATCCCCTGTTGGGGGTGTGCAGGAGGCAGCCAGTCAATGATTCTCTCTCATCATTGATGTTTCTATCTCTCTTTCCCTCTCCCTTCCTCTCTGAAATCAATAAAAATATTTTAAAAATTAATATAGTAGACCTAAATACAACCATATCAATAATTAACATTAAATGTAAATAGACTAAACAATCCAATGAAGAAACAAAGATTAACAGAATGGGTTAAAAAGCAGAAGAATCATCTGCTGACTACCAGAGATGTACTTTAAATATAAAGATGCACTTAAAATATAAATATGCATATAAGATAAAAATATGTATATATACATTAATGGAATTAATTGTCTATAAATAGAATCATATATATATGTTCAATTGTTCTTCAGCAAAGTGCCCAAGGCAATTTAATGTGAAAGAGAAAAGATCAACAAACTGGAAAAACTGGATATCCATATGGAAAAAAATTGACCCTTACTTCACACAATACCCAAAATTTACTCAAATGCACTGTATCTAAAAGTAAAAGCTAAAACTGTAAAACTATTAGAAAATAAAATAGATTCCAAATCAACAAAAATTTCTTAGCTAGGACACAAGAAGCATGATCATAAAAGAAAATTTATAAATTGGACTAGATAAAAATGAAATAGTTTCTCTTTGAAAGACACTACTAAGAAAATTAAAAAGCAAGCCAAACAGAAGGACAAATTCTCCATCATATATCTGACAAAGGACTGACTGGTATCCAGAATAGATAATGATTTCTTCATCTCAACAATAAGACTAACAACTCAATAACACCTCATAAAAGATGTCTATTTTGTACACATGAAAATATGCTTAATTTTATTTGTCATTAGAAAAATACAAATTAAAACCATAACAAGATATCATTATACCCATTAGCAAGGATAAAATGAAAAAAGACTGACAGTAACAAGTGTTGGCAAGGATGTAGATTGACTGGAACTCTCATATATTGCTAGGGGAATGTAAAAGTGGTACAACCACTTTGAAACACAATATGGAACTTTCTAAAAAAAGTTAAACATCTGCCATACAATCTATTAATTCTACTTCTAGGTATATACCCAAGTGTGATGAGCCAGCATGGCCATGGATACTCAGCCCCATGTTGGGTGCCTTATATGCCGAGCCAGCACTGCCAAGGGTGAACCTGAGAGGGGGCGGTGAAGGATTTAGAAAAGACAGACAAGAGAAAAAGCTGGGTCTGGGTGGGACGCTGTCCTCTCTGATGGAGAGCTAGCGACAGCACCTGCAAGCCAAGTCTTTATTTTATAACCAGATTCCACGAGGTAAAGTAAGAGCATGGTCAAGATGTTTACACTGTTCTAATCTACTCAATTACATGCACCTGAACTCTATCAAGCCCACATTACTCAGACACCTGGGGCCACGTGTTCGGATCATAGGTTCAAGCTTACAACTATAGCTGTTGGCTATAATTGTACTGGGAGGGCTTTGCCCTCCAAGCTGGGACTTGCACATGGCAATGACAGGACTGTGCCCTCTCATTAGTCCGAGGCTTGAACCTGTCCAAACACTGTAGCCATTCTCCACACCCAAGAAAAATGAAGATACATGTACACATAAAAACTTTTACACAGATGTTTACAGCAGCTTTTTTCACAATAATTTATGTTGTAAACAACCCAAATTTTTAATCGTTGAATGGATAAGCAGAATGTGGTATATCCATACAAGAGAATGCTATAAAGGTAACAAACCACCAATATTCAAAACAATAGAGAAGAATCTGAAAATACTTAGTCTGAGTAAAAGAAACCAGATACAAAAGAATACATGATATATGATCCCATTTATATAAAATGCAAACTACAGCACCCAAAAGCAGGTCAGTGGTTGGCTGTGGTCAAAGGCAGAGGGAGGGATTGACTGTAAAGGGAAGGAAGAATTTTGGGAATTCCAGAAATATTCTGTATTTATTTTTAGGTGATGATTTTGCAGATGTATATAACTGTCATAACTCATTGAATTATATGTGTTAAATGGATGGTATTTATTGTACATAAATTATTTATCAATACATTTGACAAGAAAAATTGTGAAGGCCTTTTTCATGCTCTTCATAGCTGAAATCTGTTTCTCAGTCAGTAACAACCCTAACTTTGTGGTCCTGGTTCTGCCCTCTGAAACCATGCCATAAATGCATGAACAAGTTATCTGTTCCTCTACAAGAGTCCCTCAAATATTTGAAAAGAGACAGCATGTTCCTCTTAGTCCATATTACCTCTCCAGAATTCCCCACCCCCTGACCCTTTTTCAAGATATTCTTTAGGTCTTAGGCTCTTAATCTTCCTGTTTTCCCTCCTTTTAACACACTTTAGTTCATTAACATCCTATATAATAAAAGGCTAATATGTAAATTACCCCCTCAATTGGAAGTTCGACTGGGAGTTCAACCAGGGGGTGGGGCTGGCGGCCAACTGCCTGAGGTCCCTCCCCTAGCTGGCCCTGCCCCTGATCAGCCCCTCCCCCCCCCCATCGGGACGGGCCAGCCAGACACCACCTGTGCACAAATTTGTGCACCGGGCCTCTAGTTTCTTATAAAATGAATCATCCAAACCTGAATGCAATGTGCTATATATTATCTAGTAAGCTTTGTTCAAGGGAGATTGTATGGTTTATAGAAAGAGTAGGCGACAAGTTATAGGGGAATTTGAGTTCTCTGATTCTGCCAGTGAGTAACTATTACTGTCAGTTTCTCAGTATAATAAGAAAGCTGGAGATTTTTATTTGGCCTAAGATTTTATTCATTTTTAGCATCCAGAAATGAAAGTGCAGGTAAGAAACCTCTGAGAAACTTTATTAGTTAGGAAACATAAATCAACTGAGGCATTCTACTTATAAATGACCAAGGCAAAAAGTCAACATTTTGTGACTTGATAAATATATATATTTTTAGCAGATTTGTGTTTGAGGTGTGTATGTACATTTTCCCATTTGCATGTGGATCAATGATTCTTATCTTCTGTGTTAGAAATTTTTCAGTCATGTACTTTACAATATGCAGGTTTATGACTTGCTATGCAATCTCCATGAGTTGGAAAATTTCAAAACATATGGCAGCTCAGATGTTAGGTTGGGAGAAATAAAAAAATTAAAATTTTCAGAGCTGGTTAGAAGATGCTTTGCTATATATATTTGTGTATATGAATATGAATATGTTGAGAAAAATGCCACTTGAGAGTAAAGTCTAAGGAAAGCTATATCTTCTGTACACTTTGTCTGCTCTAGGTAACAGCAGATGTTGCAAATAAAATGGGAATTTGTTCAAAGTCAGAGATATTTTTAAAATATACTTTTTTCTAGCCCTGGCTGGTGTGGCTGAGTTGGTTGAGTGTCATCCCATGCACCAAGAGATCATCAGTTCGATTCCTGGTCAGGGTAAATGCCCAGTTTTCGAGCTCAATTCCCAGTAGGGGATGTGCAGGAGGCAGCTGATTGATGTTTCTCCCTCTCATTGGTGTTTCTCTCCCTCCATCTTACTTCCTCTCTCTCTAAATCAATAAAAAACATGTTAAAAAATATATGTGTATATATATACTTTTTCTAATTGCAACATTTAAACAGTAACAACAACAAAAATCAGTGAGAACTGCTGTTTAAGGGAAGTAATATGGTTTTTAGAAAGAGCCAAGGACCAGGTATAGGGAATTCTAGAAAAATTACTATAATTGAAATCAAATCATTCTAGGATATTTTCTGATGTGGGGAAAATGTCAGCTAAAATTTTATGAGTGGCACTTTAAAAAAATATCCTCACCGAGGATATGTTTTTTAAAATTTTTTTTTAGACAGAGAAGAAAAGAAAGAGAGAGAAAGAAACATTGATCAGTTGCCTCCCGTACAAGTCCTAATGGGGGATCAAACTTGCAACATAGCTGTTTGCCCTGACTAGGAAATGAACTTGTAATCTTTTGGCATATGGGACAACATTCCAACTAACAGAGCCATCCAGCCAGGGTGTTCTACTTTTATTCAGAAAAAAAAATTCTAATTCTCCATATTATATCTTATAGCTTACAAAATAATTTATTTAGTCAAAAGTTCCTCAGATATCTTGTGAAACAAAGCATCCTGCTGGAAAAAGCAGTGTTCTACTGGTCATTCACCCACTCCTACATGGGTGAGTGGAAGGGAAAGTGTGAACACAGGCTATGGGGTTGGGCAGGACTTCTCTTTAGAGTTAATTCTGTAATCTTTTCTTAGGACAGCATGTTTGAAGTGTTCTGTCAATGAAGGACATAAAATAGGTGAATAAAATTCCTAATATTCAACAACACCTTACAATTTGACAGTTTTTATTCCACAGTTATCTAGAAAATTTTCTAAAAATACACATTAATTTGTTTCACTTTCATGTTAATCATTCTCTTACCTTACATGCTGTTTCCTAGCCTTAAAGGGCTTTTACTTCCCTCTCAATCTTCATGTATTTTCTTTAGTCTGTGGTCTTCACCTTTTGGAGTGTGTTCCTGTCCAGAATGCTTTCATCTGGATGTGCTTTAACCCACACTACTATACTTACTAGTGGAAGGACAATATTCCTTCTCCATTAGTCTCCATTCATTTGGTCCCACTCAACCTTCCTCATAGCACCCATATACAATGCATCTACCCTCTTACCCCCTCTCTCAGACATGCACACACACCATTTGTATGAGTTCTCAGACATTTTACTCATCCATTAAATTAACAAATATTTGTAAACTGTAGAATGCTTATGCATTATGTTGTGACACTGGTGTTTCATAGACCACTAATCTGAATTAGATAATGCAGGTAACTCTTTCCCCATTCCCCATCAAAGACAACAAAACAAATTATTACTCTGAAACCAAGCCCCCTAATTGCTGGAATCCCAGTTTCTCTGGCACCACCCCCCTACCACCGCCACCTAATTATCTCTTCTATTTCCCAGCTGACAACTGGAGAATGAGGCTTTACCAACTCTCCTGCCTTTAGCAATCAGTCCTATTAACTTTTATAAATAGCATATACTTTTCATAAGCCAGGCTCACTTCTGCAGCCCATTTCACCACCTCCACCTGGGCAATGTGTTGCTTGAGTCAAGCAGATCTCTCCCAAGGCAGGACCTTTCATTCTGGAAGGCTAAGTGGGGCTGGACCCTGGGAATGGTCTCTGAGCATTGGTTAGCTGCCTCTCCTCCATAGCCTAGTCCATACAACTTCTCTTGCTGCTGCTTGCTGAGTCTGTCGATCTCTGGATGCAAATGAGTCTTTCTTAGGATGTCCTGATTTGGGGGTGAGGGGATCCCTAACCTCAGCACTGAGCAAATTTTCTTCCTTATCCATGCCCACTCAATATGCCCACTCTTCCTCCAGAAAGCTGTCTCCTGTTTACAGGCCTGGCAGGAGCCATGAACAGCCAACATTTCTAGAGAATATTTTTAGATTTAGCCCCTTCCCTTCTCTGGCGATTGTTGATGGTGGCAGCTGTCGTGAGAAAATGGACATGTCTATTTCTCTTTATGGTGGCTTCAGACTCTGGGCAGACATGGATACAGCTCTCCCAACTAAGTTCCAGGGATCATTAAAAAATGTTAAAATATATGCTATTATATGCAATTTCCTTTCTCAATGCTTTGACCTATTTAAACATGAGATAATCCATTCTTAAATGTATCCTGACTTAATATATATCATAAATGAATTATTCCCTGAAAGTTGCAATAGCATCTCTCATGACTCCCTTCCCCTTCCTGGGAAAAATTATAGGCAGATGCATTATACCTGTTTCTTCATGGTGTTTCTTACCTCCATTATTCGGCCCATATCTCAATCTCTCCAATATACTAACTGGTTACTTGTAACATTGCAAATCTCTTTATTAACTACAAAATAATATCACCTCAAAAACTATCTTATTTCTAAACAATATATAAATAATATTAATTAGTCTTTGATCATCCTATATAATAAAAGCCTAATATGCAAATCAACCTAACAGCAGAACGACCAGTGGAATGACCAGTTGCTATGATGCACACTGACCACCAGGGGGCAGATGCTCAATACAAGAGCTACCCCCAGCCTTCAGGCCCTAGGCCAGACAAGGCAGGTGCCAGCCGGGGCCCCCCGAGTAGCCCCGCAGATCAGCCCTGATTGCCTAGGGACCCTACCCATGCACAAATTTTGTGCACTGGGCCTCTAGTCCTATCTAATAATAGACAAACATGGTAATTAACCGTAACTTCGCTACCCTTCCCATTGGCTAATCAGGGCAAAATGCAAATTAACTGCCAACTAAGATGGCGATTAACCGCCAACAAAGATGGCGGCTAATTTGCATACTGCAGGCAGATCCCACTGCGTCGCCCAAGGCAAGTTCCGGGCCTGCCGTGTCTTGGGCGGGGTGGATGGCAGCAGATCTGAGTGGCCGCTTGCCCCAGCGCGGGACCTGGGCCTGCTGTGTCTTGTGCGGGGTGGGAGGGGTGGGCGGGGCGAGAGGCAGCGTGATCAGAGCTGCTGTCCACCCCAGCGTGGGATCTGGGCCTGCCGTGTCTTGGGTGGGGTGGGCGGCAGCAGATCTGAGCGGCCACTCGCCCCAGCGCGGGATCCAGGCCTGTGGTTTCTTGGGCGGGGTGGGCGGGGCAGGCAGAATGGGCAGGGCAAGCGGCAGCGTGATCCGTGAGAGGGCACAGGTTGGGCTGAGGGACCCCCCTTTCCTGCCAGTGCACAAATTTTTGTGCACAGGCCTTCTAGTCCTATCTAATAAAAGAGAAACATGGTAATTAGCATACGTCCGCTACCCTTCCCATTGGCTAATCAGCAAGATATGCAAATTAACTGCCAGCCAAGATGGCGGCCGGCAGCCAGGCAGCTTGAAGCTAACATGAGGCTTGCTTGCTTCAGTGATGGAGGAAACCAACGTTCCCCGCCTGCCGCTGCCGGCCTCTGAGCTTGCAGTTTGAAACATTGTTACAATATAGAAGCTAAACAAAACCCCAGAAACCTGCTTTCAGCAAGCTGGGATCTCAGAGCTGGAGTTGATACAGTGTTTCGATTATAGAACCCAAACAAACCAGATACCTGCTTTCAGCAGCAGAGGCCTCAGAGCTGGAGCCAGAGCTAAAGCTGGCCCAGAATAAAAAAGAAAAAGAAAAAAAAGGAGCAGTTATCTCCTGATGGGTCCCAGACTGCGAGAGGGCACAGGCCGGTCTGAGGGAGCCCCCCTCCCCCCCGAGTGCACAAATTTTTGTGCACCGGGCCTCTAGTATTACTATAAGATTTAAAAAACAAAACCAAGCCCTAACCAGTTTGGCTCAGTAGATAGAGTGTCAGCCTGTGGACTGAAGGGTCCCAGGTTCGATTCCGGTCAAGGGCATGTACCTTGGTTGCAGGCACATCCCCAGCTGATCAATCTTGCTTTTTCATTGATGTTTCTAACTTTCTAGCCCTCTCTCTTCCTCTCCGTAAAAAAATCAATCAAATATATTAAAAAAACACACACCAAAAAACCCACAAAAAACAAAACCAAGAATGCCTGTTCTTAAAATCTATTTTATATCCTGACTAGAGACCCGGTGCATGAAATTCATACATGGGGGGTGGGGGGTGTCCCTCAGCCTGGTGTGCACCCTCTCCAATCTGAGACCCCTTGGGGGGATGTCCAACTGCCGGTTTGCAGGATTAGGCCTAAACCGGCAGTCAGACATCCCTCTCACAATCTGGGACTGCTGGCTCCTAACCACTCACCTACCTGCCTGCCTGATTGCCCCTAACTGCTTCTGCCTGCCAGCCTGATTGCCCCCTAACCACCCCTCTGCCAGCCTGATTGACGCCTAACTGCTCCCCTGACAGCCTGATCGCTCCCAACTGCCCTCCCCTGCCACAACCCACCTCCTCCACCAGGACTGGCCTCCTCTGCACCACGTGGAGCTGTGGTAGCCCCAGCCTCACCACATGGAGTGACCACCAGGCCCCACCTCCACTGTGCATGCAGCCCTCTTGTGATGGCCATCTTGTGACGATGTGAGGCTGTGACACCACATAGGCTATTAGGATAGATTCCTGACATGTAAATATCTTTATAAATGTCTTTAAGTGGCTTTTAAAAGTTATTTTAAATAATTTTTGCTAATGTAATGTATTCCATCTTTCATTCTAGTCTTATATAAGACTAGAGGCCCAGTGCATGGATTCGTGCATTGGTGGGATCCCTCGGTGTGGCCTGCAGGGATTGGCCGAAACCAGCAGTCCAATGCCACCTGCCACTCCTGCTCATCCTGGCCCTGCTGTGCCTGCTGTCGCCAATCAGTAGGCTCGCTACTGCTCTGCTGCGTCTGGTGCCCATCAGTCAGCTGAGTGGTGCTCCCGCTGTGGGAGTGCACTGACCACCAGGGGGCAACTCCTGCGTTGAGTGTCTGCCCCTTGGTGGTCAGTGTGTGTCATAGCTACTGGCCGGTTGTCTGGTCATCCGGTCGCTTAGGCTTTTATACATGTTGACTATATAAAATCCTGTATGCCTGAATCTTGATTATAATAGTTATAAAGTATACCACATTTAGACACTAACCACTCGAAGGAATATATTGATTCCTATTTACACAGGGACTTTATAATAGTGGCAGAAGAATTTGGTAAGAATGTCTAAACCTAATATACTTTGTAAGGAGACGTGTGTACAATTTGTTACATAAATCTCAATACAACTACCATAGAGAATATATATATATTGGTGACCAGTCAGTCTCCATTTACTCCTGAAGGAACTGGTATTAATTTTTAATTAGGAAATAATTATATTCCAGTATAGAATATTGCTCTTTGTCCCAAAGTTTCTGTTCTGGGATGTTTGCTTTTCACTTCAGGGTTTGTGTTACCATATTTTAGACATATGTAATTACATAAGCCATTGAATACTGAATCTCTATCAACTGATTTCTATGGGAAGCTGGTACTCTTTGTAATAATACAATCTGTTTGGCTGTGGCTGTGGGATGCTTTGGTCTGGGTCTAATTGGAACACCCTGTCTGGCAGTCCCATTAGAATCAACATTCTTGGCTTCGGAAAACAGATGATATTTTAAATTCATGTGGGCTGGAGCAGTCAATTTCTGCCTGAAAAACAAACGGGTTTTCTGAAATATAAATAACAAGTCTCTTCTGCCTCATCATTAAACATATTCCCACAACTGGAACTCAAGGAATTACTTTCTAACCAACTTATGTCATCAATTTTCTTGGTTACATAGAGAATTACTACGCGTTTCCCTAAAGAAAAATGTATCCTTTGATTTTCATTCAATCATCCATTTGCTATTTAAGCATCTACTAAATACATTGGACTCTTCCACACAGAATTGTGCATAACTCATTAAATTTTTCTTTCCTCCCAAGAATCCCACAATACCAGATTTAGATTTCTGTTTCCCCCTCTTCTTTCCTTTCCTTCCCTCAGACATTAATTCTACAATTTTCAGAATTGATCTTACCTTTCTTTCTTTTCTTTTTTTAAATTTTATCTTTCCCCCAAGTCTGACAGCAATTACACAACACATTTCTGGCTGTCACATAGAGAGAAATCGTCCTGAAACTTCAACCTTTCCTGGTCCCTGCTTATCTGGGGTCATCAGCGCTAATTTTTCCATATTTATTCTTCCTGGTCAGAGTTTAAAAGAAGGAGATTAGGAAGCAGGAAACATTGTGGCTCTGTTGAAGTTATGAGCCAGAATCCATGGCATCAGTTGTATTAGCAGAAGCCTATCTTGTTCCTGTGTTCATGAATACCTATTATATGTCTTGCAAGCTCTTCCCGTCTTTCTAGGACGTACACACACACACACACACACACACACACACATCCTTGATTTGAAATAAACACACCTTATTGGTCCACAAGGTACCCCAAACGGATCATAGATCTGAACTTAAGAGCTAAAACGGCAAAACTCTTAGAATAAAACATTGAAGAAAATCTTCACGATATTGAATTTGGCAATGATTTCATGGCTGTGACACCAAAGGCACAGGTGACAAAAGCAAAATAGGTCAATTAGACTTAATGAAAATTAAGAACTTTTGTGCCTCAAAGGATATACTATCAAGAAAGCAAAAAGGCCCTGGCTGGTGTGGCTCAGTTGGTTGGAGCATCATCCTATATACAGAAAGGTTGTGTTACCCTTGTAATTAGCTAGCTTATATGACTAACAGAAAAGGAGCAACGTGGGGGGGCAGACACGGTAATCATGGTCATGGGGCACTTCACCGGGAAGGGCAACTTTACACTTCCCAGGGAGCCATCAGTCCCTTCCCTGTAAACCACTAGGGCAGGGGTCGGCAAACTCATTAGTCAACAGAGCCAAATATCAACAGTACAACGATTGAAATTTCTTTTGAGAGCCAAATTTTTTAAACTTAAACTATATAGGTAGGTACATTGTTATTAACTTAATTAGGGTACTCCTAAGGCTTAGGAAGAGCCACACTCAAGGGGCCAAAGAGCCGCATGTGGCTCGCGAGCCGCAGTTTGCTGACCACGGCACTAGGGGAAAGGGCCCAATAAAGGGGAAGATGGGCTCATGCACAGTGAAGTTGGGGTGATGTAGGAAGGTGCTTGTCTGTCAGTCTAACCTGGGAACAAAATCATTGGCTAGAGGGGGTAGAGCCAGTGCAAGCATGGAAAATCCTGAAGGATTCATTGGATAAGCTTCCAGCTAAACTCCCCAGAGACAAAGAATTCTCCCTTCGCCCCCCTCTTGCTACCTGTGCTCCTGTTTCTCTCTTGCTCCATGACCCGCACACACCGTGCCATGTGGCCCTAGAAGCCGCATGACCCAGGGTCATCCAGGCCCTACACCCAATGGACTGCAGCTAGGAACCCAGCCTAGGCTAGCCAGACACTGGACTGGTTTGTGCTTCAACATGGAATGGAAACTCTGGGCAGTGGCTTTAATCCTACCTCTGCTGAAGACCAAAACAGGACTTTATCCACGGTGGAACAGAAGGAGATGGGGAACTCCTTTCATGTTATCTCATCAATAAAGCTTTCCGTGATACCCCATCCTCCTGTGGGAGGCCTTCAGGAAATTCTTGTTCCCATGGCATCCCAAGAGCGCCACTTTCACCAGCAATAGGTGGGGACACAGAGGACACCCCACTGATAAGAGTTTCGGGCTCAATTCCCAGTCCAGGCACATACCTATGATGTGTGCTTGATTTCCCAGTTGGGGCACATATGGAAGGCAATCACTTGATATTCTTTCTCACATCAGTGTTTCTCTCTCTCTCTCCCCTTTCCACTCTCTCTAAAATAAATAAGCAAGTCCTTGGTTGAGGATTAAAAAAAAAAAAAAGAAAGAAAGCAAAAAGATAACATATTGAATAGGAGAAAACATTTTCAAATGATATATCTGACAAGTGATTAATATTGGAAATATTGAAAAACTACAGTTCAATAATAAAAAGATAAATAACACAAAATAATTGCAAAGGACTTGAACAGACATTTCTCCAGAGGAGATATTCAAATGGCCATTAAGAACATGAAAAGATGCTCAACATAATTAGCCACTCACTGTAAATTCCCTTCAGTCAAAATATGCTCAAATCAAAACCACAGTGAGATACCACCTCACATCTACGAGGATGGCTATAATTTGTTTTAAAAAAAGGAAGATAATAAGTGTTGACAAAAATGTAAAGAAATTGGAACCTTTCTGTTCTACTAGTGAGAATATAAAGTCATACAGTAGCTGTGGAAAACAAGTTCAGTGGTTTTTTTCAGAAAACTAAATTTAGAGTTAACCATATGACTCAGCAATTCTCTTAGGTACAGAAGCACAGAATTGAAAGCAAGGCCTCCAGCAGAGCAGATATTTGTGCACCAATGTTTATAGCGGCATTAGGCACAATAGCCAAAAGACTGGAAACAACACTAATGTCCACCCATAGATGACTGGACAAACAAAATGTGGTATATACATATATGGGCATATTCAGCTTTAAAAAAGGTATTCTGACACATGCTACAATATGGATGAACTTTGAAAACATTATGAAGCATCCATCTTATATAAAAACTGCTGTTTGAAATTTTAACCCTGCTATTTTTGGCTTCTGTAAATGCTTGCTTGCTTAAATAACAAGGAAAATAAGACTACTCCCATTCCAGAGAGGCCATTAAACCTTCCCCAGACGAAGGTATCAGTGCTGGCGCCAGGCCAAGCCTTTGGTTGCGGTCTCAACGCCCCAGCACACAGGGCTCTTTAGGAACTTGCAAAGGGAACCGGGAAAACCCCATATTTGGGAGACAAAGAGGGCAAAATGGTATAAATACAGGAAAGTTCCTGTGTGACTTTGCCCAGAATTCTAGCGACATTTTTCTCTGGGCTCGTGCATAATAATAATAATAAATGTAACTCCATCTCTCTAAGCGTTGCTTGGTTCTTCTCTGGTTTTCTGTAGCAATTGAACTAACTGAAATTAGCCAGACACGGAGGGACGAAGGTATGATTCCCCCTACAAGGTCCCTAGGATCGGCAAACCTGCGGAGAGGGAAAGCAGGATAGAGGCGTTGCAGAACTCAGGGGTTTCGCCCCTTGGGGTGCGCCGTTGGGGAGCCAGATGTGGCTGTCGACAGCCGGATCTTCGGCTGGTGTGCTGCACGCATTGTTAAAACAGGCAATCCCTGACTGCTCAGTCAGGGGCACGGGCCTCTTTTCCCTCTTCGATTGTCAAATAAAAATTAAAAAATGATGACAACACAACAATAGCTGTCCAGTGTGAATGAGTCAAAACTATACTTTTCTTTTTGTCAGATTGGCCAAAAAACACGTGCTGCAGATTTTTAGTAACTAGTTTGTGTGTCAAGAGATGAAAAAGGTTGAAAGTCCTGATAGTTTTATTTACTTGCGACAAGTAAAAAAGAAGGGGGTTCGCATACAAAGCGCTGTCTCCGGAAGAGAGGCTTAGCCATTGCCTATACACTGCTTGGTTAATTACACGTTTATTTCTTCTTTGCAGTTGGCTACAGCTACCCTCCTGGGTTCAGGCTCTGGCCAAGCTCATCCCGTGACAGCTGCTCCACAAAATGCTGCGCTACATTTCAACATTTAGCAAAAATGACATTTAATAAGAACCGTCCAGACCTTGGGACGCTTGTCCTAACAGAGGTTACCAGGGTTACAAGCGTTATTTAATTTATACTGTAGCCTTATTTAACAGGCTGCCCTTATACTGCCAGCGCCATAGTCAAGACTAATTATAAACTTCTGGAGTAAAAAAGAAGAGGTGGAAAGGGAGGGCTTGGGGAATCCCCAGGATCCACTGTTTGGAACTGGGTTTAGCCTGGCTGCGGGTCCTGATGGGTCCTGATGGGCCGGGAACAGGGGCTCCTCTAGGAGCCCGGATGTCCCCGGAGTGGGGAACTGAGGGAGGGGGGAACTGAGGGAGGGAGGAACTGAGGGAGGGGGGACTGAGGGAGGGGGGACTGAGGGAGGGGGGAACTGAGGGAGGGGGGACTGAGGGTGGGGGGAACTGAGGGAGGGGGGACTGAGGGAGGGGGGAACTGAGGGAGGGGGGACTGAGGGAGGGGGGAACTGAGGGAGGGGAGAACTGGGGCCCGGACATCTGGTGGGCAGGTCAGAACTGGACAACCCGACTCTTTGAAGAGCGCTCCTGGGCTGCAGCGGACGCGGAGGGGAATTGTAGACGGCAGACTTCCGGCCCCTGGCCCGGCACTCCTGAGCCACGGTCCAGTCAGCAGCCCGCGACGTCTGGGCTTCAGTTCGCTTTCGCGTGGACTGTGGCCTCGCGCGCCCAGGAGCCGGCCGGGTGGCGGTTTTGGTGGCTCTCGGAGCCCCTCGTGTTTACCTTCAGGTGTGTTGCCCCAGAGCGAGAGCTGGTGGGGCCTGCGCGTGTGGTGTAGCCATTTTGTTTGACGCAGTGGGAACCACGGCCCACGGCGGAGGCTCGCGCCATGCGCGCGTGTTGGACCCGGCCCAGAAGGCGCCCGCGTGCGGCCGCGAGTCTGCAGGGGGGGTGCTCGGGTTGGACCGGGCCCAGAAGGCGGCCGCGAGTCTGCAGGGGGCGTGCTCGGGTTGGACCGGGCCCAGAAGGCGGCCGCGAGTCTGCAGGGGGCGTGCTCGGGTTGGACCGGGCCCAGAAGGCGGCCGCGAGTCTGCAGGGGGCGTGCTCGGGTACGAGGTGTCCGCAGGCATCCACAGGGCGGGGGGTGGCGCCAGGCCCTGATCCGGCTCCTGTGGGGGCCCCGGGCCGGCTGTGTGGGTCTGCCCCTGCCCGGGACGTGGCGACCGTGGAAGTGTGTTCCCGGGTTTCTTCTCTTCCTTTGCCCCATTCCCAACCATGAAATTCACTTGGATGGTTGGTTCTCCCGCGAATGTTGGTCTTGGCTTCTTCGGTGGCTAACCGATTCCTGCAGATCGATATTTTATAAGACGATGGTTGCACTCTTGAAATAAGGAGTATGTTTCTGAGGGTAAAAACTGTGAAAGATAACTAATAGATCTGAACATTTTATTCAGCGAGGATTTCAAACTGGAAGAAAATTCCGAATTGTCACGAAGATAGCTAGGTAAGGTGCGGGTCCTCTCACCAGCCAACAAATGGTGTCGTCACAGGAAGAGTTTCAGTATTTTAAGAGCGACTAGAGGCAAAGCGCACACAAAACCGTAAAATAATTGTTACCATATAATTTTACACCACATGCCTGAATGAAAACTTTGTAAAAAATAATCCAAATGGAAACTTACTCAGAAAATCTGACTCTAAACCTAACATTTTAATGAATTCAGAATCGAGGGTCTCCTACAATTACAAACTTTTAGAAATGTGCTAAGGTCCCTTGTAGGGCCCGTGTTTTCAAAAAAATATTTATTTACATAATGAAAGTTTCAAATTCATGGTCTTTTATCATTTGATTACATAAATACTGAACTAGAAAAAAAAATTCACCTTTTAAAACTGAACATTAAAGGTTTGGGGGTAGAATTTTTTAAGTTTCAGAGTTGATGGAAATTCTTTTTATTTAAAATTACTTTTATAAACCGATCGTTGCTAATGCGTTTATTCCACACTAAGTTCTTACGGACCACTTGCCTTGTGCCAGGCACTGTTCTGGGTTATTGAAATACACTGAGCAAAAAGTCCCTGCTCATTCTAGAGAAAGCAAAATAAAAATTGAACATGTAAGATCATCCCAGTGACCAGTGAGTGCCATGAAGAGAAGTAATGCGCATCGTGGGGATGCAGAACGGGAGGCCAGGGGTGTTTTCTTCAATAGGGATCCGTCCGAACTAAAATCATGCCTCATGTTTTTATTCTGAACTCAAGCCAGTTCTCTTTTATGCCAGAACTGGAAATCAAATCAGAAGGTGGTGGTGGTTGTTGTTTTTAATATTTGCTGTGCATTTAGGGGGGGTTTCAATTAGTTTATGAAGTAATTTTTTCCGAAACAAATATTTTTAATCTGTTGTTTCATCATTGTTTTGCACTTCCTTTTAGAATAATAAATTCAAACAGATACGGTAGGCTTAAGATTTCTTCTTAAATTCTGAGGTAGCAAAGCCATATAAAAGTGGTCTGGTGAGTTTTAATTTTGTAACTTTTTTTGGTTATTTAATATTCTATGGTTCTCCTAAGACTAGAAAGGGAACATTTTTTAGGTTACTTTTTGGATAAAAAAGAAACATGATCAGCATTTTCATTTATACTTTATCAGGTAATTGTTTTCAAGTTCTGAAATTGTTTACTTAAATGAGGATGCTGACGACACTGTTAGCATATTTCCGCCTCCCTTCTGCCTCCCACTTTGTTATCCTAGGCTTCTGTTGTTCATCCGGTCAAAAATTGTTTTAGACACTTAACGAACCATACTAATTTGATTCTCTTTTACTGTTTGTTTTTGTTGGTGACTACCTGATTAATACATTGAGAAAAATGAAGAAGGCAATTAAGTTAAACAGATGGAAGGGCGAAAAACACAACAACTAAAACAGTGAAAAACCTCACAACATACACTATACACAAACGTAGCCCTCTGTGTAGTGTGTTGTCAAAAGGGGCATGTGTCTACGTACTCCCACATGTGTCTCATCCCACATGAGGGAGGACTGAAAATTGGAGGGACATGGTTTGGTAATATGGATTTCTCCATGAGATGGCACCCATATAGTTTCTTTGATTTTAGCTTCTATCCTAAGCAAAGATTTGCAGTGTACATATTAATTATCACAGAATAAATAGAATTGTGATTTATGTTTTATGATTAGTGCCTCTGATTCATGTTTTGTTATATAGAATTTTCTATCATATTTAGAATTTAGAAAAATGGGATGTAATGTTCACGTGCAGGGGTAAGAATGGCAATGTAAAGGAAGCAACATATGTGTGTAGAAATGGTTCTACTATTTCCTATCAAATTTGAGGCTTCTTTGTGCCCTATATTTTTATTCTATTCCCAGGAGCCAGTGCTGAATGTTTTTAGCCTTTAGATAACATCTCTGAGTGTAAAAATTATATTTTAAAAAGCAATGTAAACATTTATATATGTTATGTAATATGAATGTAAACTTAAATCTATATGTTAAACTTGTAAATTTTTTTATATTGGAAAAGTTCAAACATACATACATAGGCAGAACAGAGCATTATAATGAACTCCACATACCTATTACATAGCTTTAGCAATTATCAAATAATTGCCAATCTTGTTTCATTAATACTGCTCTACCTCTCCACCTATATTTTGAAGCAAGTCCCTGAATATGTACATAATATTATTGTTAGAGACATACACATTCACAATAAAATGCACTATCCTAACTAAAAATAATGGTATAAACAAAGTATTATAAAAGCCCTAAAGGTGTGATTAATTCTGTTTTGGGTAAGTGGACAAATTTACAGAAGCTGTTGAAGGATAAATGACATTTGACCTACACTATGCCAGGTCGAGAATGAAAGAAAACACATTCTAAGCATTGGTGCAGTATGATGAGAGGCACAGTGTGAAATGCATGAAAGAGTGGAGAACAGAGAATAATGTATTTGAATACTGAAGCGCTTTGGAGGAAGTTGCAGGAGATGCAGCTGGGAAAGGTAGTCTGTGGCTTTTCTGAGAAATTTATGATTATAGTTTATGTAGCTAGGAATATTTTTCTACATTTTTGTAAGTAAAATATAAACTTCTTTTTCTGTATTTTTTAGATTTATGACAGAATCCAGTTTTTAACATGTCGAAATCAAATGACTCCTTGTTTTCTTTGGATAATTTGTTTTTTGGAAAACCAGATGAAGCTGAAAAGTAAGTCTGCCTTTAAGAATGATAGCACAGTATATTGCTTTAGGCTTTTTTGAGGAATTATCACACCTTAGGAATTCAAATGCAAATGCAATGAAAAGAGAGAGTTTCATCTCATTTCTCTATCAGGGTAGATGTCTGTCAATAGAAGGTGGACATCAATAAAAGGAGGGGCTTGCACAATCAATCCAGAAAGTCAGCAATCTATGAATAATCCAGAACCGAGTATTTATTTCCTCTGCCACACACCCTCCCTCCCAGCCAGTGAGCAAGATAATTACTCTCAAGTCCAGCTAAGTGCCCCCCAGTCACAGTGGCCAATGCTGACATACAAAGCATACAAATAATTCTCACTCTGGCATAAAAGTGACAACTTTCTTGGAAGAAAAGCAGATACTGTAAATTTCTCAAAGTCTTCCTGAAACATTTTTTAAAGTAATTTTTACTTCTTTAGAAAAAAATGCCATGGGAAACCATCTGTAATAAAATGCCCATTCTATAAAATAATTCATCTATACTAATAAAAGGGTAATATGCTAATTACACTGGGAGACCTTCCAGATGTTCTTCTGGACAAAGCCATGGTGGCGGGGCCGAGGTAGAGGTGGTTAGAGGCCAAGAGGGGAGGGCAGTTGTGGGTGATCAGGCTGGTGGGGGGTAGGGCCATTGGGGGTAAGCAGACCAGCAGGGGGGCCAGTTGGGGACAAGCAGGCCATCAGTGGGGGTCAGTTGGAGGTGATCAGGACGGGGGGGGGGTCGTTTGGAGTGAGCAGGCCAGCAAGGGGACAGTTGGGGATGAGCAGGCCAGTGGGGAGGGAAGGTAGAAGCGAGCTGGCCAGCAGGGGGCGCAGTTTGGGGTGATCAGGCTGGCAGGGGGGCATTTGGGGGCAAGCAGGCCGGCAGCAGGGCGGGGGGGGGGGGTCAGTTGGGAGCAAGCAGACCGGCAGGCAGAGTGGTTAGAGGCAATCAGTCAGGCAGGCAGGCAGGTGAGTGGTTAGGAGCCAGCAGTCCTGGATTGCGAGAGGGATGTCCGACTGCCGGTTTAGGCCCGATCCCTGTAAACTGGCAGTAGGACATCCTTCGAGGGGTCCCAAATTGGAGAGGGTGAAGGCCAGGCTGAGGAAACATACCCTCCCCCGTGCATGAATTTCGTGCACCGGGCCACTAGTCTATATATATAAAAACCTAAACGATGGTTACGACCAAATGACTGGAACAACTAGTCTATATATATAAAAGCCTAAACAATGGTTATGAACGAATGACTGGAATGACTAGTCACAATGACATGCACTGACCACCAGGGGGCAGACGCTCAATGCAGGAGCTTCCCGCTGGTGGTCACTGTGCTCCCACAGCCAACCTCCTGTGGCTGGTGGCCAGCCAACCTCCCGCAGTCACTCACCCCCCCCCCCCCACCCCCGCCCGGGCTGGCCAACCTCCTGCAGCACACCTTCCAGTACCTGGCCCGGCCCCGATGGGCCCAAATCACGGGCAGGGCCGGCTGGCCAACCTCCCGTGGTCCCTCCCCCTGGCTGGCCCCGCTGGGCTGGCCAGGCTGAGGGACCCCACCCATGCACAAATTCATGCACTGGGCCTCTGGTTAACTGATAAGAGTGGCTCACAGTGCATAAACTGTTTATACATTAAAAGAAAACATTAAAGCATTATCTGTTAATAGGATCACAGCTGAAAGATAAGGAGATTGTTAGTTATCAATGCTAACGGGTTGCAATAATCTGGTCAATTGCTGTAGGTTTACAAAATGATTATTACTTTCAACTGTCTTGGATTTTCTGTGTATTTTGATGGTTCTGGACCAAGAATATTTGGGTTAGGACATTAATTTGTAATAATGCTTTAGGAATACTCTAGAATATCAGTAATTGTGTCATTTACACTGATGACCCATGATTAGTTATGAGGTGTGTCAAAAGTAATTTATCACTTGTAATAGTTAAGGTACTAAAGTTTCAGAATGATTTACTACTTTTTAAAAAATATTGGAACATATTTAAGATTCCTGTCACAAGCATTGAATTGGAGAAAAGGAGATGGAGATATAGCCATTATTCAGGTAGCATATCTCACATAGCAATGTCATTAATGTTATGACATAAGGAAAAAAATATTGAGAACATTGCTATATAGGGATAAATCAAAGTTACTACAGACAGTTAATTTACAGGATGTATAAGAGTCTGTGATAGAGTAATGTTTATTGATAAATACATAGTTTCTGATGTTATGTTCTATTAACATGTATATTTACATTTTTGTATTTTATATAGCTATCCAGGTAGTGGAAAATCATTGGATTATTTTCTCCCACCTGCTCCATTGGTTTCAGAAATTCCAGATACTCAGGCATTGGAAGAAGAAATAGAAAGTCATAAACTGTTAGGTAAATTATCACTTATCTGTTATAAAGCCAAACCCATGCAGCTCATGTCAATGTAAGAACAATTTAGTAACACTTTAATTCCTTTTATTTTTAATGGAATAAAATGAAAGTTAGAGGCTTCTCTTATTCAGATCAGTGTTCTTATTCAAATCTAAAAATCTAAAATAGTGGTTCTCAACCTTCCTATTGCCGCGACCCTTTAATACAGCTCCTCATGTTGTGGTGTCCCCCAACCATAAAATTATTTTCATTGCTACTTCATAACTGTCATTTTGCTACTGTTATGAATTGTAATATAAATATCTGATATGCAGGATATATTTTCATTGTTACAAATTGAACACAATTAAAGCATAGTGATTAATCACAAGAACAGTATGTAATTATATATGTGTTTTCCGATGGTCTTAGGTGACCCCTGTGAAAGGGTCGTTCGACCCCAAAGGGGTTGCGACCCACAGGTTGAGAACCGCTGATCTAAAACATTTTCCTTCTCTATATATACTTATACTTACATATACATATCACATGCACACAATATACTATCACATATACGCATTCTGTTGTTCTGTGAATTTTGTTTCCTCTTACCATTAAAACTATCATTGCTCTTTAGTTTTCACCTTGCCCTTTACTAAAAGTAGGATCCTCTGGTTTAAGGAAACAGATTTATTGAGTGAAAACAACAAGAGGCAGATGATCATATGTAGTTTGATACTATCATTTTGTAAAGCTAAAAACCAAGCACACTCAAATAGTATATGTGATCTAATGTAATATTGTTGGCAAAATTTTCATTTTTAAATTGGGCGGTAGGTTCATGCATTTATATTTTATATATATTTATAAGTGCAAACATATGTACTATTGCATGTACCAAATAATATACAGACTATACAATATATATACCATAGTGCATATATATGTGGACATATATATTTGTGTGTGCGTGTGTGTGTATGTATGTGTGTGTGTATATGTGTGTGTGTGTGTGTACATATATATAAATTCAAACCCTACTAAAGCCTCCAAACTCCTCCCAAACCTCCCAAAGATGCTTGTAAAGTCTCTGTAAAGAAACCTACAATTTTGTAACCCTAATGAAAGTATTCCTTTATCTTAATTTTTAGAGGCAACATTATAAACTTAAAAGCATTGTATCATGTATTTTATTACTGAATCATAGTAACATTTTATATGGTTGGTCATTATATTTCTGTGTGTAAATTGTTTATGTAAGTTTTGAATCTTTATAATTATATCATTTGAAGTAGATAAAATACTTAAATACTACAAATATGGTTATTTCTATGGGTCATGGATTAAACCTATTTTATAATATTCTATAGATTTTGTATAAATTTCAAATTTAATTTAAAGAATTCTTAATTTCTGTGGGCCCTTCAGTGATATGATATACTGTTAAGTGACAGTCACCTATATTTCAAAACCTCACATAATATATCTGATTATCTTCTTATTGTACTAATACTTCTTTTTGCTTTCATATTTACCTAGTAAACCCTTTTGAAAATTTTTATTAAATTTTTCATCATGCTTTTGAAATTTTATTTTCATGGAGAACATGTAATAATCAATACATTCCATTTTTGTAGGTGTGGAAAAGAGGCAAACAATGTTAACATCAAATTTAAAGAAAACTAATGAAAACACAAATTATATTTCACCAATGCAAAAATTCCAGTTTGCCTTTTTCTCTAATAAGTCTGAAGAAGATGATCTAAATTTAGGAGGGACAGGCAACAATGGCTTATTGCATGTTTCTGGCAAGCTGACATATGGTTCTCAGAAATTCAGAAATCACATTGGCACTGACATAGCACCTGAGAAAAATATTCAAGATGATACAAAATTAGTTAATTTTGCAGAAGAAAAAGGAGAGAGCACATCAGCCTTCAGAAAAAGGTAATTAAATGAAATAAATAATATTCAGTGATAAAGTTGAATAGTATATGTATGTATATGTCCAAAAGTATGAAATATGGTAGAATTTGAATGAGAAAAACATCAACAACAATAGAGTCTATTATGTACCACACACTCCATTAACTGTGGGATTCTAGTGATAGGTTCTTGTCTTAGGAGAACTTACAACTTAATAGGGGAAAAGACTGATAGTAAATAACTAAATAAATTAGTACGACAGTTATTTTTGCTGAAGTATATGGTTAAATTAGAGGTTCTCAAACTTTTTGTTATTAGAACTCCTTTACACTTAAAAATTATTGAGGATTTTCAAATAACTTTTGTTTATTTGGGTTATTTTTAATATTTAAGTATTAGTGTTTAACCATATTAGAAATTAAAACAAAAATTTGAAAAATATTTATTTACTAATACATTTAAAAATAATAAACATATTTGTTAAATTAAACAGTATATTTTTATTAAAAATAATTATTTTCTGAAACAAAAAATAATTCCATGAAGAAGAGTGATATTATTTTATGATTTTGCAAATGTTTTACATTTCTAACTCATAAAAGATACTTGGGTTCTCATATATGATTTTGCTTCAGTCTGTTGTAATATCACATGACTTGGAGCCCCTGGAAAACTCCATGTTAACTAGCAAGAATAAGAGAGAAAAAGGCAAATAATGCCTTAGTAGTATTATGAAAATAGTTTTGATTTTATGAACTCCTTGAAATAGTCTCCACCATCCTTTGAGAACTGCTGTTAGAGCATATAGAATGGGTCCTAATCTGCTCTGGACTGTCAGGGAAGGCTTTCCTGAAGAAATGGTATTTAAGTTTAACTTTAAGGAGGAAAGGAATAAAACTAAGTGCAAATAAAGGAGAGTGTTCCATGCAGAAGGAATAGTATGTACAAAAGACCTAAGGTGGCATAGAGCTTGGCCTATTCTTAAAAAATTTCCTTAGTTTGCAGGGGTGGGAACATCTGGCCTGCAGGCCTTATAAGGTCCGGAAATCATTTGGTCTGGCCTGACCAAGGCATTAGGGGTGAGTTAATTAAATGTGTGACCAAATAGAGCAGGCTAGTTTTTAAATTGATAATTTTGTATGGCCCTCGAATGATGTTTTATTTATTTATTTATTTAAAATATATTTTATTGATTTTTTTACAGAGAGGAAGGGAGAGGGATAGAGAGTTAGAAACATCGATGAGAAACATCCATCAGCTGCCTCCTGCACGCCCCCTACTGGGGATGTGCCCGCAACCCAGGTACATGCCCTTGACCGGAATCGAACCTGGGACCCTTCAGTCCGCAGGCCGATGCTCTATCCACTGAGCCAAACCGGTCAGGGCCGAATGATGTTTTAAATATCCAAAAGGCCCTTGGCAGGAAAGGTTCCCCTCCCCTATTATAAAGAGAGAAAGCTGAGAGGTTAGATACAGAGGGGCCAAGTCATTCAGAGTCTTATAGGCCAGGGTAACATTTAATTCTTTTCCTTAAGGCAGTGTTTCTTAAACTGTGGCCCGTGGATCTATTGCATCAGAATCACCTAGAGTGCTCATTAAAATTTGGATTCCTGGGTCGTAACTTGGACTTTCTGAATCACAGTCTATATGAACATGGGGATGACACCAACAAACCATTATTTTCAACTCATTTTCTAAATGATGGTTACACACAGTAAAATTTGAGAACCATTGTTCTAGGTCCTGGGTTTTCAGCTGAGGAGTAAAGTTAGATTTCTCTTTTTATTTAAAGTCCATTTTGGCCCCAGTATGATGAATTAGAAGGGAGCTGGAATACATTCAGAAGGGCCATTTAGAAGGTTATTTTATCAGTCTAGGTAAGAGAATGGTAACCTGACCTAGGATTGTGGTAGCAGGAATGAGAGAGTTGACAGTTATTTAGAAGATAGAATCCCATAGGACTTAAATAATTATTGGACATGAGACCGAACTTCTAGGTTTCTGGCTTGAGCCAGAATGATTAAGGATGGTAGTGCCCTTTCGTGATATAGAAAACTATCAAGTAGGAACAGGTTTGGGGAAAGATGATGAGTGCAGATTTGGACATTTCATTTTAGGTACTTAAAAAATTGTCCAGATAGGATATGTGCATTTATGATTCAGAAGAGATCTAGTTGGGAGTTTTTGTTTTCTCTATGACATAAGTGATGAGGTCATCTGTAGAGTTTGAGGGGGAAAAGTAGAGGTATTGAACAAGTATGAGAAGGATGGAAAAATTATGGAGAATGGGAAAGCTCTAATTCGAATAATGGTAGCATTTTTGGACACTGTAAATGGCCCAGTTGAGATTGGTGTCTATGAATATTTTGGAACAGCTCTATTAAGATCTAATTAACTTGAAGTGTACAATTCATGGTTTTTAGAATATTCAGAGTTGTGGACCATCACTACTATCTAATTTTAATACATTGTTTTTCCCCCAGGGGAAATCTATACTCATTAACAGTTACTCCCCATTCTTCTCCCTGACCCAGCCCCTGCAACCACTAATATACGTGTGTGTGGTTTATTTTCAAAGATGTTTTTATTGATTTCAAAGAGGAAGAGAGAGGGAGAGAGAGATAGAAACATCAGTGATGAGAGAGAATTATTGATTGGCTGCCTTCTGCATGCCCCCTACTGGGGATCAGGACAGCAACCCAAGTATATACCCTGGCCAGGAATCGAACCATGACCTCCTAGTTCATGGGTCGATACGCAACCACTGAGCCAATATATGAGGGTTTCAGTTTCTCCACATCCTTGCTAGCCCTTGTTATTGTCTGTCTTTTTATTATAGTGGGTGTGAAGAAGTGGTATCTCATTGTGGTTTTGATTTGTATTTCCCTAATGACTAATGATGTTGGGCATCTTTTTATGTGATTATTGGCTCTTGGTGTATCTTCTTGGGGCAATGTCTACCCAAATCCTTTGCCTGTTTTTTAATTGGGTTATTTGTCTTTTTATTTTTATATATTTATCTTTTTATCCTCACCTGAGGATATGTGTGTGTGTGTGTGTTATTGATTTGTAAAAAGAGAGGGAGGGAGAGAGAGAGAAACATCAGTGTGAGAGAGAAACATCGATCTTTTGCCCTCTGTACATACTCTACCTGCAACCTAGGTATGTGCCCTGATCAGAAATCGAACCCACAGCCTTTTGGTGTATGGGATGACGCTCCAACCAACTGAGCCACTTGGCCAGGGTTATTTGTCTTTTTATTGTGTTTTCAGAGTTCTTTATATATTCTGGATAAAAGTCCCTTATCAACTATATGATTTGCAAATATTTTCTCCCATTGTGAATGTTGTTTTTCACTTTTTTTATGGTGTCTTTAGCAGTACAAAAGTTTTAATTTTGATGAAACCCAATTTTTGTTGTTATTGCTTGGGCTTTTGGTGTCATATCTAAGAAACCATTGCCTAATCTAGGGTTGCGAAGAATTACTCCTACTTTTCTTCTCAGCATTTTATCTCTTACATTGAGGTTTCTGATCCATTTTGAGTTAATTTTTTTAAAAGTATGGTGCAAGGTAAGAGTCCAACTTCATTTTTTTTTTTTTGCATGTAGATGTCCAGTTGTTCCAGCACCATTTGTTGAAAACTAACAAATAAACAAACAAACAAATACACACTAATTTTTCTCCTTTGAATGTAATGGCACCCTCATTGACAATCAATTTACTATGAATGTAAGGTATGGAGGTTTTCTGACACCAGCGAATTCTCTGATTTGAATGGATAACCAATAATTCAGTTTTTACACTAACTCCCAGAGTCAGTGTCAGATTGCACAGGTTAATGGCTTAGTCCTACAAGACTGCCCCCCTGCAGATCCCTGCCACAAATAGGGTGCCAGGTTACCCACAATTCTGCCTTGCAGACTACAAATTTGGGAGTTCCTATGACTGTACATTATGTTTGATAATTTGCTAGAATGATTCACAGAATTCAGGAAAACATTTTACTTACATTTATCAGTTCATTATAAAGGATCCAACTTAGGAACAGCCAAATGAAAGAGATGCAAGGTATGGAGAGGGAGGGCACACTCAGCCTCCATGCCCTTTCTAAGTGTGTTACCCTTTCAGTACCTAGATGTGTTCATCAATCCAGAAGCTCTCAGAACCCCCTGTTATTTAGGGGTATTTCAAATCATGGCAGTTTCATTATTAAATCATTGGCCATTGGTGATCGAACTCAGTCTCCAGCCCCTTTCCCCTCCTTGAATGTCAGCAGTGGGGCTAAAAGTTTCAAACCTGTAATCAAGATTTTGTCTTTCTGGCATCATCCCCATCCTGAAACCATCTAGGGGCCCTAGAAGAGTCACTTCATTAGCATAAACTCAGATATGATTGAAAGGGCCTTCTTATAAATAGTGAAAGATGCTTCTATCACTTCTACCACACAGGAAATTCCTCTGTGCCAGGAGCTAGGAAAAAAGACCAAATTTATATTTCCTATTATACCACAAAAAGGTTTATTTCTGAACTCTCAATTCTGTACCATTGATTAATATTTCTGTACTTATGCCTGACATAAGGATATATCTCATACTGGCATATCCCACATGTTTTAATTGCTGTAGCTTTGTAGTAAGGTTTTAAATTAGTAAGTGGTGAGTCCTCCAACTTTATTCCTTTTTTCATGATTGTTTTTGGCTATTCTTGGTTCTTTGCATTTTCATATGAATTTTAGGATAAATTTCTGCAAAGAAGCCAGCTGGGATTTTGATAGGTATTGTATTGAATCTGAAGATCAACTTGAGTAGTATTGCTATCTTAATAACAGTAAGTCTTCCAATCTATCAACATGGGATATCTTTCCATTTATTTAAATTTTTAAAATTTTTTCAATGATGTTTTATGGACGAGTCTTATACTTATTTTGTTAAATTTATTCCCAAGTATTTATTGTTTTTTATGCTTTTATAAATTTGGATTCCGTACTACTCTACTAGTCACATAGCTAGTCCTGATTTGAAATAGGAAACTACAGAAAGATGTGAATACCAGGAGACAAGGATCATTGGGGCTATCTCAGAGACTGGCTACCACAAATAGATTTATCTGAGTTTTAGGAAAGTGAAAATACATAATTCAGAGGTAAACTTAACAAATTATGTTTTAGGAGAATGATTAATTTTTCTGTTTAAATAAACCATAATTTACAGGTATTTTTAAAGGAACCAATTTTATGATAGTTTTTCACATGCACACATGTTTTCTTTTTTCTTTTTTTGTTTTTTTGCAGATTATTTAAAATATCTGACAATATACATGGGAGTGCTTATTCTAGTGACAGTGGAAACTTGGATTCTCATGTTGGCTCAGGGAAAATTGCCCAAACAGAAATGAACAAAGGGAAACCCTGGAAATGTAGCAATAGTAAGCAGAAACCTCAATATTCAGATGTTAACATGTTTACAGCAAGTGATGCTTTTTCTGCTTCTGAAATCAGAGAAGTCATAATGAAAGCACCATCTTTTTCAGTTGCATCCCAGCCTCATGAAGCTCAAGGTAATTCCTTGCTTTTTCACTTGGTTTATAAAAGTACAAACTAGTCTATATTTCTTAGCATAGGGAAGAATACAAAAATATAGTAAATTTGAATAGGGTAACACTCTTTGTGCAATTGCTGCATTTTCTAATTATATTGCATTATATTCTAAACTGTGATATAGTATTTTTAGCTGTGCTGTCAATAAAAGGTTATGCACATTTTATTGAAACAGTTTTTATGAGAAAGGTTAAAAAATATCTATATACACATGTAGGATTTTCATTTTAGGGGTAACAGGAAATGATTTAGATTCGTTGAAGGCTGTCACAGAAATTCGTATCCTTTAACTTATTTTAGTACGGTAGCTTTTATTTGAAATCATAATTTTTAAACACTGTGTTTCATTGTGTCTCTGTTTATTTTGGTTGACAAAGAAAAAGAGGGAAAAGTGAATATTTTGGGTCATGTAAGAGACCCAGTGTGCGTGATAGTGCTATTCAAAGTGTGGTTTGCAGTCTGATGCCAGTTTGTAAACTGCTTGTTACCAGTCTGGGACAAGATAAGTACAGAAATGAGTTTGTATTATTGGATGAACTCTGAGCATATTTACTTACAAATTGATATAATTTCTTATATTTTAGGAAGGAAAACATATTGGGATCAATATGGGAAGGAGAAAAATGAATGAGAATGGGGCATACAGTGGATTGGGCACATTTTTACAAATCTAGCATTTTTTGAAAGAACCTAATTAATGGTTTACACTTATAATCTGGTTTACATATTTAGAGTGCATATGTATGTTCTGGAGATAACATCTTTTTTTTTTTTTTTTTTTTGCTTCTTTGATACCCTGTGTTATGTCTATAAGAGTGTACTTACTCTATTTTATTATAATTTATTAGCTGTTTTTATGACTACTTCCCTATGATCTATGGACTCTATGAAGGCAAGGACCTTATTTATCTTCCTATCTCCAAATATATACATACTTTGAGTAAATGTATACATACTTTGAATAAATATAAAGGCAGTGTTTATTAAAATACATTTCATTTTCAAAATTGAGTTATCAGCTGTTAAAGTATGTATACATTTTTGGGGGGCAGGGGGGACACCCTATACTTGAAAGGCCGATTAAGTAACAAAGATGTTCTTGCAAAAGTGTATCCACGAGCAAGGATGGGTGAGGGTAAAAGTGTGGAATGTGTTTGGAAAGAACAAGCATTCCAGTTTGGCTGAAATGAAAGTTATGATTAAGTCAGTAGTAGGAAATAATGTTGGATAAGTATCTTAGGATCAGAAAATTTACTGCCATGAATACCAAGGTCAAAAGTTTTTGTTTTTATTTTTAATAAATTTATTAAGCAATGAGGAGAAACCATGCAGAATTTTTGAGCAAGTTAAGCTATATATCATCAAAATTGTGCTTTAGGAGTACAGAATTAGTGACTCAAAAGCTGGGGAAAGGCACTTAAAATCCACAAAAAGTTATGATCTAATTGTCAAAACAGAAAGTAAATTCCAGATTGAAGGAGAAAATGGCAGAGGTATAAACGGACGTGTCCTGTGCCTTGTCCTGGAGCAGATAAGGGTGAGCAGCTGAAATGGGTAACATACAGCCTGAATAGGCAGAGGATTTTCAGCTGAGAGACTGTCTGAAGCTGGGAAAGACCGAGAACTCCCAGAAAAAAAAAGGACGGTTGGAGACTGCGGCTGAAACCTCTCTCAGTGCGCCAGCTCAGCAGCGGAGACTGTGCCATCTTGAGTAGCTGTTGCCGGCCTCCAGAGATCATCTTCTAACCTGGAAACAGAGGATCTCAAGCAGCGTGACTGCGTGAACTCAGTCGAGCACTGCTTCTTCTCACGGAAAGGTTAGACTTCCCCTAAAGGTGCAGTTTGCAGTTCAGGTTGGAGAGAGGACCGAGCTCGTGCGCGCGCAGGGCGAAATCTGTGCCCCACAGAGTCCGCGGCCGTTGGGACCAGTGTGACCCACGAGTGGGGAAGGGGCCCCACAGGGCTGCTGGCGGAAGGGAATGCTAAAAATAAGCCCATAGCTGGACTGGATGTAAAAAAGCAGCCTTGGACTTTGCCAGTGCCCCGACTGCTTGGTGCCAGGGGCGAGTGGGCGCGCGGAGACTGTGCGCAGACCTGGAAGGTGGAGGCTTGCGAATTTACACAGAGCATCAGGCTCTTGTTACAGTTCCCCTTAGATCCGTGCATTTGATTATTAAACCCAGTGCATGGGATTCCCCATGATCAAAAAGATCATACACCATGACCAAGTAGGATTTATCCCAGGGATGCAAGGATGGTACAATATCCGCAAATCAATAAATGTGATACATCACATAAACAAATTGAAAGAAAAAAACCACATAGTCGTATCAATTGATGCAGAGAAAGCATTTGACAAAATCCAACACCCTTTCTTGATAAAAACTCTCAGCAAGATAGGAATTGAGGGATCATACCTCAACATAATAAAAGCCATATATGACAAACCCACAGCCAACATCATACTCAATGGGCAAAAACTAAAACCATTCCCCCTAAAAACAGGAACAAGACAGGGAAACCCCCTCTCACCACTCCTGTTCAACATAGTACTGGAAGTACTAGCTGTTGCGATCAGACAAGAAGAAGAAATAAAAGGCATCCAGATTGGAAAAGTAGAAGTAAAACTGTCCTTATTTGCAGATGACATGATCCTGTACATACAGAACCCTAAAGACTCCATCAAAAAATTATTAGACTTAATAAATGAATTCGACAATGTAGCAGGATACAAAATTAATGCTAAGAAATCCATGGCATTTCTTTACACCAATAGTGAACTTACAGAAAGTGATACTACAGAAGCAATCCCATTTACCATTGCACCAAAAAAATTAAGCTACCTAGGAATAAACTTAACTAAGGAGGTAAAAGACTTATATGCCAAAAACTACAGGACACTGAAAAAAGAGGTAGAGGAAGACATAAACAGATGGAAGAATATACCGTGTTCATGGATTGGTAGAATCAACATCATCAAAATGTCCATACTACCCAAAGCAATTTATAGATTCAATGCAATCCCCATTAAATTACCAATGGCATATTTCACAAATCTAGAACGAACTCTCCAAAAATTCATCTGGAATAAAAAAAGACCCCGAATAGCTGCAGCAATCCTGAGAAAGAACAAAGTAGGTGGGATCTCAGTACCAGATATCAAACTGTATTACAAAGCCACTGTTCTTAAAACAGCTTGGTACTGGCACAAGAACAGACATATAGATCAATGGAATAGAATAGAGAACCCAGAAATCGACCCAAACCACTATGCCCAATTAATATTCGACAAAGGAGGCAAGAGCATACAATGGAGTCAAGACAGTCTCTTCAATAAATGGTGTTGAGAAAATTGGACAGATACATGCAAAAAGATGAAACTAAACCACCAACTCACACCATACACAAAAATAAGCTCAAAATGGATAAAAGACTTAAACGTAAGACGGGAAACCATAAAAATACTAGAGGAATCCACAGGCAGCGAAATCGCAAACATATGCCGAAGGAATTTCTTTTCTGATAATGCTCCTAGGGCAATGGAAACTAAAGAGAAAATAAACAAATGGGACTACATCAAAATAAAAAGCTTTTGCACAGCAAAGGAAACCATCAACAAAACAACAAGAAGACCCACTGCATGGGAGAACATATTTGCCAATGATACCACCGATAAGAGTTTAATTTCCAACATTTTCAGGGATCTCATGAAACTTAACAAAAGGAAGATAAACAATCCAATAAAAAAATGGGCAAAGGACCTAGATAGACACTTTTCGAAAGAGGACATACAGAAGGCCGAAAGACATATGAAAACATGCTCAAAGTCACTAATTATACGAGACATGCAAATCAAAACGACAATGCGTTATCATCTCACACCTGTCAGAATGGCTATCATCAACAAATCAACAAACAACAAGTGTTGGAGAGGATGTGGAGAAAAAGGAACCCTTTTGCACTGCTGGTGGGAATGCAGACTGGTGCAGCCACTGTGGAAAACAGTATGGAGCTTCCTCAAAAAACTAAAAATGGAACTCCCATTTGACCCAGTGATCCCACTACTAGGAATATATTCCAAGAAACCAGAAACGCCAATCAGAAAGGATATATGCACCCCTATGTTCATAGCAGCACAATTCACCATAGCTAAGATTTAGAAACAGCCTAAGTGCCCATCAGCAGATGAATGGATTAGAAAACTGGTACATATACACAATGGAATACTATGCTGCGGTAAAAAAAAAAGGAACTCTTGCCTTTTGCAACAGCATGGGTGGAACTGGAGAGCATTATGCTAAGTGAAATAAGCCAGTCAGAGAAAGGTAAATACCACATGATCTCACTCATTTGTGGATTATAGAGAACAACATAGACTGATGAAAAGGGACAGACCCAAAGACTGAGAAACAGCAATCAGGCTATCAATCCCCAGAAGGAAAGTAGGGGAGGGCGGGGGTAAGGGGAAGAGATCAACCGAAGGACTTGTATACATGTATATAAGCCAAACCAATGGACATGGACAACAGGGGAATGGGAGCATGAGTGTGCGGGGCGGGGCGGGGGGGTGAGGGGGAGGTTGGGGGTTAATGTGGGGGATGAGGACACATTTGTAATACCTTAACTAATTAAAAAAAAAAAAAAGAAAGAAAGTAAATTCCAGCTATTGGGCAGTTGAGCTAGAGAAATCTAGGGGAGAGTGATTCTAATTCTGGGTACTCTGAACATTGAGATAATTCTCAATTGTGGTTAGAAAATACTTGCCTGGCCCTACCCAGTTTTGCTCAGTGGATAGAGCATAGGCCCATGGACTGAAGGTTCTCAGTTTGATTCCTGTCAAGAGCATACCTTGGTTATAGGCTCCATCCCTACTCTGTCAGGGCGCATACGGGAGGCAACCAGTCCATATGTCTCTCTCACAGTGATGTTTCTCTCTCTCTGTCTCTCCCTATCCCTTCCATTCTCTAAAAATCAGTAGAAAAAAATACCCTCTGGTGAGGATTAACCAAAATTAAAAAATAAAATACTTGCCTAATCCCTTGTGAAAAGTTTCGTCCAATGCAGATAACTGAACTGTGTTAGAATGGAGGAGGGAATGACATAACCGGTTTGGCTCAGTGAATAGAGCATCGGCCTGCGGACTGAAAGGTCCCAGGTTCGATTCCGGTCAAGGGCATGTGCCTTGGTTGCGGGCACATCCCCAGTAGGGGGTGTGCAGGAGGCAGCTGATCGATGTTTCTCTCATCGGTGTTTCTAGCTCTCTATCTCTCTCCCTTCCTCCCTGTATTTTTTTTTATGTATTTTATTAAAAAAATTAATAAAATAAAAAAAAAGAATGGAGGAGGGAACAATAAGAGGGTTACATATGATGATGTAATAACTTCAGACATAGCCAGCTTTTAGTGCTTCTGTTCAGTGTGTGGTCTCATTCCTGTTGTGCTTCCTTCTCTAAGGTGATCTAAATAGGGTGGGAACATAGGAAAATAGGTTAGCATTAAACACTTGAAGTTGGTTTTATTGTCTGTGTGATGGAAAATTCTTCCTATCCCTTACTGGAACTTGCCATAATATGACAATAACTTTTGGAGAATTTTAGAGATTTTTTTGGGGGGAGAACTAATTTAATATTAATAGTCAGTGTTAAAATTTTGACATTTAATTGTTTTCTTGCCCTTATTTTTTCTAATAAATACAGTATTCTTTTTCTTCTTCTTTTTCATGTTATATTAGTACTAGAGGCCTGGTGCATGAAATTCATGCAGGGGTTGTCCCTCAGCCCAACCTGCACCCTCTCCAATCTGGGAGCCCTCAGGGGATGTCCTACTGATTGCTTAGGCCTGTTCCCTGTGGTTCTCTGCTGTCTGCGGGGCCCACTTGGATGCTCCTGGGTCACCATGGCGATGGCCAAGCAGGCCCTGCTCTCAGCGGCTGCCTCTGGGACTGGAGGACTCCAGCAGGGCTGAGAGGACTGGGTGCCACCATCTTTGTGTTGGAGTGATGGTTAATTTGCATATTACTCTTTTATTAGATAGTACTAGAGGCCTGGTACACAAAAATTTGTGCACTCGGGGGGAGGAGGGTCCCTCAGCCTGGCCTGTGCCCTCTTGCAGTCTGGGACCCCTCAGGAGATAACGACCTGCTGGCTTAGGCCTGCTCCCGGGTGGCAGAGGGCAGGCCCAATCCCTAGGTACAGTCCCTGGTCGGGCTCAGAGCAGGGCTGATTGGGGAGTTGGGGCGCTGCCCCTGTCATGCACAGAGCAGGGCGGATCGGGAGGTTGCGATGCCACCCTCAGTCATGCTCAGGGTAGGGCCGATTGGGGGGTTGGGTCACCGCCCCCTCTAACACTTAAGGCAGGGTCGATGGGGAGGTTGCGGCGCCACCCCCTGTCTCGCACAGAGCAGGGCCAATCCGGGGATTGGGGTGCTGCCCCCTGTCAACCACAGAGCAGGGCCCATCAGGGGGTTGAGGAACTCCCCCCTGTCACTCACAGAGTAGGGCCGTTAGGGGATTTGGGGCACCGCCTCCAGTCACACACAGAGCAGGGCCAATTAGGGGGTTGGGCGCCGCACTCTGTCACACTCAGGGCAGGGCCGATGGGGAAGTTATGGCTCTACACCATCACACACAGAGCAGGGCCTGTGGGGGGTGGTTGGGGCTCCACCCTCTATCACCCACAGAGCAGGGCCAATCAGGGGGTTGGGCCGCTGCCACTGTCACACTCAGGGCAGGGCCAATGAGGAGGTTATGGCTCTACCCCGTCACACAAAGAGCAGGGCCCGTGGGGGGCGGGGGGAGTTGGAGTGCCGCACCCTGTCACACACAGAGCAGGGCCGATCAGGGGGTTGGGGTGCCGCACCCTGTCACACACAGCCACAGGGCGATCAGGGGGTTGGGGAGCTCCCTCCTATCAGGTACAGAGCAGGGCTGATCAGGGGGTTGGGGTGCCTTCCCCTGTAATGAACAGAGCAGGGCGGATAGGGAGGTTGTGGCCCTGCCCCCTGTCACACACAGAGCCGCAGGCCATCAGGGGGTTGGGCGCTGCCACCTGTCATGCTGATCCCGGTGCCGGGAGGCCTTGCAGCTCCGCTGATCCTGGTGCTGGGAGGCATATTACCCTTTTACTGTATAGGATAGAGGCCTGGTGCACGGGTGGGTGCTGGCTTGTTTGCCCTGAAGGGTGTCCTGGATCAGGGTTGGGGTCCCCACTGGGGTGCCTGGCCAGCCTGGATGAGGGGATGATGGCTGTTTGCTGCTGGTCACACACCCTTCAGGGTGGGGGTCCCCACTGGGGTGCCTGGCCAGTCTGGTTGAGGGTCTGAGGGCTGTTTTCAGGCTGGCGGGTGACTGAAGCTCCCAACCGCTCCCTTTTTTCTTTTTTTTTTCTTTTTTATTATGGGCCAGCTTTAGCTCTGAGGCTTGGCTCCAGCTCTTAGGCATCGGCTGCTGAAAGCAGGTATCTGGTTTGTTTGGGTTCTATAATCGAAACACTGTTTCAACTTCTGAGATCCCGGCTGGCTGAAAGCAGGTTTCTGGGGTTCTGTTTAGCTTCTATATTTGTAAGAATGTTTCAAACTGCAAGCTCAGAGGCCGGCAGTGGCAGGCGGGGAACGTTGGAGTCCTCCGTCACTGAAGCAAGCAAGCCTCATGTTCGCTTCAAGCTGCCTGGCTGCTGGCCACCATCTTGGCTCACAGTTAATTTGCATATCACCCTGATTAGTCAATGGGAAGGGTAGCGGAGGTATGGCTAATTACCATGTTTCTCTTTTATTATATAGGATAGCTGAAGTGATTCTATTGTTTAGGTCTCTGTTGATTAAGACTACTAGCTACTATCGTGTCCATTGTATTGTTCAAAAAGTTCTTTTGCTGTCAAGCTCTCTGAGTTGCTACACTTTATTGTTTCCAAGCATATCTATATATATAAAAGCCTAAGAGATAATATGACCTAATGACTGGAGCAACCAGAACGACCGCTTGACCAATCGCTAGATGCGCACTGACCAAATACTATAGGTACACCAGATCTATAGTATTTATTTATTTACTTATTTATTTTTAAATATATTTTATTGATTTTTTACAGAGAGGAAGGGAGAGAGATAGTTAGAAACATCGATGAGAGAGAAACATCGATCAGCTGCCTCCCGCACATCCCCCACTGGGAATATGCCCGCAACCCAGGTACATGCCCTTGACCGGAATCGAACCTGGGACCTTTCAGTCCGCAGGCCGATGCTCTATCCACTGAGCCAAACCGGTTTCGGCAGTATAGTATTTAAATTACAGTTGAGTCCAGCTGGTGTGGCTCAGTGGTTGAGTGTGGACCCATGAACCAGGAGGTTACAGTTCAATTCCCAGTCAGGGCATACGCCCCAGGTTGTAGGGTCAATCCCCAGTTGGGCAGAGGGGAGAGGGCATGCAGGAGGCAGACAATTGATGATTCTTTCTCATCATTAATGTTTCTATCTCTAGCTCTCCCTTCTCTCTGAAATCAATAGCAAAAACATACTTTAAAAAATAAAGTTGAATACTGAATACTATTGATGATAATTTTAGAGTTTGGTAATACAACTTATGTTCTGCTTCTTTTCCAATATTTTACTGTATTTGAATCCTCAGAACAATAGAAGTTTGGTCAGATTGATGTTGCCACAGTAATCTTGTCATTTTCAGTTCTGCAGACATTTTCCTACATGTAATAACATATAATGGCAGTGGCACTGCTGAGAGTTTGTTGAATGAAAGGAAAAATTTGATACCAAGTGTTGATAATGATGATAAACAATGTTAGTAGCTGAGTTTTCCCATGAATAGAAAACTGATTCTATATCTACTTGGAATTAGAGATTCATTTTTGTGATAGTGGAACTACCTAATGAGAGAAAAACCAGCATGATGGCCCACATGTGGGCTTGTTACAAATAAATATTTTATAGGAAGAGACATCTTTTGAGGAAAAATGAGATTCCTTCAAAAGCTGATGGATTAACAAATTCAAAATTACATTTTGTTTTGGCACAAATATTCTGACACTCTGCAAAACTGAAAGTAAAATGAAAATTTGTAAATTATTTGCTTGACCTAATAAATGCAAATCGATATTAATTGGCTGCTTACTATGTGCCAGGCACTGTTCAGGTATTTGGAATATGTCAGTTAAGAAAACCAACAATGAATCATTGTCCTTAAGGACTTAACTTTCTTTGGAGAGAGGATAGATTTGAACAATTGTAAGTGTATAAATAAGTCATATAGTATTTTAGAAGGTGATGAGTAATAGGGAGAAAGGAAAAAGTGGAGGAGAGTAAAGATGATTAACTTGGGAATGCTGGGATCAGGGATTCAGGATTATAATTATACTAGAAGCCCAGTGCACAGATTCGTGCACCAGTGGAGCCCCTCAGCCTGGCCTGTGGGGATTGGCTGAAACTGGCAGTCCTACATCCCCCAAGGGATGTAGTAGTATCCAAAGTGGCAGGCAGCCAGGGAGGAGCCCAAGCCTGGGCCAGGTGTGCCACTCCCGCTCACCCCAGCCTCCCTGCTCCAGCCTCTGCCACTGCTTGGTAGGCTCTCTGCCACTCCGCTGCCGTCTTCATGCGCCCGTCCTGGGTGATACCGGCACACCCATGATCAAGAAGCAGCTGCAGACTCATGCCCAGTCAGTCCCAATGCCAGTCCCCATCCTGGTCCCAGTCTGGATGGGGGAGGGTCCTGCAGGGGGAGTGTCCGAGGGAGAGGCTCATACTGCCACAGCTGCACTTGCCAGCCATGAGCCTGGTGTCTGGTGCCGTTGGTCAGCTGAGCGGCGCTCCCACTGTGGGAGCACACTGACCATCAGAGGGCAGCTCCTGCATTGAGCATCTGCCCCCTGGTGGTCAGTGTGTGTCATAGCTACTTGTCGACCAGTTGAGTGGTTGACCAGTCGCTTAGGCTTTTATATATGTATATGTATATGTATATGTATATGTATATGTATATGTATATGTATATGTATAGACTAGAGGACTGGTGCATGAAATTCGTGCACTCTGGGGGTCTCTCAGCTGGGCCTGCACCCTCTCGCATTCTGGGAGCCCTAGGGGGATGTCCAACTGATGGCCAGCAGTCAGACATCCTTAGCACTGCCACGGAGGCAGGAGAGACTCCTGCCACCACCGCTGCACTCACCAGCCATGAGCCTGGCTTCTGGCTGAGCGGTGCTCCCCCTGTGGGATCAGGCCAAAACCATCTCTCCAACATTCCCCAAGGGGTCCTGGATTGTGAGAGGGTACAGACCAGGCCGAGGGACCGCACCGGTGCATGATCAGGGCCGGGGAGTAAATCTGAAGAACTTAGCATAAATCTAATTAGTTCTGAATATGGTAAGTTCATTGAAGGAATGAAGACATGAATGTAAAGAATATGATATCATTTAAAAATTATTGCCTTTACTCTGTAACAAAACAATATATGTAAATGATATTATATAAAAATAATTGATTTAAGTAACATGAATCAAAGGAACTTTTATGTATTTAGATAAGTAAATGATAGCATGGACTAGAATAACAAAATTAAATTTTTTATCTGTTCATTTATACACATTTTATTTTCTAAGATAGGTAAATATCAATTATTTTTGGAACATTTTTTTATTTTTATGCTCATGAATAAATTTTCACTTTTAAACTTTTCTTCTTTGCATTTTTTATTCCTGGACTTATTAGACCTTTTAGTTCAAAAGGTATAAAAGTATAAGAGATATAAGAACAAATAAGTGATCTCATATATGGATTTATATTACTTAAACTAGAGGCCCAGTGCACAAAATTCATACACTTGGCGGGGGGGGAGGTGGTCCCTCAGCCTGGCCTGTGCTCTCTTGAAGTCTGGGAGCCCTCGGGGGATGTCTGACTGACGGCTTAGGCCTTCTCCCCTCTGGGAGAGCAGGCCTAAGTCATCAGTCAGACATGCTTAGAGCTGCTATGGAGGTTGGAGAGGCTCCCGCCACCACCGCTGTGCTCACCAGCTGTGAGCCCGGCTTCTGGCTGAGCAGTGTTCCCCTTGTGGGAGTGCACTGACTAGCAGGGGGCAGCTCCTGCATTGAGCATCTGCCCCCTGGTGGTCAGTGCATGTCATAGTGACTGGCCGTTCTACTGTTGGGCCGAAACTAGCTCTCTGACATCCCCAGAGGGGTCTCGGATTGCGAGAGGGCACAGACCAGGCTGAGGGACCCCACTGGTGCACGATCAGGGCTGGGGAGGGATGCAGGAGGTTAGCCAGCCAGGAAGGGACCATGGGAGGGCTCTAGGGTGTGTCCGCCTGTCTCGCTCAGTCCCGATCAGCTGGACCCCAGCAGCAAACTAACCTACCGATCAGAGCGTCTGCTCCCTGGTGGTCAGTGCACATCATAGCAAGTAGTTGAGAGGTCTTAGCATATCATTAGCATATTACACTTTGATTGGTTGAACTGCCGACCAGTCAACCGGACACTTAGCATATTAGGCTTTTATTATATAGGATAGATATAGTAATTAGGGTAGGTCTTTCTGAGAAGGTGAGATGTAAGCAATAGAAGGAAGTGAAACAGCCAAGGAAATATGAAAGAAAGAACAGTCTGGACAATAGACTGGCTAATGTTTTTGAAGACCAGAAAAGAATTCAATATATGTAGAGATTAGTCAAGCAGGACATGAGGTCAGAAACACAAAGGTGGAGGTGAGGAGGCAAGATTTTGTAGGGTTTTGTAGCCATACAGTTTGAAAGAAAGGGGGGAATTTGAGCAGAGAAGTAATATGCTCTTATTTAACTTTTAACAGGAACACATCACAATCCAGCAGTTTTTGTATGTCTTCATAAAAACACAATTGTTTAAATAACAATGTATTTGTGTTATGATTAGAAGCTAGAACCTCAGGCAGCAGCTGAGAAAGTATGCAATTATATTCCTTCCAGGGAGAAACTGAAGATGAGCTTGTCCCTTCTGTATTGAGCTTGGATGTGTACCTGTGTGTGGGGGAGGGGACAGTGTTCCTGTGCCCATTTAAAAAGTACTTCTTTGCTATGGTCCTGTGGAACTGGTGAATGCAAGCTCTATTGGCTCACAGCGATGGGTGTTTCGGGGCCTGTCCTTCAGGTGGGAGTCTTAAAAATTGGTCACTAGATGTATGTTTTAAACCCCTTGCTCTTAAGGGAAAAGGTGGGAGTTGGGGGTTCTTTCCCACTTGTATGGTGCTGTGCTAGGGGTAGGATTTGTGGTAAGAGTTGTCTCAGCCTTTCCTTTCTATTTCAATTCATGTTTTCTCATTCGTCCAATGTATAGGAATCACTCAACTTGAAATTTCAGGATCTCTCTCAGAGGGAAATGTTCTGTGTGTAGGTGCAATCATACTTATTGCTTATAGGTGTGTATTTGGTGAATCTGTGGGAGGGGGAAATTCAGGAGCATACTTTGTTGCCATCTTGGTCCCTTCCTCTATATATGTTAATTCCTTTCTTATGATGTCAAAATAGCAAGTATTAATGGCTCATCATTAAATATTGTCAGTCAATATTAATTCAACTTAATTTTTAAATGAAAAGTAACCAATTTTTAAAATTCCCAAATATTTCCTTAATGTTATTCTAAGCGGCAAAATTTAGAAGTATTTTCAAAGAATTCCCATACTTCAACTATATACAGTCCAAAGCCTTTGATGATGTAAGTATTTTATTCTAATTATTTACTTATCTGCTTGTTCTTACTAGATTGTTTGCCCTCTAAGGGCAGGGACTAGATCACATTCATCTTTATGACCCCAGTGCCACACTCAGTGACATTAAAGGAGCTCAAAAAATGTTTGTTAAATGAATGCATGTGATTTTTATAGGAGGGTTGGTTTGTATTTATTAGATTTATGAAACTTCCTCTGGAAGCTAAAGAAATTATTTTCTTCTAGGTCTGGCATATTGCTTTGACAAATAAAACAAAATGGTAAATTTTTAATAGTTATTTTATGAGGGTGGTAACAATTTTAATAAATTTAAAGATGAAAATATTTGAGCTATTATTATTCCTTAGAGTCTTCCTATGGCATAGTTTCTAATAAATTGAGAATGGGAGTGAAAGATTCTATATATCCCATGATTGATCAAATTTTATATTTTAGCTTCTTTACACAGATAGGAATTTTGTGATTTGTGCTCCAACTGGTTCTGGGAAAACTGTAGTGTTTGAACTTGCAATAACAAGATTGTTAATGGAAGTACCATTGCCATGGTCAAACATTAAAATTGTTTACAGTAAGTATTAATAATTTTAAGAGTAATAATTATAATAATGAAAAACCAGTGAGGATAAAGTAAGAAATAAATTCAGATTCAACACATAGGCCTTAGTATTTGGTTTTCCATACTTTTCATAAAAACATACCACATTTCTGTCATCTGTTACATTAAATTCAAAATACATTTTCTCAGTTATACATAAAAAGTAATATTTGAATTGAGAATTTGGCCTTACACGTTTATTTTTAAAATATTTATATATTTTTTATTTCAAAGGGGAAGTGAGAGGGAGAGAGAGATAGAAACATCAATGATGAGAGAGAATCATTGATCAGCTGCCTCTTGTACACCCCCTACTAAGGATCTAGCCTGCAACCCCGGCATGTGCCCAGACCAAGAATCGAAGTGTGACCTCCTGGTTCATGGGTCGATGACGCTCAACCACTAAGCCACTGCAGCCAGGCTACATGTTTATTTTTAAAAAGATAGGCAAGATGAAGAAATAAAATTAAACATTTTGTAATTCTAGAAACTTCCACATGAACTCTTCTTTCTTAAGTATGTATATATATATATATATATATATATATATGGTAAATTTTTCATCAAAGTAATTTATGCACATGGTTAAAAAAATCAGTTATTACAAAAGGGATTTATAATGAAAAACAATAATCTCTTGTCCTGCCTCTCTTTACTCTTAGTTACAATTTCTTAAGCAGTCACTTCTTTTTCTATTTTCAGTTTTGTTTGGTGATTACGTTCATCACTCTAAGTGATATGCTTCTATTGTTAACTTTTAATTAATATGTATTAGATAGTGCCTAGATATGTTGTTTTTATCATAAATTTATTAACCAACATTTTTTGTGAAAATTTTAATGACATTCAAAATAAATACCTTATATTGTTTTAGTGGCACCAATAAAAGCACTGTGTAGTCAGCGTTTTGATGACTGGAAAGATAAGTTTGGACCAATAGGATTGAATTGTAAAGAACTCACTGGTGATACACTAATGGATGACCTATTTGAGATTCAGCATGCCCATATTATTATGACAACTCCAGTAGGTGTTATTTATACTTTATTATTTCCTTGGTTTATTAGAAAATATCTATTTCTCTTCATCAAGAAAAAAGTTAAAAGAAAAATACAAAGTAGAAGGACAAACATATTTGCATTATAAAAACAAACAAAAGATAATAGTATTCTGGGTGTATAAGGGATATTTACAAATTAATAAGCAGAAGACAACCAACCAAATAGGAAAAACAGACAAAAGATATGAATAGGCAATTTGTTATTGTGGATAATTTGTAAACATACTTATTGCTTATATTCTTCTATTCAAGTATTATGTGATGCAGAGGGAGGATCTTGCTAGAGCTTAAAAGAGGTAATTAGACTATAATTTTGAGTATTTTTGGTTAAACTTAAAAATAAATGGGGTCCATTTTTTAAATACTTGTATAACTGTCAAAATCCTTACAAATTTTAAAAATATTTTTCAGGATACTTATAAGATGTTAACTAAAACATTGCCAATTATTTGTCACATGTCAGTTTAAAAATTTTATTGATAGATCTTAATAACACTCATTATAATCCCTTGCATTAAACCACTTGCATCTTATCTCTAGGAGAAATGGGATAGCATGACTAGAAAATGGAGAGACAACTCTTTGGTTCAACTGGTTCGACTGTTTCTCATTGATGAGGTAGTGAACACATTATTCATTTTCAGAGATAAACATAAAAAGATGACTAGAATAAATAGATAGAAGCAAGATATTTCAACCAAACTATATGTTTGTTTTATGCCTTCAATTGGAAAATGCTTATTTTCTTAAAGAAGAGTGTTAATATTCTTTCACATTTTAATTGATTAGATTTCTATTTTTGTTGCTAATGATTTTTTCCTTGATTTCTTTCTTAGGTACATGTTGTAAAAGATGAAATTCGTGGGCCAACTCTTGAAGTTGTAGTCAGCAGAATGAAAACTGTGCAGTCTTTATCTCATACTTTAGAAAATACCAGCACTATTATTCCAATGAGATTTGTAGCTGTGTCTGCAACAATTCCAAATGCTGAGGATGTGAGTTAGAATTTTAGTTTGTAATATTTTTCATAACTAGTGAAATATTAAACATTTTAATCTTAGAAAAAAGTGAGGGTTTTTTTTGTTAAGCACCTAACCAATTAAATAGGAAAGTATGTTGTAGAAAGTGATGATTAGATTTCATAGGGAAGGCAGTATTAAGGCCATAAAATTTGGATGATTCTTTTTAATACAACATTTTTGGTACAAGTCTGTTGTTTACTAGTATCTAAAAGTCTTAGTTTTATGAGTTTCAAAAACATGTAATAACTTGGCTAATAATATGTTATGGTTGTTGTAACCAGTTGAATCCAGTTTTATAACAAAGTATGATGGGGAATAAAAATAATTGGTTAGATCAGTGGTCAGCAAACTACGACTCGCGAGCCACATGCGGCTCTTTGGCCCCTTGAGTGTGGCTCTTCCACAAAATACCATGTGCAGGTGCGCGCACACAGTGCGATTGAAACTTTGTGGCCCATGCGCAGAAGTTGGTATTTTGTGGAAGAGCCATGGTCAAGGGGCCGAAGAGCCGCATGTGGTTCACAAGCCACAGTTTGCCGACCACTGGGTTAGATGATTACCATCCACCTCCCCCAATTCTGTGTGCCTAGCATTGTGGTAAGATAAGCACTAATGATAGATGCAAAAGTGAAAAAATATAGACCCTGTCCTTGAGTATAATCTTATGGTTACTGGGGTATACAGACATGAAAATAAATAATTATATGCATTTTATACTTTCTATAATGTATATGTGGCCTATTTTTTCTTGATTTTTCTGCAAACTTGAAAAATAGTACAGTCTCACTGCTTTCTCACTCCTATTTACTTTTTAGCCCACTATAATGTGACTTTTTCCTCTTGCTACTTCTTAGAAATTGTTTTCACAAATAGCTGTTACAGTGCCTAATCCAATGGAAAATTTTAGCTTTAACTTGACACAATTAATCATTTTTGTTCTTAAAATGACAGCTTATTTTGTTCATATTCAAGAGAACGTGAACAAAATAAGCTGTTGATATAGAGAAAATTATATGTGTTTGTCTTTCCAGATGTATAGATGGAATCATAATATACATATGCTTTTTGATTTACATGTCACATACAAAAGTTTCCATGTCATTAGTTTTCTTTAATACAATTTTTGCAGTTTTATTATAATTTATCTAATGTTTTAATGTTGGAAGATTGTTTTCACGTTTTGCTATCATAAAAAGTGCTGAAATTAATGTATCTTTAAAAACATCATAAGTAAAATAACTAAGTCCAAGGATATATAAAACTGTAAGGACACAGTGCTTTCAATAAATGTTATACTCATTTACACTTCTACCTTCAGCCATTTCTCTGTATTCTAACACTGGACAGTATAATAATGAAATTATTATTACTTTTGAATAGTTGTCAAATTTCTTATTTAAAATGGTACTTTATTGAAAATTTTGATTTCTACTTTAGTAAATATTTTTAATATATTCTCAACTACTTTAAGTTCTCTTTTTGCAATTTGCTAGATTATGTCCTTTACCTTTTTTTTTTTCACAGTGGGATACTAAATTTTCCTTCTTGATTTTTAAGTTATTATTAAATATCAAAATCCTGTAATTTTTTTAAAAATATATTTTATTGATTTTTTACAGAGAGGAAGGGAGAAGGATAAAGAGTTAGAAACATCGATGAGAGAGAAACATCGATCACCTGCCTCCTGCACACTCCCTACTGGGTATGTGCCCACAACCAAGGTATATGCCCTTGACCGGAATCGAACCTGGGACCCTGGAGTCCGCAGGCCGATGCTCTATCCACTGAGCCAAACCAGTTAGGGCAAAAATCCTGTAATTTTTAAAGAAAGTTTTTACAAGTTAATTTGAGACAAACTGATGATACATGGCAGGGAGTAAGATCATAAATGCTACCAATATCATGTGATTCTTTTTTAAAAATATATTTTTTATTTATTTCAGAGAGGAAGGGAGAGGGAGAGAAAGAAACATCAATGATGAGAGAATTATTGATCAGCTGCCTCCTGCATTCCCCACACTGGGGATTGAGCCCCACAACCTGGACATATGCTCTAATCAGGAATCAAACCGTGACTTCCTGGTTCATAACTCAACGCTCAACCACTGAGCCATGTCGGCTGGGCTATCCTGTTGATTCTTGAAACTCTTTCCTGTTGTGATAATCACTACTTCTGTGAAAGCTATTTCCCTGCCTCTTCTACAAGTCCTCTTTCTCAGTTTTCCCCTAAATTAAGGGCTTCAAAATTGGCCTTTTGCTGCTTTCAAACTGTAAGTTCTTGTGTGATGTCATCCCTAACCACAATAGCCTTGAAAATATTTTAATAATTCCTTCCTATGCAACTAGAAACTCATTAATCCATCTTTCAGTCAAAACAATGGTCAGGTTCATACAGGGCATAAAGTCTGATTGCTAAGCAGGCTATATGAAGATAAGATTGCTTCACCATTGCTCACCACAGTTCCAGCTAGTGACTCTAGCATTTAGTCTGACATGCTTTTGGTCCTGCCATCTCTCAAGTATTTATTTGTTCTTTGTTTGGAACTTGTCAACCCTTACCAATCTAAGCCAACCATTACTTTGCTATTCTTTAGCTAGTACTTAGGACAACACCAAAGTGTCAGCTGTATCTAGACATAGTTCTGAAAAAATAGCAAAGAAATTATAATGATAGTGAGAAATTCAATTTCTCTTCTAAAATCAATTTAATTTTACTTTAGACTCATAAGAAGGAAAGTAAAATAAAATAATAATTAATTGGAAGTTTATCATGGTGAAAAGTGGATATAATCTTGAAATACTATGGATCATATTTACCAATATATTAATAGGATAGTGTCAATGAAATATGTAATATTGAAAAAAACTATTTGACTAGATATTTTTATACTTTGACTTTAAAGTAGTCTATAAATTGGGTTATATTTAACCATAAAACTTCATTAGAAAAAACTCTTAATGTGTATATTTCTATTATTTAAAGATTGCAGAATGGCTTTCAAATGGCGAAAGACCTGCTATATGTCTGAAAATGGATGAGAAACATAGACCAGTGAAACTTCAGAAAGTGGTCCTTGGATTTCCCTGTTGTAGTGACCAAACTGAATTTAAGTTTGATTTAACCCTCAACTACAAAATTGCCAGTGTTATACAAGAGTACTCTGATCAGAAACCTACACTTGTGGTATGGATTGTTGATTACTTATTTTTTTAGTGTAATGCTCAGCTTTTAATATGATTAATACAAAAATTATTCATTCATTTTTAGTTTTGTGCAACAAGGAAAGGTGTGCAACAAGCTGCTTCTGTTCTTGTGAAAAATGCTAAATTTATTATGACTGTGGAACAGAAAGAGAGGTATATTTTTTCATTTTTTTTCCTGGAGGTAGAAAGACTTTTAGGGATTATCTAGAAGAGATAAGAAAATTGGGTTCATTTTGTAAACTTTTCAAGTGACTTGATCTCTCCAAACTTCAGTTTCCTCATTTGTAAAATAAAGATAATAGTAATTTGGAGGATTAAGTGAGATAATGAATCTTTGTGCAGCTATGATTCTGTCTTTATTTCATAGCCAGATTTCTTGAAACATTATTTATAGTGCTGTTTTCATTTTTTTTTAAAAAAATCCACATTCAATCCTACATCTATTGTAATCTCTCACCAAAAGATTCATCTCTCAAGAGTCTCTAACACATTTGAACCTTCCAGGTTCATCTATGTTGTTGAAAAAGGCAGAATTTCCTTATTTTCTAAGGCTGAATAATATTTCATGAGATATCTATATCTCTATATATCTATATCTATATATTTATATCATCTATCTATATATCTATAGCTTCTTTATCTGTCAATGAACACTTAAAGTTGTTTCCATACTTGTCTATTGTGAAATAATGCTGCAGTGAACATGGGAGTACAGATACTTCTTTGAGATACTGATTTTGTATCCTTTGGCTATAATCCAGAAGTGGGACTGCTGGGTCTACTTTTAAGTTTTTAGGAAATTCAATAGTGGCTGTACCAGTTTATATTCCCACCAACAATGCACAGGGCTCCCCTGTCTCCATATCCTCTCCATCACTTATCTTGTGTTTTTGGTAATAGCGATTCTAATAGGTATGAGGTGCAATCTAATTGTAATTTTGATTTGCATTTCCCTGATGATTAGTGAAATGGACCACCTTTTCATCTACTGTTGGCCATTTGTATGTCTTCTTTGGAAAAATTTCTATTTAGGTCCTTTGCCCATTTTTAAATTAGGTTATTTGACTTTTTTTGCTGAGTTGTAAAATTAGGGATTTTTTACTATGAAAGTTAGATGTTCTCTACTTTTTAAAAATGGTTTTCAAATAATGATATTGTGAAAATATTTTTATATCTGTAAGCCTCAAAATAAACTATATTAATGGAACTAACTCACAATAATTTTATGGTATTTTAAAATAGGTTACAGAAGCATGCGTATTCCATAAGAGATTCAAAGCTGAGAGGTAGGTTTAGAGGTATTTTTGAATAGTATTTCAGCTGTAGTTAAAAAGAGTCAATTACTGATTAAATATTAACAGTACATAACAGGTGATATATTTCTATTATAGATATCTTAATACATGGTGTTGCTTATCACCATGCTGGTATGGAGCTGTCAGATAGAAAAGTAGTTGAAGGAGCTTTTACTGTTGGAGATTTACCAGCTCTTTGTAAGTAAAGTATATTCTTGTGGGTATTATTAGATATTTTGGAAAATTATTTTTAAGACAATAAAATAAAAAGCTCAAGTATTCTGACTTATTTATGCTTTTTTCTCAAGTCCAAAATTATGTAACTATTCATGTATTATACATGTTATAGCTAAACTTGTTACCAGTTTTAGTACTTTACCATGTTACTGCACATAGTGCAATTTGAAAAGTGAGAATTTAATAATTTTAAAAGATGTATTATTTTACATTATAGAGTTTTCTTCATTTTAAAATAAATTCTATCTATATGAGCCTATTACATTTATAAAAAGATACCTTTTATAAGAAAATACCTACCTGAGCATTAAAATTATCTGGCTTGAAAGTAATATTCCTTAATCTGATGCAGTTACTACCAGTACTTTAGCAATGGGAGTAAATTTGCCTGCTCACCTAGTAGTTATAAAATCTACAATGCATTATGTTGGAGGAATGTTTGAAGAGTACAGTGAAACAGATATTCTACAGATGATTGGAAGAGCTGGTCGACCTCAAGTAAGTGACAGCATTTTACTTTTTGTAATTTAGTTTAAAGACAAAGTAAATGGCAAAATCCTTTTTGTATATTTTTTGTTAAACAAAAGATTAAGATTTCATATTTGGATTTTGGATTAGGTTTAAAAATAAATGTAACTTAGACAATCTACTTTAATGGAGGAGTAGAAGTAAAATAACTCTCACTAAAAAAAGACATACTCCCTCCACTCCATATAGCATTGGTTGGTAAATGATTGGGTTTATGAATGTGTATGTTAAAATTTCTTTGTTTGGTTTTTTACTCTAAATGGAGATACTATTGGCATTTTGTATGGGACAGTTTTTCATTGTGTAGGACTGTCATGCATTGCAGAACATGTAGCATTCCTGGATCCTAGCACACAATGCCAGTAATGGTCTCCAGGTATTGACAATTAAAAATCATCTCATACATATTACCAAACATGCCTTTGACAAATACTTGAATAAAGAAGTCATTCATATAGGTACTAACGGAATATTTAGGAAGAATATCTTTTCAAAGAATATCAAAATACTATGTTAAACAAATCTATAATTTTATAGGATAAATTAGATTATATATGAACACCAAATATTACAATTTATATACAGTTACCTAAGATTGTTTTAATTTCACCACTGCCAAAATTATGTTATATTGAAACCAAAGTGGTATTTTTATATCTATACTAGATGCCCGGTGCATGAAATTCATGCACAGGGGGTGTTCTCCTCAACCCAGCCTGCACCTTCTCCAATTCAGGACCCCTCGGAGGATGTCTGACTGCCGGTTTAGGCCCAATCTCCAGGATTGGGGGATCAGGCCTAAACCGGCAGTTGGACATCCTTCTCACAATCCTGGACCGCTGGCTCCTAACTGCTCACCTACCTGCCTGCCTAATTGCCTCTAAATGCCCCCCCTGCCAGCCTGATCACCCCTAACAGCCTCTGCCTGCCAGCCTGATCACCCCTAACTGCCCTCCCTGCTGGCTTGGTCACCCCCAACTGCTTCCCCCTGCTGGCCTGGTCACTCCCAACTGCCCCTCTGCCAGCCTGGTCACTCCCAACTGCCCCCCCCCCCTGCCGGCCTGGTCACCCCCAACTGCCACCCCCTGCCGGCCTGGTCGCCCCACACAGCCTGCTGTTCAGTCGTTTGGTCGTCCCTCACTAACCCCTTGCTGGCCTGGTCACCCCATGCAGCCTATTAAGTCATCCATCCGGTTGTTTCTGTCGTGACGGCCCCTGGCTTTTTATATATTAGGATTCTTAGGAGATTTTGAATTAAAATTTCAGTTAACATTCAAATTCAGAAGTATTTTTAAGGCCTTTTTCACCTGTTTTTTTAAGGCAAGGGACTGTTTAATATAGAATCAAAGTCTTGAGTTATTGAAAAGGACTGGTATCAACACGTGCTCATGTTTATTAAATTTCTGTGTGTGTGTGTATGTTTTCTTTTTCCCCAGTTTGACACTACAGCTACTGCAGTTATTATGACTCGGTTAAGTACAAAAGAGAAGTATATTCAGATGTTAGCTTGTAGTGACACTATAGAAAGCAGGTAATAAAATATTCCAACAAGATATTGTTACTGTAGCCAATATTTTTAAGATATATTAAAGGGAAATTTGATTAGGCCATTTGTTTGAAACTTTTCAGTATCTTAACTAGAAAATTTATGTCCTTTTAAGAAATTTAATAGTTAAAAAATAATACAATATTTTTATTCATAGTGTTTCTTAGCATGCAGTATCATGTGTCCTTGTTATAAAAGTCCAAATTAGTCATATGAAGAGGAATATAATTTTCACTTCTCTTTACATATTTAAAATTTGTTTAATGATAGAGAGATAAGCAAGCTGAGTCCTTTTAGTGAAGTATCTATACTAATAAAGAGCTAATATGCTAATGGTTGATATTCGTAACAGGTAATGACCAGGTCATTAGCATATTAGCTGGGGTGTTGCTCCAGAAGTTGGGAGGCACCCGGAGGAGGCGGGACCATCCTGTGCTGGGGAGGGCAGGGGTGAGAGCCCATAACGCCCCCCTCACCAGTTCTTCACCACCCACTGCTCGCACTCTGAGTGCCACATGGCCCACCTGCCAGGGAAAGGAGCACAGCGCAGCAGGCGGGAGGCTTCCATGCTCTCCTCCAGAAACATGATGGGGCGGAGCCGCAGCATTGCTCCAGAGACCGGGTGGAAGTGGGGAGGCACCCAGAGAAGGCGGGACCAGCCCAAGGTGACTAGAGGGACTGAGGGCGGGGCTTGAAGCAGCTAGAGAAGGCCAGAGGGTTTGGGGGCTGGGCCAGGTGCGCTGGAGCTCTGCGTGGACAGGTTCAGGTATCAAAGCAGGGCTGCTGGAGGGTTGGCCGGGCTGTGCCGTGTGCTCGCTGGGCTCCTAGTTTGATTATAATCCTCTTGGAGGGAATAGAATATAATTCACACCCTAGCTTTTTTTGACATTTTATTTATTTATTTTAATTTATTCATTCTAGAGGAAGAGAAAGGGTTGAGAGAGAGAAACATCTATTTATTTTTCCACTTATTTATGCATTCATTGGTTGATTCTTATATGTGCCCTGACCAATTGAACCCACAACCTTGGGGTATCAGAATGATGCTCTAAGCAACTGACCTATCCAGCCAGAACAGATTTTATTCATTTTTTAATTATAGTTGCCATGTGACATACAATATTGTGTTAGTTTGAGGTGTACAACAGTGATTCAACATTTATATACCTTACAAAGTGGTCAACACAGTAAATTTAATAACTATCTGTCACCATACATAGTTACTGCCATATTTTCAACTCTATTCTCTATGCTGTACATTACATCCCTGTGACTTATTTTATAACTGGAAGTTTGTACTTCTTAATCCTCTTCCCTTTTCTGCTCAACTCCCCAACCTCCTCCCCTCTGGCAACCATCAGTTTATTCTCTGTATCTTTGAGTTTTTGTTTCATTTTCTTTTTTAGATTCCACATACAGGTATAAGTGAAATAATATATTTGTTTTTCTCTGTCTGACTTATTTTACTTAATGTAATTTTCTAGGTCTATATTGTCACATATGGCAAGATTTCATTCTTTTTTCTGGTTGAGTAATGTCCCATTGTATATATGTACCACGTTTTCTTTATCCATTCCTCTATCAATGGACACCTAGGTTGCTTCCATATCTTAGCTATTGTAAACATAAGGGTGCATATATCTTTTCAAATTAGTGTTTTTTGCTTTCTTTAGATAAATACTCAGAAGTGGAATTGCTAGGTCATATGGTAGTTCTATTTTTGTTTTTTTGTGGACTCTCCATACTGCTTTCTGTAGTGGCTGCACTAGTTTACAGTCCCACCAACAGTGCACAAAAGGTTCACTTTTCTCCACATCCTTATTAACACTTGTTATTTGCTGTCATTCCCCACTTCTTTTTAGAATAATGTCTTCTAGAACTATGGAATAGAGAGAAATCTATAATATTTCTAAAAGTTGAACTGACTTAATGGTTTTCTCTTATGTTTTTGAAAATTAAGTTATCTTAATGAATTATTAAAGTAGTAATAAGTATATTATTCAGTTATGTTATTTAATTATTCAAAATATTATTGAAGTTTAAAACAGCAAGAGCTATGGCATTGAAATATCTATTACTAATGCAAAAATTCTTTTTCCAATTAGTTTGCACAGACATCTTATTGAACATTTGAATGCAGAGATAGTATTGCATACCATCACAGATGTAAATATTGCTTTGGAATGGATACGATCAACTTTGCTTTATATCAGAGCCTTGAAAAATCCATCTCATTATGGTTTGTTACTTTTACTTGGAAAAGTAGTAATTTTTTCAAACCAGTTGGAACTATATTTATTTTAATAGGTCACAAAATAGATTAAAGAAACTGACAGGTAGCAGAAACAAAAGTAACAAGAGTCATAAATACATTTAGAGGCAAGAATAGACAACTGTGAAAATCTTTATTATTTCATCTCTAGTCTTTCAGTAAGGTTTGAAATCAGACATTTTAGGGAAAAAATTAACTCAAATAAAAATAACAAAAATGCCTAAAATTATTTAAAATAAAGTAAAAAAGTGTCTTGAATTTTATTTGAATTGGCGTTCAAATCAAAGTATATAGTACTACCATTGCTGCTGGAATTTTCATTCTGCTTCTAAAGGTAACACACATCTGGTTATGTTGCTTCTAGAGGGTTCTTTCATGTGTTACAGGTTATAAAATAGTTGAGATTGTTGCATATCAAATTAAAACCTGACTTGTTGCAATACCATTCTAAGGGATACAGGTTCAAAACATTCAGATCTCTAAGGAAAATAATAGAGTATTCCCCGTCACTGTTATACAGTCAAATAAGCAAAAGATAAGCCATTTGATATTGAAAGAATTTCAGCACTGGTTATTGTTATAGATGTAAGCCTTGTTTAAAATCATAGCTATTTTTTAATTTAATATTTAATTGGACTACACTTTTCTAGTTAAGTAGGGTATAAACTGAGCCTATAAAGATAAATTCAGTCCATTCTATTTTATTTTTCACACATTTTTATAATTTATACAGGTTTTGCATCTGGTTTGAACAAAGATGGAATTGAAGCAAAATTACAAGGTTAGATGTATTTCCTCCAAAAAATTATATTCTATAAACTTTAATAAAAAAGGTCAGTTATTGTGAAAGTAAGAATACTCTTTGGGAATTATTTTTTTTAAAGTAACCTATTGTTTGAAGAGAAGAAACAAGAGTTATTTCTTTTCACACCAAAATAAAGTTCAGCACATACACATTTTCTTAATTAATCTACGTGTTGTTTCCATCAGAATATCTTCCTTTCTATAATATGTTAACCTCGTTATTTTTTTATTTTTTAAATGACTCTGGTCTTTGAAAATGTTGCATATAGACACAACTCTTTATTTTTCTTTTCTAGTTTAATTTTGATTGAAAATTAAAAGCCTAGCTTGATAATGGGCTTCTTATTCTAAACTGTGCTAATGATGTGTTCCTATCAAACCCCAGCTTTATTTTTCAGTCACTTAGTATTTCATTAACTGTCTTTTAAAATATCAGATGATTGTTGAGCATTTTTAGGATTAGAAATGCCTACCTCTTCATTGTATTGTAACTTTTTCAGTGAAAGAAAAACAATGTTAAATCCACTAAAAATATTTAGCCAATTTTAATTTATTCTATACTTGGGTGTACATATATGGTAAATAAGAATACAGAGAAGATTTAAAGATGAAACAGTAAAATTGTATTCCTTAAGGAATAAATATATTATTGAAAGATGGTGATAAGCAATAACATATATTTATAACACTGTTAAGAAACAGATCTATAGTAATATTATCCTTTATTTGTTGACCAATTTTGTAATGGAGTTTTTAAAGCATATATCGTGATCATAGTGATCAAATATACACAAGAAATCAGATAGTCCAAGAAATATCTTGCTATATTCCGATAACTATAATGATTTAACTTTAGTTAAATTGGCAGTATATTTGTCTTATCTTCAGTCATTATAAAGGTAGCTAAGTTTTGTCTATATTTGAACTGAATATAATGTTTTGGTATCCTTGGAGGTCTGCCTTAATTCTCTTAAGAAGGGTCCTTAGCATATAATGTGCTGTTTCTAAATTTGGTTATACTTTCTTGCTCAATTTCTTCTAGTAGCTCCCCATCACTCTTAGAATCAAATACATGCTTTCACCAGAGCCCACAACGTCCTACTTCATATCTTGCTGCCTATTTCTCTAACTTCATCTCTTGTCATTTCCTCTTTTATTCTGCTCTCTTTCCCAGTTGGCTCCTTCGCTGTTCCTTAAAACATCAAGCTTGTTTCCATTTCAGGTTTTTTACTATCTGTTCCTTATTCTTGGAATACTTCTCACATATTTTACATGGCCTGCACCTTCCTTTTATTTAGGCCTTTGTCCAAATAATCTGCTGCTCAAAGAGGTTCTCCTGGACTACTTTAGTTAAACCTACCTTACAGAGAGGAAGGCAAAATGATTTCCATGCTGTTACTGCTATTTTTGTGTTCTTAGGAAAGTTGACATGTTTATGTATGTTGAAAATTAGGATGACTATATCCTTACTTTACATCAGAAATTATGTAGCTTTATATCAGAAATACACATAAGCTTTAGTTAAAAGTTCAAATCTATAATTCGCTATGTCCTTTCTAAGCTTTATTTTCCTTCATAGTACCTTTCAATACCTGAAACTGTATTATTTATTATTTGTTATTGATTGCTTTCTTCATTAAAAAGTTCTATAGAGAAGGAATCTTGTCTTGCCCACTGCTATAAACCTAAACCTTGGAATAGTGCTCAGCATTAGTAAGCATTCTTCTTTAGCTGATTAATTTTCTGAAGGTTAAATTAATAGTGGGTAATTAAGAAAATTAGCAAAACTTTCAAAAGCCTTACTTAAAACAATTAAAATGATCAAGCTGCCTAAGCAATGTTCTTAAATTAAAATATTTCCCAAAGAACCTTGCCTTTGAAGGGCTGTATTTTTGTGAGCTGTCAGTCTACTTAAGCTTGAACAGATTGTGGCAATCCCAGGCTCTGCTCTGAACTGTTTCCAGTCTCCTGGGCCTTTATAGCACAGGACAGAGAGAGCACTCTAAGCAGCAGCCTACTACTCTGATCCCCATCCATCAGTGAGAGTGACTTGCATTGCTTCCTGTCAGAGGTTCCTTCCAAGTAGCGATAGTGCCATATTCAGATAAATACCAAAAGCATCAGTTAAAATAATCATAAGTGGTTGCCTTAAGAGTGGCAAACTCAGAGGAGGGACAAGACTGGTGTTTTTTGGAACAATCTTTTAGAACTATTTTACTCTTTATCTTTTAAAACTATTTGACTCTATACTTTGTGTGTCTATATCTTTGATAAAAGTTAAAAAAGGAAACCACTGCCTTATTTAAAGTCATATGACAAAGTGATTATTTAGACCTACGGCAAGTTACTTAGCCTATTTTTTAGTTTCCTAACTTGTATAGGAAATAATATTAATACACTTACCTTATTATGTTATTTTGAGGATTAAATGAGATAATACAAACATATTATTTTAAAAGCTCCAAGTTGTAAATGCTATTTTATCACTTGTTATTTGTATTATTGTTACTATTAGAAAATATTTTTTGCGTATTATCAACTCTTTTATTTAAATGAGCTTTTTATTACCACTTAAGTAGGGATTACAGTTCTTCCCAGAACAATTGCACAGAAACATAACTTTAGCATATGTAATAATAAATTTTATTTTGTGCTGCTTCTTTATTTTGCTAAAATAAAAATGTTTTCTACAATTGAACAGATTTATGTTTGAAGAATCTGAATGATTTATCATCTCTGGACTTGATAACGATGGATGAAGGTGTTAATTTCAAACCAACTGGTAACTTTTCCATCATTGCTAATAAATATAACAATTGCTTGCCCTAGCCAGTTTGGCTCAGTGGATAGAGCATTGGCCTGCAGACTGATGGTTCGCGGGTTTGATTCCTGTCAAAGGCACGTACCTCAGTTTCAGGCTCAATCCCAGCCCCAGTTGTGTGTGGGAAGCAACCAAATCAATATGTCTCTCTCACATGGATGTTTCTCTTTCTCTCTGTCTCTCCCCATCCATTCTACTCTCCACCCCCCTCCACCACCAAAAAACAAACAAACAAAAAAAAACAACAAATCCAGTGGATAAAGGTCCTTGGGTGAGGACACACACACACACACACACACACACACACAGAAAAACACAATTGCTTACTTAAGACTAAATACGAAATTTTGTTCTACTAATCTTAGGTAATGGTAAAATTAAATTGTGATCTCAACATGGTATCATCATTAACATGATAAATGTATACAAGAATCCTATTTATAAAATTATAGAGCTTCTTTTTGACCAGCATAGAATTTGTCTTCACTGATTCTGGTAACTTCTGGCAGAGGAATGAAATGCTTAAATCTTTGGTTTGTTTCAAACCTGCTATAACTTGTAGATACCCTTTTCCCAGTTCTAAATTATTCGAACATTGATTACTTATGCTCTCACTTTCATTCTATTTAGAGTATAATAGGAGAGAGAACGAATGTTTTATAATTTTAGCACTCATGATTAGAAGTTTCTTGGGATGTAATATTGACTTCATTATTCCAGCAGTTTAACATAAAATATGCAAATCTAGCTAAATGTACCTGAATTCTCAGAGGAATACATTACTGTACATGATGCCCATTTTCCTGATCCTCCTCTGGGCCAGGTTAGCCATGTATTTTGCCTTGAAAATATCTATTATGCAATGCCCAAGCTTTAGGCATTTTGTCCTTTGTGTTTATAACTCAGCAGCCTCTTGTTACACCCTCTATCATCAAGCTACTTAAAAAAACAACAACACACAAGTGTATTGTATGTATGTATGTACAATTTTATGAGGAATTTAACATGTCTTTTTTAACTGTGGTAGTATTTTTATTAGGATTATTATTTAGGTTAGTGTTCTTGTTACAAGGTTGCATGTATTTTTTTAAAATATATTTTATTGATTTTTTACAGAGAGGAAGGGAGAGGGATAGATTTAGAAACATAGATGAGAGAGAAACATTGATCAGCTGCCTCCTGCACACTCCCCACTGGGGATGTGCCTGCCACCAAGGTACATGCCCTTGACCAGAATCGAACCTGGGACCCTTGAGTCTGCAGGCCAATGCTCTATCCACTGAGCCAAACCGGTTAGGGCTATCTGTATTCTTTAGTTGTTTGCTTCAATACTTTGTCCATAAACCCTGTTCTATTTAGTATGCATTTCTACAGGATGCAAGAATTTATAGGAATGCATATGTTGTATCTTTTCAGGAAATAAATATATATGTAAGTATTCAAGAATACTATATATTTATTTAAGGCCAATAATTTTTATTAGCTTTGATTTGTAGTATTTTTATTATTAATCAGTTTGTTATATTTTCATATTTCCATCATGATTTCTTTTTTGACCTGTGGATTATTTGCAACTATAGTTCTTAATTTCTGTACATTTTTTAAGTTATCTTTCTTTTCTAACAAGCTTTTGTTGTTGTTTTTTTTTATTACGGTTGCTTTGTGATCAGATAACATTTTCTGTATGATTATGATCTTTTGAAATTTGTTGCGACTTGGTTTATGGCCTAGTATGTGATCAGTTTTTGTAAATATTTTGTGTACTTATCCTTTTGGTTTTAAGCCCTCTTCTAGATAAATATCTTATTAGTTCTTTGATGCTTTATAAAAGATACTTTTTGTATTTCATTTAGCTATTTTAGTTGCCTTCAGCAGGAGGGTTGATTCATACTTAGCCTGCCATTAATGTAAACGGACCTTCTTAAATAGTATTTCTAATAAATTCTTTTTTGTGACTTCTTATTCGTATATATTACTAATATTTTCCTTTACCTTTTTCAGTATTTACTTTTTAAAAATATATTTTTATTGATTTCAGAGGGAAAGGGAGAGGGAGAGAGAGAAACATCAATGATGAGAGAGAATCATTGATCAGCTGCCTCTTGGGGATTGAGCCTACAACCCAGGCATGTGCCCTTGACTGGAATTGAACCTGGGACCCTTCAGTCCACAAGCCAGTGCTCTATCCACTGAGTCAAACCAGCTAGGGCAGTATTTATTTTTGTATTTAAATTCTTAGCCTCTGTGTTTTAATTCTGCTTCATACAGTTTTTTATCTTTAAATTTGTCATCATAGTACTGAAATATCTAGGTATTTTCATTGGTATGCTTATGTTTTTGTTGAGCTTTTTAGTTATTCTACTTGGTAATGTGTAAAAGAGAAGGGCTCAAAAGGCCAAGTCTTAGTTTGTGTGAATTTAAGAAGGATTTAACCTTCTTAAAATGGTGTGTAACTGCAAGAGGTTTGAAAAGTTAATGAACTGGGTTGCACCTTGAACCACTGTAGGAGGGAGGGTGAGAAGGAAGAAAAGAAAGATGGAAAATTTGCAGTCCTAAAACTATTTGGCAAAGCTGATGGGGAATTTTCAAGTCAAAATTGCCCATCAGAGGAGTCCCTTGTCTTATAAGCCTACCTTAATATTCCTGCCATGCTCAGTCATTGGTTTGGAGCATCTTTGAGAAGTGTGATCTCGGTATGAACATGGTGATGGACTCAGAACATAGTAGCTGGGGTCATCTCCAGTAGGAGATGTGAGAGGTCTTATGGCCTCTACCTCCACCCCAACCCCCAACTGTATAACTTTTATTTTGAATTATCCTGAATTTGCTACTATGAGAATATTAATAACTTTAGTATATTGATAGCAAAGTTGCCTCCTTACTTCTTTTCTTCACTTGCATATCTTTTTTAATTCTTTCTATTTCTTCTACCTGAGTCACTTTCTTCATGGCTTCCTTTCTATGTTATTTTTTAAAAAACAAAAACAAAAACAATTCAACATCATTTATTGTCATCTGGTAGTAACATAAGGGTATTGTAAGCCAATATGAATAAATGTGTAAGAACTATTCTCCCAACTAAGGACATCTGAAAAACACAAACTCTATTGCTTCTCAATAATTTCTCACTTCATTAAGTCATTTCTAGGTGGAGACACTTTGATGCAGAGTAATATTATCTCCTTGTAGCATGATCCATTCCAGTTGTTTTCTTTGTTTTAGATTGAATCTCTTCTGCATCATCTACTATGAGATTCATATACTCATCAAAACCAATGATACAGGCTTCTATCCACATATTCACTTGCTCATAAAGCCACACCTAAATCTGAAATCTATTTTACAAATGTCTGAAGATGAGCTTGATGGGCTGCACCAACCCCTTTCTGCACTTTTTGAACCTGGCTATGGTCCACCTGGCATCGTGGACACTAACAAAGCCTCACTAAGCCACATGCTCCCTCAGAGAACCACTTCTGGAATCTTCCTATGTTGTTTTTATACTTTACTTAGGAAACCTTCATCCTTACTAAAAATCCAGCAAGTATCAAGTCTTTTACCAAAACCTTTAATTTTCTCTAACAGGGATATAGCCTATATTAATTTATAAATACTTAGGATAAGAGCAGCAGCTTTAAATATGCCCTAGTTATGTTTAGTTTTCTTGATAACCATATTCTTGATATCTCACACATTGCTCTCAGAAGCTCCATTTTTCTGAACCATTGAATTACTCACATTTTTGCTGAATATATTCACTAGACTCCTAATTGAGAAAGCAGCTTTTAAGCTGCCCTTGTTATTTCTCTGTTCCTTTTTTATCTTCTGTACCATGGAGTATCTAAGTCTAATGGAATGTAATTTTTCCCCTTCTTCAGCAAAACCTGTAGTACATACATAAATGTTAATCCTTTTCTTGAAAAGCAGTATGCCGTTTTCCTGTTCCCAGCCATTTTCTGTTTCACAAGGTTTGAAATTATTTGTAATGTTTTTGACAACTTATAATTGAAACCAGTAGCTTTTAAAACAAATTCCATTTAATCAGTTATTTACCCCCACTCAAACCCCCCTACTCCAGTCAACCCAGTGTTGTATTTCTAAAATAATTTATATTCTAACTCTAATAAAATTTTGCTCAAAAATTTTAAGTGGTACTCTTATTTTACAAATCAGATCTAAAATCTAAACTCTTTTAATGGCATTTCAAGGCTCTTTCAGGGCCTCTGTAAGTCTATCATCATATTTTGATAATGAAAGTGTTAGACCCTATGCTAAGTTCTCTACATGGATTATTGCATTTAATCTTTACAATAAACATGAAATATTCTATTATTCTCACATTATGTAAAATAACCTGTATATGACCAAGCCATGTGTTTATCAAGCCATACATCTCTCATAAAAGTATTCTAATGATAATCTTTTTTTTTTAAACTTTACTTTTTTTTATTAGCAAATCTTGGTTTTTCCTGAGGTCATAATGGCTTTATTTCCTTTCTGCCAAGGCATATTAGTTACTTTTAAATCCTGCTCAAGACGCATTATCTCTACTAGGCTACCCCACATTGACCATTTTCTTAAGTTTAATTTCCTCTTTATTTCAGTTTGTATATGTAAATGTTATCATTAACTGGACTTTGTTCTCTAGTCCAGTTATTTTCATCTGGTTATCTCCCTAGCCAACCTATAAGTTCAGAGACTACATCTTCTAGATTTGTTGGTGTGTCTTTTGTTCTTGATGTCATTACAGGCATGGAATAGATGTTAAAGAAATGTTTATTAAACTCATGAAAAGCAAGTTGTTTCAGCTGATGGAGTAAATGTTTATTTTTCCATCTTTTACCACAGAGACAGGAAGGTTGATGGCTTGGTATTATATTACATTTGAAACAGTGAAGAAATTTTGTACAATTAGTGGAAAAGAAACTTTACTGGATCTGGTAAATTGATTTTCATTAGAAAATAAATACAAACTTATACAGTATAAAATAATATTGGGGAAACAACTAATTAGTATATCATGTAATTTAAGAATGAATGAGCAGAAAAGAAAGCATTTCTAACATTGCTTATGTCTCCTCCATCCTTATGTACATTTGATCATGAGATAGTCAATATTAGGTCTTAGAATGTATTTTCAGTTGTATCTATGTATCAGGGCTTAGAAAATTTATATACATACTCAGAGTAATGCTGGCAGTTACCCTTCAACTTACACGAGAATGCCAATTACATTGGTAGTGGCTTCTAAGTGCAATATGTTGAGAAAGACCCCAAATCATGTGGCATGACATATTAGGAAAGTCTGCCATTAATGAGGGACAGTGAGGGACACATGTGCCGCATATATGCAACTCTTCCCTAAACCTTTTGCAACAGAATAACAGTAACAGTAGAAATAGAATAGGATTGATGATAGACCAAAAAAAAAAAAAGAGAACTGATTGTAGGGAAATGTGAGTAAAAACAGGTATACTAAGATATCAACAGTAGTGGCAACGTTGCAGCTATAGCAGTGAAGAGAACGATAGTCATGTTGATAACTGGTAACTGTACTGGTGCTTTCTCCCTTTACTGGGGACATGACTAGAAAACAAGGTATTTATATTTATTTTTAAATTTAAGTCATTCATTTTAATTTAAAATATCTAAGTTGACTATTTTAGTAGGATTATACTAAAAATAGCACAAAAATTGGTGAAAAGTAGGCTTCATTTACATGTAAAATTATTTTTAAGAAGAAATCAAGAGTAGAAAAATCTTAATGTTAACATTAATTCATTTGATTTTTAGTTCAGTACATGTGTAAGAGAATTAGAATAGGTATTAGTTTCATTTTACAGATGCAAGAAACCAAAGCAGAGAGAGTGCTTTGCTCAAAGTCATGTGGCATAACTATGATATCTAAAGCATTCTTTTCATTACAAAGTTAGCCTCAATAGAGATAATGGTTTGCAAACTATAGAAGGGGGAGTAATAATATAATAGTAGTAATAGTATTAAGAGCAACATTTACTGAAGGCTTACTATGTGGTAAGATTATTTTGTTAATCTTTAACATCTTAGTCCCAGTGTCTAGCACAATGTCTGACATATAACAGGTGTTTGTAAACTTCTGTTAATAAATGAATGAGTGGGTGAATCCTTAAAGAAGCAAAATGTATAAAGCAAATTTTTAGCTCTATTATGCCCAATGATAAAACTGTGGTGTCCCAAGGCAACATGAGAAATAAGTATAGAGAAAGTGGATGACAGGAAAGAATGGACATAATTAAATGGACAAATGCTGAAATTTTATAGGTCAAAATGATAGCCAGCTGCAAGGAATTTCTAGATGTACAATTAAGGATAAATGAGAAGAAAACTTTGAATACTTTGAACAGAAGTCCAAATCGAATAACTATCAGGTACAGAATTTAAAATATTTTAAATAATTTTAAAAGGTTTTATTTTGTTAAAATAAGTCATAATAAAATTTTGCCTTGTGTTTTTATTTACAGATTTCCAATGGAAGGAAAAATTAAAACAAGAGAAATGAAAGTAAATTGGTAAAGATAATTCATTGTTGAATGTCTTAAAATACTGACTACCTGTTCATGACTCATATTTATACATTTTTTATAGTTTTAAAATTTATTTCACATTTTTCCTGAGTATAAAAAAGAACATATTTACATAAAAGTGAGTCAGAATGTAGGTGTGAAATTAATTTCTAAAAATTCAGACTTCAATTTAAACAGATGATTTGTGAAATTTTTTAATCAACAAATATTTATTGAGGGTGTGTTCTGTTTAGGCAAGGTCGATGATAGAAAGAAGATATGCTTATCATCAAGAGCATTCAAATTAGCTTGAATGAGAATCATACATATAAAAATAATGGACAGTATGAAAACACATGTAATAAATGTCTGTTGAATGACAGTGGCATTCTGAGAGAGCAAAAGCATGGGTAAAGGAATGCATATATGACAGTGAGATGAATATTCTGCCAAGAATGGGAAGTTTATAATGAGGAGTTGTAAGTGGAAGAGTAGACAGGTTACACTGTAAATTGTAGTGACTTTTACCCAGTTTGCAATCATAAATGCAGTGATGCACTATGCCAAGTGCTTGGTTTTCTGAATATTTATATCTTAGTGTTAAACCTTTTGATTTCGAGTATACAATTTCAGGTAAAAATGATTTTTGTATGTTCTCAATTAAACCAGTTAGCTAAAGAAATTTCTTCCCTCCTTAGCTAGAGGAGGTCACTCCTTCCATGGGATATTTCATGATACCACATTGAATATTATCTCCCAAATACCTTGATGTCTCAGAAACAAAATTCTCCCCATTCTAAACAATTTATTAGGCCGATCTATAGCTTGGACAACAGAAGTTTTCATTCTGCTTCTTAGCTGTATTTCTCTAGAAATTCTAATTCCTTAGAGATCATTATCTCCCAATCTTCCCATTTTACAAATGGAGTAAGTGATGCCTAGAGAAGTTGTGACTTGCCCAAGGTTATGTTGCTATATTGGGGACTGAACTAGAACTAGAATCTAGATCTCTTGATTCAGTGTTTTGTTTTTTTCTGATATACTCTGTAGCATCAACTGGTGAGTCAAATCAAGGTGTTTTTCCACAAGCATCTTCTTGAGAACTCCCTATTTGCAATTTTAATGCTTTTATTTATCTTGCCTTAAATTGGGTCATACATTCTTTTGATTAATTTAAAACTTAAATTTGATGACTTTATAATTGTTTTTATGCGTATAACAATTTTGTTTCCCATTATTGTTTCCCTCCTTTATGCATCTACTTGAGTTTGGCCAGGGAGAGAGAGGGCCTTTCTTAATCCAGAATGTACAGTCTTTTGGTGGGTGATGATGGCTAATAGTTACCACTTTTATGTCTTCCTCTTTTCCCTGTTACGTTGTTGAATTCCAGATGTTAATCCTCTTAACTTAAAATTTTTATCCTTCAAGTTTCTGCCCTTTATTTTAACGTTATTTTTTTATTTTTCATAACTTTAATTTGCAGGTTTTTCGCCTTCAGCCCTAGCTGTTTTCTTAAATGACATTTTCCAGTGAACTCAGTATATATTTCCAAATCAGTGATGTCTCATTAATTTGTTTCTTGTTACTATATTTTGAAAGGAAAACATGGATTTATTTGTAAAGAGTCAAAAGTAAAATTTATAAAGCAAAGAGTAATGTCACCCTTGACTACCCCCTATCTCCCTTCCCCAGTAGTATGATGTAAATTTTTCTATTTATTTCCTTTCAATTTATTTCATACATATTGGTGTGCTAATAAACATTTGTAATGTCTATATATAAGCAAGTTCATGCTATAATTATTGCTCTAGTAATGTCATATTCTTTCTATATCAGTATATACACATATCAACTTCATTTATTATAATAGCAATATGTCTTTTAATAGCAATACATCCTAGAGTATGAATATATTATAATTTTAACCACTTCTTAATGAAGAGATATAGTTTATAAATATTTGCTAGTATAATTGGTGCTGAAATGAACTTATACCATATTTTTCAAGGATTTCTGGATAAAAGGGTTCATACATGAAAAGATTTCACGTATAATGCCAAATTGCCTTTGAAAAGGCTTTTCTGACAGTTCCCATCCACAATGTAAAAAGAGTGACTATTTTCATACATTTTCTCAATAGTGGTTTTGCATATTTGAACTTTTGCCAATCTAATGAGTAAAAAGTTATAATTTAAAATTAGGAGGGAATATACATAATTGGTTTTATGCAAAAGGAAATATGATTTTTATTCAGTTTGCAATCACAAATGCTATGATATGCTATGCCATGTGCTTGGTTTAGGATATAGAAGGGAATATTATTATTAGGAGGGAAATAATTATTAGGGAATATACATGTTATTTAAACTGCTATAAAATCATGTTAGGAAGATCTTTTATATCTTGTATTTCTTAGAATAGCCTCAACTACAGTCAAAGAGCAATAAAATGAATACCAATAGCTTAAACAAGATAGGCTACTTTTTTATCACAGAATAGATAACTCAAAGTAGAGAGTCTGAGGTAGCTTCATGACTTATTTCAAGGTTACCTCATTGTCCAAAAAGACTGCTAGAGCTGTAGCCCTTACATTTGAGTATCCTCTCTCGGTTCAGTAGACTTCTTGGAAGTCCTAACTCACTTTTGCACCTAGTTCCATGGCTATGCCTACATGCAAAGGAGACTGGGAAATGTCTTGGTGGCATGTGTCTAGATTAAAACTGGGATTTTGCTTTTAAGAAGGAAAGTGAGAATAAATGTTGGTAGGAAAGCAGTCTCTGCCCTGCATTCTAAAATCATAGGACTTTTCCTATCATTTCTTCTAATACTTTAAAATCATTTTATTTTTACTTGTAGGCTTTTCATAAGGCATTTGGAGTTAATTTTTATGTATGGTATGAGTTAAGAATTAATTATATTTTGTCTTCCAAAGATAGTCAGGAGTATTTGATAAATATTTACTGTTAGTCTATTTATTTTGTTGCTGTGACAATACCACATTGTTTTATTTACTCTTCTTTTATTGCATGTTTTGTTATCTGATAAGGCAAGTCCCTCCTTATTGATCTGTAAAAGATGTTTTGAGCTATTACTGCAGTTTTCTCCCTATGATCATTATGAACTTTTGATCCCTATGGACTTTATTTTTATTATTTTTATTTTAATCCTCACTGGAGGATATGTTTTTCATTGATTCTGGAGAGAGAAGAAGGGAGAAGGAGAGATAAAGACATCATCTATTGGCTACCTCCTGCACCCCAGCCCTTACTGGGGATCGAACCTGCAACCTGGGTATGTGCCCTGATTGGGAATTGAACCCACTAGCCTTCACTGCATGGGATGATGCTTCAACCAACTGAGCCACACTTGCCAGGGCTAGATCCCTATGAACTTTAGAGTCAGTTCATCAAGGTCTATAAAAAGTCCTGTTGAAATTGGCTTTATAGATTAGTTTGGGGAAGAATTCTTCTTATAGTTTTGAAGTCTATTTAGGTATATGGTCTCTCTTCATCCATTCAGATCTTTATGTCTTTCTGTGGTATTTTATATTTAACTAGAGGCCTGTTGCATGAAGAGATTCGTGCAATAGGCCTTCCTTTCCCCTGGCTGCTGGCACCGGTTTTCCTCCGGCACCTGGGACATAGGCCTTCGCTCTGGCCGGGCTCCGGCTGTCGCTGCTCCGAGGCCGTCAGGCTTCGCTCCACCGCTTGGAGCCTATGTATGCAAATTAACCGCCATCTTTGTTAGGTTAATTTGCATACTCCTGATTGGCTGGTTAGCATAGCAAAGGTATGGTCAATTTACATGTTTGTCTATTATTAGGTAAGATTATTTAGGATTTATATCTCTTGTTAGGTTTATTTCTTGGCATTTTACATAGTTTGATAGTATGAACAGAGTTTTTTAAAAAAAATATGTTTTCTTTAATTGATTTCAGAGAAAAGAAGGGAGAGGGAAAGAGGGATAGAAACATCAATGATGAATCCTGGCCAGCATGTTCAGTGGTTAGAGCATTGGCCTACAGATTCGATTCCTGTTCAAGAGCACATGCCTAAGTTGCAGGTTTGATCCCTAATCCAAGTTGGGGTGTGTTCAGGAGGCAACCAATAAATGTGTCTCTCTCACATTGATGTTTCTCTCTCTCTCCCCCCCCCTCCCTTCCATTTTCTCTAGAAATCAATGGAAAAAAATATCCTCACTCTTTGGGTGAGGATTAAAAAAAACCAAAACATCAATGATGAGAGAGAATCCTTGATTGGCTGTCTCATGCATGTCCCCCACTGGCGATCGAGCCTGCAACCCAGGCATGTTCTCTGACCAGGAATCAAACCATGACCTCCTGGTTCATGGGTCAACGCTCAACCACTGAACAACACTGTCCAGGCCAGCATCCTTTTTTACATTGAATAACATAACGTTGCATTTTATAAATCATTCATTGATGATATATAGGAAGGCCACTTTTTTTTTTAATTTTGATTGTTTTATTTGGCTATCTCGCCAAACTATCAACAGTACTAATAGTTCTTAAGTTGGTTTGCTGGAAGTTCCTAGGTAGACAATCATCCTAATATAATGAAGAGGTAATATGCAAATTAACCCTCACACTGTCACAAGATGGCTGCGCCCACAGCAGAGGTGGGGTTCCCATAACACAAGATGGCTGCACCCACAGCAGAGGCAGGGTTCCCATAAGGAGCCATAACGAGCGATCAGCAGGGACCAGAGGCTGCATGGCGCCGGGCTGGGGCAGGGGACCTGAGGTTGCGCCCACACCTGGTGGGGCCTGACAGGGGACCTCAGGCCATGCCCTCCACCCCAGCGCCGGGCTGGGGGACCTCAAGGCATGCCCCCTGCCCCGGTGCCAGTCCGGGGACCTCAGGCTGCACCCTCCACCCCTGTCTGGGCCGAGGGACCTCAGCCACGCCCTCTGCCCCAGCCCGGGCCAGGGGACCTCAGGCCACGACTCCACCTGGTGGGGCTTGACGGGGACCTCAGGACGTGCCCCCACCCTGGCACTGGGCTAGGGGACCTGAAACTGTGCCCCCCTCCTGGCACCAGGCTGGAGGACCTGAGGCTGCGCCCCCTGCCCAGCACCGGGCCAGGGGACCTGAGGGTGCACCCCCCCACCCAGCGGGGCTTGACAGGGGTGGGGCCAGCCGGGTCTGGATCTTGCCCAATGGGGGTGGGGCCGGCTGGATCTGGGTCTCGCATGATTTTGAGGCACACGTGGGTGGGCAGGGACTTGACTCTGGGTCCCGCAGTGCACCCCAGACTCTGACAGGAGGAAGATTTTCATATACATTTTACTAATTTTCTTTCATCTCTGACACTTCTGTTATAGAGAAAGAGCAAATAGCAATATTAAAATATTTCCTCTAATTCCCTTTTAATGTGCACAAATTTCGTGCACATTTTCTATAAAGAGTGATTTCTAATAGTTATTTCCTTGATTTCTAGTGTTGTTTTTTTAACTGTTTTCCTTAACTTGTAGATAAAAACTTGTCTTATTACTGTTTTTAGTGATCAAGTTTCCAATGTTTCACCACCAAGGGATTTTTCACACTTTTTGGATTAGATTCTGGGATCCATCAACCTCCTTCTCGCTTATTTGTAAAAACAGGTTTGGGTTCAGGGTAGAGAAGCAGCAACCCCTTTTAGTTCACCACAGTTACTGGATCTGAGAGTTGGGTTTCTCTAAAAAAATTTTTATGTTCTTTGTTTTTTACAGGGTTTCTAACTTTTATTGAGTCAATTTTTGTTAATTTATATGTTTCTGAGATATCATTCATTTCATCTACCTTGCTAGTTTTTATGGCATAAAGTTTTGTTCTCTAATAAGTTAAAATGTTCCTCTAAATATATAATGTCTCCTTTCTAGTTTCTAATAGTATTTGTGTCCTTTTCTTTTTCATAATCAGATATGCAAGGGGTTTCTCTATTGTAATCTTTTTTTAAAATATATATATTTTTTATTGATTTCAGAGAGGAAGGGAGAGGGAGAGAGAAATAGAAACATCAATGATGAGAGAGAATCATTGATTCGCTGCCTCTTGCAGATCCCACACTGGGGATTGAGCCTGCAACCCAGGCTTGTGACCTGACTGGGAATTGGACCCTGACCTCTGGTTCATAGATCAATGCTCAACCACTGAGCCACCTCGGCTGGGCTATATTGTAATCTTTTTAAGTCATTTATTTTTAGGTATTGACTATGTTTAATAGTTCTATTCACTTTAGTTGGGTTTTTTTTATCTTTGCTTTCTATTATTTTCTATTTCACTAATTTCTGATTTTTGTCTTTATTTTCTTCCTTCTGTCTTTTTCTTTTTAATTGTACATTTGCTCCATTTGTTTTGTTTTTCTTATTTTCTATAAAATATATGACTACAAATTTTCTAGAAAATAGCCACCAAGAGAGAATACAAGAGAGTCTAATGATTTTAATTACATCCATAGAGTTATTGTGTATCAATTTCTGGTTAGATAAGTAAACAGTAGAAATAAGTAGCAAAGAACCTGGGATAATAGCACAGTGGCTGGTAGCTCCTTATTTCTTATTTTACTACATAGCTCTCAAATTTTGAAGCCAAGCAGCTGCTGATTTCTAATAATTAACTAATATGATACTGACCATATGTTGAACAGAGTCATCAGCACCTAACATTATGCTTGTTACTCATAGGCATTTAATAAATATTTGTTGATTATACAGTTTGTATTGTTTTTCTATAATACTTATATATAATAAAACCCAAAGACAGAACTGTATTGAAGGAGAATATGACAAATAATTTAGATGTGTTGAGGTTAAATGGTCTAAGTGACTGTGCCCTGTAAGCATTAGACGTTTATCAATCTAGAGATAATGAAAGTCTTGAGAAGAAATGAGATTTTTGAGAGAAAGAGAGGTGAATAAAGAAGAGAAGGGAAGTGAGAACTGAACTTTTGGATATTGGAAAAAAGAAGTAAAAAATACTTGCAACAATAATGATATAAAATATAGATCATGTATTGTCACAGAAATCAAGGCAGAGAGGAATTTTAAGAAGAGATATTTCAGTCAATGATGTCAAATACTGTGAGGTAATAATTTTTAAAAGTAAATAATGAATTTTTTTTCTCCCCAGTCTTATTCAGGCTCAGTTAGGATGCATTCCCATACAGGACTTTGCTTTGACACAAGATACCTCAAAGATTTTCAGAAGTGGCTCACGAATTACAAGATGTATGTTACGGGATTCTTGTATTTTCAATATTTTTTCAGTTAACTAGTGTACTAGATTTAATATTGAAAACTTTTATTGTAGGGTTGTCAGAGTTTGTGGCTCTTCAAGGAAAGAACTTTGCTGTACTATTGAACAGTTTGATTTTAGCTAAATGTTTTCGATGTAAACTTTGGGAAAACTCTCTGCATGTATCCAAACAGCTGGAAAAAATCGGTAGGTACTGAATACAGGCAGGCAGTTTGTCAATGTTTGCAATTTATTTTGCTGTTAGGAAAATTATTCTATGATGATTATAGACCAGTGATGGCGAACCTATGACACGCGTGTCAGAGGTGACACGCGAACTCATTTTTTTGGTTGATTTTTCTTTGTTAAATGGCATTTAAATATATAAAATAAATATCAAAAATATAAATCTTTGTTTTACTGTGGTTGCAAATATCAAAATTTTTCTGTATGTGACGCGGCACCAGAGTTAAGTTAGGGGTTTTCAAAATGCTGACACGCCCAGCTCAAAAGGTTCGCCATCTCTGTTATAGACCTATAAAGGAAAACTATGTTTGTAGGCCTAAATGAGGTACTGTACTTTACTTGTCTTGAAAGTCTGATTTTTATTTACTCTGGCTTAAAGGATTCCATTTTAAATTAATTAGGAAACCCAATGAAAACTATTGCTCTTACTTTTAAATTTGTTTTCAAATCAAAAGTGAAATTTTGTTTTAGTAACTAGGTAACTATGAGTTGCTCTCTCTTCCACTTTTATGACTATTTTGTTTTTATCTCAGTGACAAGGTACAGAACTAGCAGTCTTGGCATTCCTAATTCATTATAGAAAATTATACTACTTACTTATATCTCAACTTTATTGTTTTCAATAACAGCATGATATTAGTACTAATCTTCTTAAAGATTCTGCAGACAAAAGATTATGCCTGACTATTTCCTGTCTGTTGGGATCTAGTTCAGGGTGTGAACTGAAAGACTCTAGAGGGGGACATTTACAAAGACCAGGATATGACTAAAACACTCTGGAGTTTTCCAGTTTGCTGCCATTGGCTTTGTGACCCTCTTCCTTCTTAGGTAGAACTCTAAAAAGAGAGTTGTTAGACCATGACTGACAGTCTAGTTAGCTTTACAATTTTACTAGAGGCCCGGTGCACGAATTTGTGCATGGTGGGGTCCCTCGACCTGGCCAGCAATTGGGGCCAATTGGGACCATCTCGCCCAGTCCCATTTGGGGCTGTTGGGGGCTGGCCTGCCGGGGAGGGACTGCAGGAGGGCTCCAGGGTGTGTCCAGCCCTCTTGCCCAGTCCCGATCGGCCAGACCTCAGCAGCAAGCTAACCTACCAGTCAGAGTGTCTGCTCCTTGGTGGTCAGTGCACATCATAGCAACTGGTCGAGCGGTCTACCGAATGGTTGACCAATTGGTCGGACACTTAGCATATTATGCTTTTATTATATAGGATATGCATCTTGGGACATGAAAAAAATCATGTAAGGGATCATTAAGGATTGTGTTATTATTCCTTATAACAAAGATCTACTTTTTTATTTCCTTGAAATTTGAAATCAGTTGGTAGCAGAGAGCTGACTAGTTCTAGGAGCTGGGGTGAAGGTGGGGATTGGCTGGTGAAAGTCAGGTCCAATTCGAGGAGAGATTCCTGATGAAAAGGGTCACTTTCCTACAGAAGTCCGGGCAAACCAAATGCCACACTCATCCCACGAAGACAAGAGTTCTGAATTGTGAAGGAGGTTCCATATAACAGTTAGGAAATAGCAATTTACAGAAAAAGTTGAAATTAGGAAAAAAACTAAGATGGCGGCATAGATAAACACCGGGAAATAGTCGCCTCCCACAACAATTGAAAATTAGCCCAAAGGACGGAGCAAACATCGTCCAAAACAACAGGAAGGCTGGCTGAGTGTAATTTCTACAACTAGAAGAAAAGAAAAGCACGCTGAGAGCCAGAGGAGCTGCGGAGGCTGAGTGCAGAGGTACGGCGGCGGCTCGCGCGCGCGGAAAGGGGGTGGCACCTGAGGACGCGGCTGTCTTTTTGAATCACAAGCTCCCGACTGCTCTGAACTCCGGTTCTGGGAAGTCTCTGGGGACCCAGGACTCATACGGGCAGAGGCTGCTCTCTCAGGCGGCAGCGGGCGAACTTGGGGGCGGATTTTCCTCGGAGGTGCTTGCAGCCATTGCCGGGACACTGAGACGCGCGACTCCGGGCGCGGAGAATCAGCCATAGCGTCTTTCCCCGCCCTTTGACTCCCTGAGACCCCGCCCCACCCGGGCTGCGGCAGAGGTATTTGCATGTGAATGCCCCAGAACTTTGCAACCTGATAATTACCTAACTGCAGCCGGGCCAGCCAGACCCGGAACTTCCAAGAGAAGGCCCAAGGCCCCGCAGCGGCTTGCATTGCTTCACAGCTGAGCCTCTTCGTAGTTCCTGCTGTGTGGCCTCAGGCAGGGGCTGAATTAGCACCTCCTTAGATCCAGGAGCCACTGTACCCAGTGGTCAGAGGGGGTCCATTCTCCCACTTCAGACACAGCTGCTTCCCACAGCCAATTGGCCTGGAGGTCAATTCCTCCCAGTGATCCTACAACAATCGAGGCACCAAGAGTGCACCAAGAGTGTCCACCCCAGGTAACTGGGGAGGCTGAGCCACTGGGCCCTACAGGACACCCAGTGCGCAGGCCACTCTATCAACACAGGGAAGCAGCCAAAATGCGGAGACAAAGAAACAGGTCACAATTGGCAGAAACGGAGGAGGCCAGACGACTGGATATAGAGTTCAAGGCCACGTTTATAAGGTTTGTCAAGAATTTTATGGAAACCGCCGATAAATTTAATAAATCCCTCAAGGAGTATGGTGAGACCATGGAGGTCATGAAAAAGGACCAATTAGAAATTATGCATACACTGACTGAAATAAAGAATACTTTACAGAGATCCAACAGCAGACAAGAGGATCCCAAGAATCAAGTCAAAGATTTGAAATGCAAAGAAACAAAAAATACCCAACCGAAAAAGAAAAAAGAAAAGAGATTCAAAAAATATGAAGATAGTGTAAGGAACCTCTGGGACAACTTCAAGCGTACCAACATCAGAATTATAGGGGTACCAGAAGGAGAGAGAGGGCAAGATATTGAAAACCTTTTTGAAGAAATAATGACAGAAAACTTCCCCCACCTGGTGAAAGAAATGGACTTACAAGTCCAGGAAGCGCAGAGAACCCCAAACAAAAGGAATCCAAAGAGGACCACACCAAGACACATCATAATTAAAATGCCAAGAGCAAAGGATAAAGAGAGAATCTTAAAAGCAGCAAGAGAAAGACAGTCAGTTACCTACAAGGGAGTACCCATCCGACTGTCAGCTGATTTCTCAACAGAAACCATGCAGGCCAGAAGAGAGTGGCAAGAAATATTCAAAGAGATGAATAGCAAGAACCTGCAACCAAGATTACTTTATCCAGCAAAGCTATCATTCAGAATGGAAGGTCAGATAAAGAGCTTCACGGATAAGAAAAAGCTAAAGGAGTTCATCACCACCAAACCAGCATTATATGAAATGCTGAAAGGTATTCTTTAAGAAGAGGAAGAAGAAAAAGGAACTCTTACCATTTGCCACAGCATGGATGGAACTGGAGAGCGGATAAATACCACAAGATCTCACTTATTTGTGGAATATAATGAACAACATAAACTGATGAACAAGGACTGATCCAGAGACGGAGAGGCATTGATTGGACTGTCGGGCCTTGGAGGGAAGGTAGGGGAGGGTGGGGGCAAGGGGGAAAGATCAACCAAAGGACTTATATGTAAGCATATAGGCCTAACCAATGGACATGGACAATGGGGGGGTGAGGGGGTGAGCGGGGAGAGGGGGGATAGAGGGTACACATATGTAATATCTTAATCAATAAAAAATATTAAAAAAAAAAAAAAAAAAAAGTTGAAATTAGATTAAATGGTTACTAATAAAAGTTTCATTGTACTTGAAAAAGCCAGTCTTTCTGACCTTAGAATATTGTCAGTCTGAGTGTTGGTTGAATTCTGTTATCTCCCTAATTGTTGAACTCTAACATTTTTCTACATTTAATCATAGAAAAGTGAATCAAGCAAAACAAATCTAAGCTCTTATAAGAGCATCAGGAAAGAAATAAAGAATACACATTGATTTTCAGCAATGTTTATAAACTGAAAAATTAAAATTTAGGAGAAGTTTTGAGGGAAAATGAAAATGAACATTAAGGAATTATGAATAGTAGTTGTGTCTTAAGTATAAGAAAAATTCCCATGAAAGAATAAAGATATGAGTAAGGAAATAGGAGTGTCATACCATCATCAGTAATATATGTGCGTACACAGAGTGGTAATATTTTGGAATTTTATACTTCTGACAATATCTTCTATTTGGGGATTTGGTTAAGTTCATTCATGAGTTTGAAACTAAAATTTTAGTTTCTTAAAGCAAAAAGAAAAGGTCCAAAGATGGAAGTGAACTTGATATATTTAAGGAACAAAATACATATTGTGGCTGGACAATATTCAGCAAGAGGAGAAGGGTAGACAATTAGATGGGAGAGGTAGGCTGTGGTCAAGGCATATAGGTAAGGGAGTTTGGCTATAGTAAGGAAATTGTAATTTTATTCCAATTGCAATGGAAAGGTATTGGAAATTTTAAGCAGAAGTGTAAAATTATCTTATTTAGGTACAGACAAGAGAGAACTCTAAGACAGAAATGCTCAGAATACCATAGTTTCATAAAGCAATATTCTCATCCCTGAATCATGTTGCCTTTTTCAAACACGAATATAATAATAGGTGTCTCTTGGTACTTGCTTTATGGATGACATATGATAAAACTAAAGAATTCCTCTTTAGTCTTTGTGAACCAAAGAATTCCTCTTTCTTTTGTATAGTAAGCAAATGTATGTTTATTTCGATTTGAAAAAAAGATATAAACAACTGAATAATGTCACTTCCCAACTAATTTAACTGAAAAGATTTTTAAAACTTTAAAAAATTAGCCCTAGCCAGTTTGGCACAGTGGATAGAGTATCAACCTGAAGACTGAAGGGTCCCAAATTCGATACCAGTCAAGGGCACATGCCCGACTTGCAGGCTTGATCCCCAGTAGGCGTTGTGCAGGATGCAGCCGATCATTGATTCTCTCTTCCTCTCCTTTCCTCTCTGAAATCAGTAAAAATATAAATCAGTTATTAGTCTGAATCTAACTTTTTTACTAATGTAGTTAAATATTTAAATATATATTTTGTTTAAAATAGATTGTTTAAAAACTGCTATTTGATTAATTTTCCACAGGTATAACATTGTCAAATGCAATGGTTAATGCAGGTTTGACTTCCTTTAAAAAAATAGAAGAAACAGATGCAAGGGAACTTGAACTGGTATTTAACATTCACTTATTCCTAATATTACCTCTGTTCTTAATGTGAATTCTAAAGCTTAACTTTTATATATTTATTTCTAGTAAAATGATTTTTCTTCTTATAAGTATTTTAACTTAAGGTTTTAAGTAATAAGCATTACTAAAACTATTGACTAGCCCTGGCTGTTGTGCTCAGTGGTTAGAGTGTTGGCCCGGGCACCTAAGGGTTGAGGGTTTGATTCCCAGTCAGGGACAATGTGCCTGGGTTATAGGTTTGATTCCAATCTCTCTCACATCGATGTTTCTTTCTCTCTTTTCCTCTCTCTCTCTCTCTCCCTCGTCCTCTTCCTCCCTCCCTTCCACTGTCTCCAAAATCAATGGGAAAAATATCCTCAGGTGAGGATTAACAACAATAACAACAAAAACCTATTTGTTATATAAAGTATTTTACTAAAATAATTTTTAGTGTGGTCATAATATAATGATATAAATGTTTTTAGATTTTAAATAGGCATCCCCCTTTTGGAACTCAAATAAAAGAAACAGTGATGTATCTTCCAAAATATGAACTCGAAGTCAAACAGGTAAATATTTTATTTTCTAGATATTTTGATTGTCTTATCAGGAATAATGCTACTCATAGATGAGTTGGATCTGAGTATGAGTAGTAAGGCTATTTTTAATATTTTTTATGCCTATCCTCTTTTAAAGATTGCAAGATATAGTGACATGATGGCGGAAATATTAGTGACCATTACATTAAGAAACTTTGAACAGCTACAAACTAAAAGAACAGCACCAGATTTTCACTATGTTACCTTAATCATAGGTGATACAGATAATCAACTGGTTTTTAAGCACAAAATTATGTAAGTGTAAAAATTTCTATTTCATTTTATTTCTAAGTCTATAGTATAAAAGAAAAAAACCCACTGAGTAGAAAAAGTAATACAATCATTGTAGGATTAATTAATTTACATGTTTCTGATACTATAATGGGGTAGTATCTCTGTTTGTCTTTTAAAGAAGATATTAACATTGAGTCTGTTGTTTTAGATTATTGTATTTGGTACTATAATGAACAAAGTTGGAAACAAGTGAACAGATAACCTTTAGGAGTATCTATAGTCCACTGTTGCTGAACTTTCTTATTTGTTGCTTTTCTTCAGTCATTCATGACCTTACCACTCACTTCAAAATATATCTTTTATTTCAACATTTAAATCTAACAAACTACTATAGCTCCATTATAGGATACAGCCAACCAGATCATATATATAAAGGAGGTACTTCCCTTATACCTAGTTCTTTAGCATGCCATTCTGTAATTTTCACTTGAGTTGGTTTTTCTAATACTGCTCTTTTTTCCAAGATGTCATAAACAAACTCTAAGGATATCAATTATAGCTATAGCTAATATTTTTGAGCAATTAGTAGGTTCCAGGTATTTAATTTTTTAATCTTTGTACGGGACAAATGCTACTATTAATTACATTTTGTAGAAGAAATTGAGACCAAGAGAATTTAATCAGTTGTTCAAGGACATTTAGGTTCTTTAAAGTCTAGATTTGAACCCAAGCAGTCTGACTCCAGAGCCTATGCTCCTTCCTAATCATATTATTGTATATACTTATAAATTCAGGAATGGCAGTGACTCTGAAATCTCTTAATTGTTGCCAGTGTATAGAGCAGTGGTTCTCAACCTTCTGGCCCTTTAAATACAGTTCCTCATGTTGTGACCCAACCATAAAATTATTTTCATCGCTACTTCATAACTGTAATGTTGCTACTGTTATGAATCATAATGTAAATATCTGATATGCAGGATGATCTTAGGCGACCCCTGTGAAAGGGTCGTTCGACCGCCAAAGGGGTCGCAACCCACAGGTTGAGAACTGCTGGTATAGAGAATACCTTCCTAAAATGTCCCATGCAAGGTTCCTGAAGAAACTGCAGTGACTGATAGGATATCCCTTTCACTGATAATTATGCTCCTGCAACTAGCCATGGCAAACTTATAGAGAATATCCTATATAATAAAATGCTAATATGCAAATCGACCGAATGGCAGAATGACCGGTTGCTATGATGTGCACTGACCACCAAGGGGCAGATGCTCAGTGAAGGAGCTGCCCCCTGGTGGTCAGTGCACTCCCACAGGGGGAGTGCTGCTCAGTCAGAGGCCAGGCTCACAGCAGCTGTGGTGGTGGGAGCCTCTCCCGCCTCCGTGGCAGCGCTAAGGATGTCTGGCTGATGGCTTAGGCCCACTCCCCACCTAAGCCATCAGTTGGACATCCCCCAAGGACTCCTGGACTGCTAGAGGGCACAGGCCTGGCTGAGGGGAACCCCTCCCTGAGTGCGTGAATTTTGTGCACCAGGCCTCTAGTATCATTATACAAATCTTTATTCTCTCTGACAACAAAATCTAATGACAACCTTAATTATATGAGACTAAAATAAGTTCAGTCACAAAATTGGTTGTTGATTTGTTTGTGGTGTTATTAAATACAAACTATTTTAGATCAATCTTATACTATTGAAGTGCTCATAAAGTCATGTAATTTATGTATAGCTATTTTTACAGTGAGTGATTAAGGGATAAGCTCATGGGTTATTGATAGCAACTATATATCAGGTGGCCTGAAGTGAGTCAGTGCAACTTGGAATCAGCTTTTGGGTCAATGTGTAGTTAAGAAAATTATGGTAATGGTAGTTCCACTGACATTCCAGTTCCTCTTCCAAGAATCTGGGGAAAGTAACTTTCAATACTGACTTCAGTTTACTACCAGATAGGATATATCTTAGAATCAATCAGCTCTTGAATATTAACATATTATTTTATTTAGTGTTCAGATTATTAATTAAGTGATACATTAAAGTACTCTTTTTCAGGGATTCTGTTTTGCTAAAAGCTGGAAATTGGACTAAAAAGATTGATGTGAAGAGAGCTCTTAAATCTGCAGAACTTAGCATAAATCTAATTAGTTCTGAATATGGTAAGTTCATTGAAGGAATGAAGACACTGCTGCTGCACTCACCAGCCATGACCCCGGCTTCTGGTTGAGTGGCACTCCCCCTGTGGGAGCACACTGACCACCAGGGGCCAGCTCCTGCATCGAGCGTCTGCCTCCTGGTGGTCAGTGCGCGTCATAGCGACTGGTTGTTCTGTTGTAGGGCCAAAACTGGCTCTCTGACATCTCCCGAGGGGCCCCGGATTGTGAGAGGGCACAGGCCTGGCCGAGGGACCCCACCAGTGCACAATCGGGGTGGGGGAGGGACACGGGAGGTTAGCCATCTGGGAAGGGACTGTGGGAGGGCTCCAGAGCGTGTCAGCCTGTCTCGCTCAGTCATGATTGGCTGGACCCCAGCAGCAAGCTAACCTACCAGTCAGAGCATCTACCCCTTGTTGGTCAGTGCACATCATAACGACTGGTCTACCAGTCAGCTGTCTGCCCCCTGGTGGTCAGTGCACATCATAGCGAGCAGTTGAGCGGCCTCAGTATATCTTTAGCATATTTCGCTTTCATTGGTTAAACGGATGACCAGACACTTAGCATATTAGGCTTTTATTATCTATGTATATGTAAAAGCCTAAGCAACTGTTGCAGCCGAACAAACAACTGAACAGGCTGCGTGGGGCGACCAGGCCAGCAGGGGGTTAGTGAGGGACGACCAAATGACTGAGCAGCAGGCTGCAAAGATGGCAGCGCCCACAGCCCATAAGGAGGGAGTATGCTAATTGACTTCCACACCCTCAAAGATGACAGCACCCATAGCCACAAAATGGTGATGCCCAGTCTCCTCAGCCCTGCCAGGGCACCTGCCTCCAGAGTCCCCCAGTCTCCTCAGCCCCCCAGCCTCCCAGGGCTGGCCTGAGGCACAGGCAAGCTTTGGATGGCAGCCGCCCAGCCGCCCAGGGCCACCCGAGGCTCAGGTAACCAGGGCCGACTGAGGCTTGTGCTGCAGGCAATGGCAGCAGCAGAGGTGTGATGAGTGCATCACCTTTCCCTGATCGCCGGGTCGCCTCCCGCCCCTGAGGGATCCCGGACTGTGAGGGGGCAGGCGGGCTGAGGGACCCCCACTCCAGTGCAATAATTTTCATGCACCGGGCCTCTTGTCTAGGATAATCACTTATATGCTTTTTTCCTTTTTCCAGTTGGACTTGATATTCAGCAAAAATTTACAGTCTTTTACTTAGGACCCAAGAGGCTTGGAAATCAAATAATTATACGAAAAAAATCAGTAACAGAGATTTCCCATTTTAAACATTCAGATAGGTCTACTGTAGCAGAACCCAATAAAGGTAAGTAGCTATATATATTCCTGTTTTGCATTAAAGCAAAGATATGGCTGCAGAGGAATATATGTGTAGATTAGTGATTGAGGGAGCAGGAATAGGAAAAAATGAGGAGCCACTACTAATAGTATGTGATTTCTTTTTGTGGTGATGACAATGTTTTGGAATTAAAGTAAGGTGGTAGTTGCACAACCTTGGGAATATATTAAAACAGACTGAATTGTATACTTATAGGAATGGGTTTTATGGTGTGAATTATATTTTAATTTAAAAATCAATTGCATTATTATATACCAGTCAAATAAAAGAGATAGAAATAATTTTAAAACTACCATTAAAAATTACATCAGAAATCTCAGTAATACAGTAGCAAAAGATATTCAATATCACCACATGAAAACTAAAAATCATTATTATAAGAAAATTAAGGAAAATATAATTAATTGAGTGATATACCACTTTAAGGATTAAAAGAGTCAATATTATAAAGATGTCAATTGTCTCCAAATTAATTTAGATTCAATGCAATCCCAATACCAGAAGTATTTTTTTGAAACATCACACTGATTATAAAATTCATGCAAAAACTCAAAAGAATAGGAATAATCAAGATAAACTTGAAGAAGAAAATATAACTTCACAATTTAATTTACTAGATAGCAGGACCTGTTATTAAACAGTAGATATTGAGAGTGACAATATAGGCATAGGGTAGATACATTAATCAGTGGAATAGATTAGAGTCCAGAAATGGACCTACAGATGTAAAGTTACTGATTTATGACAAAATCAGTGTCTTGACCTGACCTCAGACTCTACACAAAAGTTATTTACAAATATATAGTTGATTTAAAGTGAAAGGAAAACAATAAAACCTTTAGAAATAAAAATAGATCTTCAAGACCTTGGAGTAGGTTGATTACTTAAATAGGACACAAAAATGCTAATTATAAAAATATTTGATGAATTTGACCATGTTAAAATTAAGAACAAGACACTATCAAGCTAGGGAAAGGCAACCTCAGAGTGTCAGAAAAAATTGCACTACATATATCTTGTAGTTATGAGCTAAATTGTGTCCTCCAAAAATTTGTTTGTTGAAGTTCTAATCTCCAGTACCTCAGAATTTGACTTCATTTGAATATGGAGTCTGTAAAGAAGTAAATAAGTTAAAATGAGGTAATTAGTTGGGCCCTAATCTAATATGACTGGTATCCTTTAAGAAGAGGAAATTAGGATACAAACATACACAGAGGGAAGACCATGTGAAGACATGGTTTTAAAATGGTTGGTGCACTCTGCTAGGGCTAAAAAATACTAACCCCTTTTTTTGTTGTTGTTGTTAATCCTCATCCAGGATATTTTTCCCATTGATTTTTAAAGAGAGTGGAAAGGAGGGAGGGGGTGAGGTAGAGAAAGAAACATCAATGTGAAAGGGACACATTGATAGATTGCCTCCTGCATGTGCCCAACCAGGACTGGGGATCAAACCTGCAATCCAGATACTTGCCCTTGACGAGGAATCAAATCTACAACCCTTAGGTCCGAGATCTGATGCTCTAACCACTGAGCACATTAGCCAGGGCTGCTTTTCTTTTTTTATTTACTAGAGGCCTGGTGCACAAAAATTTGTGCACTGGCGCAGGGGGGGAGGGGGGGGCTGGGGCCCTCAGCCCCACTTGGGCCCTCTCACAATCCAGGACCCCTCAGGAGATAACAACCTGCTGGCTTAGGCCCGCACCCGGGTGGCAGAGGGCAGGCCCAATCCCTAGGTACCTGCCCCGCAGCCCCTGGTCGGGCTCAGAGCAGGGCTGATTGGGGAGTTGGGGCACCAACCCCTATCATGCACAGAGCAGGGCGGATCAGGAGGTTGCGATGCCACCCTCAGTCATGCTCAGGATAGGGCCGATTGGGGGGTTGGGGCGCCGCCCCCTGTCACACTCAAGGCAGGGTCGATGGGGAGGTTGCGGCGCCACCCCCTATCATGCACAGAGCAGGGCCAATCAGGGGGTTGGGGAGCTGCCCCCTGTCATGCACAGAGCAGGGCGGATCAGGAGGTTGGCATGCAACCCTCAGTCACACCCATGGTAGGGCCAATTGGGGGGTTGGGGTGCCGCCCCCGTCACACTCAAGGCAGGGTTGATGGGGAGGTTGCAGCCCCATCCCTGTCACGCACAGAGCAGGGCGGATCAGGGGGTTGGGGCACTCCCCCCTGTCACACTCAGGGCAGGGCTGATGGGGAGGTTGGGGCTCCACCCCGTCACACACAGAGCAGGGCCCATGGGGGGGTTGGGGCGCCGCACCCTGTCACACACAGAGCAGGGCCAATAAGGGGTTTGGGGACCTCCCCCCTATCAGGCACAGAGCAGGGCCGATCAGGGGGTTGGGGCACCTTCTGTCACAAACAGAGCAGGGCGGATAGGGAGGTTGTAGCCCCACCCCCTGTCACACACACAGCCGCAGGGCGATCAGAGGGTTTGGGCACTGACCCCTGTCACGCTGCTCCAGGGGCCAGGAGCCCTCGTGGCTCCGCTGATCCCAGTGCTGGGAGGCCTCGCTGCTCATCTGATCCCGGGGCTGGGAGGCCTTGTGGCTCCGCTTGACACAGGGGCAGTGAGGCCTTGCTGCTCTGCTGATCCCGGTGCTGGCAGGCCTCGCAGCTCCGCTGATCCCGGGTTCGGGAGGCCTTGTGGCTCTGCTGATCCCAGTGTTGGGAGGCCTTGTGGCTCCACTGATCCCGGTGCTGGCAGGCATATTACCCTTTTACTATATAGGATAGAGGCCTGGTCCATGGGTGGGGGCCAGCTGGTTTGCCCTGAAGGGTGTCCTGGATCAGGGTGGGGGTCCCGCTTGGGTGCCTGGCCAGCCTGGATGAGGGGATGATGGCTGTTTGCAGCTGGTCACACACCCTTCAGGGTGGGGGTCCCCACTGGGGTGCCTGGCCAGTCTGGGTGAGGGGCTGAGGGCTGTTTTCAGGCTGGCGGGTGACTAAAGCTCCCAACCTCTCCTTTTTTACTTTTTTTTTTATTCTGGGATTTATTTACCTTCTATGCCTGTCACTGGAGCTGAGAGCGGCTTTAACTCTGAGGCTCAACTCCAGCTCTGAGACAGCTGCTGAAAGCAGGTTTCTGGGCTTTGTTTACCTTCTGTATTTGAAACTTTGTTGCGACTCCAGCTCTGAGATCTTGGCTGACTAAAAGCAGGTTTCTGGGGATTGTTTACCTTCTATATTTGCCACAATGTTTCTTAGAGAGCAGCTCAGAGCCCAGCAGCGACAGGCGGGGAACATTGGCTTCCTCTGTCACTGGAGCAAGCAAGCCTCCTGTTCGCTTCAGGTGCCTGGCTGCCGGCCGCCATCTTGGTTGGCAGTTAATTTGCATATCTCGCTGATTAGCCAATGGGAAGGGTAGCAAAGTTATGGCTAATTACCATGTTTCTCTATTATTAGATAGGATTTTTAAATTCTTCATTAGTTAAAGTATTACAAATGTGTCCTCATCCCCCCTATTAGCCCCCATCCTCCCCCACCCCCCCACTCATGCTTTCATCCCCCTGTTGTCCATGTCCATTGGGTTGGCTTATATGCGTGCATACAACTCCTTTGGTTAATCTCTTCCCCTTTCCCCTCCCTCCCCTACTTTCCTTCTGGGGATTGATAGTCTGATCGCTGTTTCTCTGTCTTTGGATCTGTCCCTGTTCATCAGTCTATTTTGTTATCTATAATCCACAAATGAGTGAGATCATGTGGTATTTATCTTTCTCTGACTGGCTTATTTCACTTAGCATAATGCTCTCCAGTTCCATCCATGCAGTTGCAAAAGGCAAGAGTTCCTTCCTTTTTACCGCAGCATAGTATTCCATTGTGTAGATGTACCACTGTTTTTGAATCCACTCATCTGCTGATGGGCACTTAGGCTGTTTCCAGATCTTAGCTATGGTGAATTGTGCTGCTATGAACATAGGGGTGCATATATCCTTTCTGATTGGTGTTTCTGGTTTCTTGGGATATATTCCTAGAAGTGGGATCACTGGGTCAAATAGGAGTTCCATTTTTAGTTTTTTGAGGAAACTTCATACTGTTCACCACAGTGGCTGCACCAGTCTGCATTTCCACCAGCAGTGCAGAAGGGTTCCTTTTTCTCCACATCCTCTCCAACACTTGTTTGTTGATTTGTTGATGATAGCCATTCTGACAGGTATGAGATGATACTGCATTGTTGTTTTGATTTGCCTCTCTCATATAATTAGTGACATTGAGCATGTTTTCATATGTCTTTCGGCCTTCTGTATGTCCTCTTTCAAAACGTATCTATCTAGGTCCGTTGCCCATTTTTTATTGGATTGTTTATCTTCCTATTGTTAAGTTGCATGAGTTCCCTGTAAATGTTGGAGATTAAACCACTATCAGTGATATCATTGGCAAATATGTTCTCCCATGTAGTGGGTCTTCTTGTTGTTTTGTTGATGGTTTCCTTTGCTGTGCAAAAGCTTTTTATTTTGATGTAGTCCCATTTGTTTATTTTCTCTTTAGTTTCCATTGCCCTAGGAGCATTATCAGAGAAGAAATTCCTTCGGCATATGTTTGCGATTTCGCTGCCTGTGGATTCCTCTAGTATTTTTATGGTTTCCCGTCTTACGTTTAAGTCTTTTATCCATTTTGAGTTTATTTTTGTATATGGTGTGAGTTGGTGGTCTGGTTTCATCTTTTTGCGTGTGTCTGTCCAATTTTCCCAACACCATTTATTGAAGAGACTGTCTTGACTCCATTGTATGCTCTTGCCTTCTTTGTCGAATATTAATTGGGCATAGTGGTTTGGGTTGATTTCTGGGTTCTCTATTCTATTCCATTGATCTATATGTCTGTTCTTGTGCCAGTACCAAGCTGTTTTAAGAACAGTGGCTTTGTAATACAGTTTGATATCTGGTATTGAGATCCCATTTCCTTTGTTCTTCTTTCTCAGGATTGCTGCAGTTATTCGAGGTCTTTTTTTTTATTCCAGATGAATTTTTGGAACGTTCATTCTAGATCTGTGAAATATGTCGTTGGTAATTTAATGGGGATTGCATTGAATCTATAGATTGCTTTGGGTAGTATGGACATTTTGATGATGTTGATTCTACCAATCCATGAACGCGGTATGTTCTTCCATCTCTTTATGTCTTCCTCTATCTCTTTTTTCAGTGTCCTGTAGTTTTTGGCATATAAGTCTTTTACCTCCTTAGTTAAGTTTATTCCTAGGTAGCTTAATTTTTTTGGTGTGATGGTAAAAGGGATTGCTTTTTTAGTCTCACTTTCTATAAGTTCATTATTGGTGTAAAGAAATGCCATGGATTTCTTGGCATTAATTTTGTATCCTGCTACATTGCTGAATTCATTTATTCAATCTAATAATTTTTTGATGGAGTCTTTAGGGTTCTCTATGTACAGTATCATGTCCTCTGCAAATAAGGACAGTTTGACTTCTTCTTTTCGAATTTGGATGCCTTTTATTTCTTCTTCTTGTCTGATCGCAACGGCTAGTACTTCCAGTACTATGTTGAACAGGAGTGGTGAGAGGGGGCAACCCTGTCTTGTTCCTGTTCTTAGGGGGAATGGTTTTAGTTTTTGCCCATTGATTATGATGTTGGCTGTGGGTTTGTCATATATGGCTTTTATTATGTTGAGGTATGATCCCTCTATTCCTATCTTGCTGAGAGTTTTTATCAAGAAAGGGTGCTGGATTTTGTCAAATGCTTTTTCCACATCAATTGATATGACTGTGTGGTTTTTTTCTCTCAATTTTTTTATGTGATGTATTACATTTATTGATTTGCGGATATTGTACCATCCTTGCATTCCTGGGATAAATCCTACTTGGTCATGGTGTATGATCTTTCTGATGTACTGGATCCGATTTGCTAAGATTTTGTTGAGGATTTTGGCATCTATGTTCATGAGGGATATTGGCCTGTAATTCTCTTTCATTGTGTTCTCTTTATCTGGTTTTGGTATTAGGGTGATGCTGGCTTCATAGAATGAGCTGGGAAGTGTTCCTTCCCCTTGAATTTTTTGGAATAGTCTGAGGAGCATAGGTTTTAGTTCTTCCTTGAATGTTTGGTAAAACTCCCCTGTGAAGCCATCTGGCCCTGGGCTTTTGTTTGCTGGAAGCTTTTTGATTACTGCTTCAATTTCCTCCATAGTTACTGGCCTATTGAGATTTTTAGATTCTTCCTGATTAAGTTTCAGAAGGTTATTTTTCTAGTAATATGTCCATTTCCTCCAGGTTGTCTAGTTTGTTGGAGTAGAGTTGTTCATAGTATTTTCTAACAATCCTTTGTATTTCTGTGGGGTTTGTTGTTATTTTGCCTCTATCATTTCTGATTTTGTTTATTTGGGTCCTCTCTCTTTGTTTCTTGGTGAGCCTGACTAGAAGTTCATCAATCTTGTTTATCCTTTCAAAGAACCAGCTCTTGGTTTTGTTGATCTTTTGTATTGTTTTTTTTTTGGTTTTTTTTTTGTCTCTATGTCGTTTATCTCTGCTCTGATCTTTATTATTTCCTTCCTACTGCTTACACTGGGCTTTTCTTGTTGCTCTCTTTCTAATTCTTTGAGTTGAAGGGTAAGGTAATTTATTCTCATTGTTTCTTGTTTCTTGCAGTAGGCTTGTAGAGCTATGAACTTCCCTCTCAAGACTGCTTTTGCTGTGTCCCATAGGTTTTGGATTGTTGTGTTTTCATTGTCGTTTGTTGCCGTGATGTTTTTTATTTCTTCTTTGATCTCTCTGGTAACCCAGTCATTGTTTAATAGCGTGCTATTTAGTCTCCATGTGTTTGATTTTTTTGGATTGTTTTTATTGTAGTTGATTTCCAGTTTTATGCCATTGTGACCTGAGAAGATGCTTGATACGATTTCAATCTTCTTGAATTTGAAGAGGCTTTGCCTGTGACCCAATATATGGTCTATCTTTTAAAATGATCCATGTGCACTTGAGAAGAATGTATATTCTGTGGCTTTGGTGTGAAATGTTCTGAAGATGTCAGTTAATTCCATGTGATCTAGTGAGTCATTTAGGATTGATGTTTCTTTGCTGATTTTTTGTTTAGAGGATTTGTCCAATGGTAATAATGGGGTGTTAAAGTCCCCTACTATGATTGTATTGCTGTCAATCTCTCCCTTGATCTCCTTCAGAAGATTTCTTACGTATTTGGTTGCTCCTATATTGGGTGCGTTTATGTTTACCAGAGTTATTTTTTCTTGTTGGACTGCTCCCTTTAGTATTATGAAGTGGCCTTCTTGATCTCTTTTTATGTCCTTCACTTTGAGATCTAATTTGTCAGATATAAGTATTGCTACCCCGGCTTTTTTTCTGCTTCCATTCGCCTGTAAAACCTTTTTCCATCCCTTCACCATCAGTCTGTGTGCGTCTTTTTTTCTGAGGTGGGTTTCCTGTAGACAGCAGATATATGGGTCATGTTTTCTTATCCACTCAGTTACCCTATGTCTTTTTATTGGGCATTTAATCCATTTACATTTAAAGTTATTATTGATAGGTACTTGCTAGTCGCCATTTTTATTCTTTACCCCTGTGTTCCTTCTTTGTTTCCTATTTTTTCTTTTTACAGCAGACCCTTTAGCATTTCTTGCATTGCTGGTTTGGTGGTAATAAACTCCCATAGACCTTTTTTTGACTGTGAAGCTCCTGATTTGACCCTCAATTTTGATTGATAGCCTTGCTAGATACAGTATTCTTGGATTCAGACCCTTCCTTTGCATGACTTTGTATATTTCATTCCATTCCCTTCTTGCCTGAAGTGTTTCTGTTGAGAAATCGGTCTCTAGTCTGATGGGGGATCCTTTGTAGGTAACTTTCTGTCTCTCTCTGGCTGCTTTTAAGATTCTTGCTTTGTCATTGGTGTTTGCCAATTTAATTATAATGTGCCTTGGCGTCGGTCTTTTGGGGTTCATTTTGTTTGGTACTCTGTGAGCTTCTTGGATTTGTGTGAGTTTTTTCTTCCCTATATTAGGGAAGTTTTCTGTCATTATTTTTTCAAACAGGTTTTCTATTCCTTGCTCAGTTTCCTCTCCTCCTGGCACCCCTATTATATGGATGTTGTTTCATTTTGTGTTGTCCCAGAGTTCTCTTAGGCTCTCCTGCTTTTTAATTTTTTTTTTCTAGAAGCTGCTTTACTTGGGTATTTTTTCCTACCTTGTCTTCTAGCTCACTGATGTGGTCCTCTGCTTTTTCTAGTCTACTGTTGATACTTTCTATTGAGTTCTTTATAGCAGTGATGTCATTTTTCATTTATTCTTGGTTTTTCTTCATTTCCTCTTGGTTCTTACACATATTGTTGAATTGGTCTTCCATTCTTTTCATCCACCTTATGGCCATTTCTCTGAATTCTTTCTCTGACAGGTTGCCTGCCTCCATTGCCTCCATTTCGTTTACTTCCTTTTCTGGTGATGCCTGTTTTTCTTTCATATGCGGGCTGGTTCTTTGTCTCACCATGATCTCTCTTCTCCAGGTGTTTGGTTATGTAGTTCTCTCTCTGCTTTCTGTGAGAAGAAGCAGGGTCCCTCTAAGTCCAAGTAGTTGCACTGCTTGAGATCCGTTGTTTCCGAGTTAGTAGCCGATCTCTGGATGCCGTGAATGCCGGGTCTTTGGATAAATACGCTTCCAATAATAGCCACTCAAGATGGCGTGGTCTCCGTGGCTGAGCCGGCATTCCGGGAGAGTATTCAGCCGCAGTCTCCAACCGTCCCTTTTCTCCGGGGGTCCTCTGTCTTTCCCAGCTGCAAACTGTCTCCCCGCTGAATATCTTCTGCTTATTTGGGCTGTATGTTACCCGTTTCAGCTGCTCACCCTTATCTGCTCCGGGACAAGGCACAGGACACATCCCTCTATACCTCCGCCATTTTCTTCCTCCCTCAAATGGAAACTTCTTTCTAGCTGTTCTCTTGGGTTAAGTCTGGTTCTCTCCGAAGAAAAGTTCCAACTCAGGGCTGCTTTTCTTTATACTCTTTGGTATATATGAGCAAAATCAAGAACTTCAATTCAGCAATATAATCTTTTCCTTAATAAATAAATAACAAAATTATAGTATAATATTTGACAAAAAATTAAAAAATGTTCTCATCCTCTATAATAAATGGCTAATATGCAAATCAACTGAATGGCAGAACCACTGGTTGCTATGACACACACTTACCACCAGGGGGCAGATGATCAATTCAGGAGCTGCCCCTGGTGGTCAGTTTGCTCCCACAGGGGGAGCGCTGCTCAGCCAGAAGCCAGGCTCATGGCTGGCAAGCCCAGCTGTGGTGGTGGGTGCTTCTTCCTCCTCTGTGGCAGTCAGACATCCCCAGAGGGCTCCCAGACCGTGAGAGGGCACAGGCTGAGCTGAGGGACCCCCCACCCCCCGTCTCCAGTGCATGAATCTCGTTCACCAGGCCTCTAGTTTATAAATAAAATCACTCTGTGCATAAATCTATGATTAACATAAATCAGAAACTGCAGAAGTCTAAGTAATACTTTTACAATACTAACTCCAGTAGCTTATGTACAGACCAAATTATTTGAATTTAAAATTAGGATGTGAGGCTAAGTTTGTCATGGGTGCCTCTATTTCAATTTCTTTCTCTGAATTTTTTTTAAGCAACTGACCCTTGCTCCAGCAACCATAATGGCCCTGTTAAAGTAATTTTAAGTATTTTCCTTAAATACATTTCTAGTTGACATTAATAAATTTATTTTACTTTAAGTACTAGGAACTGGGGGCTTTAAAAACATACATTAATTATATGTAATTTAACATAATATGTGACAAAACTATAAAAATATGAATTTCAGATTATGATAGTGATGAAATATGCAATCTCTTTACAGTATACATGAGAGTACAGCTTAACTTAGGTCAGTTATTTCTTTGAACCTTATTTTTCGAGTTCTCAATCTCTGTAAGCTTTTATTTGTTAGACAAATTCAGACAATTTGCAGGATATAGGGAGTGGAGTGGAGGCAGGGGAGCACTTATATTTCCTAAGTGCCATTTCTAACAGAAAGATAGTAAAAAGTTTTTGTCACTTAGGTGATATCCATATACTATAATTCTATAAAAACACTTGTATACAGTCTTAATTTCAGACAAGACTTGCTAACTCTGCTTTGAAATTTTGGGGAGTCCCAGAATCTCTAATTAGACTCTCAGGTCCTACTTAATTTTCACCACTGGGAGCAGATGTATGTAGTCATTGAGCACCATCTTGTGGTAATGTTTAGAAATGCATCTATTAAAAGTTCTTGCGTTAAGGGACGAAGCATTCTCTATTCCTTATTGTGAAACAGCCATTTCCTCCTAGTCTTCCCACCCCCAAAACAGTAGATTCTTTTCCTAAATAAAGTAAATGCATTTTTTTGTGTGGAGAACTAAGGCAGCAGAATAACTAGGAAGGCAGGGTGGTTGAGAGATCAGGCTCTGGAATTAGACTACCAGAATTAGAGTCTGAAATTTGCTATTTATTATCTGCATAGTCCTGAATGTGTTACTTAACCTCTGTATGAATTAATTTTCTCATATGTGAAATGGAGCTAGAATAGGACTGCCTTATAGACAGATAGCCAAGGATGAAGAGATATTTGAGGAAAATCTGGAACATATGAAAGAAAGCCCAAAATAAAACAGAAATTGGATGAAAGCGCAACAGGATATTTCAGGAATGTAATAAAATGTAACAAACTAATTAGTAACCTCAGAGAAATTAAATATTAAATTGAAATCATAAAACAGAATAGGATGCCATGAGAAAAGCTATGAATAAGAGTTAGTACAAGGAAATAAAAACTAAAAAAATAGCCTAGCTGGAGGGCCAAAAGATAAAGTCAGTATAAACTAAATGAAAGCAAAAAGACAAGGAGACAAAAAATAAAAGACAAAGGGGTAACCTAGGAGTCTGATAGCTGACTAATAAGTTTACCATAAAGAGAGAAGAGACAAATCAGAAGACATAATTTATGAAAATTTTGTAGACTTGAAATGAAACAAATCTGCACATCAAAAAGACTTAGTGCTATTTAGGGTGAATGAGGGAAGATATATACAAAGGAGGCTTAATTGTAACATTTCAGAACATCACAAATAAAGTGAAAACCATAAATGCTTCCAAGGAACAAAAATTAAAGTTGTGTTAATCTTTTTATTAGCAACACTGGATGCTGGAAGACAATAGACTTAAAAATCCTGTGTCCTATACCCAGCCAAACTTTTAATTAAGTTTGAAAGTAAAATAAAGATACTTTTTAATACATTCAAGGATTCAGAAAGTTTAACTGTCACACATCCTTTCTTGGGCAGTTTGGGGATGAGCACAAGAAAACAAAGCAGTTAACCAAGAAAGGAAAAGTCAAAGAATCTAGGAATAGTAGAGTCAGTCCAGGAGTTGAATGAAAGGAAGTTTTAGGATGATAACTTTAGGACAGGCCTAGATTACATTAGGAGGAAGGTGGAGGTCTCTAGAAAGGAAGTATCTATGAAGAGAGAATAAATGGTGAAGTGTTTCCATGTATTTGTCTTTATCTTTGAAATATTAAATGAACTTAAACTTAAGGTAGATATTGCTGGACTAAAAGGAAGGCAATAAAACTTAAGGGACAACAATATGCTGCTCAAGAAAGAAAAGCACTCCACTTAATTCTCCATAAAATATATTTTTACCTTCTATATATCTCTCAAATCAGTCCATTCTCTTTGTATTTCTCCCACCACCTAGACTGAATCACTTTCATTTTTTTGCTTAAATGACTGCAGTAACTTCTTAACTAGTTTTATTTATGTATTTATTATATTTTCAATTACAGTTTACATTCAGTATTATTCTTTATTAGTTTCAGATGAACTGTATAATGGTTAGATAATTATATACTTTACAGAGTGGTCTCTCCAATATTTCAAATACCCACCTGACTATATACATAGTTATTACAGTATTATTGGCTATATGCCCTATGCTGTAATTCACATCTCTGTGACTATTTTGTAACTACCAATTTGTACTCCTTAGTTCCTTCACCTTTTCACCCAGCCCCAAACCCTCCTCCCCTCTGTCAACCATCAGCCTCTTCTCTATATCTGAGTCTGTTTCAATTTTGTTTATTTTGTTCTTTAGATTCCACATGTAAGTTAACTAGTTTTCTTGCATCCACTCTGTTCTCTCTCAAATCCATTCTCCTTATTATACTCCATAGATTGATTTTTTTTTCAAAATGCAAATTCAGTCATGTCCCTTCTTTGGTTAAAATACTTCAGTGGCTCCCCATAGCTTTTAGAATAGAAGATTCAAAACATTACCAAGTTCCATACTGTCAGGTAGTCAGTCAGTCCCTAAGTAGCAGTGCTGTGGCAGCTGCTATGTAGACTTGCCTCGCCTCCATAGAATTGGCTATTTAAGGACACAAGAGACCCAAATAGATTTAGACAGCTTATTACTTAGACAGTAAAACAAGATCAGCAAGGTATCAACTGCTTGCTGGGAGGGGCCAGGTGATGAGAATGGTAGGCTGCTTTGTTTTTGAAAAGTCAACCCTAGGTTGCAGCTAAGTGGTTTTATAGCCTGCAGCTGTACCTGAAAAGGGTGAGGTTAAAAGTCCTTATGCCTGTAACCAGAAGGTAGATGAAAACTGCCTCTAGGCAGGTGCATGTAAGATAGCCTCCTTCAAGCTAAGGAGGCAGGTGAAAAAATGACCTTTAACTTCTCACAAGACTGCCTATGTTGACATGGCCCAAGTAGAATCAGAGGGCATTCTGTAAATAGTTGAGCCTTTCCTATATGGCCTATGTGCAATTGCCAGGGTGCCATGGTGGAGCTGTTTCCCTACAAACACAGGTCGACCTTTCTACTACAGTTTCATCTCTTACACTCTCTCTCTCTCTTACTTGCTGAGCTCAGCCACACTGACCTTCTTTCAGTTTCTCGGTGCTTTCCCTTGTCATAGAGCTTCTGCACCTGTTATTCCTTCTGCCTGGAATACTCTTTCTCCTCTCTTTTGCCTTGTCAACTCCCACTTTTACTCCTCAGCACAACTGTCACTTCCTTAGGGACCTGACCAGGACAGATCCCCCTGTTAACAAATAGCATGTACCCCTCTACTTTATGGCATTCAGATCCATTTTAATTTTATAATCACTATATAATCTTTAATTAATGTCATAGTAGTGATAACATATACACTAATATATTTATCCCTTGTTTGTAAAGTGTTCTCACATATTTGATTTTATCTTTTCTGTGAGGTAAACAGAACAGCTATTATTTTTAATCTCTATTTTTAACAGATAAGAGCCCATATTAGAGCTCATGTTCTCTTACTCTAGTTTAGGGTGCCCTTTACTTTTCCACCATGTTTTTTTTTATGTAAATACATTAAATATAAGGCAGCATGTAGTAAGCAGAGAGGGACAAAGAAAATGCCATAGGCGCTCAAAGGAAAAAGAAATCAGATAGGGTGATTAGGATAGAGCTCCATGATATAGGTGCGGTTTGAATTGGCCTTGCGAGAGATGAGGTCAAGAAGTAGGGCAAAACTTTGCAAGCCATAGCCTTCCTGTATAATGTCAAGACCTTTAAACCAAAGATTGCTGGGAGCACACCTGTGTTGAAGAGTACAGCAGTGGCAGAACTGTGAGTCATCTCGGGGAGTTGAGGAGCTTGTTTGAGTATTTCCACTTGTGCTGGGTGATTTTTAGAAGGGTTTAGAGAACTCAGGGTCAGTTCTACATTGGGTGCTCTCCGAAAGTGGAGTGTTGGATATTTTGGTATTTTTTATCTTGGAGATGAAAGGATTAAAGAAATAGTAGTCATTTGTGTCAGCCAGAAGAGGGGGATGTTTAGTTATTTTTGTGGTTATTGAGGGTCCTTACTAGTATCTCCAGTTTTAGAAATAATTGCACTGTAGTCTTATCTCTGTCTTCTATAGTCAGTGTGTCCTTATTTGAGTATTGTTTATATTCTTCCAAAGTTGTTTATGTTCAGTTGGGAACAATATTGTTCAGCTACTAGCTTCCAGTTGCCAGGGATGTTTTATTACTTAATCATTACCCAATACATTGATTTGCTTAGCCCTCAAGGTAACTGGCCAGTTGCCTCATATAGTGGTGAGCAGGTTATTCATTTACTCTAGGGTACTATATGTACACAGTATTATCATTGAAAAAAGGCTGATGGAGCAAAGACACTAAAAACGGAGAGTAAAAGCTTGTAAAGGTTTCAAAGCTCTTTACTATCTACATTTTTAGTTCACTTAAAATCTATTCTCTAGCAAAAGTAAACTGATTTTGTTTTTACCATTTGTAGTTTGCTCCTTTGGATAACATGTCCTTCCCCTAGGACATCTCTCCTTGTTCCCCTTCCCAAGTCCAGATCCTTTCTGTCCTTCAAGGACCAGTTCAAATGTTTCTCCCTTCCTCCTTTTTACTAGTGAGAGCTAAGATCAAGAAAAAGCACATTTAAACTACAATAAGTGAATAAATTACATATTCAAATATATTAATTCTATTTGGGGGGTCAGGTTGGAAGCAATCTCTCCTTTCTATGAATTTATATAGCAAATTTCTCGTACCCCGAAAGCACTTATTTCTTTTTTAAAAAAATGTTTTATTGCTTTAAGTATTACAAAGAGTATTACGTATGTCTCCTTTTTTTCCTGCCCTTAACAATCCCCTGGCCTCCCCTACCCCCCAGCGTCTTATGTCCATTGGTTATGCTTATATGCATGCATACAAGTCCTTTGGTTGATCTCTTACCCCCCCACCCTCCCGCCCCTCAACCCTCCCCGGCTTTACCGTTGTATTTTGACAGTCTGTTCCAGGCAGCTCTGCCTCTATATCTATTTTTGTTCATAAGTTTATAATGGTCTTTATTATCCATGAGTAAGTGAGATCATGTGGTGTTTTTCCTTCATTGACTGGCTTATTTCACTTAGCATAATGCTCTCCAGTTCCACCCATGCTGTTGCAAATGGTAAGAGTTCCTTATTTTTTACAGCAGTATAGTATTCCATCATGTAGATGTACCACAGTTTTCTAATCCATTCATCTACTGATGGGCACTTAGGCTGTTTCCAGATCTTAGCTATGGTGAATTGTGCTGCTATGAACATAGGGGTGCATATATCCTTTCTGATTGGTGTTTCTGGTTTCTTGGGATATATTCCTAGAAGTGGGATCACAGGGTCAAATAGGAGTTCCATTTTTAGTTTTTTGAGGAAACTCCATACTGTCTTCCATTGTGGCTGCACCAGTCTGCATTCCCACCAGCAGTGCACGAGTGTTCCTTTTTCTCCACATCCTCTCCAGCACTTGTCGTTTGTGGATTTGATGATAGCCATTCTGACAGGTGTGAAATGATACCTCATTGTTGTTTTGATTTGCATCTCTCGGATGATTAGTGACTTTGAGCAAGTTTTCATATGTCTCTTGGCTTTCTGAATGTCCTCTTTTGAAAGGTGTCTATTTAGGTCCTTTGCCCATTTATTGATTGGATTGTTTATCTTCCTTTTGTTAAGTTGTATGAGTTCCCTATAAATTTTGGAGATTAGGCCCTTATCAGATATAACATTGGCAAATATGTTTTCTCATGCAGTGGACTTTCTTGTTGTTTTATTGATGGGTTCTTTTGCTGTGCAGAAGCTTTTTATTTTGATGTAGTCCCATTTGTTTATTTTCTCTTTAGTTTCCAATGCCCTAGGAGCTGTATCGGTGAAGAAATTGCTTCGGCATATGTCTGAGATTTTGTTGCCTTTGGATTCTTCTAGTATTTTTATGGTTTCCCGTCGTACATTTAAGTCCTTTATCCATTTTGAGTTTATTTTTGTGTATGGTGTAAGTTGGTGCTCTAGTTTCATTCTCTTGAATGTATCTGTCCAATTTTCCCAGTACCATTTATTGAAGAGACTATCTTGACTCCATTGTATGTTCTTGCCTCCTTTGTCAAATATTAATTGAGCATATTGGTTCGGGCCGATTTCTGGGCTCTCTATTCTATTCCATTGATCGATATATGTCTGTTCTTGTGCCAATACCAGGAAGTTTTGAGAACAGTGGCTTTGTAATACAGCTTGATATCTGGTATTGAGATCCCACCTACTTTGTTCTTTTTCAGGATCGCTGCAGCTATTCGGGGTCTTTTTTTATTCCAGATGAATTTTTGGAGAGTTCGTTCTAGATCTGTGAAATATGCCGTTGGTATTTTAATGGGAAGTGCGTTGAATTTATAGATTGCTTTGGGTAGTATGGATATTTTAATGATGTTGATTCTACCAATCCAAGAACATGGTATGCTCTTCCATCTGTTTATGTCTTCCTCTATCTCTTTTTTCAACGTCCTGTAGTTTTCTGAGTAGAGGTCTTTTACCTCCTTAGTTAAGTTTATTCCTAGGTAGCTTAATTTTTTTGGTGCGATGGTAAATGGGATTGTTTTTTAGTATCTCTTTCTGTAAATTCACTATTGGTATATAGAAATGCCATAGATTTCTTAGCGTTGATTTTGTATCCTGCTACATTGCTGTATTCATTTATTAAGTCTAATAGTTTTTTGATGGAGTCTTTAGGGTTCTGTATGTACAGGATCATGTCATCTGCAAATAAGGACAGTTTTACTTCTACTTTTCCAATCTGGATGCCTTTTATTTCTTCTTCTTGTCTGATCGCAACGGCTAGTACTTCCAGTACTATGTTGAACAGGAGTGGTGAGAGGGGGCATCCCTGTCTTGTTCCTGTTCTTAGGGGGAATGGTTTTAGTTTTTGCCCATTGATTATGATGTTGGCTGTGGGTTTGTCATATATGGCTTTTATTATGTTGAGGTATGATCCTTCTATTCCCACCTTGCTGAGAGTTTTTATCAAAAATGGATGTTGGATTTTGTCAAATGCTTTTTCTGCATCAATTGATATGACTTTGTGGTTTTTCTCTCTCAATTTGTTTATGTGATGTATTACGTTTATTGATTTGCGGATATTGTACCATCCTTGCATTCCTGGGATAAATCCTACTTGGTCATGGTGTATGATCTTTCTGATGTACTGCTGGATCCGATTTGCTAAGAATTTGTTGAGGATTTTGGCATCTATGTTCATGAGGGATATTGGCCTGTAATTCTCTTTCATTGTGTTGTCTTTATCTGGTTTTGATATTAGGGTGATGCTGGCTTCATAGAATGAGCTGGGAAGTCTTCCTTCCTCTTGGATTTTCTGTAGTAGTCTGAGGAGCATAGGTTTTAGTTCTTCCTTGAATGTTTGGTAAAACTCCCCTATGAAGCCGTCTGGTCCTGGGCTTTTGTTTGCTGGAAGCTTTTTGATGACTGCTTCAATTTCTTCCATAGTTATTGGCATATTGAGATTTTTAGATTCTTCCTTGATTGAGTTTTGGAATGTTGTATTTTTCTAGGAATATGTCCATTTCCTCCAGGTTGTCTAATTTGTTGGAGTAGACTTTTCCATAGTATTGTTTAACAATCATTTGTATTTCTGTGGGGTCTGTTGTTATTTCGCCTGTCATTTCTGATTTTGTTTATTTGGGTCCTCTCTCTTTGCTTCTTGGTGAGCCTGGCTAGAAGTTCATCAATCTTGTTTATCCTTTCAAAGAACCAGCTCTTGGTTTCATTGATTTTATGTATTGTTCTTTTGGTCTCTATATCATTTATTTCTGCTCTAATCTTTATTTTCTCCTTCCTTCTGCTCACTCTGGGCTTTTCTTGTTGCTCTCTTTCTAATTCTTTGACTTGTAGAGTTAGATGATTTACTATCATTTTTTCTTATTTTTTGAAGTAGGCCTGTAGAGCTATAAACTTCCCTCTCAGGATTGCTTTCATTGTGTCCCATAGGTTTTGTATTGTTGTGTTATCATTGTCATTAGTTTCCAGGATGTTTTTAATTTCTTCTTTGATCTCATTGGTAACCCAATCAATATTTAATAACATGCTATTCAGCTTCCAAGTGTTTGAGTATTTTGGGTTGTTTTTATTGTAGTTTATTTCTAATATTATGCCCTTGTGGTCTGAGAAGATGCTTGGTATGATTTCAATCTTCTTGAATTTGGGGAAACTTTGTTTGTGACCCAATATGTGGTCTATTTTTGAATATGTCCCATGAGCCCTTAAGAAGAATGTATATTCCGTGGCTTTGGGGTGAAGTGTTCTGAAGATGTCTATTAAGCCCATCTGATCTAGTGAGTCATTTAGGATTGCTGTTTCTTTGCTGATTGTTTGTCTAGAGGATTTATCCAGTGATTTCAGTGGTGTATTAAAGTCCCCTACTATGATTGTACTGTTGTCAATCTCTCCTTTGATATCTTCCAGGAGTTTTTTTTATGTATTTGGGTGCTCCTGCATTGGGTGCATATATGTTTATCAGGGTTATATCTTCTTGTTGTATTGATCCCTTTAGTATTATGAAGTGGCCTTCCTTATCTCTTGTTATGGCCTTCACTTTGAGGTCTATTTTGTCCTATATACATATTGCTACCCCAGCTTTTTTTTCATTTCCATTTGCCTGAAAGATATTTTTCCATCCCTTCACTTTCAGTCTGTGTGAGTCCCTTCTTCTGAGGTTGGTCTCTTGTAGACTGCAAATGTATGGGTCATGTTTTTTTTATCCATTCAGCCACTCGATGTCATTCGGTTGGAGCATTTAGTCCGTTTACGTTTAAAGTTATTATTGAAAGGTACTTGTTTGTAGCCATTTCTTTTTGTGTGGCTGTTTTCTTTCTGAGCTTTTTATTTCTTATTTTTACACCAGTCCCTTTAGCATTTCTTGCATTGCTGGCTTGGTGATGATAAACTCCCTTAGCCTTTTTTTGTCTGTGAAGCTTCTTATTTCCCCTTCAATTTTGAATGGTAGCCTTGCTGGATAGAGTATTCTTGGATTCAGTCCTTTGCTTTGCATCACTTTGTAAATTTCTGTCCATTCTTTTCTGGCCTAATGTGTTTCTGTTGAGAAACCATTTGATAATCTAATGGGAGACCCCTTGAATGTAACTTTCCATCTCTCTCTTGCAGCCTTTAAGATTCTCTCTTTGTCCTGAACATTTGCCATGGTAATTATGATGTGTCTTGGTGTGGGTCTTTTTGGGTTCACCTTGTTTGGGACTCTCTGTGCTTGTGTGATTTTTTTCTTCCCCACCTCTGGGAAGTTTTCCGATATTATTTCTTCAAATAGGTTTTCTAACCCTTGTTCCTCTTTCTGTTGTTCTGGCAGCCCTATTATTCGTATGTTGTTTCGTTTCATGTTGTCCCATAGCTCCCTTAGGCTCTCCTCCTGACTTTTAAATTTTTTTCTTCAATTGCTGTTCAGTTTGGGTGTGTTTTGTTTCCCTGTCTTCTAATTCGCTAATTCGGTCCTCCGCTTCTCCTAGTCTACTGTTGAGACTTTCAATGGTGTTTTTTATTGCAGCTATATCACTCTTCATTTCTTCTTGGTTCTTACATAATTTATTGATTTTTTCATCTGTTTCTTCTTGCTTCTTGCATAAGTTGTTGATTTTTTTCCTCCATCCAGTTTATGCACTCTAGGACCCTTAATCTGAATTCTTTTTCTGTTATGTTGCATGCCTCTGTATCACTTAGCTACTTTTCTGGCGAGTCCTCCTTTTCTTTCCTTTGGGGGTTTCTTTGTCTACCCATGTTTGATCGTACCACCATATCTAGATGTGGAGTTGTTCAGTGGCTGCTCCTTGGGTGGCAGTGGCTCCTCGGGCTGCGGTTGCTCCTCAGGCAGTTGTGGTAGCAGCTGCTCCTCAGTTGGTAACAGCTCCTCTGGTGGGTGCTGTTCACAGTTGTGGTGGCTGCTCTGGCTGGTGGGGGGAGGCTTCACACACAGCTGCTGTTCCTTAGACAGAGGGTGTGGTGATCATGAGGCTGCTGTTCCTTGGGTGGGATCGGGCTACACAAGCAGCTGCTGCTCCTTTGAATTGTTACTTTTAATCTCTTAAGCGGCCTCAGGGCAAGGTGTTTTCCAATAGGGTGTGTCAACTGTCTTCCCCCCAGGCAAGGCAGATGTCTATGTGGCTGTATGAGGGAATGACTGAGCTGAGGAGACTTGGGGTGTCTGCCTTCTGAGCTTTGTCCCCAAGTCCCCAGTGCTGGCTTCTGCTCTCACAGCTCCAGTCCACTTCACCCTCCCTCTGCCAGAGCACAAGGTGGGTGGCTCCACAGGGAATGTTGGTACCTTGGCCCTTTAAGAGGGTGCCTGAACTTTCAGCTGCCACTCCCTGGCAGACAGCACCCCACTGCTTTTCACAGCTTGATGTTATATGGATACCTTCCTCAGTTTGGTGCTCTCTGCTGGGGCACCCAGCTCCGGGATTAGATCCCAGAATTCTCAGTGGCACCTCGCCCCCTTCACCACAGGCTGAGATATCTCTCTGGGACTTCAGTTCCCCTCTGTGGGTCATGTCTCTGCCCCTCCTACCAGTCTCTATGCCAGCTCCACCTTCGGTCCTTGGGTATCAGGGTTCTCTCCTGTGAGTTTTCAGTTGGTTATTCAGGAAGCCTTCTCATATTCAGTTGTAATTTCAGCTTGTTCCTGGGAGCATGACCATGCAGCATCCTCCTACTCTGCTGCCATTTTTAATCCACTCAGCACTTATTTCTAACATCTATTAAATATGTGTGGTGTCCTATCTTCTAGTAGCTATCAGTGATGCCATGAAAATGCCACGAGGTTTGCTTCTTTCCTAGTTCTTCAGGCTTACGTACAAAGCAACAAAAAAGTTTCACCCTTATTCTTACCTCATTAAGGACAAGAAGTGCTGAGTTACTCTATTTAATTCAGGAAAATTAACAAAAGCTTATAGATGGCTCAGTGTTGCTTGTGAAAAGCTGAGTTGCCACTAATAGTGGGACAGGGACTATTATCAGAACTATCTTTTTAAAAATTACATATTAAATGGGTTAATATTGGAAGAAATGTGAAAAATCATAGTCTTTTTGTATTGTTTGAAAGGAGAGACTGGTTATAACTTAATTATATTAAATTCATTATAATAGACTAGAGGCCCGGTGCACAAAAATTTGTGCACTTGGGGGGGACAGGAGGGTCCCTCAGCCTGGCCTGTGCCCTCTCGCAGTCTGGGACCCTTCGGGAGATAACGACCTGGTGGCTTAGGCCTGCTCCCGGGTGGCAGAGGGCAGGCCTAATCCCTAGGTGCAGCCCCTGGTCGGGCTCAGGGCAAGGCCGATTGGGGAGTTGGGGCGCCGCCCCCTGTCATGCACAGAGCAGGGCGGATTGGGAGGTTGCAATGCCACCCTCAGTCACGCTCAGGGTAGGGCCGATTGGGGGTTTGGGGCACCGCCCCCTGTCACACTCAAGGCAGGGTCGATGGGGAGGTTGCAGCGCCACCCCATCATGCACAGAGCAGGGCCAATCCGGGGGTTGGGGCGCTGTCCCCTGTCACGCACAGAGCAGGGCCCATCAGGGGGTTGGGGAGCTCCCCCCGTCACTCACAGAGCTGGGCCCATCAGGGGGTTCAGGAGCTCCCCCCTGTCACTCACAGATTAGGGCCGATAAGGGAGTTGGGGCACCGCCCCCTGTCACACACAGAGCAGGGCCGATCAGGGGGTTGGGATGCCGCCACTGTCACACTCAGGACAGGGCCGATGGGGAGGTTATGGCTCTACCCCATCACACACAGAGCAGGGCCCGTGGGGTGGAGGGGTTGGGGCGCCGCCCCCTGTCACACACAGAGCCGCAGGGCGATCAGGGGGTTTGGGTGCTGCCCCCTGTCACGCTGATCTCGATGCCTGGAGGCCTCGCAGCTCTGCTGATCCGGGTGCTGGGAGGCATATTACCCTTTTACTATATAGGATAGAGGCCTGGTGCATGGGTGGGGGCTGGCTGACTTGTCCTGAAGGGTGTCCTGGATCAGGGTGGGGGTCCCCACTGGGGTGCCTGGCCAGCCTGGATGAGGGGATGATGGCTGTTTGCAGCTGGTCACACACCCTTCACGGTGGGGGTTCCCACTGGGGTGCCTGGCCAGTCTGGGTGAGGGGCTGATGGCTGTTTTCAGGCTGGGACTGAAGCTCCCAACTGCTTCTTTTTTTCTTTTCTTTTTTTTTTTTTTATTCTGGGCCAGCTTTAGCTCTGGCTCCAGCTCTGAGACCTCTGCTGCTGAAAGAAGGTATCTGGTTTTTTTAGGTTCTATAATCAAAACAATGTATAACTCCAGCTCTGAGATCCCAGCTAGCTGAAAGCTGGTTTCTGGGGTTTTGTTTAGCTTCTATATTTGTTACAATGTTTCATAAACTGCAGGCTCAGAGGCCGGCAAGGCAGGTGGGGAACTTTGGAGTCCTCCGTCACTGAAGCAAGGAAGCCTCATGTTAGTTTTAAGCTGCCTGGCTTCCGGCCGCCATCTTGGCTGGTAGTTAATTTGCATATCTCACCGATTAGCCAATGGGAAAGGTAGCGGTCGTACGCCAATTACCATGTTTCTCCTTTATTAGATAGGATATAGTAAAAATTGGTTTGTTTATCTTATATTAATTTAGGAATGACTACCTGCAAAAAACCTGGGAACCGAGAATGTAATCATCACTGTAAAAATAAACAGACTTGTGGACATGACTGCTGTGAGTTCCATAACCCAAGTTTATTTCAAGTTTTAAAAATTGAAAGGTTTTTGATAAATAGTAATTACATCCTAAATTATTTATGTGTGATATTTACACGATGCATTTTGTAACAAATAGTTTTCTTTCTCTTGTGAGCAACATGAAAAAGTAAATATTAGATTAGAAATTTTAAAGAAATTTGGCTTTCTATGAACAATACCTGAAGTTTAATCTAAAGAATCTTTAATTTTTTTTCATAGGTAAAACTGGAGTTGCACAGAAGTCAGAAATGAAAGAGTCAGCAATTTCTTCATATTTATCTGATTTAAGAAACAGAAATGCTTTTTCATCTCTTCCTCCAGTTAAACGTCTCAAGGTTATTTTTCATAACATTTATCCCTTATTCTGTAAATAAATGTATATGAATATTCCTTTACTGAATATCAATTAAGTAGGTAGCCACAGTGTACTTGAGGGCCTGACTAGGAATATGACCATTATTCATAACACTGTTTTTAAAGGAAAAGGTATTATAGTTCTTAATAATCAATCTGTAAGTACACTTTTGGGACATATTTACTGACTCTTCCCTCATTAGTTTTTTGGGTTTGTTTAGTTTTGTTTTGAGAAAGGAGGGATATGCAGCTTGGCTTGGTTCAATAATTAAGACTAGACACTCTTGCCCTTTTCTGGCTCAGTCTTTGCTGTACTGGGCTGGGAAGTGTGAGTTAATTTTGATTTATGCACTTAGATGAGTACTGAGCAAGAGCCTCCCTTTCAAATAATGAAGAAATGGGAGTTCCTACTGTTGGATAGGCTAGTCACTAGCACACTTATTCTAAGCCTAAGTCATCATAGCCAGGGCAAAATAATGGGTCAGGCCACAAAATAACCACGTCAAGAAGATGGCAGAGTGGCTATTTCTTTTCTAGAGCTTGTATAAGAATGAAGATCCTAAATCCTGAGGGTAAATCAAGGAGAATATTGGGAAACAGGGAGAGGCATGCAGTTTGAAATGACTACCATCTGAGAGAATTTTTTAGCCGCTCAAGTTTTTCCTTTCTTTCATATTTATTCCATATTAGTTTTTTTTTTCCTTTCCATAGTATTGAGCACCAAAAATATGCCAAGCACTATAATAGGTGCTAAGATACAGTGGTGAATAAGACAGTTTTAGCCCTAGTTCTCATAGAGCTTACAGTTGAGTGAAGGAGATAGCTAAGTAAATAGGCTTTTCCAGTATAGTATGATAGGTGATTCTGTGGCAGAAGTGTAGGATAACTTGCACTTAGATAGAAAATGTATTCACTTCACACTTGATAGGTCAGGAAAAGATTCCTAATAATCATGATTGAGACCTAAAGGATATATTGGCATAAGCAAAGTATGAAGAGGTGGACACTAGGATGGTGGTAGAGAGGGACAGAAAAATATTCTAGACGTACAGAATATGCAGTGTTTCAGAGTTGAGAAAGAGATAGAGATCTCTTCAGTTAGAAAATTAAAGTATACAATATGTCTGGACTTCAATTATAAGTGGTGCGGGGAGTGGAGAGAGATGAAACTGGAAAAGTAAGTAGAAGCTAGATCATAAACATCTGTTTGCTATTTTAAGGATTTGAACTTTATCCTGAAAGTACTGGGTAGTCACTGAAGGACTTTAATCAGTGACATGATCAGAATTGCATTTGGTAAAGTTTATTATGTATGCAATGTAGAGAATGGATTAGTGAATGATACAATAGGAATGTAAGGATTCATTAGGTGGGTTTTACAATAATGCAAGCAAGATGATTGCCTAGTCTAGTGTAGTGGCAAGTAGCAACACAGAGAAGTATAAAATATTTTCCATAGATAGAATCAACTAGCTTGGTACTTAAATGGTTATGAGGGGTGACAGAGGAGTAGTTAAAGATAATGACCAACTTTCTGGCTCGAGCAACTGGGAAAAAATGTAGGGCCTCATTGGGGTAGGAACTCTGAAGGAAAAGCAAGCTTGGAGGTGTAGAGACACTATAAGTTCAATTTGGGAAATAGTGAATTTAGAGGCCTGCAATATGTCTAGCTAAAGTTGTTTTACAGACAGCCAGACAAAACTGTTTGAAAATTAGGAGAGAGCTAAGCTAAAAATATATATTTGAGAGTCATTCACATGTAGTTAATCATTAAAGCTACGGGAGTAGATGAAATCTTTGATTGAGAATGTGTAGAGTGAGAATAATGTCTAGTAAAGAACCTTGAAGAATATCTACATTTAAGAAGGGCCTAAGAAGGAAATATGATTTGAGAACTAGCCTGAGTTCATAATTCATTAGTTTTTGGTCTTTATGTACCAGCAGGAATTTTACTATTTGGCTCATTTGTTAAAAGGTATTGATGTGAAATTGGTAGCCAAACTTTTTTTTCATTAATAGATGCAAATGAATAAATCTCAAAGTGTGGACCTTAAGGAGTTTGGTTTTACTCCAAAAGCTTCTCTTCCTAGTATATCAAGGTAAAATATTCATCATAAACTCTGTGTTCCTCCAAGTAGTCATTTACCCAGAGAAGGTTGGTAACTAGCTACTTTCAAATCATGGTAATAATTTGGTTACATAAGGTAATGACATCATAAGAGTTACATTATCTTTCAGACCCTAAACTGACTTAGAACTCTACTGTTAAAGAATACTTTAACATTCATTGAATAATCTCTTCCCTCAGAAACTACCCATCCTATATGTCATTCTATCAGGCTCTCTCTGCTTTCTAAATTTGACAGCTGACGAGTATAGTTTAAAAAGAGAATTCATGTTTGTGTACAAAGTCTAACCTTTTCCATTTAGAGGTCCACTGTATACTAGTAATACCTCAGATTTATAATAAAATACTTTATAATTAAAAATTTTTACTTTTATATATTATGTCTTTTGCCCTTAACATAAGGTATTTTTATTCCATTGTATAGGTGAAATAACTGAAGCTCGTATTCCTAGTTAATAAGTCAGCATCCTTTACCTATGTTTTGATGCCTAGATGGCAATACTATATGTCATTTCCCATTCGGATAAGGGAATTTTATATGCAGGGATGATATTTAATATACTTAACTCATGCAGAACAGGTGCCAACACTACGTCAAGAGATCCTATCTTTTCTATCTAACAGAAAGTAGCATTAGCAACAGATTTTTAAGGCTATACATAGATAGCAGATAGTCTACATATTTGGGGCCTATAAAGATGACTAAGTATCTCTTGATTCTATTAAAACCTGTTTTTTACCCTTTACTATCCAGGCTGCTACAGTTTATCATAGAAATGTTGAGTGAATGAACCATCCCTTTTTTTTTTTCATTTATATGAATAAGTATTTTTCAGAGTCAAATTAATTTCATTATTTTCTTTAGAATTTTTACAGTTTTATTTATCTTTATAAAGGTCAGAATATTTAAACACACCTGAATTATCTATACTGGAGCAGAGGGATCAGCATGAAATCTGTGCAAATGTTCAACAAGAACCATCTGATTATCAAGATAAAGGTAAATTACCATTGATATTGACTTGAGAGAGAATATGATTTCTCATTATTTTGGATTAACAAATAATGTTATTGAAAAATCTGGGGACCCAGCGGTCCCCCGATGCTGTCCGGGAGAAGGCAACCCAGCAGTCCCCTGACGCTGTCCAAGAGAAGGGGACCCAGCGGTCCCCCGACGCTGTCCGGGAGAAGGCGACCCAGTGGTCCCCCGACGCTGTTCAAGAGAAGGGGACCCAGCGGTCCCCCGATGCTGTTCAAGAGAAGGCGACTCAGCGGTCCCCCCGACGCTGTCTGGGAGGTGGCGACCCAGCTGTTCCCCAACACAATCTAGGAGGCGGCGGCCTAGAGCTCCCCCAACACTACCCAGAGCCCGGTTCCCAGGTTATGAAGGCATTTCGGGGCCCCGGAGCTCGAGCCAGGCAAGGTTCAAGTGAAAACCCCTCTCTGGAACTCTATTCTAGGTCCAGCTTCTGCAGCAGAAGCTGGGGAAAGGAAAGGGTGGTGTGGGTTGTTCTTGGTTTCCCCTCCCCAACCCCATGTTAAATGTTTGCAAGCACAAGTCTAAAATTGTAACAAAAGAATCAAATTTCCTTAATAAAGAATTGAATTACAAAAAAAAAGAAAGAAAAAAGAAAAAGAAAAATCAACATCTGAAATCATTATGATTATAAATTTGGCAACATTTTTCTCTTGGGTTATTGAACCAATTTTAAATTCTTTGGATCTGTTATTTCAGATGGTCTTACTATATCTGTCTTAGAATTAAAAAAAAAAAAAATCTTCCCTATATAGTGTTGACTATTTTTATTTAAAGATACTATGAGGAAAAGCTGAGGAAATAAGGGATCTTTGAGTACAGAAGGTATTAAAATGCTGTACTATTACTTTTACGTATCTTTAGAATTATTCAAAATAATGTTGTTTATAAAATTAGTCCAATTTTACAAAATGACCATGTGACCTTGGGAAAATTATTTCTTTGGGCCTTACCTTTAAAATTAAGAGATTAAATTAGGTGACCTTTAATATCTCTAAAACCTATGACTCTTACAATTTCTGTGATATATCTATATATATAAAAGCCTAAGCAGCCCACCAATATCTATGACACACACTGACCACCAGGGAACAGACACTCAACACAGGAGCTGCCAAGCTGCAGTGACTTGGCAGCTGCGGTTCTCAGGTAACACCCAGAATCAGAGGAAGGAGCCCGATTCTGGGGTGCGCCACCCAAGAACCACCCTCTCACAACCTGGGACCCCTCAGAGGATGTCAGAGAGCCAGTTTCAGCCAATCCCCACAGGCCAGGCCAAGGGACCCCACAGGTGCACAAATTCGTGCACCCGGCCTCTAGTAAGAATATAATCTAATTTATAGGATATAGCTGGTGTGTAATCTAGGTTTGCCTTTTATCTGTGTTTGTCATTCAATTAATGAGATAATGCATATACATTTTTTTAATATTGTGATTGGCTCATCATTAGTCTGGATCCTGCCATTAAGAGCATCATATTGGGTCATATTTAATAACCAGTCTGTTAAAATGTGTGAGAAATAATCCTGGCCATAGAGTTGTTTTTTCAGTAACTATATGTAGAAATGATAAGCGTGGGGTTTTCTGAAAATAATTTCATGTGTGTATCTATTGAACCATACCAAAAGGTCTTGGTATCTATTGCCACACTTTTCTTTAAGCTGTCATTATGCTTCTTCTAGCCCTAATTTAAGATCTTAAGTAAGCAAGGGCTGGAGTACCCACAACTTCTTATGACACCATGATAGCCATTAGGCCCAATATAAGATTAAGAAGAATCCCCTGATCTCACCTAGAGGATCAGAGCATTTTTCCAATTGTTCAAAGCCTGAATGTCACTACAACATGCTTAGAAGGTATAAGATTTTCAACCCTCTTATTTTTATCTCTCTTCAACCTATAACTTACTCCTTGTACTGCATAGCAGAGTTTATCCTTCCCTGTACTTACTTTTACTAGTATGTTGTTTTCACAGAGTTTTTCTACTTTTATTTCTTTTCTGCCCACTATTCCAAATCCAATTTATATATGATATAAAAGTCTCATCATGATACTTTAACCTCCAATGAAAACTGTGTTGCTTAATGCTACCCCCCTTTTTTGGATTTTAAAATTTATTTTAAAAAATAAACTTTAAAAACAAGAGAGCAGAAAACATCAGTGGTTGCCTGGGAATAGGGAAAAGGGTATGTGGGAATATTTGGGGTGATGGAACTACTTGCTTACACAACCAACAGATTGAACATTAAGGATGCTTTTACTGGGTGTAAATAACTCAATTTTTTTAAAAAGATTAAAAGGATAAGAGCCAAAAATTTACCCAATGTGAAAAAATACAGAGCTTATGGTTTTCTCTTATGGATAATAAAAAGTTATCGTGGGTGTAAAGAAAGGAACAGTAAATGAGATATCTTCAATATACAAAAGATTCTAAAATGTTTAAGAAGAATATGCTTATGCAGAGGTACTAATTTCTTTTTAGATTTATGATTTGACTTGAAATTTTTCTCTAGGGATAAAAATGCTAGAAATGCTTATTTTTAAATTTCACAAAGGTGTCACAGGTAATAAGGAAGGCATTAGAATAATAGAGGGTTCTAAAATTTGATCTACAGAGCATTTACTGCAAAAATACATACAACTTTTGAGGTCCCTCCCTCCGGAAGTGCAGACATTTCCATTTGGGCTTGGTGGTTGTGGCTCAGGAGCTCCCACCTGGGACAGTGGTGTGCATTCCTTGTATCATCATTCCAGTTCTGCTCTGGATCTACAAAAAGTTACTGGAGCCATACATATACCCTCTGATTTCCCCCTTTGTTAGTCGCATATGGCCTAGAAAAGCTGTGCAAGAATCCAATGACACAAGCAAAGGCAAAATAGACTATAAGGGTGCAGACATGAATGGATTACCAACATCAGGATCGACAGAAATCTCCGATAAAAAGAAAGACTAAAGGCATTAACCCAGGACCCTCCTTGTTTTCAAAATGGACCTAATAATGTGAAGCACCTTCTTTGTAATTGTCTCTGACCTTTTTCTCTTAGAACTCTGGGTGGATGGTTTAGATGTTTGCCTGATACTGATCAGGAAACACATGGTATTTATATTTAGAATGTATTTGGTTATAGTTAATGATCTCATTCCCGAGTTCCTTTTTCATTAACATAGCTTTAATAGTATGAATGAATAGGAGGTGTGTGCCAGTAGACATTGTTACTAAAGCAGTACCTAAACATCCTTGGGCTTCTAGCTTCTGTTCAGGCTCTTTGAATTTGAGTGGAGTGTGTTTTCACTATGAAACAGTACAGTGAGACTGCAGTGAAATAAATTAAAGGGAGTGTTTGGAGGTGATAATGACTTGAAACATAAAGTTATAATTACTGCCCAACACAATGGAGCCCCTTATCTACTAGAGTAGAAATTACAGGTTATTGCTCCGAAGAAAATAGCAAAGACAAGAAACTGAGGAAATTTCTTTGGGAAAAATGGAACAGTTTTTACATAAATGTCTAACGTATATTATAAAATTCTCATCTTTGTTGTATTCCTTATATTCCTACAGAATGTATTAAATATTCAATTTAGCTTGTGGTTGGGGTTTGGCTTTTTCTTTTTCTTTTTTTCTAAGTTTAAATATTTCTTAAAAGGAACATTTTTTTTTAAAGGAACATTTTTTCACTATATCAGAAAGCAGAATTATAATAGCGTGCTGGCATCTGGACAGTTCTGAGACAACAGTGTATTATTTTTTAAAGTATATTGTATCAGTTATTGTTGTATAACAAGACACTGTAAAACTTAGTGGTTTTCAACAACAGTGACATGGCTGGACAGTTCTTTGCTGGTCTGGGCTTCTGTATGGTCTTTCACTCCTGGGCTGCTTCACTTTAGGGACTTATAAATGTTCAGAGGTGATGAACCATATCTTTATATTCTATTTACTTATTCTTTCTGAGGCAGGGAATGTTTAGAAGAGACTTCTGCCTTTGAGTCCCCAATGAAGTCCTGGGTCCTAACCAAGGCTCTGTTCAACTCTGTGTGAGCAAGTCAGTGATTCACCCTGGTCTTCATTTGATAGAAATCAGTAGGTTTCAAGTGTTATGCCCCAACCCACCTGAGGGATAAGATAAATTCCCTTTAGCAACTAAATTCAGTTGATTAGTTTGTTATTTAAAGTATAAAAACTATTTTACAAAAATAGCAGATGTTCACAGTAAAACAGTGCAATGGAAAGTTAAAAAAAATACAACTTTTAATTTAAAAACTTTTAAGTTCAAAATGCAGTATTTAGACAAATATTCAAATTTTCTTGAAATACAAAAATGTAAATGTAGCATACTACATATAATGTAACAAAATGTAACATAAACTACATTGAGTTAAAACTGAATGTAGTTGCTTTTACATAACTGGTATTTAGAAGCTCTTTGAATTCTATCCCTAAATGAAAGTTAAGCAGAATTGTCTTTGGCTGTACAGACAGCTCTCTCTTTATGCCCTCCAACTACATTGTGGGCCTGACAACTTTCCTTCTGGACATTTATGGTGTAGGTGCATCAGGCCCTGCATCCCAGGAAGGAGCACAGTGTCTTTGAAGCCTCTGAAAGGTGAGGAGACTGAAGACTGGGCTAATCCAGGATCCTCCTCACTAGGTGGACTTCAAAAGAATTTTTTTTGGGATGTAGGATTCTGCTTTATCATCACTTTCATCAACATTGTTATCCCCCTCCTCTTCTTCTTCTCTCTTCTACTTAAGTATTTTTAGATATATACTGGCTGGTATCTTCTTTGGTAATATGTCCGCAAGAAACTGGAAAGTTTCTGATTCTTCTGCAGTATTTAATAAATCATTGTAAGTGATTTTCCACTTTTCTTTTCCACTGCCATGTCTGTAGGAATAGGTGGCTAGATATTGAACAAAGTGTTCCATAGTGTTAGCCATGAGCATGAGTGCTTCCTGTTTGATTCTGGACACCTCGGGCGAGCTCTTCATGATGACCCAGATGCAGGACAGGGGCAGTGACAGGAGGCACTTCTCCTGTCACTTGTCTCTGCCCATGACCACATCCGCCATCTTTCTGCCCCTCTCTTGCAGTGACTATCCCCTCTTTTGAAAGAAGGATCTATATAGTATACTAGAGGTCTGGTGCATGAAATTCGTGCACGGGGAGGGGGAGGTGTCCCTCAGCCCAGGCTGCACCCTCTCCAATCTGGGACATCCCTCTCACAGCCCAGGACTGCTGGCTCCCAACCACTCACCTGCCTGCCTGCCTGATTGCCCCTAACTGCTTCTGCCTGCAGCCTGATCACCCCTAACTACTCCCCTGCCAGCATGATCAATGCCTAACTGCTCCTCTGCTGGCCTGATTGTCCTTAACTGCCCTCTCCTGCAGGCCTGGTCGCCCCCAACTGCCCTCCCCTGCAGGCCTGGTCCCCCCAACTGCCCTGCCCTACTGGCCATCATGTGTGTTAGAGTGATGGTCAATTTGCATATTACTCTTTTATTAGATAGTATTTTTGCTCTGCCATTTAGTAGTTGTGTAACCTTTCATACTATACTTACCCGTTTTTCTTGATACCCTCATCTGGTTATATTTTAGCATTAAATGAGATAATGTATGTAAAACTCTTACCATAGTATTTGGTACTATTATTACTAAGAATAATGTAAACTATACTTTTCACACATTAGCCTTTAGTGACAAAACATACTGTAAATCTATTCCAATATTGCTCTTAGAAATGTTTTTAGAAAAACATAGCAAGTTTTATTATCTGTATTCCAATTTCCAAAAGGGAAGAAGAAAAATGCCAGAAATTTTATGAGAAAGCATGTTGAATCATAACATTTTAATTTCTCATTTTACCGTGAAAGAAGCCAAGAACTTTGAGAGTTTAAATGACTTGTCCAAAATCACATCCAATTAATGGCAGAACCAGAAATAGAATCCATATCTTTTGATTCCCAGTTCAGCACCATTTCTATAAATTGAAATTGACTTTTAGTTATCTGTGAGAATTAAAAATTGAGCCAATAATATATGAACTCTTTCAACTTTCCACCCCACAACTCTATATTTCTTTGTCTCCACACCCATCATTAACTTTCTATTTGTCTTAAAAAAGAATGGTCTTTTCTTCTATTCAGGGTTTATCTTTCCACTGGCAATCGTAATCTTTCCAATCCTGTCTTACCTGGGACTTAAAGACCATTTATCCCTCTCTTTCCCCCACATTTTTACAAGCTCTCTTCCCTGTTGTCTCTTTCTCGTTAGCGTATAAATATGCTCAAATCTCCTTTCTCTTCAGCTCCATGTCCCCAGCTGACTAGTTATGGCCTTTTTGACTTCTAGAAATTCTGTTCAAAAAAAGGAAACCAATTATCTCATGTAAGCTAAGTCCAGACAGGTTATCTGGCTTTAATCTTTCTAGATCCAGGCATTCAAATGATTCCATCATGCCTCTGGTTTTCACTCATTTATTTAGATATCCTGGTTATTAATTGGCTTTATTTTTTAAGTGGGATTTCTCACATGGTAATATGCCCCCAGCTCACATTTTCCCAGTTTAACAGCTTCAGTAGAAAAATGCAGTGTTCCCTCTTAGCTTTGGCAGACCAGAGTTCATCCCAATTGGCCTCATTTGAGCGTTGTGTTCATTCTTTAAGCCAGGAGTGGGAAACCTTTTTTTTTTTTTTTTTTTTTTGCCAAGGGCCATTGGGATATTTTTAACATCATTCAAGGGCCATACAAAATTATCAACTTACAAATTAGCCCACTATATTTGGTCAAATGTTTAATTAACTCACCCCTAATCCCTTGGCAGGGCCAGACCAAATTTCTCAGGCCTTATATGGTCCTCAGCCTAGATGTTCCCCACCCCTGCTTTAAGTATTCCCTGTACCCTGAAGACTGGGCCATGTGTTCCACCCACTGTGGCACTGGGGAAGCCAGAGTGCAATGAATGACATCCTCACCAGCCTCACATGGAATGTTGGAGGCAGTTTCCTCAAAGAACAAGAAAGATACTCCTACTAAAAGAAAGAAAAGCATGCCAGGCAGATTAAAAACAGAATCAGTAGTCTTTATACTCTCTATCTCTTTCTTTCCCATTGAAACAAAAATTTTGAAAGAGCAATTTATACTCACTGTCCTCACTTCTTTACCTCCTTATCACTCTTCACTCACTAAAATTTGAGTTCTCCATCACTCCTTTGAAACTGCTTTTTCTCAGACCATTTAGTGACCTCCTACATGCTGAATTCAATGAACTCCTTTCAACTTCCATTTTCTTTGAGCTTTGTAGTGTTTGACACACTGTCTTGTCCTTCCTTTTGGAAATCTCTCCTTTGGTTTCGATTAAACCGCTCAAAACCGGGTCTCCTGCCACTTCTTCAACTGCTCGGGCTTTTCTTTCTGTTCATGTTGCAAAAGGATCCTTTTTGTTTGTTTGTTTCTTCTCACTTTATAAAGCTTTCTTAGGCAATGTCACCTAAGCCCATGTCTTCAATTACTACCTATCTTTGGATGATTTCTAAATCTATACTCCCATATAGATCTTCCTGTCTAGCCCCTGACCCATTTATGCATCACCTTTCTAGACATATCCACCTAAAAGTTAACATGTCAGCATCTGAATTCTTTCTTTCTGTTTTCTCTATACCTCACTCTGCTCCTTTTCATTTTTCCTTAGCTGAGTGAAAGAACTCTCTTATTTTCCAAGCTGCTAAAAGGCAGAAAAGAGTCAGCCTAAATATCTTACCTCACATGTAATTAATCACCAAGTCCTATGTATTTTACCACCTAAACATCTCTATATCTATTTTTCCTCTCTGTTTCTTCTGCTGTTACTCTAATTTAAATATTCATTGTCTTTCACTTATTGCAGTGGCTTTCTTAACTTTTTTTCTTTGCTTCCAATCTCATCCTCTAATTCATACTATTCCAAGTGATCTAATAGGCATACCTGATCATGTAAGCTTCTTGCTAAAATATTTTTAATATTCATTGCCTATAAGAAAAATAAAGTAAATTTCTTAACATGTCAAACAAGCTTCAACACAATCTCACACTTAACTGCCTATGCAATCTCAGTGGGCCCTGCCTTCTCCTTCTACTTTGTGTTCCATAAAATCTGAAAACATACAGTTTTCCAAGCACTCTCTTGTCTCTCATACTGTTATGCTTTTCACATGCTGTTCTCCCTTCATGGAATATCTTGACTTTCCTTCTTGCCCTGCTCCATAGTCACAAAATTCTATCAAGTTCAAATTCCAATGTTACCATCTTACCATGTTACTATCTGAAAGGTGGTTACTCTGACTGCCATTGTAAGTTTAGGTCCTATTCCCTATGCACTTTGTACCTAGTTCTATTTTTAGGACATATTATATTGTGAATGTGTACCAATGTACAAAATAATGTGAACTGTAGTTGTAGGTGAAGTTTAAGGACAAAGTAGAATAATGTGAACTGTAGTTGTAGGTGCAGTTGAAGGACAAAATAGGATTTGGAAAGGTGAAGAAGAAGATAGAAGATCCTTAAAATGAAGGAAACTTAGCAGTGATTGGAGCAAGCTTATACTGGCTTGTGAGAGATTATTATTAAAATTTTGGGAATCTTTCAACTATTATTAGAAGTTTAATTATATATAAACTTTCAATTAAATAAAAAATATTAAAAACAAAGGTTATAAGTACTCAAAAGTAATCAGATCCTACTTATTCTACTATGTTTTATTGTCTGTGTTCTTGAGATTCTTTACATCTATATTTGTATCTATATAGTGAAAATATTATACAATAGGGTGCTATTAGCCTTTCTTTTCAACTTTGCATTCAGTGATGTTATGTTGATACCTTAAAATCAACCAAAGTGTAAGTATTTATACCATGGAAATCAGCAAACACACAAATCAAGACTTGGTTTATTGTTTTGTTTGTTGTTTAGACTTAAAAAGGTGATGTAGAAAATGTTAATAGTACAAATTAAATTTAGAAGTGTATTGTGTCTGTAGCCATTACATTGTGAATAGCACAAAAAAAACTGAGGGAGTATTCATCTAGTATTTGAAAAATATAATCCAATTCAGCAAACAAGTTGCTTGAGTCAGTGGATGAATGGGTAAAGTCCCAACATATGTCTTTGTTATTTAACTTTTATCCTATTTGTTAACGTCAACAAAAATATCAAACAACATTCATGTGAGAATTACATTCACTTGTCAGTTGCAACCATAGATGTTAAAGTTTGGCAAAATTCAATGAAAACATTCAGTGAGAATCAATTAGATATATGGAACTTATAATAAAGCATGCTGTATATTTTATTATTTGCAAATTTTGTGTGCTACATATCCTTTGCTTATAATAAATATATATAATACATAAAACAAACAATATGTATGTATATTCATACTTTTTGGAGAAGCAGTCATTAAACAATTATTAGCACACTGGCATGGAAAACTGCACAAGAGAAGTCATTTAGTCCCCATAACAATCTTGTAGATGTTATTATCATTCCACAGAGGAGAAAACTAGGCTCAGCGGGTTTAAGTTTCTTGTCTAAGATCATACAACCAGTAAATGAGGAAGGTGGAATTTTCACCCAGGTAGTCTGGCTCTAAGCCCAGCCTTCAAACAATGTATAACACTAAAGATTTTTTAGCAGGAGAAAAATTAAGATATATTTTGGATAAATATATTTCATAAAAATACTAAAAATTAACTTGTAGGGAGAAGAGCTGAAGGGAGGAAGACCATTTTCCAGTAATAACTCTAGCTTGGAGTGGGGTTATTCTCATATAGGAATTAAGATGGAAATTTTATTCAATCTACAAGAATCCATTAAAAATTAAAGTCAGCTCAACTATCAGTGTGTGTAATTGAGTGAATAGAATTGGTTAAACAGTATTCAATAATGCTTGACCCAATGCTTTTGAAAGCTATTCAAGACCTCTGTTTTATACTTAAAAGGTATGTTTGATAGATCAGTAGATGATATGCTTATGGTTTAGAAAGTACCTATACTCTTTTCTCCATACCCATGGCAGATTTTTCTAGCTGGATCTATTCTACAACTTTAAATGAAAAAGCTCCTCAAGCAGTGCTGTTTAACAGAAATTTTAATGCATCTGGAAACCAGAATTTGATAGATGTGGATAAAAACAACTCTCCATTTTCAGAAGCTTTGAATGTGAACTTCGAATTGGAAAATGAAGTTTGGGATGATTTTGATGATGAAAACTTAATGGAAGTTACTAGCTTTTCAGCTGATAACACAAAAACATCAGGTAAAATTGTATGTTAGCATGAAATAACTTCTTGAGATATTCTTTGAATGTTTTTCAGTTCAGCCTCTGGGACTAATTTTTTTTGTCTTATTTTATTTGTTTGCTTAATTAGCTTTGGTTTGTTAAGATTATAATTTTTAGCAGAACTGAAAATTCGACCCTTCCACAGATAGCATTTCCTCCTCCTGAGGACAAGGGTCAAGGTCCTTCCATGAGGATAGTATACAAATAAGCTTTTTCTATTCTGTTGTTCCCCTATCTAGTTAAAGGCCCTATTCAAATTCAGATTGTTTATTCAATTTTTTCTCATAAAACAAACTATCCAGCTCTCCATTCTAAGATCACACATGGTCTGCTAATATTTGGGACAAAAATATTTCCTTTCTAAAAGTATTCATCTGCTAGCCAAGAAAATAAAGATAACTTTTATTTATAGGAGAACTATTAACTTTATCAGGTACAAATAAATAGGAAAGGATTTATTTCTTTGCATTAAATATTGTATTTAAGTCATATTCAATCCAAAAATAATGGGATTTAGTTCCTTGAGTTACTGGCAGACTTACTCCTGTTCACTAAAACAGTGAAGTGGAAATCTTGGTAAGTGTATGACATGACAGTGAGATGATGACAGTCTCTCCCATGATGGCTGCAAGAAGGGAAATCATTTCCTCAGAATTATAGTTTACTTTTAATGTTTCCACCCCAGTCCTATTTTCAAAAAGGCTTTCTTAAGGAAGCAAATAGAAGTTGAAATATTGTTTCAGGGTTCTAAGAATTACCTAAAGAGCTAATACTCCTTTCAGAAGGAATAGGATTTGACCACCTTCACAACGTAGACCAGAAAAATCTCCAGCATGGGATCAGTAGGCACAGTTTCCTATATTACAAGACAACTACTGGTCCCTACCTCAAAATTAAAAGCACTGTCTACTGCAACTTAAGAAGCAATTTATACTGTTCATTCAAGACAGCCTAATCCTATGAGGCATAGCTTTGACACTGGGAAAATCAATTACAATATGTTTCCCTGTGTATAGAAACATTTTAATTAACTTAATTACGTGTAGACCATTGAAAATATTGAATGAACTTTAATTTGATCATTTACATGAATTAAAAATCTATAATAATAAAAGCATAATATGCTAATTAGACCAGACAGCCAAACGACCTTCCAAACGTCCTTCTGGATGAAGCCAGGGCTGTGAGGGCCAAGAGGCAAGCTGCCATGGCTGTGAGGGCCAAGCCTCTTGTATGAATTTTGTGCATCAGGCCTTTAGTAAGTAAATAATAGTGACTTAGAGACCTTTTAATATAGTGACTAATAAGCTACCCTACATATTTCGTGGTTTTACTCTCTTATTTTTGCTCCCTTATTTAGCTATGCAAATGAAATTTTATTATTGAGAAGAATTATGCATTCCTTCCTTAGCCAGGTCATATTTGTTGTATAAAGTGAGCCCTTTTAGATCTTGTGAAAAGCTCCATTCAGCTGTTTCCTGGCATTTTATTTCAAAATGTTATCTCTTTATATAGGATTTGGAAACACTTTGAGTTCAATTACCAGGGAACATGAACTATGCCTCCAAGAGTCAGAGAGCAAATTCCAAAGAGAAATGTCAAACAGGCAAGTTTTAGAACTTGGGTTTGGAATACAACTTTGTACAACTTTTTACAATTTTATATTCTCCTGACATGTAATTGGAGATGGGCATCAAGTCTTAAGATGTCAGAGAAGCTGTAAAGTATTACCCAAACTAAATCCTCTTAATCTTAGAGCTGTGTTTTTCAAAGTGCTGTTGTCAGACCACTTGCATCAGAATCACCTAGGGCAGTGGTTCTCAACCTATGGGTCGCGACACCTTTGGTGGTCGAACGACCCTTTCACAGGGGTCGCCTAAGACCATCCTGCATATCAGATATTTACATTATGATTCATAACAGTAGCAACATTACAGTTATGAAGTAGCAACAAAAATAATTTTATGGTTGGGTCACAACATGAGGAACTGTATTTAAAGGGCCAGAAGGTTGAGAACCACTGACCTAGGGGGTGATGTTTAAAATGCACACTCCTGGGCCCCACACTAAACTTACTGAATTGTGGTCTCTGGGGCTAGAGCCCAGGAATCTTCATTTTTTACAAGACTTGAAAGCTAAATAGGAGTTCAATAAGGCATTGCAAGTAGAAGCATGTGTAAGGGATAAGGTTTTAAAAGGCATCCTTATGCTCAAGGATCAATAAAGTGTGGTCTGACCACAGCATTAAGGCTGAGATTGCTGAGGTCTGATTGTGAAAAACCTTAAATGCCATATTAGGCACCATATTAGGAGTCTGTAGGCATCTTATAGGTTACAGACTCAACCTGACCTCAGGACTTGGTGAGTCAAAGCCAACTGTAGAGTATTCCATCTAAAGAGAGAAACCACTACTCAGCTCCAGCGAGTTGTTGCTATGCAGGAAATGGGTGTCTAGTATTGTCAAATATTCTAGTTTAAAAAAATAAAATGCTAGGCATCTAAAATGTTATGTGATATCTCCTGACTTGTAATTTTGACAACTAATTTTAAAAATGTGATAATCTCTAGTGCCCTCCTCCAAAAGTAATAATTATAATGTCTGTAGTTTGGATGTAGCCTAGAGGCCTCTAGTTTTTTACCTCCATAGTAGGCAGTAAGGTATCACCTAAGATTGTTAAGCACAGGATAAACAGTTTGATTACAAAAAAAATCATCGTAGGGATTTGTAGAGTGATATGTATTTCCTTATTGTCTGTTCCTCTACTAACTGTAACTCCCTGAAGATTTCCTTACCGCTTTATTCTCAGATCCTAGTACAATATCTGAGATATGGAAGCAAATAACAGGTGTTTTTTAATGAATGAATTGAATACAGAAGATTAAAGGTGAATTCTACTATGAAGTTATACATAGGAAGATAACTAGAAATGTCTGTCCACACGGAGACCAGAGTAAGGAAAGGGGGTTAAAAGGGAGACCTAGGAAAGATTTACAGATTGCTAGATGAAAGACAATTAAGCATGAGACCCAATTTTTTAAAGAAAATAGTTGAGTGATTATTTCGGTTGCTCTTTAAAATAGTATTCTTACCTAATTTGGAATATCTAAGTTGTTGTTTTGTCCAAAGGAAAGGAGATACACCAAGTCTCCATGAGTCTTAAGAAACAGGGCATCAATCTTTATGGTGACAAATATGGTAAACTTTAATCATATTCTCCAGAGAATTATTGATCTCTAAGTTGGAATGATTTGTTTATCTTATTTGACATATTTTACAAATAATTAACTTTGATTTTTAGTTTTGTTTCATCACAAGAGGAGCCAGATATTTATTTATTAAATTCTGCTACATCCAAGTTTGGCGCATCCTCAGTGACATTTCCTCAACAAGATGAAAATACAAATATTGTAAGAAGCACTTTTTATTTTATTTTTATTTGGGGAAAATACTTTTTTAAAGTGTTACATTGTTTTTCTTTTAAATTCTATTTGAATAGTTAAACTTTCAATGATGGCTGTTTTATTTAAAACTCAAAATATAGGTCCATTTACAAAAAGAAAAACAACAAAATCTGTCACCAGTGATTGAAAGGCTATACTTTCCTCACTCTGAAAAAAGATCAAATTCTTCAAGTTATGTCAAGAAAGTGGATTTCTTTGTTAGAAACAGTGAATGTAAAAACAAAATTGATTTAAGGTAAGAGCCCTTTAAAGACATATCAAGAAATACCAATAACAATTTTTTACAGAGAAATTCAGCATTCTTTTTCCTTGATTATTTTATGTACTTAAAGACATTGAAATTTTAGATCCCTGATGAGCTAACCTTCTCATGGGGATGTAAAGTACAGCATAGGAAATATAGTCAATAATATTGTAGTAACTAACATACATACATACATACATACATACATACATAAATAAGAAATCCAAATGAGATCAGCTAATATTTCAAAAGTTCAAGTTATATTTTAGCCAACCAGTTCTTTCATAATTCTACATGTTCAATGGGGGAAAAGCTACATTAAGTCTAATAAATCACCCACTGCTGCTCATTTTTATGAGTAACTCTGTAGCAGTTTCCCCCACCTCTTGAATAGTCAAAGTCATAGATGTATTGATTAACTGACATTATTTTCTAATATGTTTAAAGATATATCTAAGGAACTTATCTGACAGTTTATGAAGTTTAATTTTCCACCACAAGACTTCCCACAAGGTTATGCATATTGAAGTTCACTTGACATATTTTTTTTTTTTTTTTTTTTTTTTTTTTTTTCATTTTATTTTTTTTTTTAATTAAATCTTTATTGTTCAGATTATTACATTTGTTCCTCTTTTTTCCCCCCATAACTCCCCTCCTCCCAGTTCCCGCCCCACCCTCCGCCCTCACTCCCCACTCACTGTCCTCATCCATAGGTGCACGATTTTTGTCCAGTCTCTTCCCGCATCTCCGACACCCCTTTCCCCCCCAAGAATAGTCAGTCCATTCCCTTTCTATGTCCCTCATTCTATTATAATCACCAGTTCATTCTGTTCATCGGATTATTTATTCACTTGATTCTTAGATTCACTTGTTGATAGATGCATATTTGTTGTTCATAATTTGTATCTTTACCTTTTTCTTCCTCTTCCTCTTCTTAAAGGATACCTTTCAGCATTTCATATAATCCTGATTTGGTGGTGATGAACTCCTTTAGCTTTTCCTTATCTGTGAAGCTCTTTATCTGACCTTCAATTCTGAATGATAGCTTTGCTGGATAAAGTAATCTTGGTTGTAGGTTCTTGGTATTCATCACTTTGAATATTTCTTGCCACTCCCTTCTGGCCTGCAAAGTTTCTGTTGAGAAATCAGCTGACAGTCGTATGGGTATTCCCTTGTAGGTAACTGAGTTTCTTTCTCTTGCTGTTTTTAAGATTCTCTCTTTATCTTTTGCTCTTGGCATTTTAATTATGATGTGTCTTGGTGTGGTCCTCTTTGGATTCCTTTTGTTTGGGGTTCTCCGCGCTTCTTGGACCTGTAAGTCCATTTCTTTCACCAGGTGAGGGAAGTTTTCTGTCATTATTTCTTCAAATAGGTTTTCAATATCTTGCTCTCTCTCATCTTCTGGCACCCCTATAATTCTGATGTTGGTACGCTTGAAGCTGTCCCAGAGGCTCCTTACACTATCCTCGCATTTTTGGATTCTTTTTTCATTTTGCTTTTCCGGTTGGGTGTTTTTTGCTTCCTCGCATTTCAAATCATTGACTTGATTCTTGCGCTCCTCTGTTCTGCTGTCGGGAGTCTGTATAATATTCTTTATTTCAGTCAGTGTATGCTTAATTTCTAGTTGATTCCCCAATATAACATCGAGGGTCTCATTAGTTTTCTTGTAGATCTCATTAAGTTTATCGGCGGCTTCTAAACAGTTCTTGAGAGACCTTAAAAGTGTGGTTCTGAACTCTAGATCTTCCATTGACAATTTTGTCCTGTTTCTTTGTCTCCGCATTTTGTTATGCTTCCTTGGTGCACCCCCTAGTGGTCTTTGTGCGCAGTCTTATAGTTAAATCTTGTAGCTAATTCCAGGGAGGGTTTGACCTCCAGGCCAAGTGGCTATGAGAATCAGCTGTGTCAGCAGTGAGAGAACTTCTGTCCTCTAGGGAGGTGCTAATCTAGCCTTTGCCTGAGGCTATCCGGCAAATGCCTCTGTGCAGGGCTTGGGCGGGGCGGGTCGCACAGGATCAACAGGGTGGGCCGGAGAGAGCAGTGATGGCGGCTCTCAGTCCTGTCCCCAGGGGCTCTGCCTCTCTGAGTCCCAGCACCCGCTGCAAAGCTCGGAGAGAAAGCTGCACTCGCTCTGACCGAAGCCAGGCAGTCCCGCTTCTCCCGTTTGAGTCTGGGTCCCTAAAGACTCGCCTGGATCTGGAGCTCAGAGTCTGCGACTCCCTCCCGATTGAAAACGCCAACCGCGCCCTCCGCCGCCAGCCCGCTCCGCGCGCGCGCACTCCGCACCTCAGAATTTGACTTCAGCACTGCGCCTCCTCTGAGTGTCCGTATGCGTTTCTCTTTCCTCCTAGTTGTAGGACTTCCATTCAGCCAGCGTTCCAGTGGTTTTGGGTGATGTCCGTTCTGTCTTTTAGTTTCACTTTTGAAGTAGTTGTTCAAAGCAGCAAACTCCGGCGTTAACCTATGCCGCCATCTTGGTTCTCAACTTCTCACTTGACATATTAAGCTTTCAGCAGTCTTCAAGTTTATTCATTTTGTATTTACTACATTATTTATTGTGTATTTTAAAATAAATTGTGTTACAATAATAGTTATATTTACATTTGCTTTTTCCCCCCAGTAGGTACCATCCTGATGATAAAGCTGACAAAATGAAGTCTTTTCTGGGAATATTTGATGGTATTTTCTAAAAACAAAAATAAGACAATGCTCTTTATATTAATAAGACAAATTACAAAGATACCTAATTAGAAAGCATGCTTTTTTATTTTTAAAAGTAGATAATAATTGTTCAGATTTATTTCTCTTGGATTTGATCAGTTTTGTTGAAATTTTCACAACAAAATATTTGGACTTATTTATTTTCCTATTATATTGTAACTTTAGGAAAAGTACTTTTACAGTGGCTTTGTTTCAGTAAACTGATAATTAAATTTTACTTAGAAATAATTATGTTTAATTAGATATTTTGAATTATGACAAGAACCAGTTTAAAATTTTAGTTTTATATTTTTTTAAGAAAAAAGGTATTCTGTTAAAGCAAAATAATGCTAGTTAGTGAATCTTCTAAATTATTCACCAATGTTGTTTTGTCTTACTGAAGATTTTTACGAATCCAGTAGCTATCTGAATCTGTTATTTAACTTCAAGCAATAAATGAAACATTAGTCAAATTAGATTATTGTCTTCTTTTAGCTTGTTTTTCAGTTAGTGAACTCGTAAAACTTTATGTTGGCTTTTACTATAACAAAAGGTATTTCCCATTATTTTCAATGAATTATATCTCAATTTTATGTATTGACTAGAGGCCCGGTGCACAAATTCATGCACGGATGGCGTCCAGCCAGCCCGTCCCAATGGGGGACAATCGGGGCTGGGCCAGCAGGGAGGGGGGCGCAGGAGGTCGTCCGGGAGGGCACCACGGAAGATTGGCCAGCCGGCCCTGCCCCTGATGGGATGGGGGGCAATCAGGGGCAGGGCCAGCCAGAGGGAGGCGCCGTGGGAGGTTGGGGGTGCCAATTGGAGCCCCAATTGAGCCATTTGGCTGCTGCAGTGCACGTCATAGTGACCAGTCGTTCTGATTATTCCATTGTTCCGGTCGCTTGGCTTTTATAGATGGATGGATAGATAGATAGATAGATAGATAGATAGGTAGTATATAGGCACACTATGCAATAGTTATTATCTAATTTATTTATAGATACAACTAGAAGCCTGGTGCACAAAATTCGTGCACCAGGAGGTCCCCTCAGCCCAGCCTGCAACCTCTCCAATCAGGACCCCTTGGGGGATGTCCGACTGCCCAATCAGGGATCGTGCCTAAACCGACAGTCAGACATTCCTCTCACAATCCAGGACCGCTGGCTCCTAACTGCTCACCTGCCTGCCTGCCTGATCGCCCCTAACCGCCTCTGCCTGATCACCTCTAACTGCCCCCCCCCACCGCCAGCCTGGTCGCCCCCATCTGCCCCCCCCCCCGCAACCTGGTTGCCCCAAACTCCCCTCCCCCCCCCCCCGCCACCAGCCTGGTTGCCCCTAACTGCCTCCACCTGCGAGCATAGTCGCCCCCTACTGCCCCCCCCCACACCGGCCTGATCATCTCCAACAGCCCCCCTCTGCTGGCCTAGTCGCCCTTAACTGCCCCTTTCTGCTGACTTGGTCGCCCCTAACTTCCCCCCCCCCCTGCTGGCCTAGTTGCCCCCAACTGCCCCCCTGCCAACCTGGTTGCCCCAAATTGCCCTCCCTGCTGGCCTGGTCACCCCAACTGCCCCCCTGCCAGCCTGGTTTCCCCTCACTGCCCCCCTCTGCTGGCCTGGTTGCCCCCAACTGTCCCCCCTGCTGACATGGTCGCCCCCAACTGCCCCCGCCCGCTCGCCTAGTTGCCCCCAACTGCCCCTCCATGCTGGCTTGGTCACCCCTCACAGCCCCCATGCTGGCCTGGTCGCCCCTCACTGCCCCCCTCTGCCAGCCTGGTCACCCCTCACTGCCCCCCCCACCCCCCCCCACCCCCCGCCAGCCTGGAATTGGAATCATACAGGGCTTGTTTGAAAACAGATGCTGGGCACCATACCCAGAGCTTCTGATTCAGTAGGTCTGGAGAGGGACCCAAAATTTGGCTTTCTAACAAGTCCCCAGCTGATACTGATACTGCTGATTCAGGGATCACATTTTGGAAATCACTGCAATAGAGGTTTGAAGAGCTGTGGGAGTTCATAGGAGAGAGAACACAATCCTGGCCCTGTGGTCAGGAAAGCCCTTATAGAGAAGTTCAAATTTGAGTTGAGCCTTGAAAGATGAATAAGAAAGATCTGATGGACAAATATATGAGAGAAGGATATTCTAGGCAGAGGGAACAGCTTGAGCAAAGCTCCAAGGGAGAAAAGTATCTATTTGACAACAGTGAATAAATAGATCATTTTAAACAAAGGTAAATGTTGTAGATGTTTGAAATGTACCTTAAGGCCAGGTTGTGGAGGACTTTAGATGCTAAGATGAAAAAACAAAACAAACAAACCTGAGCTTTACTCAGCAGACTAATGTTTCCCAAACTTGCCTGATCATAAGGAAACATATGGATGAATTATTAACTATATAAATTCCTAGATCTCACCTCAGAGCTACTGATTGAGAAATTTCAAGTGGACAGGACTGGCAATTCTATAATCTTCCAAGTCATTATGATCAGGCTGATTTTGGAAACACTTGGGAAGATATTAGGTTTACTTCCTAAGTAATCAAAATAAATGAAATATTGACAGTGTTATAATAGACATACCTTACTTTGTGCACATGTCTACCTGGGAAGTTATATGTATGTTAAATATATGTAACTCAGAACCCTGCTTCCTATACTGATGACTTAAAGGAATATTCTCTTGGTGAGGTGAATAATAAGCCTAAAGTTTCCTATTTTGTAAGTTAAGTTTTAAATATAGTGGCTTTACTTATTCATATAAAACAAACCATACAAGAGAGCTTTTAACAAAAAAGCTTGTTTGGGTTAAAATTTTTCAAAAGCCTTTTTCAATTAAAAAGGTCCTTAAAAACCAAGATGGTGGCATAGGTAAACACAGTACTCACTGCTTCCCACAACCACATCAAAATTACAATTAAAATACAGGACAGCCATCATTCAGAACCACCTGAAATCTAGCTGAATGGAAGTCATACAGCTAGAAAAGTAAATAAGAAAGTAAGTTGAGACTGGTAGGAGGGGTAGAGGCATGGAACAGGTTGCTCTAATACCCACATGTGGCATGGTTTTAATTCAGAGGCATATCTTGGCTATAGAGCCCTCCTGTGAGGAGCAGGGGGTCCCAGACAACCAGCCCAGGGTTCCAGTGCTAGAAAGAGAAGTCCCCATAACTTCAGGCTGTAAGAACCAGTGGGGATTGTGGCTGAGTGACACGGCTGCTGGAGTCCCAGCAGTTCCTCTTAAAGGACCAGTGCACAGATTTACTCAGCAGGCTCCCTCTGTGCTCCCACGCTGGGCAGAGGCTTGGGGGATCCAAGGGTATATGGGGAGGAACTGCATTGTCTGGCACCCAGGCAATAACTCAGGGGCAGCTTTCTCGCAGATAGGTGTGCTCACCGAATTCATTGTTCCTATGCTGAGACCTTCCCCATCACAGAGCTGACTAGCAGGCACCGTATGTGAGTCTCCATCAACCTGGCTTACACTGTTCGATCCACCCTGATGATTCCCTGAGACCCCACCCCATCCAATTTTCAGCCCCACCCAAGCTGTTTGCAGCAGCTTTTCCATATGAATGGCCTGTCCTGGCTCAGGCTTCAGACTCTCTTAAAATCTCTCAAACAGCAGTTGGTTTCAGTATGTCCCATGTCATTTAATAAGAGGCACAAGGCCTGGCACTAGCAGCAGCCTGCCTTACTTCACAGCTGGGCCTTGCCTGGGCTAACACTTCCAAGGCTAACACAAGTAACAGCCATCCACAGATAGCTCTGTAGCTCCTGACAGGTAGCCTCAGGCAGTAGCTGACTTTGCACCTCTCCAGATGCCCCAGAGCCAGTGCACCCAATGGACAGCTTCAAACCATACCAGATTACAACTCTACACATCCACGAGTGATACACTCAAGAGTCAGACTTAGTAATCACCAAATCCCCACTGAAGCAAGTCCTATTCCATAGGGGTATCTCCTGTACTGCAGCTCTTCCACTGTAGTCACAGCTGGTCCTCACAGCCAATTGGCCTGGAGGTCAATTTCTCCCAGTGACGTCAACAGCAATCAAGGCTCAACTACAATAAGACTGTGCACACAGCCCACACAGGGGTGCACCTAGAGTACCCAGCTCAGGTGACTGGAGAAGCTGAACCATTGGGCCCTATAAGACACCAACTACACAAGACCACTCTACCAAATCCAGGAGACATAGCAGCTCTACCTAATACATAGAAAAAAGCACAGGAAAACAGCCAAAATGCGGAGACAAAGAAACATGTCACAAATGAAAGAACAGAAGAAATCTCCAGAAAAAGAACTAAATAAAATGGAAGCAAACAAACTAGTAGATACAGAGTTCAAAACAATGGTTATACGGATGCTCTAGGATCTTAATGAGAACTTCAAGAGGCTTAATGAGAATTCCAAGAATCTTAGAACATCAAAGACACGAAAAAGGACCTGTCAGAAATTATGCATATACTAACTGAAATAATAATTTAAAAGAATTCAACAGTAGAGGATACTGAGAATCAAATCAGCAATTTGGAATATGAGGAAGCAAAAAACGCCTAATCAGAAGAGCAAAAAAGAAAAAAGAATCCAAAAATATGAAAATAGTATAAGGAGCGTTTGGGACAACTTCAAGCATACCTACATTCACATTATGGGGGTGCCAGGAGAAGAGAGAGAAAAATATTGAAAACCTATTTGAAGAAATAATGACAGAAAAATTCCCCTACCTGATAAAAGAAATAGACTTACAAGTCCAGGAAGCACAGAGAGACCCAAAGAGGAACTCAAAGAGGCCCACACAAGACACATCATAATTAAAATGCAAAAGATTAAAGACAAAGAATCATAAAAGCAGCAAGAGATAAGCAGTTACCTACAAGGGAGTGCTCAAAAAACTGTCAGCTGATTTCTCAACAGAAACTTTGCAGGCCAGAAGGGAGTGGCAAGAAATATTCAAGTGATGAATAACAAAGACCTACAACCAAGATTACTCTACCCAGCAAAGCTATCATTTAGAATTGAAGGTCAGATAAAGAGCTTCACAGACAAGAAAAAGCTTGAAGAGTTCATCACCACCAAACCAGTATTACATGAAATGTTGAAGGATAGTCTTTATGAAGAGAAAATAGTAGAAGAAGAAAAAAGATTAAAAGTATGAACAATAAAATGGCAATAAATAAATATCAACAATTGTATCTAAAAATCAAAATAAATGGAAAAGGAATCTAATAAACAAAAATAAACTGATGAATAAAATAGAGCCAGTGGCATGGAAACATGGAACAGACTGACAAATCTCAGAGGAAAGAGGGGAGAGGGACTGGGGAGAGATAAACCAAAGAACTTAGAAACATATATGCATTACCTATGGACACAGACAGTAGGATGTTGAAGGCCTGGGGTGGGGCAGGAACCGAGTAGAAGGGAACAAGGTGGGGGGAAAGGAGGACATCTTTAAATACTCTCAATAACAAAGTTGGTTGTTTGGTGTGTTGTTATTTTTTTGTTTTGTTTTGTTTTGTTTTTAAGATCCTTAATAGGCTGTATTTTTCTCACCTATAATGTTGGCATAATGGCATCTATGTCACATGTATGGAGGGAAAATTTAATAAGCCACTGCATAGGAAGCCCTTAGTTTAGGGACTGATGCTCAATAAATGATAGTTGTTTGTAATTTTTTTAAAAGTGTCCTTAACAGCACTTTAAATAAGCCATTAGTGGTAAAATAATACAATATTTATTTGTCATGTTTGAGTTGCACTAAGTTTCATAGGATTTGACAAATGAACTGTTGACTTTCCACAGATGTATCATCCATGGGAAAAATTTTATCCTAGACTTCTCTCTCCTACATATACTTCCTCCTGCTTCCAGATGGATACCCTCATCCCCGTCCCCTCCTCACTAACATTCTTAGTTGGTTTATGGTCAGAGCATACAAATCTATTTTAATATTGCCTTAAATAAAATGTAATTAGAAAATAAATCCTCTGCAAATTCTATTGTAATTTAAAGCCAAATAGAAATGACTGCTGAATTACTCAGGTTTTGGCAAAATTTACTCCATAGTAGCATCAGGTAAAGGGTCTCTTTATCATGACCCCATTGCTAAGAAACACCCCCATTAGGGACAGTAGGGAACCACTCTTAGAGGACCTCAGGTGTACAGATTACATGGGTAACATTTACCCACGGCATCCTAGATAAATGGTGTCTGTATGTAAGAACCTTCGCTTTTGTGGGACAGAGAATGCACCAGTGAAGAGGAAGTCAGGGCAAAGAGGAGTCAACTAAGCTAAGCTTAGAATTAAGCTAAGTAAGTAAGCTAAGAATTTCAGTGTGGGTTTTGGTTAGTTAGTGGGACAAACAGGAAAACCCTGACACTTCTTGCCCTTCGGCATTTCAACTGCTGGCTCCTTGCTAATCAAGTCTGATTCAAACCTGTAACACGGAAAACTCCCGGGGACTGGTTAGGTCTCAGGACCTTCTGTGTCAGAACCTACATTTTAATAAGATTCCAGGTGATTATGTGCACATTCAAGTGTGAGAAGCCTTGTTTACAGTGGAAACAAAAGGAGGCAATATCAGAATTTTAAGAGCATCCATTCCAGAAGACAAGCATAAGAGTAATGATGATTGCTTGATTTTCTGCACATATATTTCCTATGTTAAATGTAACATGGTGATATAGCTCTTGTTTAATTGCCTTTCAGTAGAGGTTGTTTTCTTCACCAACTGTAAATTATCTTTATAATTCTCATGCATCAACTGGGTGTTTGTTTGTTTTTTATGTAGCTTGAGAGGCACTTAGGCAATTTATAGAGTTTTATTTTAATTAACATAATAAAAGCAGATGATTCAAAAGAGCAGTCTTTGTCTTGCTTTTTTTCACATTTCAATTTGGAAACCATTCCCCAAACTAACATATGCCTTAAGAATCCCTACATACTTCATCAAAACAAAACAAAACAAAAGCCAAACCCCATAGTATTCTGAGAGATTTAGATAAGTGTGCATAAACCAGCACTCACAAATTATATATTGTAGCTATAAATGTTTTTATTAAAAAAGGAATTAACATTCAGCTTTGTCTGAAGTACTTCCTTATGACAGTAGATGGCTTTAATCCTTTAGAAACTACACAAACAATAAAATCATTCTTTTCTTTCTTTTTTTCCATATTGATCAGTTTGAAAATTTAAACATTTTACCATTTAGAATTTTAATAAATTTTTTTAAAGCAAAAAAGAATTTTACTGCAGTATTTTTCTCATTTCAAGTTTATTAAAATTTTAGCAATATAAATTATTCAAGTTGCATACTATCAAAAGATCAACTCAGTGAAGGCCACATTAAAAAAAAAAATGGACAAACAAAACAATACCCCAAAATGAAAAGAGAACAACATAAAGGTGATTCATCAGCAGACCAGGTAGATGCTCAAATGCTAAACACAGCTCCTTTTCAAAAAAAAGTCTTACCATAACAGCTACCAGGGCTAGCCAACATTACTGACAACTACTATGTGCTTAATCTTGTCCTAAGCCCTATAGATGGCATATTTAGTTTAATCCTTCTGATAGCCCTATGAGATAAATTCTTTTGTTGTGTATATATTTTATACATGAGTAAGCTAACTAGGTTGCCAAAGGGCACAAAGCTTGAACTTTGTGTGATTTGAGAATCCTTTGCATAACCTCCTTAGAAATGGATGAAAAACTGACTACATCTAATCATCAACGTTCATGATTTTTTTAATCTTGAGAGTTTTTCTCTTGAAGAATTTAAGGCAAATTCCAGAGAGTTCTTCACCAGGACACATCCTATAACTCAGTCTCCAGTTTCACTCTAATTTCCAAAGAAGCAAGACTGCTGTGACCTTCTCCCTAGATTATCTGCTCATTGTGCTAGGCCTTTCAACCTATAACCTTAGTAGACATCTTTCCATTTGGCCATGAACTCTCTGATCACTGTTTGTTTGTTCATGCATAAGCTTTTATATTTTCTGAAGACTATTTGTTTATTTTTCCTAGGTCAATGACTTTAACTCAGTATTTTGGAGAGAAAGAGAGAGAAGAAGGCTGTTTTCAACAAAACACTCTTAGTAAAGGCAACGTGGCTTTGTGGGGCAGCCTGTGTCATGGAGCTTCTCTGCTGCTATCAGTGAAGTTGGCCTGAGTAAGAGACAGAGGAAACGCAGCTCCCTCTGACTTTTTTTGGGGCCATGATACTTCAGTAACATCTGCAGTCAGATGCCTCTCATCTTCCCATTTTTTTTTTGCCCATAATATATAGTTATATGTGGTCTTTTTCATACTTCTCATCTAGGAATATATTGTTTTGAAGAAAAGTTTGAAAGTTGAATACAAATCATTACTTCTACCTTATAAAAATATGACTGAACAAAGTTACTCTTGAAATTCTATTTTTATCTTAAATTAAAGTTTAAAGAAAGGAAGGGGATTAGCAGTTATTATTAGATTTTATGTTAAAAATTATTAACTTTCAATATATAAATTTCAGGTTTCCCCAATAGGCTTTATTACTTCTTCTGATTGTCTTTTCATTTTCCTGTGCTGTCCATCAACCATTTTCTATCCTTTTGGGATTTTCCTCAATTTCTGTTTGCATTACAATGCCATATTTCTTTTGTTTTAAATGATTTTAATTTCATTTTTAATATATAGTGAGAACATACTGTAATAAGTTCATTTCACTACTTTTCACTTTCAAAATAACTTCGTCTTTTGAAATGTTCGCCTCCTAAAATAAGTCAAGCATTTTAGGGTCTTCATAAAAAGATATTTCTCTTTTCCCTTTGAATTTTTTGTATCTATAGAAAAGAGTTTCATGTGTCCACTTTTTTAAAGTAGAGGTGTAATACTTATTTCTACATTTGATAGTATTTCCATTGAGAAAATTATGTAAAATAATTTTGGCTTTTTATGCTCTTTTGATAGAAGAAATATTGTTTTCTTTTTTTCTAATAAAAACGTTTATTAGATTTTTTTTCTAATTATGAAAATAGCATATGTTTATTTATAATTCCTATATGATAAAAATAACTTCATCAGTTATATGCAATAGACTAGTACTCATAGCAACATAGACCTAAAAAACGTAATACTAAGTGAAACATGTAAGAAACAGGATGTGATACTAATTTAAAATACCTGTACAAAAACAAAAAAGTTTTATAGGAATACATACAAACTGAAAGACTGATATCAAGTGCCTTAGAACAGTTGTGTGTGGGGGAGGGGGACTGGGGGAGGGGTTGGAATGATCTAAGTGGAAAATGGGGATAAAAGAGAATAAAAGAAGAACTTTCAGGTAATACAGAATTGTACAGAAAAGTTAAAATCACCCTGAATCCCGCTATTTGTGGGGCAGTGCTGTGTTATGGAGCTTCACAGTTAGCATATTTTGGAACATACCCATTCAGATACACACACACACGCACTTATAGTGGGATTATAATCTGTTTGTAATCTTTATTTTAATTTAACAATACAATATAAACATGTTGACATACATAATCATTTTTATGTAGCACATGCATGGATGTACATACTTATTTAATGACTACCATAATGATGTATATTGAAATAATATCCAGTTTATAACTAATGTTACCATGAGCATTCTTATACATACATCTTTACCTATATGCCTTATCTTACATATACATATTTAAATTATTGAAACAAATTGTTCAATTGCCCTCCAGAAATACAATTTTTACATTTCCCATATGAAACTTTCTGATTCCTACAAGGTTCTAAAATGTAAAACACTTGTAAAACCAACCTACCAACAAAAGTATCTTTAATTTCAGACACCCAAGTGTCCAGATCTCAACAATAGAGTAACTTTAGTTCAGAATCCACTCTATTTAGTGAGAGATTGAAGACTAGCAAATATGTGATAGCAACAGTGCACAGGGACTGAGTGAACTACAGCAAAGAAAGCAGAAAAGAAGGCACCCAGCACCTCTCTTTCCAGTTACACATATTCACTTAAATAGTATATCAACTTCTTTTGTGCTTGTATATGCATTAGAACCCTGAAGTTAAAAAAAAAAAACAAAGCCTTTAATTACTAATGGTGGGACCTGTGTCCTAAGTAATTTTTGAATTTTCTACTTTTCAACCTCATTCCTAAAGTGCCTTTTAAGTTTTCTGGAAGGTTCTGACTTCATTGGCAACCTTATGCTCCAAACAGTCAAAAGAGTTTGAAACGTAGCTACCAAATCAGACAGCAGGTCCAACACCACAGCTCTGGTGGGTGCCAAGCCGAGCTGTGCAGCCAGGTAGACCCGGGGTTTGTCCCAAAGCCTTGGGCTGGTCACTGAACTCCTCCGTCTCAATTTCCTCAACTATTACAGGTAGATGAAGATACCCACTTGGCTGTTTCTCAGTATCAAGGTAACAACTAGGAATAATGAATGTGAAATGTCAGGGACCTAGCAAATACTCATTAAGTGATAGCTATTGCAATGTTAAGATAAAATGTGGGATTGTGGTTGAAGGAGAGAAGCAGAGAGCAAAAAAAAAAATCACATAATCCTGATGGCAGGTGAGAGTCTGAGCATAGGTGCTGGGGCCAGTGTGAGTCTAAAAATGCGGGAATAGTGACAGGTTAGAAGAGAGGGAGCTGCTCTGAATTAGGCTCAGCCTTCAGGATTGCCAACAGCCTCTCTGAATGGAAAATACCCTTGTGGCTTTTAACAATGTGTGAATGTGAATAATCAACTCATCAAGGAAAAGTCCTTAAGCTTTTTCTACCCAATATCATTGCTATACCCAAGGCCACATTGAAGAAAGAATTGCTAAATGCATGTTTTCCTAATGCTACTATGTGGCAGGAATTTAAGTTGATAATCTCTTTCCAAGGCACATCTTTATTAAAAGGGACTTACTCAAAGCCATCTGAGCAGTAATTACTATATAAATGCTAATTGACCTAATTAATCTAAGGAGGGCCAGCGGCTCTATAGGACCCAAAGAAGAACATTCTCAAATGAGACAAAAAGATAAAGAAACTCCAAAAGGAATTTCTTTAAGTGAACATCCTTAAATTTAGTGAGTCTGATTTATTTCTTGCAGACAGATATTATATAGCTGCATATTGTATTGCTGGAGTGGCTGAGCTGGGATAAAAAGAGATAGACTAATTCTCCAAGGATACTGAAGAACATTCTGTTCATTACTCAGGGGAAGGCACTATATAAATTACATTATAACAATACTGCCTTTCTGATAAGGTAGCACTGAAAGAAGAATTCAACATGACAAGAAGTCAAATTTACTATCATACTGTTTTGATTCTCTTGGTGATATGATAAAGTGCATGCTGATACCTGCTTTTTATTTTATTAACTTCAGCTTCTATGAATGCCAAATTGTCCCATTTGAAGTATTGACTGCAAAATATAAACTGGGACTGAAAATATTTAGGCCCTGTGACCAAGGAAAGAAAGTATACTTCACATCTGTGGTAGACAAAATAAGACCCCCCCAAGATGTCCACATGTTAACCCCCAAATTTGTGAATATGTCGTGTTATAGACTTTGCAGATATAAAGTTAGGGATCTTGAAGTAGGGAGGTTATACTGGGTTATCCAGGTGGGCCCCCATGTACTCACAAGCATCCTTATAAGTGAAGAAGGAAGCAGGAAACTCAGAGAAAGAGATGTGAGGATAGAAGCAAATATCAGAGAAAGAGAGAGGGAGACAGATTTGAAGACACAGCACTGCTGGCTTTGAATATGGAGGAAGGGGCCACAAGTCAAGAAGTGCAGGCAACCTCTGGGAGTTAGAAAGAGCAAGGCCATAGATTCCCCACTCGACCTCCAGAGGGACTAGAGCCCAGTATTTGAAAATCAAGCATCCTGGAATTTATAGCTCAGTGACACTGATCTCTAGACTTATGACCTCCAGAACCCTAAGATAATAAAGTGGTGGTGTTTTAAGATACTAAATTTGTGGTAATTTGTTATAGCAGCAACAGAAACTAATGCACCATCTTTGGGCTCACAGCACAGAGCTACACTCATGCCCTTTTGTTACCATTGTAATTAACTAGTTATAACTATTAATGATGGAAAGGGAATAAAGGGGAGGCCAGACATTGTAAACATGGTCATTTGGGCAGCTGCACCAGGAAGCTGCAGTTTCACATTCCCCAGGGAACCACTGGTCCATTCCCTGCAAATCACGTGGGGGGGGGGGGTGCGGGGGGGGGGGGGCGGGGGGGGAGGCCCAACAAAGGGAGAAATGGATGCATACCCAGTGAAGTTTGGGTGATGTAGCAAAGATGCTTACCTGTCAGTCTAACCTGGGCACAAAGATAATTGACCAGAGGGATGGAGCCAATGCAAGACTATAAAAATTTGGGAATAAAAAAATCCCCAAAGGAATTTTCTCTCTCTTGCCACTTGTGCTACTGTTTCTTGCTTGTTCCATGATCTGTGACTGTGCCGACCCACCTTATGGCTCTAGAAGCTGCATTGCTCATGGCCAAGCGGACCCCACATGCAATGCACTGCAACTGGGACCACAAGCTAACCTACCCAGATGTTGGACTGGACTGTGCAAGTATGGAGTGGAAACTCTGGGCAGTGGCTTTAATCCTAGTTCTGCTGAAGACAAAATGGGGCTTTTCCCATGGTGAGACAGGGGGAGATGGGACATTGGAAACTCAGGCGTTAAATTCCACAAAAATAAAGCTTTCCACAACACCTCATCTCCCGTGGGGGTTTCAGTACTTGTTCCTGTGGCATCCCAAGAACCCACCTCTGCCAGCAGCAGGTGGGGACACAGAGAGCGCCCCACCAATAACAATTAGGGTTGGATTGAAATGACTTCCCCAAACTGTACCTATACCCCAAGACCACGCTGTGGCCATGAACCAGAACGCACTGAAGCAGAAGCTCTGGCTTTGCCTATTATTAGTCAGAAGCTCACTTTGCTGTTTCTTTTCAGGTCTTTTGAGAAATGGAGTGTGAGGGTTCCGAAGTGTGGGAAGACACCACTCCTTTCATGAGTGAATTCCCCTCTCCCAGGTTTTTAAAACCCAAAGACATTTTCTTAAAAGATATTTATAAACCAAGTCTTTTCATCAATTTGGCCTCTGTTCTGTGCTCAAAATTAAACAAGAGGGAGCTTGGAGGATGACAAGAATGTTCACAAAATCTTTAGAAGGTATACTCTGGTTTCTCTTCAGATCCTATAAATCTTTCACCTTTTACTAAAATCTTTAGAAGGTGGTAATTGTCTTCACAGAGAGTCACAAGCTCTGGGTATACCTTCGGGCTAATGAGGCAGGCTGGGAAGGAGCTCTGGGCAATGGATCCAAACCTCACAGGAAGGAGACATATGTACTACTCTTTGTAATACTTTAATAAAATAAAATTTAATAATAATGAATAAATAAATAAATAAATAAAACCTCACAAGAACCAAGGAGTTGAATAATAATATTAGCAGCCACTGTGCTAAGGAGCACTTACATCACATTAAGGAACATATGCGTAATCCTATTATCCCATTCTTACTACCCCTATTTTCAATTGAGAAATTAAAGCTTAAGGAGTGGCACTATCCTCACCATCCCCTAAATCAACACACTTGACTCACTCCAAGCTGGAGCTGTTACCCACTGCCTATGTCCTTTCTCTGTGTCCCATAGAGCTGTAACTGGGAGGGTTTGACAAGGTTGTGGCAGATTTGCTATTTTCTTGATGTTCCAATTGTAGTGCCCCAGCAAAGTCCTGAGAATATAGGAAGGGCTACTTGAGGAAGCATATATATCACATATGAACACCAAGCAAAATCTTTTTTTAAATTAATTATTTTTAAAAAAATTTCAATTACAGTTTACATTCAATATTATACCAAGCAAAATCCTATTGCCAAGTGCAGCGGGAGAATGGGCAGACTGTGCACCGCAAGGTCGGCTTTCTCTGAAGCACACTCTTCTCACGGGTCCAGTGGAAAAGCTTCCTAACTGATGGAAGTGACTCTGTTAGAAGTAAGGCAGACAATGCAAATGAGTAAGTGCACGTGTTGATTCTGACCATTGCAATGAGGAGGAAAAGCTGGTGGAGCCCAATTAGGACAGATAGCAAGCTTTTTGATGAGCATGGATGAAAGGTGAACAGGAGGACACATACCCAAGGTCTTGAGGAAGACTAATACTCAGAACCTGGTAAAAATGTTAAAGAAAATGATAAATTCAGAGTGGAAGAAAGAGTTCTGAGAAGGGAAAGGCCCCCAGCTTGAAAATAATGATGCTAGGTTGGCATGTAAGAGCAATGAGGAAGCGGATCTTCTCCACTCCTATTTTACAACCTTTCTTTTTCTGGGTAAGAAGAGTGCTAATCAGAATTGACTGAAAGGGTGGAATGAATATTGATCAGAAGGAACTGGGCCTCCAACTCATCTAAGATTCCACATCTGAATCCAAGGGAAGGTAACATATTGACTGAGAAAACGAGCTTTGAAGTCAGATAGACCCTAGAGCAGGGGTGGGCAAACTTTTTGACTCGAGGGCCACAATGGGTTCTTAAACTGGACCGGAGGGCCGGAACAAAAGCATGGATGGAGTGTTTGTGTGAACTAATATAAATTCAAAGTAAACATCATTACATAAAAGGGTACGGTCTTTTTTTTTTTTTTAGTTTTATTCATTTCAAACTGGCCGGATCCGTGGGCCGTAGTTTGCCCACGGCTGCCCTAGAGGCTACTTTGTCTCCTAGCAGACTACAGATTTCTATTTTTCCCTCTAAAATTGGAATAGTATATACCTGTTAGGGTTAGGGTGACAAGTCAAAGTAAAGCACTTTAACACAGCCTCTGGCCCATAATAAATAATGCACAGTAGCTATTCAGTTTATTATTTTTATAGACTAAATGGTTTGAATGACACCAGAAATCTTTAAGAATGTGAAGAATAGCTCTAACCGGTTTGGCTCAGTGGATAGAGCGTCAGCCTGCAGACTGAAGGGTCCCAGGTTCGATTCCAGTCAAGGGCATGTACCTTGGTTGCGGGCACATCCCCAGTGGGGAGTGTGCAGGAGGCAGCTGATCGATGTTTCTCTCTCATCGATGTTTCTAACTCTCTATCCCTCTCCCTTCCTCTCTGTAAAAAACTCAATAAAATATATTTTAAAAAAGAATGTGAAGAATATATATTGTAAATAGTCAACAAAACTAGAACTAATTGCATTAAGCATAGTTTTACTACTTTCCAAAGTAAATAGTGATCTCTAAAAATAGTGCAGTTTCAGTAAGAATAAGTCATGCCAATCGAAATGCATTCTCCTTTTTCTAGAGAGCTATAGGATGGGAATCAGGAATTTTGCAAACAACCAGTGTTGTGATTTTAGCATGACTGAGAATCTCATGCTATCCCAGTGAAAGAACTGTGGGCTGGTTTTACAGATAAGAGGATTGTTAACTTGTTGAATCCAAAAAGTGCTAGTTAAGAAATATTATAAATCCAGAGGAAGTTTTCCAGGAGGAATTACTTACATGTTGGCCTCTCCGCCCTGAATTGTTCAACATTGTCACTAATGATATTTATGCTAACATCTATGGCATGGCAATCAATGAAAGAATGCTGAGTCACAAAATTAGGTTTCAAAAAATTCCCATCTGGCTGAAACTACAAGCCAAATCAAACTACACAAAATTTGTCCACAAAAATTCTAGTCTTCTTTTTTTTTTTTTTTTTTACCTTAGTCCAATACCAAACTCTATAAGCAGGTATGAGGTACATGTCTTAGCAGCTTGTGTGTGTGTGTGTGTGTGTGTGTGTGTGTGTGTGTGTGTGTGTGTAAGGTTTTATTCAAGAGCAAGGTCAGTGTAAATCAATTGTGTGGCTCTGCTTCCAACCCTGGAGGTGTTTAAGCAGAGAAGACAGACACTAGACAGGATGTCATTGAAGGGATTCCTCTGTGGATGGCAGTCTGTGCTAGATGACCACTAAGATTTTAGGACCCCCTCATTCATTAGAGCCTGATGTGTAGTCATAGAACTAAAACACGTCCTGAGGATCTGAGAGGTGGTTCAGCAGATTCACTAAGGCGAAGGTGAGGGAAAGGCTGTATACCAGCGAGGCCAAAAGGCTAGAAGCGGGACCTTCCATTTTGCTGATCAGAAATGGGAGAATTGGCACCTGCAGACAGCTCAGCCATAACTCCCGGTATCGGTATTGTCCTCCTGCTGCTTGTGCTGGGGTTGGGCAAGTGGGCACAGCCACACCCAGGCAGCCGGCAGGCAGGGGTGTGGCTTGAGGAGGGGCTGATGCGGCACCAGCAGCAGTGATGGCAGCGGGGAAGGAGCAGGCAGGGCTACCTGGACACCCGCCATCCAACTTGAACTGCTATCCACTTGCAACAGGGTTGAGATGAACTTTCTCTTTTGTTGACTATTTTAAGTGGAGACTGGTTCATATCACAGTGTGAACTGTATTTGAAAAGGCTTCGTGTGTGGTTGATGGTGAACAACTCTCCATCTCACGGAGGAGCCCTTCTTAAACTTTAATTGTGCATCCGCATTACCTGGGGATCTTGTGAAAACGGATTCTGCTGGACCCAGTAGGTCTGGGGTGGAGCCTGAGAGTCTGCATTTCTAAACTCTTAGGTGATGATGATGATGACCCCAAACCCACAGTTAGAAAAGCAAGGAAGTGACAGATTTTTGTTGTTGTTGCTGTTAATCCTCCCCTGAGGATATTTTTCTCATTGATTTTTACAGAGAGTGGAAGGGAGGGGGAGAAACAAAGAAAGGGAACCATTGCTGTAAGAGAGACACATCCATTGGTTGCCTCCTGCACATGCCCGAACCAGGGCCAACCCTGCAACCAAGGTAGAAGCCCTTGACTGGAATTGAACCCGAAACCCTTCTGTCTGAGGGCTGATGCTCTATCCACTGAGCCAAACTGGCTAGGGCAGAAGTAACAGATTTTAAATTGCAATGGAACGGATATAGATAGGTCAGCAGTGGTTCACCACACTGGTTGCTCACTGGAATCACCAAAATACTGACATCTGGGTCTCTGTACCTGAGGAGGTTTATAATTGATGTATACAATGTAAATTCTAAAACTTCTTAGGTATCATTAGTCATGTATGAATTATTATATGTGTACATGTAATTAAATGTATAAATAATTTGAGGGGACAAGTTTTCTGTATATATAAAATCTAGTGTCAGAGAAGCTTCTAAATCACTCTCTACTATAGGTGTAAATACACTTGTTAAATTAGTATCTAATCTATGGTTTAAAAAATAAGTCATTCCAGATGTGAAAACTTTCATCATATTAGACAGTGGTTCTTATATATCATTTATCAAAAAGTAAATCAATTATACTACCTTATACCCATTAGGCTGACTACCACCAAAAGAAACAGAAAATAAGCATTGGTGAGAGTGTGGTGAAATTAGGACCCTTGTGCACTATGGTGGGGAATAGATTGGCGCAGCCACTAAAAAACCCCAGTATTGTTGTTCCTCAAAAATTAAAAAAAGAACTATCATATGGTATAGCAATTGCACTTCTTGGTATATACCAAAAGAATTCAAAACAGGATCTCAAAGAGATATTTGTTTACCCATGTTCATCACAGTATTATTCACAATAGCCCAAAGGTAGAAGCAATCTGGGTATCTATCAGTGAATGAATGAATAAAAAAAAAAGGCACACACACACATACAAACTTATTCAGTCTTAAAAAGAAAGGAAATTATTACACATGCTGCAACATGGATGAACCTTTAGGGCATTATGCTAAGTGAAATAAGCCAGTCACCAAAGAACAAATACTATATGATTCCACTTATATGAGGTACTGAGAGTAGTCAAATTCATAGAGACAGAAGGTAGAATGATGGTTGCAGGTGGGGGACAGGAGTAAGGAATAATTGTTTAATGGATAATGTAAGATGGAAAGAGTTATGTGGATGAAGGATGGATGACTGTACCCTTAAAAATGATTAAAATGGTAAATTTTATGTTATATGCCTTTTAGCACAATTTTTAAAAGTAAACCAATGTAAAAAGAAAAGTAAACCAATGTAAAATTTTAAATATACAAGAGCAACTTTGTACAACAAGATGGAATCTATTATTAGATAACTTTGTATTTAGCATGTTGGAAATTTTTGATACTCATACTATGAGATGGACAGTACCGATATTACCTCCATTTTTAGAATTAAAGAAACTGAGGCTCAGAGAAATGAGACTAGATTCCGGGACTCCTGACTCAAGGGCCAGGTATCGCTCCATTGGGACTTCTCCCTGGCCACACTTTGGGCCTCATGGCTGGATTTTGAGGTGAGCGAGTGTGTGTGTGTGTGTGTGTGTGTGTGTGTGTGTGTGATTTCCGTTATCTACATTAATATTATGCTTTGATATTTTGCAGTTATAAACCTCTCTGGTAGGGTGATGTGGTGGGGATGTTTGTCTCTTTGCCAAGCTGGTGACAATTTAATGATAGTATTGTCAACCAGTGTCTTCGATGATTATACACATTTATCAGACAGTGCAATCATCTCTACTCTGCCAGTTGCTCACACACCAGAAGCGAAGCTCCAGGAACAGTCTATTACTCTGACAAGGATAATAGGTCATTATTGCCAAATCAGCGGCTCAGTGCTTTAAAAATAAACGACCTGCTGCCTGTCATTATTTTTCATAAGTGCCTCAGGTTTGTCTTAGTGTCTAACAGCAGGAGACAATTATCTCATAATATTCTTCTATTTTTTTTTTAGCAGGTCTTAAGTGGTCTTAAATGGTAAATGGAATGTTTCTGTTGACCCCAAAGTACAAAAAGTCTGGGTGGTTTTATAGGAACCGTCATAGAAAATGGGTAGAATTCATGCTACGTGCACACCAAATGCACATAATCTTGTCCCTTTCCATCTAATTATGTTGAAAAAGGACGACCAGCTAGGAAGATGGGAGTGCGAGGGGAAAGGAGAAGTACTCTGCTTATCACGAATTAGGGTGAGTTTTTAATGTTCTCTTAATGCTGTTTGATTGGGCCATCAACGTGCACAGCTCCCAAATGTGTCCTCTGCCTGTGGGGAGTGTTTGTTAAGGGGAAACTCCACTCATAAAGGAGAAAGTCTTCTGCGCCTGCCCGGGGAGTCCCCCTGCCCCTCCCCCTCCTCAGCCAGGACAACTCCGGGGGCCGCGGGTCTTCCCGGAGCCCGACCGGCTCTTACCACGTGGCCAGAGGCTCTGCTCAGAGCAGCCCTCCGCGGGCTGGAGCCGGACAGCGCCCCCCGCGGCGAGGGGAGGAAGCACCGTGGGGACGGACGGAGGTCTGCTTCCCAGGAGCGCAGGGGAGAGCTGGCTGCGGGTGAGGAACTGTGTTTCTCCGGCAGCTGAGAACCGTCCTGTTAGAGGTGGCTGCTCGCTTTCTAAACAACAAGCAGCTTGTGACTGCAAAAGGCGGCCGACGGATTCCTGCTCCCCCACCCGTTTAGAGGCAAAACCTATTTATGAGGCTTTATTAAGTGCAAATAAGTCCCCGGGCTGCATCGGAGAAGCAGCAGCTGCTGAAGATGTGGTCATTTGCATATAAATGACATGATTTCAGCTGGGAGAAGAATATTGAAAAATATACACGTCGACAATGGAATCCTGATAGATTCACACATATTAAGGTCAGATAGTGTAATTTTTAAGGCGGCTGCCTGCTGATGACTGCATCATATCACACATTCAATTCTGTTTGGGTTCTGTAAGTTTTATCTCCTATGAAATGAAGGATTTCTTATTGTGAATTAATTAAGTTTCTTCTCTCCCCCCACCCCCCCCCCCCACCCCCGCCCCTCCCAAACATGAGAACATTTAGGTCAATAAGCTAAATGCTCTACAAATGCACAGGCTCCGTGACAGCCAAAGTTGCCAACTTACTTTTCTATCCGCTAACAAAGAGGGATGTGTTCCCCGAGGAGCCTCCTGGGGACAAGGCCTGGACACTTTCTCAGTTTCAGCCTGTCCACTGCAGGGCCAGCCTTCTCTGAAAGGGCCCCGGGAAGCTCCAGTTTCCATCTTCTAAGAAGTTCTCTAACCGTCCGGGTAAAAGATGAGGGGAAATGACTGCAGCTCAGACATCCTCACGGGTTTGCCAAGTGCCCGGCTTACGCTGTGGCCTGCGGCGAGCACGTCTCAGCGGGCGGGAGACAGCCCCTGGCAGCCTGCGCACGCCCCTGGCTGGCGTCCCCTGTCCCCCTCCCTGCCTGCAGGGCGCAGGCGGCTCCCTCTGAAATCTGCCCGAATGTGGGCTCTGCATCGGAGTACTATTGGTTTCTTCCCCAAAACAGAAACTGCTTGTTGTATTTGGCTGCGGGAAGGCCGTAGAAGTACATAGCACGACCGTCACCTTGCCAAGCAGCCTTCAGACCCCTCGGGGGGAGATTTTCCTGTAAGTGATGGTCACTTAAGTGATAACTTTAGATTTTTTTGTACAAAAATAATACCTGTGTTCCTTTAAGTAACAGGCTTTAGTCAGCATTAGACCAGTGAATTATTTCAGTAAGTCAGGTATCTAATTCTCAACATATTTTTAAACCCTACACATGAACATTTACCAGATGAATAGTCCTTGGTACACACCCACTTTTTAAAAAGAGATCATTATAGATGACTAATAAATAACTACATAGCTGGCAGGAAAAAAAGGAAAATTTAGAAATTCACCAGAAATATACATGTTTCATAGAGAATTTAAGAACCTTTAGAGAACTTGTAAAAAGAATCTCGATGTCTACTTGCTGATATATTCAGTATGTTACATATGATACTTAAGGTTTAGTAAAGATTTTAAAACTATAAATTCTAAAAGCTTAATCCTGGTAATTGATCAGATTATACACGTAGCAGAGGATTATACTATCCAAAGTTTGGAACCCCAGGATTAGAGAAGGATGACTAAACTGCCCCGGGGTGGACCCAGGTGTTGTGAGGCCTGAAGCACATACAATTTGGAGGGTTCTCTTTAAGAAAAAGAATACAAAATTGCAGTACAAAATTGGGGACAATGTGACTATTTATTTAGATTGAGAAAAAAATCCCAATACATTATCATTTTTTTAAAAAAAATCACAAGCAATTACAAACCTCCAAAAAACACACCAAACTAACATACTTTGATTAACTGGCTCCACACCTCTGTAACACCTTTCTCTACAACTGGCTGCCTCTGCAGTCTGTCCTTTGCTGTGGTTGATAAAAGTTTGGTTTTTATTAATGACAGCTTTAAGAAATTTACTTCATCTCCACAACTTGCTACAGGTAACGTCACATAAAGTTCTAGGATTGTTGTCAACTCGAGGAAGACCTCTATTTCTTTCACGCATGCGCTGTGAAATTTCAGGGACTGTCAAGTGTTCTTGTGGAGTGGCCCAAGGTAAACACTCCAACCCGTTCCTAGTCCCTGGGGTCACAGGGGGCATAGGATTCCATTGCAATGCGCTCTCAAGCTCTGTACTTTTGTGTCCTTGGAAATAGGGCTTATGGAAGCTGTCCCTGTATCGGGACGGTTAGCAATGTCTTTACTATAGACAGAATCGACTGCCAAACATTTAATTAAATGTATTCCCAACTCAATTTTGACATAGATGAAGGGGGAAAGAGTCTTATTAGAATGAGGTCTGCAGAACAATTTCTGGCCCTCTCTGCCTTGGGACAGTCTGTTGTTGCTGATTTTCAGGGCACGGTGTCTGTGATGAGGGAAGAAGGATGGAGGCAGCAGAGGACAGTTGAAGAGAGTTTCCCTCTAGCAGCACAAACCCTTCAAATGAAATTTTAAAAAAATAAAAAGCTGATCTCTAACTTCATGAAAACAATGCCCTCCAGACTCCCTCCAACCAGCATTCTCTCTGCAGACCCGTTCAGTTCGGCCAGAGTAAGATTAAAACCAGAAAATGCCACAAGAAATTGAAAAATAAGAGCCCCCAGTGGATGCCAGTCTCTCCAGGGTGTGATTGACTGAACACAGCCAATTCTCTGGTGGATCAATGGCCATCGTCTTCTGGAAGAGCTTTGCTAAGAGCAGCGCATCCAGGAGCTGCCAGAGACGAAGCGGACACTGTCCTAGGAAGAAGATGAAGCCGGTAGTTTAGATCGCTGGAAAACAGTTTGCGGTAAGCTTGCAGTTCCATAGAAATTAATCCGTGCCTCTAGATAGCACGTAAGCCTATTGGAAAGCTTCTTCAATTCAAGCAGTTAATAATATATCAAGTCTTGTAGCTTAAGGGATACAATTTTCAAAATTATTGTGCTGAGGGAATCATAAATTCCACCAAGAGGAAGGTTGCAGTCCAGATATTTTATTTTCGATTTCCATCTAGGGTGCATTATGACACTCCACATGAAAGTCAAATCGTCCATGTAAAATGGTTTCCAGGTGATAAGTTTACCCCAAGGGGTCCAGTAAAGCAATACATTCAGAGTTATATCTGACTCTCACAATCTATAAAGACTAGTTATCAATTTTTTGAAAGATTTGATAAGCAGGAACAAAAAAATAGCTCGTGTATGCTGACATTTGTCTCATTAATGGGAGCAGCATAAGAAGTACAAGCTCCTTCTGGATTTGGCTGTAAATACACCGCTGACATACATTTTGGAAGGTTGCTGTTTTGTGCTGGTGGGAATGGATTCGTCTAACCTTGCACTGACTATAATAGACATAAGGAAGCTGTGAGATTACTGTCAGCCACATTCGGCTTTTTAAAACAGGGGCACCCACTCTGCCAATATCTGTCAGATTCCAGGCCACTGCATACTAAAAATTATGTTCCATCAACACTGCCTGGCCTAGTGGAAATTTTATTAGGAAATAATTCTCCCTGTTGTGTTTGGGGAAGGGAAGAAAAAAGTCCCACTTCACCCAATCGGATTCAAAGGAATAATTAATGTTTCTTCCATCCTCAGAATAGGAATGCTATCAGCTTCTCTGGTGTTTCATGGGGAGTACCAGAACCCCACCTTGCAAGGGCAAAACTAATAAACATATTAAGAACAGGCAGGAGGCCCAGGACTAATTAATCACCAGTCTGCGTGTTGCCTATCATTGCATCATTATATGTATTGCAAGGCAGTATTTTAATAAGTTTTTCCCTTGTTACCAGGGGGAAAGAATAGATATTTTTTCTCAGGATGATAAGATTGGTGAGTTTGCTGAAGGCGCTTATTAAAACACTAAGAGTAATAGCAGAGTGGGTACATTTGCTTGACTTTGGGTAAATTTTCTAGTTGACAGTGTATTCCTGGGAGGATGCTGGCTGCCCAGGCTGCAGAAGACATGCGTGGAGCTGCCTGCCTCCATCAGAGCTAGAATTCATGGGGTGAAATAAGGAATGGCTACACTCTTCATCTGTCCAGAATTTAACACTAAACACATTCTTCAAAAAACTCACCATGCACTTGAACAAAGTATACAGCAGTAATACCTTATTTATCTAGCTAAACCAATTGTGAATTGTTTTCCAGAAAATCAATTGTTATCAGCAAATAAATTGTTTTCCATAAAAGCCAATAAATGACATTTTATGTTTACCCATCTAATGTAACTATATTGCATTTTAGCCCTTTTAATATTTGCATAAATCCCTACCTTTTGGATTTGAGTGAACATACGCTAACTTTTTCTTTGTGGAAATGAATTCTTGTTACCAGTTACCACCCTGCAGTGGCTGGTGGAGCTACTGAGCAGCATAGGGCTCTGGCTGTGGCTTCCGGGCCCCTCCTGGCTTTAGCACTTCCTCCTGCTCAGGGTGTGCTCACTGCAAATCCCGCTCACCGCTTCTAATCGGAGCGGGCAGGCTTTTGCAGGTGAGGGCCGGGGTTTTGGAGTCCAACACCTGGGGTAAAACCCAGCTCCACCACTTACTACCTGTGTGAACTGGAACAACTAATGTCCACAGTGTTCTCACTGATAACGTGGAGAAGAAATGCCTGCTCTCGGGTTACTGTGAAAGGAAGGAGCGCTAGCCCAGAATCTGACACAGCTCGTCAGGCTCCTGCAGAGCACACCTCAAAGGGGTTCGGTGACACCTCATGGTGTGGTAGGCAGTTAGATAGACAGACATGAGCAGAGTGAGGACGATGGGCCAGGTACCGAAGGTCACCAGGGCTGAGAGGGGGCCCTGGGTACCTAACAATAGACAATTGTAGGATGGGCCCTTGACCCCAGGGTGACCTTTCCTCCCTAGCATACCCCTGGTCATAAAGTTAGGACCCTCTCCTGACCTTTTCTCCCTTGGCAGGCTGCTAGTTATGCGGGTTCAACCCCCTCGGAGGGGGAATGAACAGGGGAGCCTGAGAATAGCCCTTAAGCATTAATCCCAGGACAGTGAGGTTCTGACCTGCATCAAACACATCTAGGTCTCAGTTGTGTTTCAGCTCAAGGCCCAGAAATGCAGCTAAACCCGACAAGCAACACCATGGCTGACCTCAGGACCAGCCGCGTGGACCAAAGGCCCCGTGCCCTGGCACCAGTCCATCTGTGGAGACCAGGACCTGCACAGGACACACCTGGAAAGCTGATGAATATGCTGTTGGGATCCTCCCCTGAGACCTACACATAAATACTCTCAAGACTGAGGACCGAGTGCAGCTCTCTAGGGAGCGGGCCCCACCTCTCTCTTTCTCCTAACCTCCAAGGGCCCTTCCTTTGCCTCTGTAACTTGTTCCCTGAGCCCATTTCTTCTGCAGCTCAGTTCTTCTACCTCTGTGACTTTCTAAATAGACTTTCTCACATAGTTTGAGTCTTGGCTCTGAATTCTTTCTTAGCCAGAACGCAAGTACTAAGGTTGCTGAAAGAAGGTCGGGTCTGACCTCAGCAGTAAATAATACACACCCAGAGCCATCCTTGCCATCAACAATTGAACTGTTCAGGGGCCTCTCTTACTGTGTCTGTTTCTGGCTACTAGCGGGCTGACCTTGCCAGCACTTAGCCCCTGAAGATGTGGGCAGACCACTGCTGTGCCTCGCGATTTAAGGCAACAGCATCCTTTCTGTGCCTATTTTTGTTCATTTATCTCTATAAATATAATTGTTCATTTTTTATTTTTTATTACATGGAAATGATTGAGCAAATTTCACCAGATTTGGAGGCCTGGCATTGTATATAGCCATACAGAATACCCAAGGTTAACTTCAGGGAGGCCTGGGGGGGCAGGGAGGGGTGTCCACAGGTGCTTCTCAGACTTGAGGCTGCATCAGCATCACCTGAAAGTCTTGTGAAAACACAGGTTCCTGAGCCCCATCCCAGAGCTGCTGATTCAGTAGGCTTGGGTGGGACGGAACAATTCTCAGGTCTGACAGGTTCCCTGGTGACGCTGACGCTGATGCCCACGTTTCGGGTCTGAGGAACAGCCTCTGAGAACCACTGCCTCAGGCAATCCAAAGCGGGATGGGTGTTGTGGGTTTGCAGGCAGCCAGCTGCACACGTGTGCTGCTCCGTGGGCTCCTGAGCCTCCAGAGGCAGGCTGGGAGGCCAGCTAGTTCCACTCAACCTCAGCCTGCTTTTAGGAGCAAGTGGTTATGTGCGACTTGATGCCTGAAAAGAGTATCCCAAGGGGAGGTGTCAGGCAAATTTTCTGTAGCCTTAATTCCTTCCTACACACCACTGCTTCGTAATGCAAATAGCTGGAGCACCCCTCCACCCCCCACCCCCCACCCCCAATGCCTGGCCTCTTATTTCCTCTCCTAAATCACAGTGGCTGATTAACTTGGGGTTTGAGTGGGGCTGGTGGTCTGAATGCTTAGCTCTTGGGTAAAGTGAGGCCCATTGAAATTGATCTTAATTTCCCACAACACGTTTAGGTTGAGAAGGAAGCAATTTTGTAACTATTTGCAACCCGGAAATTGTGTTCATAAAACATTTGAGATCATTCCAAACCATGTTTCTAAAATCGAAATCACACATAGTTCACTGAAATGGGCAGCAGCGTCTGAGACCTAGTCTCAATCCCCTCCCGCCCCATCCCAGCTCCCCCCTATCCAATCACTGCAGGTGACTCTTCAGGGAACCCTCTGCCAGCCCCAGGGAGGCGAGGGACCGCTGTGGGCCACCTGTGTGTAGCCTGAGGAGAACAGTGGGGCAGTGAGACGTCCCGGGGCACTGGGGAGCTAAAGGACAATTTTCAACTTAATTGTTTGATGTGTTGTATAGTCATATAGCCCCTAATTTTAGGATGAGCCTGCTGCAGACACTACTCTGCATTATTAGCATGTGGTGGTGGGGGGGTTTGTGGCCTCCCCAGATGAGAGAGGGGAGCAGCCCAAGATGATTCTGACACATATCTAATGGAGACTTCGCAGGCCTGGGAAGTGAGTGAGAGGGAACTCAGAGAGCACAGGCCCCGGGATTTGCTGAGATCCCTGGTGAGGTCACTAGACGTCCCATAGCTTTTGGCCCATGAGACTTGAGGTGTTTTTATTTAAATAGCAAAGAAAAAAGTAACCTAGCAAGTGGACAGCCCATTGACAGACTTGGGATCATCTGAGGTGACAGGAGGATTTTGAAATAGGAAAATCAGATTGGTTTTGCCTTAACCCTTTTTCAGATTTCTCCAGTCTGAAGAAAGTGTGTTCATTAGTCCAGTGCATTTCTGAGTGGCTGCTGGAGGCGTGGCTGTGTGCCAGATGCTGAGGAAGTTTGATGACAATAAGGCAGATTCTGTTCTCAAGGAGCTTGTTTTCCTCCCACATCTTCTCTTCCTCCAAAGCCCAGTTCCGTCACATCTGCATTCCCATCTCACTTCCTTCCTCTGTGCTCTCACCAATGAGCCACTCCCAGAGCCTGCAGTATTCACCTATTTATTAAACGGCTGTGTGCCAGGCACTGTTTGGGGCAGTGGGGACTCAGTAGTGAACAGCAGAGACAAAAGTCTATGCCTTCTTGGAGTAAAAGGAAGCAAACAACAAACAGGATAAAATAAAGCAATCACAGTGTATAAAAGATCAGTATGTTGGGCAGTGATGAAAACAGGAAAAGGGGAGTAGGGGAGTCTGGAATGGGGCTTAGAGGGGCTGACCAGGGCAGGGCCCCTTTGAGATGGTCTGAACATCTGAACATAGGAAGGAACGGCAAGTGCAAAACCCTGAGGTGGAATCCCATTCCTGGTACCTTGAGGAAGAGCTCAGAGGCTGCGGTGGCTGGAGCAGGGTGCAGGAGGAAGAGCAGGAGATGAGGTCAGAGACTGAGCTGGAACACAGACCAGGTAAGTCTTGTAGGGCTTAGATAGGACTTGGCCTTTCTCTGTGTGATGTCATAGGAAGGTTTCGAGCTGAGGGGTGACCTGGTGAGTCTTAGTTTTAGCAGGGTCAGTCTGGCTGTTGTGCAGGGAATGGGCTGAAGGAGAGCAAGAAAGAATAATTAGGAGGCTACTGCAGAATCCATGTAAGAGATGATGGTGGCCGAACCAGGATGTGAAGGTGAAATGTGGTCAAACACAGGATAAAGTTTTAAAGTAGAGCCAACGGGATTTGTTGTCAGTTTGTGAGATCTGAAAGAAAGAAAACACCTAAAGAACTTCACTAGATATTTTTCCAAAGAAGATATACAAATGGACAACTGGTACATGAAAATGTACTCAACATCACTAATCATCAGGAAAATGAAAATCAAAACCACAATGAGATATCACCTCACAAGTGTTAGAATAGTTATCATCAAGAAAGCAAGAGAGAAATGTAGATAAGGATGTGGAGAAAAAGGAACCGCTGTGCACTATTGGTGGTATGTAACTTGGTACAGCCACTATAAGAAACAGTATGGAGTTTCCTCAAGAAATTAAAAACAGAACTACCATATGATCCAGCAATCCCACTTCTGGGTATATATCTGAAGGAAATGAAATCACTACCTTGAAGAGATATATGTACTCCCATGTTCATTGAAGCATTATTCACAACTAGAGGCCTGGTGCATGGATTCATGCACCACTGGGGTCTTTTGGCCTGGCCTGCGCCCTCTCACAATCTGGGACCCCTTGGGGAATGTCGGACTGCAGGTTTTGGCCTGATCCCTGCAGGCCAGGCTGAGGGACCCCACCAGTGCACAAATCTGTGCACCAGGCCTCTAGTATGCATATAAGATCTTCGGTTAATCTCTTCCCACCCTCCCCACTTCCCTCTGAGCTTCATCAGTCTGTTTCATGTTTCCATGCCTGTGCATTGAGCATCTGCCTCCTGGTGGTCAGTATGCATCATTGCTACCGGTCGAATGGTTGAACAGTCACTTAGGCTTTTATATATACAGATAGCCAAGGCATGGAAATAACCTAAGTGTCCATGGACAGATGAGAATATTTAAAAAAATGGTGTGTTTTTATACACAATGAGATTTTATTCAGCCATGAGAAAGAAAGAAATCCTGCCATTTGCAACAACATGGATGGAACTTGAGGACATTATGCTATGTGAAGTTAAGTAAGACAAATACTATACGACCTCACTTGTATATGGAATATTAAAAAACAAAACAAAACACACACACACACACACACACACACAAACCCATAGAAACAGAGAGGAGGCTGGTTAGGCTGGTGGTTGCCAGGTGAGACTTGGGGGAAATGGAGGGAGGCAGTCAAAGGATACAAACTTCTAGTTATAAGATGAATTAAATTCTGGAAACCTAATGTACAGCATGGTGACTATGGTAACCACACTGTGTTTATTGTACACTAGAATGTTGCTAAGAGAGTAAATATTAAAAATTCTCATCACACAAAAAAATGGTATCTCTGTGAGGTGATAGATGTGTTAACTAACATTATGGTGGCAATCATTTCACAATGTATACATGCAGCAAATCATCAGGCTGCACAACCTTAGCACACACAATGTTATATCGCACTTCCTAGTATATCTCCAATAAATTTCAATACTGAGGGGTGAGGAGAGACCTAAAGATGCAACAAGTGTTTTGACCTGAGCAATTAGAAGAACGGGCCACCATTTACTATCACAGAGGAGACTGCAGGATGGGGAAGATCGTAAACTCGATCTTGGACCAGTTAGAGTCTGAGAAGCCTATCAGACATCCACGTGGCGATGTCAAGTGGGCAACTGACTCTAGCTCAGAAGAGAAGTCCGGGCTTGAGATGTAAATTTGGAAGTAATTATAATGATTGACTATGAACTTAAGTTGGGAAAATAGGATCTGAGGGGTAGACAGATAGGGAAAGGGGGGATGGATCAATGGATTGGGGTCGGGAGGGGGTGGGCACTACTCTAAGAGCCACAGGAGAAGCACTGTCCTCAGAAAAGCAAGTTTGAACAAGAAGAAGGGAGCGTTCAGAGGACAGGAGACGGGTACAGGGATTTTGTTGATGGCTGATCATGATTCCAGGCAGCACAGAGGGAGAGTTTCAGGAGAAAAGGGAAGGTGGGAAATGGGATCCGAAATGTGATAGACTGAACTGAATTGCATGAAGTGTGCAGGGATGAAGAATGATCTTTGAGCTCAGAAAAAGACATAAACTGGGATAAGTGGCATGAGATGACCGGCTGGATGTGTTGGTCCCCAAGCCCCAAGCCTCAGGCCCCAGTCACCAGAGCGGCTGTGAATGTACGTGACTGTGCGCCTGCATGGAGGGCAAGGCAGGGAACTTCCCCCACCAGGTCCCAGGGCTCCTCTCCTTTTTTCAGCCTCAGGCGCTAGCTAGCTAGGCTGTGCAGGTTTTCTTTTATTTTCTTTTTAAAAATATATGTTATTGATTTTTTACAGAGAGGAAGAGAGAGGGATAGAGAGGCAGAAACATCAATCAGCTGCCTCCTGCACACCCCCTGCTAGGAATGTGCCTGCAACCAAGGTACATACCCTTGGCCGGAATCGAACCTGGGGCCTTTCAGTCCGCAGGCCGAGGCTCTATCCACTGAGCAAACTGGTTAGGGCTGTGCAGGTTTTCTTTATTCCATGTCGGCCTCCAGTCCGGGCTGTTTCCCGGCTGGACCGGTGTGAGGCTGACAGCGGGACCCCCGCACGCCCTGTTCTGAGCTGGGCCCCTCTCTCACTTGCGCTGCCTTTAAACACCAGTGCCCAGGGGCGTCCTTCTTCACGCGGCCAGTGCGCTCAGCCCTCTTTCAACCCCTGGGAGCAGGGCCGTGTTTAGGATGGAAGGGACGACCCGATGTGAGCCTGGACGCAGCTCAGCTTCCATACACCATCACATCTCCCCAACGTCTTTATTTCTGTTTCCTTCCCCTTGTATCCGCCCCTTAACCAGTCATACCTGCAGCCGGGCTTTTAAAAGCCAGTGTGTTAGTGCGGTGGGTACAGAGGGAAGGGCGGGGAGAGGCTGAAGAGGGTAAAGGGGGTCAAATAGGAGGTGATGGAAGGAGACTTGACTTTGGGTGGTGAATACACGATGCAATATGCAGGCGATGTAGTATGGAATTCACACTTGAAACATGATCTTATTAAGCAGTGTCACCCCAATACATTTAATAAAACAAAATAAAAGAATATATTCAAAAAGTTTTAAAAAACCACGGTTTTGCATTCCTTCTTTTGTATTTTTAAAAAGAATCTGCCAGCTGTCTTTCTTCTTTGTAGGCTGTTTTAAAAGAATTCCTCCTTTAGCTCTAAGATTGGTAGCCTTCTGTGATAAAAGGATTCTCTGTCCTCTCCTGGGCCTCGGGAGCATTTATTTTCCAACACTAATTTTCTGGGGACCTTCTACCTGGGAACGGTGGTCTCTCCACGGCCTTTCTCCAGCCCGGGGTTTGTCTGGGCTCCTCTTCCTGACCGGCTTGGCACTGGCTCTCCAGAACCCCGCCTGTCTCTGAGCAATAAATACCAAATGCAAAAAATCACCCGGCAGAAGAGAGAAAAGGGGAAAGGGTGTTTGATTTACTCCCCACCCACGAATGAGCAGGCACAGAAGGCTCATTGCACAGGGCGCTGTCAGATGAAAATACAAGAGCGATTGGGACAGAGAGAAGAAACCCCTGGAGTGGTCTGGTTATTCTCTCCAGAGATGCAGTCTTTTCTAGTTATTGGTTGCAGCGCTGCCGACAGTTTTCCTGCCAGAGGTTCCAGGGCAGAATGAAGTTAATCGCCATTAAATGTTCATGAGCAGCTGCCATCGAGTTGGATGAAAGCGAGCGATTGCTGGGTTCTGGATTTTTAAATTTTCTTCCAACATAAGCGCACAGAATTTGTTCGTCCTCACCAGCAGGCAATTGGGCCTACACCCCGCTTCTTCTGGGCTCTTCAGAGCATGTTTTTTTAAAGATCAGGGAGGACTACATCTCCCACGATGCACCGCGCATTAACTGCTTCAGTGTTTTCTCATGTGAAATAGGTCCCTTTCTTAATGATTATGACAATCCAACGCTTGAGGCACTTTGGAAAGTCACCTATCAGCCTCTGTGTGTGTATGCACATGTGGTGTGTGTGTGTGTGTGTGTGTGTGTGTGTTCCAGAAAAGAAAAATCATCATTTGCTGTTTAAATCATTATGCTGTTCCTTTAAGAAAATAACGTGGGGAATAGGCATGAGAGCAGGTTAAAATTACAGGTTTTTAAATATATAAAAAGAAAATGGATATTAAAAAGGTTAACAAAATAGAGTTAAATACAGTTTAAATTGTTTTAAGCAACATTTATTGTCTTCTAAATGTTGCAGGCTTTTTATATACAAGCGCTTTTTAAATCTCTATAATAGCCCCCATTAGGTAGCCACTATGAAGCCCATTTTGTATTTAAGTCAGACAACTTGCTGAAGAATATGCAGTTAATAAGAGACAAAATAGAGGTTTAAACCCAACTCTGTCTTACTCTAAAGTCCATATTTACATCCTTACATCCCAGTGACTTTTAAAGAGATCATAAGGCACATCTATAAGGTGAAAATGTCCTTTGCCTCTCAACCAACCAACAGGAGATTATTAAGTACTGAATGGGATAGAAGTTAATTCTCCTGAGTGACAGCTGAGTGACAGCTGGGAAGGTTGCTATGCCAAGCTTGCTTCTCAGGTAGCAAGAGATGAATCTGCTGATGTTTTTCTGAAGGAGGCAGAAAAGAACTGGGCATATCCTAACAAGGACCGAGCAGACTGGGGCTGTGCCTCTGCTCTGACACAGTGGCCTCTTACCCGGGACTGCGTTTCGGGCTCCACGCAGAGGGCAATGCTAGTTAAGCTGGATTCTGGCTGGGACACACACAAACTCCTCACACTTCACCTGCCCCTCACCCCTGCAAGTCAGCAGCAGGCAGCAAAGCCTTCTGAGGGCAACCCTGCCCGGGGCCTGATTAGCTGTTCCCGTCTTCTCTCTGGCAGTTTGAAAGAGCCACTGCCACGCTGGTCAAAGCATCTAGCTTTTCCCAGAGGGATCTTTCTTAGAATATTTTCTTTCTTGCAGACTCTACTAGATTTAAAATACCCTCAAAACCAAACTATATATATAAATATAAATATAGGTATAAATAGATATAGTTATATATTATGTAATATATAAATATTAGTAATTATTACTAATAATTATTAATGACAATATATTATATAGTAATATAATATATTACATTATATATTATGTTATAACTACATATTATATATAATTATCTATATAACTATAGGTAGATATAGAGAGGAATATATAGATATAGGTATAGGTATATTATATATATAACTTCATCTATATATCCTCACTCCTTCATTATTTTCAATACTATAATTTAATGTGGAAATACTTCTCATGTAGGATACATCTATATAACTGTACTATACCTATAACTCTATCTCCTATATCTATATAGTCCTCTCTCAAGAGGCAATAGTCTCCTCTCCTGCTGGGCCTCCTGACAAACACTTTGTCTTTATGCATTAGGGACATAAAGGATACGTACCACCTAGACCCTGTTGTTCTCGCTGGGCCCAGACAAGGCTGTGGGGAACCCGGGCTATTCTGCTGTGCCGGGTGCCTTGCCAAGGCCACTCCCACTGAACGTCTTTGGTCAGCAACCCCAAATCTTATCCTGGTCCAAACAACAAGCCAAAAACAGGGTGGTAACTCAGAGGCAGAGAAAACATACACCAAGATCCTAGAATTTCCCTGCTATTAACCGTATTTTCTCAAAAGAAGCCACCAGAGCAATTAAAAATCAAACAAAAGAGAGGCCATGTACACAGAGACACCCCCACCTGAAGGTTCTGGAAAGGAGACCCCAAGAGGAAAATAAAATTTAGGAGGTTGTTGAACCCACCGTAGAGCTGATCCAGAATTTAAATTGATTCCATAATTTATTGCATTTTAATTAGCAATCACAAGAGGCCAAGGATTGTTTACTCTCTTGTTAGGAGCTCAGGCTGGAAACAAATACCAGAGAGTCTTAATAAGGATGAGTTATATTTACTGTTTTCCATGTTACAGTCTTGTTATAATCATCACAGGAAGAGATTCATTTAGTGCTCATCTGTTCTTGGTATGACATTTGTTGACCACCAGGGTGACATAAAATCAGAACATACCCCATAAGCCAAGAAATAACCCCTCCCCCACCGCACCCTGTGCTTACGCCTTCATTGTTTTCAATAATATAATTTAATGTGGAAATACTTCTGGCTTAGATGACATGAGATCCCATGTGCCTTCGTCACCCAAAATGCATCTAAATGACTGCTGTTGGTTATTTATTTGGAACAGAATAATGCTGCTACCAGTAGACAGCTGCATTTATATGCACCAGCCAACACGGAAACATCAGCCGTGTCAGACGGCGAGAAGCGGTCTGTCTGCTGCAGGGCCCCTCATCTCACGGGCTATCACACTTGTTTTGTTTCATTCTATATTTTTGTTTGGGGGAGGGGGGTGTTCATAGAATATGAGTTCTTTTGAATGACATTTCCCCAGGGCCAGAGTTTTAGGAGTTTCCAAGCAGCTCTTGCTATTATTCCCCAAGCAGGAAGAACCCTGAACTCCTGCTCGTGGGACGGGCTCTCTGGGACAGTGCATTTCTTTGGGACCACTCTGCGCCGGTTCCTCGCTGGGAACATTATAAAGTGCTTTGTAAATACCACCGGTATTATCTATCGGAGTGATTCCATCGGTCATCCCAGCTCCGGCACTTGGATTGGGCCACCCGGCAGGTAATCGAGCTCATTATCGTATTTCATTAAACAAAGAAGGAGGGCTGATTCCAAAGGCCACCCTCAGAAAAGGGATGTTTTGTGTAACCTGAGTACACACAGCCTTGTGAGGCTTTTCATTCAAAATGGTCTTTCCCCCCAAAAAAGTAGGTAAAATCGGTGCCATTGTTTATTTACTCCTTTTTCTTTTTTTAACCCAGTTTTTCTACCCAACCCCAGAGGCACCAATCTGATGCTCAAGTTTTAATTAAACCTTGCTCTCTGTTAAAAAGCTCCTATTGTTCTTTTCATTTAAATAAGATCCTTCTTAGATCTTTAACAAGACCACAAAGGAGTAATAAATCTAAGTAATTGTCCTTATTAGAGGAGATTATTCTCATGAGACTGTAACAGTCACTAAAGTAAGTAAAACCACATCCAGGTAGCACTTAGAGTGCCCTCCTCCTACCCAAATACAGAAATGCCTCGTTAGTCACTTCCTTTGCAGCTCAAATTAAATTAGATGGCATTCTGTTTATTTTTCATATCTTTACCAACAGAAAGAGATTCTCCCTTTGATGATATTAATCAAGAAACCTCAAGTTCAATCACACTAAGTTCACAGGATGGTGATGACCCCTTCTTCCCTTCCTTCTTTCCTTCTTTCCTTCTTTCCTTCTTTCCTTCTTTCCTTCTTTCCTTCTTTCCTTCTTTCCTTCCTTCCTTCCTTCCTTCCTTCCTTCCTTCCTTCCTTCCTTCCTTCTTTCCTTCCTTCTTCAGCTGATGCCTAACTTCCTGCTATGCCAGGCACTCTGCTAGGCATTAGTGGTTCAAAGGTGAAGGACATAGTCCCTTGGGTGGTATATTATCCATTCATCTAATATTTACTAAACATCTTCCATGTCAAGACACTGTAGTAGGCGCTGAGTTTTCGGAGGGGAAAAGGCCAGACACAGTCCCTGCCTCCTAAGAACTTGAAATGTGCAGGAACGTAGACATGAATCCAGTAATTGTTCAATTGCTTAATTGCAACCACAGCAAAAAGTTATGCAAGAGAAGAACGGGCTCACAAACACCACGTGAGCATGCTGCGGAGTCAGACGCAGTCCCTCAGGACCGCCCACTCAGTCTGCTCTGTTACCGATGGTCAGGCCTCTGCTTTCTCGCCCTGAGAACTGCCAGGGAAGCTTTCTCATTTCCCAAGTTCTTGGGCAGGCAGTGTCTCCTGATGTTTTCAGTTTTTATTGAAAACATATTCTAAACTAGCCTCCTTTGGTTAGAGAAAGTTAACTTAATGTGTCTAGAATAGAGTTGTCAATGAAGAAAAGGACGAAGCTCTATTTTGGTAGTGTACACATGTATGCATGTATGTATGTGCACATGAGAGCCTTCCAAGACCCAGGGCCCTGAGGAACTTAGGGAGGAAGTTTTACACACACACACACACACACACACATACACACACACACATACATACACACACACACAGGAAATATTCATTGCCAGCCTTATTGGCCCAGTCCTTGTTTTCAGATTTGAGGACACAGCTTACATTAGCTCAGCTCTTATGCACACTTCACGTGGAGGGTACTGTGATTTCTTGTTTGGGAATTTCTAAAAGAACTAATAAGTTTGTTGCCTCCAAAATTGCCAGTAACATGGAAATTGTGAATGTTACTTGCAAAATTTATTCTTGGCACACAAAAGAGGAGCAACCTAGAGCTGTGCAGAGATGAAGATTGAAAGCTTGCCATTTGAAATGGAAAATAGCCATCATATGACAATAGGAAAAAAAGAGCTCTCTTTCACCCACCCAACAAGTCAAAAAGTTTTCTTGATGAGCAAGATCCACAGTCCATCTGCTGGAAAGCCTTGATGTGTTGCTATCACTACCTCTATGGACGGTCCATGGGCTGGGCTGGCTTGCAGCCCTGCAGACTCCGAACGTTAGTAGCCCAGTATAAGCAGAACCATTTTTGGTAGTAGAGACTCATTAGCCAAGTTGTGAGACTGAAGGGTAAGTGCAATATGCCAGGTATTCATTGACAATGACAAGTAACTATCACAGGGACCAAAATGCTCAAAAGTCTACATGACGAGCACAGCATTTTCTTGCAGGCAGACTCGTGAGTTGTGATCAGAAAATTGCTTGCAGAGCAGAGAGAGGTTATGGAATTAGAGCAAGAAGTGTTAGATGACTTGAATGGTCAGTGAAATCAAACTAACATAGACGGATGATCCCATCTGGCAAATGAAGCTCAAAGTTTAGGATTCAACTGGCCTCCACCCTCCGAGTCTATCTTCACTTTACAGACACATTTGCCAGTGGAGTCCAGTGACTCAGATTGTTGAGTTAGATCCCCTTTAACCTGGATGGATCTTCCCCCAGCAGCACTTGGCTACTCACAATGAAGAAATGGAGAGGGCAGCCTCACGAGACCAAGGCATAATTTTTTTCAGGGAAAAGTCCTCATCTTATATTTGAGCACATATGATAAACATTTATAATTAACCTAAGAATCAATGATTATGTTCTATAGGGCAAGATTCCTTTCCATGGCTTCCTATTGCCTCTGAAAAGGATGTGGAGTTTTTCTTGGAAGGAGCAAGATAATATGGTACTGGCTGATGGGAGGCAGTAGAAGAAAAGGGGTCCTAAAATAATTTAAATAACTAAAAAATAAAAGAAAGGAAGGAAGGAAGAAAATAGAAGGCCACTGAAGTCAAATGCACTATTTTCATCACTTTGGGTTCCAGGCCCAAACCCTTTGCGTTCAAGGTCCTTTGCTTCTGCCATCAGCACGTGTAACGGATTCTCTTCTTTTCCAGGCTTCCAGGGCTGACTAGCTGCTCTTACAGGAGACACTTTCTTCCTTTACATATGAGTCACCTTCCCTGCATTGCCAGCGGGCCTTTACACTGCTCGCTGGGGCTCTTCTTCAAGTGACTTTGCTTCTCCCTGAAGTTGACCTTATTGTTTGGCTCTCAAAGGGCAATCTGATTTCCTGGTTCTTAGAGAAGTGGGGTCAGAGGACAGCACCATATTGAAGTCCCAAGTACACAAATAAAGGCACTATCATCATAGCAATCTCCAACTATCAGCATGAACAGGGTTGGGATTTTGGCAGGTATCAGAAAGCACGTGTGTGAAAACACCTACACTCACACTTCCCCTTCTGTAGTCTGTGTTTTGATACTATTTTGAGATCCTTGAATGAAAAATTCTTTTGAATGAAGATATGATTATCTAAAGTAACAAAGGGAATTTTGCATTTTCTCTTAGCTTCATAGAATTCATTATTATAACTTTGTCTAGATAAGCTTACGACAACCGAATTTTCAGTGACAATAGTTGCCAGTGATGATCAGAAAACTATCAAGTGTTTTATCAAGATGTCTAACCATCTATTCCCAAGTATAAAGAGAATGATATTTTTAAGTTGAGACTTACCTACAGTTCAGGATATTCTGGGCATATTCTGGGCAAATTTATGGGTTCCCAAGAAAGATGGGTGGATTTGTCTTTCTAACAGTTCCTTTTACAGAATTCTTGCAACATATATTGTTGAATTTCTTGTATTATTAGATCTATTTCTTGACAAAGAGGCTGCCCCCCTTTTGTCTCCTGTCCTAATACATAATGCTTTCCTGTGGCTCTGAGCAGGAGACAGGAAATTCAGGACTTCTGTATCAAAAGGTCTCTAGTTTAATGACTACAGATAGGTAAGAAAAATAGCCTGGTAGATGGGATTGGAAAAGTCTAGAAAGAATCGAAGATAACCTTTTAGTTTTAAAATTGTCCCCAATGGCCCAGCTGGTATGACTCAGTTGTTGAGCATCAACCTATGAACCAGGAGGTCATAGTTCGATTCCTGGTCAGGACACATGCCCGGGTTGCAGTAGGGGGTGTGCAGGAGGCAGCCAATTGATGGTTCTTTCTCCTTATTGTTGCTTCTATCTCTCTCTCCCTCTCCCTTCCTCTCTGAAATCAATAAAAATCTACTTGTTCTCAGTGGAAGTGGTTTTCCTACTGTGAATGGCAGAGCTACTGGTGCTCACCCAGACCTACAGGTGTGTATGCCATGTCAGGGCCTGGACCTTGAAAGGCCCTGCAACATCTTCCATGGTCCCTTGCTTTGCCTCCTCCATGCCTGGAGCAAAGACTTGGATACATTAGTGCCACACACCATACCAGGAGCTGGAACCCTGAACTCGGGACTTAGAGTCACCAAACCAGTGACACTCACGTTGGACTTTATGTGAGTGAAGAATAGCTTGCATTGTGTTAAGGTCCTAAGAGTTCATAGTTGTCTGCTGCCATACGTAGCGTAGCCTCGCCTGACTGTGGGGAGTAGGCGAGCCCAGTGAATGAGATGCTGCCAACCATCATGGGTTCCATCCTCAGGCACGTCTGTCCTCTTTGCTCTGATGTAAGAACACAGGAGGCACCTTTCACCCAGGACATTTTTTCTCTCTGGGACTCCAGCCAGCCCCCTACTTTCTAGTACATTTTTAATGATTTTCTTATTTAATAAATATTTCAGACGGATGAGCCCATCGGCTCTAATACTGCACCCCAAATGACCTGGGGTCTATTCAAGGAGACTCTGCTCTGAGGCTGGGTCTGAGCCAAGCTTGAACCCAGGTGTAAGCCAGTGCCCGCCACATGTCAGGTTCTCTACAAACATGGATGGAACATCCGGATTCTGAGGGACAAGCAAGAAACAAAGTGAAGAGCGGGGAGCTGGCAGAAAGCGCTGCGGAGCAGGCAGGAGCTGCCTGAGGAGGGCGCAGGCAGAGCCATGTGGCCACTTGGACTAGGAAGCTTGGGGGGTACATTGAGCTGCCCAGAGGCACTTAAAAAAATCTTTATTGTTGAAAATATTACATATGTCTCCTTTCTTTCCCCATTGACCCCTTCTAGCCTGCACCCACCCCCCGCCCCAGGCCTGCACCACACTATTGTTGGTGTCCATGGGTTATGCATATGTGCATACAAGTTCTTTGGTTGATCTCTTCCCTCCTTCCCACCCACTCTCCCCTACCTTCCCTCTGAGGTTCCACAGTCTGTTCCAATTTTTATAAAGTTCAGTTATAGGTTCACAGCAAAATTAGACAGGAAGTATGGACAGTTCCCATATATCCCCTGCACCCACTCATGCATAACTCCCCCATTATCAACATCCCTCACCAGAGCGATGCATTGCTTACAATCTAACCTAAACTGACATGTCATTATCACCCAAAGTCCATAACAAACATTACTGTTACATTCTATAGGTTAACACAATACAGAATGGCATGTATCTACCATTATGATATCAAACTGAATAGTTTTACTGCCCTAAGCAGAGGTCCATTTTTATGGTGGACACAAATAAACAACTTTGTCCACAGCTTTCTCTTAGGAGGCATTTTCCCAGCCCACAGCTGACAGACACCAAGAATTCTTCAGATATCCATATGGGAAAGGAAGGCCCATCTAGGATCCTGGCAGATGTGAATGGAGTCTGTGGCTCCATTCCCAGCATTCTCTGGAGTTTAGCTTGAGAAAATAATACGAATCCTATAGGATCAGTGATCTCACTCATTTGGACTACAGTAAATCTCTTCTATATTACTGCTCAGCCACTGAGAATATTATATTGGGCCGCATTTTATTAAAGAATGTCATGCATACCCAGAAGTCGCTATTTAATTTTTAGCTGCAAGATACAGTTTTGAAAAACTATTACCTAGAAAGTGCAGTAATCAAACAATGTAATCAGGAATGTGAAAACCTTCTTGGAATATTATTTTAAATGCTTGCCAGCTGGAAGCAAGAATTGACAATGAAGTGTATGACTTGGTTGGCTTTGCGATTTGTCAAAACATCTACACTTTCCAACAAGATACATTTGTTAAAATATGGTTTTTCTCTGCGTGATTGTTTTGAAACTATCAAATATACAAAATCCTTAAACAAAGAAGATAGATTTGCATTTTCTATTCGTCCCAGCCTAAGATTTAGGATTAAATCACTTTAAGAGACACAATTGAATCCTTTCTCAGAGGAGCCAGACAGCCCACATATATCACCAACTGCCTTCCTGGCTGCTCTGTGAGATCAGACTCGTAAATTTTGTGACATGTGGAAAATATCAGAAAACCACAGCCTGCATTTTTAAGAGGTCCCAGAAAGCAGGACTCACACTGTCGTGAAACACCATTGGTAACTCGCCCATTGTTTTCAGCACACACCCACCGATCTCTACAGAGAGGGGCAGCCGGTATTCAGCCAGTGGCGGGGAATCTGAGGAGTGACTCGGCTGTTTGGGACAATGTGCCACCTTCTGTGCCCAAACGGGTCCAGCATGGCTGTGGGTCCCAGGGCAGCACAGCAGGGAAGATGTTCTTTCTTGTGATCCTGAACTCTGGCACAAACAACTCCTCCTACCTGTGTCTCTCTCAGTGGATTTCCCATTCTGTTCCCACACACTTGCGGTCTACGCCGCTCTCAGCACTTGTTTTATTGTATGGAACTGACACTTCCGTCTTCACTATGGAGTATTGAACTTATGAAAGCCAACTAGGGCCTAGGCTGAGGTGTTATTTCCTTAGTACGCCCTGAACGTGGCAGGCGGTTAGCGATGAATGGATGAATGTGCCACCTGCGTGGGGAGCCTGGGGAGAGAGCAGGGATAGGTCTTAGCTCCTGGCTTCTCTTCTTCACTCCGGTTTCATGACCTAAGCTTTCGATGTCCCAGTTTCCTTGTCTATAAAATGGGAATGCTAATGGTGCCTCCCTCATAAGATGCTGTGAATATGGAATGATTTGTACATATAGTATACTTACTAGTAAAATGATATCTTGCAATCAAGAAATCCTAGCTAACAAAGTGAGCTCTCAACCAATGCGAGATCTCCTTATCAGTCAGAGTAATGCCCCAACTCCCCAGGCCCAGGTCTCTCCTCCACGTGAATCCGTGAGGGTGACTGGGTTTGATCGGAGGGGTGACTTGCTGGGGGTCTCAGGAATTCTGGTGAAGAGAGATGGGGACTTTTTTTTCTGGAAATGAGCCTTCCTTAGCTGTTTGAATGACGGAATAGTAGGCCTCCGTGTCTGCCTGATGACAAGACCAACCTTCACACTTCTCTCTCCAACACCATCCCTAGGGCTCCTTGAATGACCCTGGAGAGGAGGGTCAGGAAAGTCCAGACCTGGCCTTGGCTGGCACCTTAGGCTCTAATGTCCCTGAAAGTCCACAGACTCAAGAAGGACTGAGGGGAATGGGAATGACAACCCTGAAAGCACAGGCAGAAACTGTCAAACCTCAAACATTTCTAGGCAAAAGGAAAACGGGGAAATGGGGGTGTTTGGAGGAAAATGAGTGGACATGGGTTGGGGTGGAGAGAGGTGAAAAGTTGCCCTAGACACGAAGGCAGGTGTCTCCACCCTCTGACCTGTCTGGCCCTCTGAGCAGGGCCAGTGAACTGGGGAGCAACAGATCTGTGTGTCATCTGGGGGAGGCAGGAAGTGGAGAATAAGAACAAGTCACCCTAGAGATGTTTACTCTAGAAACTCACCCAAAATGAAGAGACCCTCAGTCACAAGGGAAAAGCTTCTATGATGTTGGCCCTGAGTCCACAGACCAGGGACCCAAGAGCAGGTCCTACCTCTCTGTCTACTTGTTTGGGGCCTGTGAGTCACTTAGTTTTGCTGAGCTCCACCCTCTCCTCCTGTAAGATGGAATTAATGTGCCTCCCTCACAGAGACATCATCAATCCCTAATTAAATAAGGCTTATGATGTGTTCTGAGGGCTGTAACATGATAGATCATTAGCAGGCATCCTATATAATAAAGAGGTGATATGCAGATTAACCCTCACACCCTCAAAGATGGCTGCCTATGACAGGCCTATAGGGGGGTTAGTGAGGGATGACCATACAACTGAATAAGCAGGCTGTGTGGGGCGACCAGGCCAGCACGCAGAGGCAGTGAGGGGCGATCAGGCCATCAGCAGGGACAGTTAGGGGCGACCAGGCAGGTGAGTGATTAGAAGCCAGCGGTCCCAGATTGTGAGAGGGATGTCCAACTGCCAGGGATTGGGCCTAAACCAGCAACTGGACATCCCCTGAGGGGTCCTGGATTGGAGAGGGTGCAGGCTGGGCTGAGGGGATCCCCCCTCCTGCACAAATTTCTTGCACTGGGCCTCTAGTCCTATATAATAAAAGCCTAATATGCTAAGTGTCCAGTCGTCTAGTCGTTAATTCAACCAAAGCGTAATATGCTAATGATATGCTAAGGCAGCTCAACCGCTTGCTATTACATGCACTGACCACCAGGGGACAAACAGTCAGCTTGTTGACCAGTTGCTATGACGTGCACTAACCACCAGGGGGCAGACGCTTCGACTAGTAGGTTAGCTTGCTGCTGGGGTCCGGCTGATTGGGACTGAGCAAGAAGGGCCAGACACACCCTGGAACCCTCCCATGGTCCATCCCCAGCTGGCCAAACTCCTGTGTCCCTCTCCGGCCCCGATCATGCACCAGTGGGGTCCCTTGGCCTGGCCTGTGCCCTCTCACAATCTGGTACCCCTTGGGGGATGTCAGAGAGCCGGTTTTGGCCCAATCCCACAGGCCAGACCAAGGGACTCCACTGGTGCACAAATTCGTGCACCAGGCCTCTAGTTTATTTATTATAACCAGTATTTAGGATGGCTTGGAGATGCCTGGGTGGATAAAACTGAGCCAGGTTTGGTCTTTGGAGACCAGCAGCCACAGTAGCAATGGAGGCAGATTTCCACCAGCTTGGATGTCCTTTTCCAAAGTGGTCCCTCTCCCTCCTCCTTCTTCCACAGCCTGGACAAGACTGGCAGCGTAGGGCAGTGGTTGAGGGTATGGGGACCAGATTGTCTGCATTGGAACCCTGTCTCTGTCACTGAGCACCTTCATGGCCTTAGGCAAGATACTTAACCTATTAGTATACCCCAGTTTCCTTGCCTATAAATTGGGGGATGATTCTTGTGTCTACCTCATAGGATGCTGCATACCTTGAATGGTTTCTTACATGTGTTATATATAAAATGATAGCTAACAAAGCGAGCACTCGAAAATGTGAGCCATCTCTTTATCAGTCATGGTGATGTTATTCTAAATGGCCCAACTCCATTCACTTCCCTCATTCAGACCACACAGGGAGCTTTCCACCCCGGCAGGCCAGCCAGGAAGCTGGAAGAAAACACATTAGAAATCTCCTAAAAAATGAACATTTCTTTCCACTCAGATACACTGAGAACCCAAACTGGGGCTGTGCCCTTCCTATCTAATCTGACTTCCTGGGGAAGCACAGATCCCACGTCATCTCAGACCTGTGGGACCAGCTCTCTTCTCCTCCGGTGAACAGTCATACACATGAAGACTGGAAGGGACCCGAGAAGATCACTCAGGCTGATGGGATGGTTGGGGTTCCTGGGGAGAAAAATAATTGATGGAGGAAGTTCTGTTTTTGAGGGGGAAAGCCACTATCTGCCTCCCAGGGCCAAATGCATGCTCTCCTGAAGTATGGAGCTTAGGCTGCAGTGAATGAACACAACTCTCTCCCCCTAGTCACAGTGTTTGCTCCATCCAGGCTGCTGACACCCAGGCAGCATTTCCAGAGGTGAAGTGTGCAGATATGAGGCTGGAACACGAGGGAAGGCAGCCCCAGACAAAGCTGGCCATGGACAGTCGGAAACTTCAAGGCTCTGATGATGGGGTGAAACCAGATCAAACCAGACCTGAAACACACATCCCTCTCCCCAGAACAAACTTCTGGAGTTTTCAGTTCTACAAGCCAATACATTCCCTTTGTTTATAAACTCTTTTGTCTTGGTCTCAAAAGCTCAGAGCTCAAGGGTTATAATAATCTAAGGCACAGTGGCCAGAACTGACAAGTTCTAAACATGTAAAAAAAAATCACGAGGAGGTTTTCCTGACACCATTTTAGAAAACTTAAAAATTGCTTTACAGTAAAACCATTTTGTAAAGCCTTCTGCTAGATGGGGCTTGCCTCTCAAAGCCAACTTCAGCTCTGGGTACCACTACCACAGTGGTGTGCTGCCACCTGCTGGTCACAAGGCGGAACGTGATCCGGAAAGTAAATTAAGAATGGAAAAGGCCTTCAAGATCAGGGTGGGAAACAGAAAGTGGAAATTCATTCTGTGCTAATATGTATTTGTGATCTGTTTGAATCTGGGTTAGCATGTGTTATTCCTATAATAAGAAAAAATACAGATATTTACTTTGGGAAATATTTACTGTACTTTGCTGTTTTCACCAACACCTGCTGTTTCCTTGGAAAATCAACAAATTACTACTCCCTTCCTTCCTTCACTCTCTCTAAGAATCAATGCGGAAAATATCCTCACGTGAGGATTAACAAAACAAACAAACAAAAAACCCTTCTTGTTTTCTCTTTCCCTGAACATCTGGAAACACACTAGCTTGTCCCTACTAATTGCACAAAGCAGCAGCCACTTCGTTATTCCTGCTTCTAGGGCGGGCAGCCAGCCCACTCCCAGCCTGTCAGACCTTCCAGGCAGAAGTCAGGCCTCTCTGTTCAGGACACACTTACCTAGCTCTCCAAGTGTCCTCCTTAGAGTCTCTCTCGAGGTTCGAAGCACAGAGTAGCCAGGGACCCCTCCCACCAGCTCTGGGAAGGATGGGCCTTGAGGGCAGCTCATTTGTTCTATCTGCAAATCCCCTTTTCCTGCTCTAGTGGGTAAGGAATTGAAGAGCTGTCCTTGATACCACTTCGAAATCTCTGCACAGTGGCTCCTTTGGAACTTAGCATCTATTGTATTCATGTCTCAACCCAAACTAAGGCAGTAAGAACCCCATCATAAATGCTGTTACAAATTCCCTCCTGGCCTCCATTTGAGGTGGACCTCACCTGGGCCAGGAGACTAGCAGCAGCCTCATCCCACCTCAGGTGGCACCCTAATCAGCCCCATTGCCGGGGCTCTACCTGAGATCCAGCTTGGTTTCCGTGATCTCCGCCATCACATTCCCCCCAAACCCTCCCTCCACTACAGCTCCCCTTCAGCCTGCCTGGGCTTTGGCTTCCATTCTCCAGTAAGTCCTGAGACTCACAGAGGCCTTGAAACTGTCTAGCTCCTATAGACCATGCCCCTCCTCAGAGATCTTTTCCTGTTACCCCAACTCCAACGGCCCTACCACCACCACCGCCACTGCTGCAGCTAACTTGGAGTCTCCCTTGTGGGCTTCCACAGCTATCGTCTGCTCTGCATTAAAGCACCTGATATGACCACGCCCTCTGTACCAAGTTCGAGTTTTCCCGGTCCATTAGGACACAGCACCCTGGACTGTCGACCAACTTCATAGGAGTTCACCCTATGGGCAGGCTAGCTTTTCCTGGCCCCTTCCTAGCTGGTCCGGGAGCCTGTTCCTCTCTTGAGGCAGGGTGAAGGCCGCTCCCCTAGGTCCCCAATACATGTGCATTTATCGCCTGGAGCCTGCAAGTTCCAGTATGATCTGGGCCCACCAGCCCGTGTCTTACCCTTCCTTCTCCAGGCTTTCCCCAATGACGGCACTGACTTTCCTCCTTTCTTCAAACAGATGTGTTCAAAGCTGTGGGAAACCCAGCTCACACCCGCCTCGGGGCCTTTGCACTGCTGTTCCCTCTGCCTTCTGCACTCCAGCTCATGCCCAACCCCATCTTTCCATTTAGGTTGCAGCTCAAAGGTCACATCCTCAGAGGAGCCTTCCCTGACTGTTGTATCTACACTGTCAACTGCTATCACACTCTGTGCTCCTCCCCTATTTTCTTCAAATACGTGTCACTCTCTGAAATTGTCTTACATCCTTTGGACTTGCTTGTGTTTTATCTAGACAGCTAAACTGCACCTGGAATATAAGCTCCATGAGGACGGAGACCTCGTCTGTCTTGTTCACAGCTATATCCCCAACATCTAAAACAGGGCATGGCGTTAGTGGGGACTCAATCAATATTTGTCAATGAATAAATAGTGACCTGTGCCCCAGGCCACGCAGCCTGAGTGCCAATCCCTGGCACCTTCAATTCAGTTCATCTGCATAACATATTGCCACATCATTTGAATCCACTTATATATCTTAGTCTCTGCTCTGCGCTTATTGGTATAAATTCCAGTTGCCCTTGGAAACCACCCTTCCTGCTATTTCAAGAGTCTTCAACTTGAACCCGCTCCGCTGCCAGCTGGTACCTGGCATTTTTCTCTAGTCCTGCTCCACGAGGGGTGCCTGCTGCTGGGGTTGCTGAGGGCCACGGGCCCCATGAAGGTACCCAGGCCTTGCCACAGCTGCCATCCCCTTCAAATGTGCACCCATGTTATGTGTGTCACCCTCCACTGTGCCACAACTCTGGGCACTGCAGGCTCAATGACATAGACAGGCCCCTCTCCCCTGCCCTTGTGTTAACCTGCTCTGCATGACCAGAATGTATTTCCCCTCTTGTCCATCTCTCATTCTCAGGTATTGGCGTTAATGACTGCTATGGGCTGAATGTTTTCCCTCACCCTCCCCTCCAATTCATAGGTTAAAATCCTCCCCCCAAGGTCATGGTATTAGTGGGTGGGGCCTTTAGAAGGTGGTTAGGTCATGGGGGGAGGGGCCAACCTCATAAATGGGAGTAGTGCTCTTATTAAAGACTAGAGGCATGATGCATGAAATTCACGTAAGAGTAGGCCTTCCTTCCCCTGGCTGCTGGCACCAGCTTCCCTCTGGCACCCAGGACCCAGGCTTCCCAGCAGCCCGGCCTCATCCGGAAGGTCGTCCGAAAGGACGTCTGGAAGGATGTCTGGTCTAATTAGCATATTACCCTTTTATTATTATAGATTAGTGCTCTTATAAAAGCGCTCCGGGCAGAGAGCACTGTGAAAGCTCTATCCCACAGAGCATCAGGGCCCTTCTGCCAAGGACACAACAAGAATCTGCAGCCTGAGGAGGGCTCTCACCCTGACCTCGGACTTCCAGCCTTCAGAGGTGAGCAATTAATTTCTGTTTATCAGCCGCCCAGTCTGTGGTATGTGTTACAGCAGCTCGAATGAACTGAAACAGTGACCTCTGTGAAACTGCCCTGTGTTTGGAGCAGGAGACACCTGGCACGCTCACCTGCACTGGGGCTGTTGCACCTTCACCTTGAACCTGAGCTCCTCTTGCTCAGCCTCCTCACTGCGCCTGCCTCCCGAGCCCCACTGCTGGCTGGGTCTACCAGGGCCCTTGGAATCTCCGGCTGTGGGGCCTGGAAGGAAGTGCACCTGGGTGCAAAACCTGGCTTCTCCACCTCTTCTGTAAAACGAGGTTGATAATAGCATCCGCCCCATAGGGTAGCTGTGAGGCTCCAATGAGAGGCACAGTGCACATACAGTACGGACTGAGGGGCCAGGCATGGAGTTAGCATTCCTTAAATGGCTGCTGTCGCTAACCGCAGAAACCTGGGCTGCTCCCCACATGTCTCATCCCCAGATAGAAGCTCCCTTTGAGGACAACTGCTTTTCCTCAGCTCTACATGCCCAGCCCCGAGGATGGTGCTGGACACGCAGTAGGTGCTCAGTTGAGTTGGAGGATTTGATAGCCCTGAGTTCCTTCTTCCCATTTAGACTTTGTCTTTGTTAAGGATAAATGTTATATGTTGGTTTGGGGTTTCCTCTTACAGCATGACTTTTTTATATATTGTGGTAAAATATACATATAAAATTGACCATTTTGACCATTTTTAACTGTACGGTCAGTGGCATTAATTACATACACATGGTCTTGCCATCATGTGGTATTTTTTAAAAAATTCCTAACAGCTGCCTGCAACCAGGAATAGAAACGGAATCCACACAGGCTTTGTGGACGTGAATGAGGGAATCCTCCACAGCAGGCTGGCTGCTTCCAGAGAGGGCCCGGGCCTGGCCCCACCACTCGGCACTGGTCCTTGGCACAGTCGGCGCTCAATAATGTGAGTAGAGTTGCCAGCGGAAGTTGCAAGGTGGCAGGAAAACAGGACGGGTCCTTAAGATACGTTGCTTAGGGCCCAGAAGCTTTTTTGTTCCTTTGCCTTTTTAGTTTTTAACAAGTTGTTCTGAGTAAGTTGCAGTCTTCAGACAAATCCGCCTGTAGAGCGAAAATTAGAAGACTGGCGACTTCGGATGCGTTCTTGGTTGGCAGCACCTGCCTTTGCTGAGTCACAGCTACTTCTGTGGACGGCATGGGTGCTCCCCAGGCCACTGCGGTCCCTTCGGTTACTCCTCTGGTCCCTCAGGCATCGGAGGTTTTGGCCCCTGCGTTAGAGTCAGATGAACGGGGCTTGCCACCCACCTCCCCAACTCACTGAAGTCAGGCAGCCCTTTGAGCCTTCGTGTCCTCATCTCTAGGATGGGAGATGGCAGTGTCTTCATGGGGCGCCTGTGAAGGGCATTGCTAAATGACACATATGAAGGTGCGTAAGAAAATGTCAAAGCTCTTATATAGACGTTAACCCCATGTCACGGGCCTGCTGCTCCCAGCCCTCTGTGCTTGCATCGAGGATGTATGGAGTCGCCTGCGGTTTGGCATCTCCAGGTTTCATACATCGAATACTTGTCTGAAAAGACAGCAGCACCTGGAAAAGTGAGGGCACAGCTGACAGGTACCCCCAGCCCCTGCCGGTCATCTTAGGGCCATTGCAACGGCCCTGCCTGGGTGGGACACAGTCAAGGGCCAGTCGCCCAGGCCCAGGCCTGCTCTCCAGCATCTTCCATCTGAGAGCCCTCGACACACTGGACAGCAGCCGACTCCACGTTGCAGCCAGTGCAGAAATGCATGCACCACATGGTAAAACCAGCTCCCAGAGCACCACCGGTGCCCTCTGCTTCCTCTCCCCCAGCTGGGGCGTGGCTTCTGGGATAACTTTTCCACCTCAAAGCCTGGAGGAAATAAGGGCTCTTTAAAGCCCTTTCAGTCTTTCTTACAAACCCCTTTCTCACAATTCACCTCAAAACTCAGGTCAACTGTGTTTCATTAGTAGCAGCTTGATACTAAGAAAGAGTTCAAGACGGGCAATAAATAGGAAGGTAAGTCAGGTGACTCGGTTTTGAAATGAAACAAGTTTGCATCGTAACCGGTTCCAGATTGCCTTACAGTCTCGCCTGGCAGGTAGAGATTTAGCCCCGATAGCGAACCAGATGTCACACTTGCTCTTCTAAGACATTTGCTTTTATCTCTGGCAGTTCCTGATGGAATAGATACGAAGAAAAGACAAGAGCCTGTTGAAGCAGGGAGCAGCGCATTTGCATCCTGACACGGGAGAGGATCTGATCACCGGGGCGCTTCCCATCTAGGTCTTCACAGCTTTCAAAAACCAAACAGAACCAAACAATGTAAAACCGGAGCACAGAGAGGCCGTCACACATTCTGCAATCGTTGGTGTAAGGCCGTGGTTCTCAACCTTCTGGCCCTTTAAATACAGTTCCTCATGTTGTGACCCAACCATAAAATTATTTTCATTGCTACTTCATAACTGTAATGTTGCTACTGTTATGAACCATAATGTAAATATCTGATATACAGGATGGTCTTAGGCGACCCCTGTGAAAGGGTCGTTCGACCGCCGAAGGGGTCGCGACCCACAGGTTCAGAACCACTGGTGTAAGGAGACAAAACGTGTCCATGACATAAAAACCACCTGCAACAAGAGGTGCTTTTAGAAGAAAGCAAGGCCTCCAACACGTGGCTAGTTGGTTGTTGTTTTTTTATAGAGAAAACAACCAGTCACTTGACCATGTTTCACTGTAGCCAAGAGCCCAGAAACTCCTCTGAGACTTGTCTTAGCCAGACCGACGGCCTCCTCCCCTCCGCCCTGGGCCCCTTCTGCACCTTCCTCCCCTCCTGCTCCCCAGGCACAGCACTGCTCAGACTTTCTGAGTCAGCAAACATAAGTGCTCAGGCTCGTTGGAAAGTCCTGCAAACCCGCTGCAAACAGTGTAAGGAAGAGCAGCACAGTCCTCAGAACCCCAAGGCTCTGACCCAAGGACCTCTCTCCAGACTTCTGTCAGAGAGCCTGATTCTCACGGGTGGCTCCCATGTCCATCCTACTCCAGGCAGCTCTGCCCAGGTAGGAGGGTCTCAAGCGCGTGTGTGGTTGTCAAGGCTCATCCTGGAGTCCGTGCAGGGCTGTAGCGTGGGCCACGGGCTGGCCAGGTGCTCCGGGGGGAATCTGCCAGGCTCCATGACTTGGCCTTGATTGGCGGCTGTGGCAGGGGGCGGGGAGGTGCTGTGGAGAGTGACTCCCGGGAGAAAAGCATGATTTATGGGGAATGGGAGATGGCATGGTGAACTGAGGGGCTGTAGTGGGGAGGGGCTGTGTTAGTGCTCTATTACTGAGATAACAAATTACTGCAAACTTAGTGGCTTAAAACAACACAAATATTTTGCTGTCTTACTGTTCTGTCATTAAGAAATCTGATAGGTCTCACTGGGCTGAGGTTAAGGAATCAGCAGGGCCTTTCTGGGGAGAATCTGATCCTTTGCCTTTTGAGGCCACCAGGGTGTTCTTGCCTGTAGCACCTCCCTCCATGTTCAAAGCCAGTGATCGTGCCCTTATCTATCCCTCTTCTGTCATCACAACTCTCTTACTGACCACAAAGGGAAGGTTTCTCCACTTTATTTTGGTAATCCTCACCTGAGGACTTTTTCCCACTGATTTTTTAGAGGGAGTGGAAGGGAGGGAGGAGGGGAGAGAACACCGATGCAAGACAGTCACATTGATTGGTTGCCTCCCACTCTGCCCGCCCCCCACCCTCCAACTGGACCAGGGAATGAACCTGCAACCCAGGTATATGCCCTTGACTGGGAATGGACTCCGAGACCGGTCCACAGGCCAACACTCTAACCGTGGAGCCCCACCAGCTAGGGCAGAAAGGTTTCCCACTTTATAGGACATGCAATAGATTGGGCCCAACGAGATAATGCAGGATAATTTCCCCACCTCATGGACCCTAACTTCAATCATATCTGCAAAGTTCCTTGTAATGGGCTGAATTGTGTCCCTTCTGCCCCAAATTCATACGTCAAAGTCCTAAACATAGGCATCTGTGGGCGGGCCATTATTCTCCTCACCACAGGTTTGACCAGGGAATCCCAGTCAGCTGTTATTTGCTTGACTTTGTCTTGGGACTGTATACCACACAGCTCGTATACCATAAATGAAGTCAGGGACTGGACCACAGGCTTGTGCTCACAAACACCCCGAAAGCAAGAGAGCAGACTCCAAGCAGTATGTCTTTGTGCAGGAAACATGGTCCAGCTCTCAGTGCTCCACACATTCAAGAATCTATCCCAGTGTTTCTCGAAGTACGGTCCCTGAGCACCAGAGTTAGCATCCTGGGATGCTTATGAAAACGCCCAGTCTTACTGAGTCAACAAGGACCTTTAATACCTTCTATGCACGCATGGCTGGGGCTGCTGATCTAGAGTCGGGGACTCTTCCCCCGTCTCACCTGCCCTTCTCCTCGTCCACTTCTCTCGAGGCCTTGTTCATACGGCACCTTCTTCTCAGAAGCCAAATGCATTGCTCCCCTATCTCTATTCCCTTGGCACTTTATACAGACCCTCAGAACACAGCTTTGTTTTACAGATGTTTGCTGTGGATCTGCTGGATTGTGTTCTATTCGTCTTTTCCCCTGAGTGACTATACAATTTCTCCATTTCTACCCTGGGAGATGTGTAACCGACCATGTTTCCTGTTCCCTAATGCACTAGAGTCAAATTCACAGCTCAAGTATCACAATTGCAAAGGCCGCCATTGGCTGAGTATCCATGTCCTCTTTTCCGCTGGACGCTACCTATTTTAATTCATATTCTCCTTGCCCCAGAATATTAAAAACCTATATTTGGCCATTTTATTTTATATGTTTCTGCTACAAGCGGCCTCAGATCCTTTCTGGAACAAGGTGCAGAGATAAATTATTCATCTCAGTATTCCTACCACCCAGGACAGTGTCTGGCAGATAGAAAATACTCAGTAACTGTTTGCTAAATTTAATCAAAGAAAGAAAGTTATGTGGGTTCTGTGACAGCTATTTTACTCATCCCTTAGGAGACTTTTGGTTACGTCTGATTTTGATCACAGTGGTCAAGAGCTGAAGCTGCGAGAAGAATTCATGATGGGTAAGTGCCTGTTCTTATACAAAATTCACTTGATTTCACAACCTAATCATCTTAATTCTCCTCCTCGATCCATGGGCAAGCCATCTCAGGGACTCAGGCTACTCATGAACTCTGTAATCTGGGATTAATCTTAAAAGATGGTGAACTGGCAGATTTCTGCTAGGCACTGAGAAGGGGAACAAGGACAATGTGTCTGGGGGAGCAGGGAGAGTGGTATTAAATCTGATTGTGCAAGGATGGCGCCCAGGAGGAACACAGGGTGCTGAGGAAGGGATGTGAAAGCGCAGAGGTAGATGCCAGACTCTGTCTCCTGACGGCGGCACCACTGTGATGTCACCACGTGCTGTTGGAGAGATGTGTGTTCAAGCACATAGTTAAAGATGTCAACATCAAATCGCTGCAAAATAAAATATAAAAACCTAAGAGAAAATCTAGAGAAAAGAAACAAATCACTTTTTATGCTCATTTTTCTTCAATTTACATCTCATATTTCTTCAAGAAAAATCATCTTTTCTATCTTTGTGTCTTACATCTGAAGAAATAACAGCAGCATTCAAATCTCTTTAAATTGGAGATTTTTTCCTAGGAAAACACATGAGCATGTGTAGTCTTGACTTTCAGTTGTCACCTCAGCTTCTAAACAAGTCCCTCACACTGTTTTCAAAGCATCATTCGACTGGAATTTCTTTCCTTTGCAGAAAAATAAAAAGATGCTAATCTACCAGTTGTTACACGTAACCAACTACATGTAAAACCACATGCCTAATTTAAATTTGTTTCCAACATCTTTGCTTCAATCAAAAGCACCAATACAGTGTGTTTTCCCCATGAAAACCTAGAGAATATGAGATAATTCTTTGAACAACCTAATAAATAGATTAAGATGGAAAGTTTATAGGAACCAGTTTGGTCACATTGTTACCATGCGATATATGATGTGACAAAAATCCTCCTCTGTTATAATAAAACTAGAGGCTTAGTGCACGACATTTGTGCACTTGAAAGGGGGGGGGGTGGTTCCCTGCACCCTCTCACAGTCTGGGACCCCTTGCTCCTTACTGCCCACCTGCTTGCTGCTTCTTAGCACTGCCAGAGGCGTTGAGCGTCTGCCCCTGGTGGTCAGTGCGTGTCATAGCTACCGGTCATTCTGCCATTCAGTCGATTTGCATGTTAGCCTTTTATTATATAGGATATGTCTCTTTCCAAAAAATGAAATTAATAGAGGAACTGATATTATAGTTTGGAATATCTGGAACGTTTATGTTGCCCTGGGTGAGTGAGCTCAGTACTGGCTGAGAGTTTGGTCTGGGCCTCAAAGGGTTAAATGTGAATGGCAGGACAATCACCCAGTCAGCTGAGGCATGGACGCCTGGTTAACCAGTGACCTGAGGATCAACTGGCAGATTCTGTGAGAATGAGACCGGGGTCAGAGGGTATGTGCCAGCCCCTCTGTGAGGGAGGCCACCTGTCCAGTAGCAGCTGAGCTGAGAGTCAGGCGAGTCTCTAGCTTGTCATCCCCAGTCCTAGCCTATGGACCCATACACTCTGACTTGTAGGCCTAGCCTGCCCACATCTGAACTCATGGTCACACATATATACAGGCAAGCAGAGCATTCAAGGGGACCCAGTGCAGGGTGTGAGATTAGTCTGGCTGCTCTAAGCCTGAGTGAGGTGGAGGCAGCCTGGAATCTCCCTGTGCTCACTATGCTGTCCCAGCTTTCTTTGAACCCGTCTGCAATCCCCCAAGTCTCATGACTGCTTCTGTTCCCTCCATAACGCTCTGTGTCCCTTCTGGGCCCTCACCTCCTTTCATGGAAGTCCTGACACCTTGTCAGAGTTCGGCCAGCCCCACCCCAGAGCCTGCAACCTGACTTGTTGAGAAACAAACACACCATCCCACGCCCACATTCCTACTAGGGGCCTGAGTGGTTCATCCTCTCTCCAGTCCTAGTGCCTAATAACTTCCTTTCCATGCTGCCTCAAGCCTCACAACTACTCCTGCTGGATGTCAAATCATAATAAATAATACAAGCTACCATGTCTTTAGCTCTTGCCATGTGCCAGGCAGTATGCTCAGAACTTTATATACATTATCTTGGTTCATCCTCACAACAACAGGATGAGGTAGGTACACTGTATTACTTTTACAGCTAAATAAACTAAGGCTCAAAGAAGTTCAGTAGCTTGCTCAAGAGAACAAAACTCTTAAGTGAGAGAGCCACGACTGAAATCTGGGACTGAAAAAGGCCAGGATCACAGTTTCTGCCTCTTTATCCCTTACAATGAATTAAAAACAATGAGACCATAGACACAGTCTGGGATCTGAACGCTGTTTCATTGAAATTGTTGTAGATGTCCATGTACCACTCCAAGTACCTGCAACCCTACCTCTTCCTCCAGCCACCAAAGAAGCGACGACTTCTGTGTGGGCTTTAATCAGCTTCACCCACAAGCAACCTGGCAGTGACTGGCTTCAGCCTGCGCCTCATCCTCTCACTTTCTGCGTTATGGCTTCTCTGCTATTAAGCCATAGGACAGCGTGGCACAGCATTCCCACATGGACAGCTCAAAACGCAGAAGAGTTAACACCGGAGGCCACTCTTGACTAGGGGCAGATCAGCACTGATAAATAAATGGTTCCTGCTTTCATCCCCCATGGATGTTCTGAAATACATTTCATATGGATCCTTAGGAAGTTCCTCAGGGTCAAGCCCTAGATGCCCATCAATTCAACAACACATCCTTACCCTCATTTTCCTTTGTCTCTGTTGCTTTTCCATCACTTCTGCCTCCCGGGATTACATTCCCAAGACAAACTGCTTCTGTCTCAAGCTCTGCTTTTAGGGCAGCAGTTCTCAACCTGTGGGTCGTGACCCCTTTGGGGGTCGAACGACCCTGTCACAGGGGTCGCCTAAGACCATTGGGAAAACACATATATAATTACATATTGTTTTTGTGATTAATCACTATGCTTAAATTATGTTCAATTTGTAACAATGAAAATACATCCTGCATATCAGATATTTACATTATGATTCATAACAGTAGCAAAATTACAGTTATGAAATAGCAACAAAAAATAATTTTATGGTTGGGGGTCACCACAACATGGGGAACTGTATTAAAGGGTCATGGCATTAGGAAGGTTGAGAACCACTGTTTTAGGGGAACCCAGATAGGTGGACAGAGAAGTGCTCATTTCTCAAGAAAGCCAGTCCATTCATTCACATATTACTCTCTGCTAGTGACCACAGTGGTTTTTCTCTCAATTGCTGTACAATTGTTTTCATCCTGGGGACATGATGGGATCCCGAATCTCCTTCCTTTTCAGAAGTCACTCCTGACTGAATTGTCCTGAAGAGATTAGGAGGAAGGTCTGACCATCCCTGAGCCAAAGCCGGAGTAAGGGCAGGCCTCCCATAAGGCAGATGAAGAATGTGAATCTAGACAGAAGATAAAAGCCTTTCCGGCTACAATGATAGAATCATTATTCTGGGAAGAAGATTCTCTCAGAACCAACATACAAAGATCACACAATTGCAGGCCTCTGGGTTGGGGCTGCAAGCCTACCTATCTCTATCCTACCCACCAGGCTTCTCCCTGTAGCGGTCAAGGTTCCAGGCTCCTTGTTTCCTTAGCCCATTGTTCCTTTTCATCAGTGTTGCCTCTTCTCCCCACATACATTCTCAATGGGGAGGTCAGTGCCATCACTGTCAGCCTGAAGATGTGCCAAGGGAAATCAGAAAGATGAAATAAGTAAAGCAAGTCCCCCTTGCAGCCTCGTATCCCAGCAGCAGAGGCAGGCAGGGGACATCCCTGAGTGCCCTACTCGAATTCCTTCCATCTTCTTGAGCACAGGCAACACTGAGGAGTGTGCCTGCCTCTTTTCCAGCCCTGAAAGAAAAGTTGTTCATTTCCCCAGATGTTTATTTAGAGCTGGTTTTATATGGAGATTTTCTGCTAAGATAAGCTTTAGCCTTTCAATTATTTTCATTCTGGTGACCCTTATTTGCTTTTAGACGCAATGACTTACTCTCGTATTCTGAGAAACCTAAACTTTAATAAAAGCAGGGTACCACTAATAAATCACACAAAGAAATGGCACCTAGTTTTGCTAAACCTAGTAACAATAAAATACAAGGGTGAGGAACCTTTTTTCTGCCAAGGGCCTTTTGGATATTTATAACATTATTCGAAGGTCATAAAAAATTATCAACTTAAAAATCAACCTGCTCTATTTGGTCAAACCTTTAATTAACTCACCCCTAATGCCTTGGCAGGGCCAGACCAAATGATTTCATGGGCCTTATATAGCCCACAGGCCAGACACTTCCCACCCCTGATAATGATTGCCTACAAATATCCTAAACCACCATAGCAATAAGCTCAATAACCATTATCCTAAAGGCTGTGTCCCAGGGCATGTGGAGCTATTACAAGAAATTAAATATAGTTGATGCTCTCTTTTGTATGTCAAGTATAATTTGTGGTCTAAATACTTAATACCTATTGCACACATATGTATGACTTTTTCAAAGTATTTGTACATGCTGCTGTGATAAAATGCAAACCCATAGATTTACTTCATCTCAACAACTATAGTGGTGAGGCTGGACAGTTTTTAAAAATGTTTTCAATTTTAAATTGAGGTCCCAGTATCCCAAAATATCAGGGTAATCAATGCCATGGAAAGAAGTCCCAAGATAGGAGTCAGTAAAGACTCAGGCCTATGTTCTAGCTCAATCATTGATGGAAATTTAAAGAATGTGTCGTCCCGCAAAGATTTTGATTTAAAAGCCATAGGTAGTATCCAGGATTCTATATTTAAAATATCTTTAGCTAATTCTGATTTAAACTACTTTTAAAATTATCTACAAACTAATAAATGTGGGTTAAATTCTTTTGAAGTTGTACACTGCTATGAAAATAGAAAAATGTTATTACTAATAAGTACTAGTAATAAGGAAATTACTAATAAGTAATTAGTAAAAATCTCATGAAACTTCCCTCACTCAGTGGATAGATCATCGGCCTGGGGACTGAAGGGTCCTGGGTTTGATTCCGGTCAAGGACACATGCCTGGGTTGTGGGCTCAATCCCTAGTAGGAGGTATGCAGGAGGCAGCCGATCAATGATTCTCTCTCATCATTGATGTTTCTATCTCTCTCTCTCCCTCTCCCTTCCTCTCTGAAATCAATAAAAATAGATTAAATAAATAAATAAATATCTCATGAAACTAATATTTAAGGACTTGTTTTCCAGCAAAAGACCCTGTAGGATCCTGGCCAGTAGGATGCATCCAAGATTAAGTCTTTCAGCACACCAGTTCCATGTTCTTTGTCCAGGGGTGTAGAAAGCAGGGAAAAAATGACTATGTTTGAATCAAGCAAAAGAAACAGGAAGAGAACTACACCAAAGCATATCATAATCAAATTTCTATAAACCAGTGGTAAAGAGACAATATTAAAATTAGCCAGAGATGTAGAGTGGGAAGGGGAAGAGAGTAGAAAAACAAACTAGATATAAATGAACAAAAATAAGAATTATTGCAAACTTCTCATCAGAAGCAGTGCAAGCCAGAAGACAATGGAGCAACAAATTTAATGTACTAAAATAAAAAACTATCAACCTAGTACTTTATTTTTTAATTTATTTTTTTATTTCAAGAAAAATGATTTTAAATATAATAATGTTACATGAAATAAACATTAATATTTTAAGAAAAATGATCTTGCCGTAACCGGTTTGGCTCAGTGGATAGAACGTTGGCCTGCAGACTCAAGGGTCCCAGGTTCGATTACGGTCGGGGGCATGTACCTTGGTTGTGGACACATCCCCAGTAAAGGGTGTGCAGGAGGCAACTGGTCGATGTTTCTCTCTCATTGATGTTTCTAACTCTCTATCTCTCTCCCTTCCTCTCTGTAAAAAATCAATAAAATATATTTTTTTTAAAAAAGAAAAATGATCTTAAATATACTAAGACATGCAATAACTTAGTACTTTATACCCAGAAAGAATATCTTTCAAAAATGAAGAGGGGAGCCCGGCTGGCATGGCTCAGTGATTGAGTATCGACCTATGAACCTGGAGGTCACCAGTTCAATTCCTAGTCAGGGCATGTGCCTGGGTTGTAGGCTCAATTCCCAGTGTAGGGTATGCAGGAGTCAGCCAATCAACAATTCTCTCTCATCATTGATGTTTCTATCTCTCTCTCCCTCTCTCTTCCTGTCTGAAATAACTAAACTCAATAAAAATATTTTTTTAAAAAATGAAGAGGGGAAAAACCTTTTGTCAGGTAAATGAAGCTACTAGAACTAATTAAGTGAGTTTAGCAAGGTTGTACGATACAAGACACATAAATCAATTACTTTTCTCTATACTAGCAATAAGCTATGAAAAATTGAAATGAACAAAACAATATTATTTAGAATACCATCAGAAGGATGAAATACTTAGAAATAAATGTAACATACTACATGCAAGATGAAATCAATAAAAACTATAGATTATTGTTGAGTTAAATTAAAGAACACCTAAATAAATGGAGAAATATACTATATTAATGGATTAATAGATATTATACATCTTTCCCAAATTTTAATCTATAAATTTAATGTAAATCTCATTCAAATTACCATTATCTTCTTTTGTAGAAAGTGACAAACTGATTCTTAGACTCAGATAAAAATACAAAGGGCTTAGATTTACTATGAAGCTACTATTATTAAGGGATTGTGGTTTTGGCACAAAAATGTACATAAAGATCAACACAATAGAACAGAGAGTCTAGAAATAGACTCACACATATAGGGTCAATTGCTTTTTGATGGAGATACCAATGCAATTCAATAAGGAAATAATAATCTTTTCAATAAATGGTACTGAAACAACTAAATAACCATACCATCTGCGAAAAAAAAAATGATTTTGACCATTGCATCATACAATAGAAAAAAATTTACTTTGAAATGAATAATAGACCTAAATGTAAGAAGTAAAACTATAAAAATTCTAGAAAAAAACCATAAGCCCAGTCGGCATGGCTCAGTGGTTGAGCGTTGACCAGGGGGTCATATTTTGATTTCCGGGTTGTAGGCTCAATCCCCAGTGTGGGGCATGCAGGAGGCAGCTGATCAATGATTCTCTCCCTCTCCTTCTCTGAAATCAATCAATCAACCAATATATCTAAAAAAGAAAAAAAAACCCGTAAGATGAAATCTTAATTTGCGTTTGGAAGATATGACTCCAAAAGCACAGAATATAACAGGAAAACATCAATTTGGAATTCAGCAAAATTTAAAATGTTTGCTCTTCAAAAGGTAAGGAAATAGCAAAAGGTAAGGAAAGGTAAGTCATAGGCTGAGAGAAGTATTTGAAAAACATATGTCCAACCAAGAAATACCTATTTTACATAATGAACTTTCACAGTAATATTTTAGTTTATTTGCACTGCCATAGCAAAATGCCATAAACTAGGTGGCTGAAACACCAGAAATTTATTTTCTCGCATTTAGAGTCTTGAAGCCAAAGACCCAAGTGCAAGCACAATTGGGTTTTGATGAGGGTGCTTTTACTGGCTTGCAGATGGTAGTGTTCTCACTGTTTTCACACGGCAGAGAGAGATGCTAAGCTTTCTGGTGTATCTCTTTATAAGGGCACTAATTCCATCATGAGGGCCCCACCTCAATGACCCCATCTAAACCTAATTACCTTCCAAAGGCCCATATCCAAAAACCATCACATTGGGGGTTAAGGTTTCAACATATTAATTTGGGGGTGGGGGACACAATTCAGTCCATATCAAATAGGAAGACAACCCAATTAAAAATGTGGAAAAGTTTTGAACAGTCGCTCTAGTAAGAAGATACAGAGATGGCAAATGAGGACCTGAGAGATGCTCTGCATCATATTAACACTAACACAAGACACAACTACATACTCACTACAATGGCTACAATTTTAAAAAAAGACAATACCAAGTATTTGGAAGATGTGGACAAACTGGAACCCTCATACATTACTGCTAGAAATGTAAAATGACACAGCCAATTTGGAAAACAGTTTGGCAGTTTCTCAAAATGTTAAGCATCAACTTACCATATGGGCCAGCAGTTTCATTCCTAGATATTTACCAAAGAGAAATGAAAGCATATGCCCACCCAAAGGCTTGTGCATGAATGTTCAGAGCAGCATTATTCATAATAGCCAAAAAAAATAGACACAACCAAATGTTCATAAACATGTGAATAGATAAACAAATTGTGGCATATTCATATATTTAAATTCTATTTAGCAGTAACTGGGAGCAAGCTACTGATAAATGCAAAAATACCAGTGAAATGTCAAAAGCTTTATGTTAAGTGAAAGAAATAAAACATAACAGAAAAGATATGTATAATTTTAATGATATGAAATTGTCAAAAGGGAAATTCTGATAGAAAGCTGTTGCCAGGAGGGTGTTGACAGGCTTTTCTGGGATAATGAAACTCTTCTATACAGTGATTGTGGTAATTACATGACTATATACATTTGTGAGACATTATCAAATTACACAGTTAAATTAGTAAGTTTTATTATATGTAAATTATACATCAATAGATTTGATAAAGAAGGAGGAGAAGGACGGGGAGGAGCAGGAACACCATCACCGCCACTACCACCACCAAGGAGGAGAGTTACCCTCGGGTTCAAGACTTTCTATAAATGTATAGAAACCAAGACAGTGTGTTATTATTGAAAAAACAGACCTAGAGATCAATGAAACAGATTGTCTGGCTACCAGCAACTCATTCCCACAGGGCCTATGGAAGGTGGTGGCACATGTTATGGACTACTGAGCACTGTGTTCATTTATTTTCTCTTTTGAAAATGGGGATTAGAAGACCTAACCATCACACCACCAACAAAAACAAAGGTCAACACAATCTTCTTGACTAGAATGATGGACAGATGATAGTGACTATCTAGTTTACTACCCAGGAGTCCTGCATGTTCACAACTGTTAGGGTACAGGTATACAATGTCTAGGACTTCTCTGAGAATGGGAGTCAATCCACAGGAGTGCAGAGCTAAGAAATGGAGGTAGGAACGGAGTCTCTTCTGTCATATTGGTCATATTGGGCTCCTCGATCTATCTATACTTGGAACTATCTCCTTGGTCTACCTAATTATTTGAACTAGTAAGTTCCCTTTCTTTCTAAACAAGTTTGAGTTGGGTTCCTTGTAACAGACAGTCCTGAATAATGTACGTATACTGGAGAAACACTGACTTATGCACATACCTAAGTGGGTGCACCCAGGCAGATCTTTTAAAAGCTCTGAACTCAGCTTTCTCATCTCTTCAGTAGAAGTAGTTGTATTGGGACAATAGTTTCTGAGAAGAGTTGACAAAAGTGAGTCACCACAGTGACCTCAATAGGACATGAGGGAGAGACACAGCAGGGACCCCAGCCTCTGCCTCAATTAAACCAGAAGTAACCCCTCCTTTTAAAAATCTGTTTTAAGCCAAAACCGGTTTGGCTCAGTGGATAGAGCGTCAGCCTGCAGACTGAAGGGTCCCAGGTTCGATTCCGGTCAAGGGCATGTACCTGGGTTGCGGGCACATCCCCAGTAGGAGATGTGCAGGAGGCAGCTGATCGATGTTTCTAACTCTCTATCTCTCTCCCTTCCTCTCTGTAAAAAGTCAATAAAATATATTTTTAAAAAATCTGTTTTAGACATTAGAATTGCAAGAGAGTTTGACTTGAAAAAAAAATCCTTTATTAAAAAAACAAACACACCACACACACACACACACACACACACCACACACACACACACACACACACACCACACACACACACACACCACACACACACACACACACACACACACCACACACACACACCACACACACACACACCTCTGTGATCTCTTCCAGTTTCAAAACGTCTGCTATTCTCTGTTGATTGCTGAGAAGCAGTGTAGCATTGAGCATTGCATTACAGCACATCAGACTGCCTGGTGTCTGAATCCAGCTACACTTTTTATGAATAGTGTAACTTTGGGCAAGTTTCTTTGTTGCTTGGTTTCCTCATCAGTAAAATAGGAGAATGATAAGACCTACTTCAACGGGTATTTATGAGGATTAATTGATAATGTATATGAAATCCTTCCAACAGTGCCTGACACCAGGTATATGCTCAACAACTGCTAGTTATGGTGAGATTGATGATGATGATGATGATGATGATGATGATGATGATGATGATGGGTCTGGAAGACCTCAGTGAATCTGGTTTGCCTTTGTGAATTTCCCCAAAAAGTAAGCTGGGGGAAAAAATAGCAACCTAAATCAGGTCACCACCTTGTTCCCTGCAATTGTGTCAATAGTTTAGGGGTAGTGAAAACTTTGGTCTCTGTTCTTTGTTTTCTGAATATAATTATCTTTTTAACTAATAACGATCCCAAATTTTTTGTGTGTGGTTTAAATAAAACTTTTCCTGATTATATTAATAGTACATATGCAGTGATAAACATTTGAAAAATTAATTTAAAAAATAAAATATGAAAGCATGGGTAATCTTACTACCAAAATATAAATGCTGTTAACATTTTGATTCTTGCATATTTCAACTTAGAGTGTTTCCTTCTGGACTTTCTTTTACACCATTTAAAAAGAATATATAGCTAGGGGACTGTCTAGGGCGAGGGGATAAAATGGACACATATGTAATACCCTTTGTAATACTTTAAGCAATAAAAAAGAAAAAAAAAGAAATATGCATAGAAAAAAAATAAAAAGAATATATAAACACACACACACACAAAACGTTATCTATGTATATGTGTGTTTGTGTGTGTATAGTTTTATGTCCTTCTTTTCTCAAATAAGGTTATATTGTAAGTAACATTCCATGACATTGAATATTCTTTGAAAATAACGTTTATATGGCTTCTTAATAATTTATCACAAGGCTCTAACCATGAACTATTTGACAAGTTTTCTATAATTGGACCTTTTAGTAGTTTTTAGTTTAGAGCTAGAATAAATAATGCTATATAAACATCCTTGGATATTAATTTGAAACATATCTGATTAGCATACTATACCTGGAGAAATTTATGAATTACCAATATATGGTCATTTATAAGACTTCTGATATGTATCTATATAATAAAAGCCTAAGCGACCATTATGGCAGAATGACCAGAACAACCGGTCACTATGATGGGCATTGACCACCAGGGAGCAGACACTCAAAGCAGGAACTGCCCCCTGGTGGTCAGTCCACTCCCACAGGGGGAGTGCTGCTCAGCCAGAAGCCGGGCTCACAGCTGGCAAGCACAGTGGCAGTGGCAGCAGTGCTAAGGAGCAGCCAGCCAAGCGGTAAGGAGTGAGCAGGTGGGTGGTAAGGAGCGAGGGGTCCCAGACTGCAGGAGGGATGTCCACCTGCCAGCTTAAGCCTGATCCCCAGGGGAGCCAGCCTAAGTCAGCAGGCAGACATCCCCTGAGGGGTCCGGACTGCGAGAGGGTGCAGGCCGGGCTAAGGGACCGCCCCCCCTCCCCAGTGCACGAATTTCATGCACCAGGCCTCTAGTTAAAAAATAGTCTTCCAGAAAGTTTGCACCAACTTATACATTGACCAGCACTGTGGTGAATATCTGTGAACAGCAATTATTAGAAATAATAAATGCTGAGTTTCACTATAGGAACTACATTGTGGAAGCAAACTGTTGAATGTATTTCCCTTGTTTGAGAAATTGAACTGAATTTAAAGTGTATGAAACGAGGCTTTTAGGGCTTAATTCAAAGCACATATTTCTGGAGCCCTTAAAGTTTACAAAGTTTGTTTTAAAAATCATGCCTATTGGACCATAAAATGAGAAGTCCATCATATCACACAGTGATTTGGAGTCTTTTTAAGCCATAGTGTTTACTAACTAGGAAATAAAGAAGTCATTATTACTATTATTATCATCAACATTTTGATTACAACTTATTTTCCAGACCTTTTCATGCCATGTTTCATGAAGAACCAACATCCCATCACTTAATTAAAGTATGGTTAAAAGGACTCTCCATTTCACACTAATGCTGACTTCACTCTGGTCCTTGAACAATTAATGTTCTCCAGTTTAGGTCAGTTGGCCTGTGGTTCATTAAACATGAATATTTGAATTTAAATGTGAAAGACGATATGAAGATATTCCTTACACGTCTTTCATTCAAGCCCTGGCAACTTTCACTAAGAAAATGTTCCAGGGGGCCATGATGTGACTGGAATATGGAGCTGTGAAAAGCAAGATGGCATCATCTGGAATTTAAAATAGTTTTCTTTAGAGGCCTCATAACATCACCTCCTTAGAGCCATGGCTGTGTCCTGACTGACATTCTGCTTCTCCATGAGACCTGATTGTGCAGCTGATGTGATAGTTTCTTGGCCTCCCTTTTCTGAGCGTGTCTTGTGAGCATTAACTGCGTTTGTAACCTGAAAGGAACTAACAGAGAGGTGGATCTTGTCCAAATCTCAGCATGACAAACAGACCACTAATAATCTGGACTCTATTATTTCAACCCCACAGCCTACCATCCTTCCTCATCCTTCTTGCTAGTCAGGCTGTTCTTTCCACCATTCTCTGGACCCCCTTGACCTTCTGTGCCTGGATCAGCTGTGTTCCTTAAAAGAGTCTTCTCTTCTATGCAGCCTGATAAATTATACTCATCCAATCAGATTTCCGCACACACCTCCCATCAGAAATACTAACGCCAAGATTCCTTCTTTGTTAGGTTCTATTGGTTGTAAGGAATACAGCCTTCAAATTACTTTAAGTAACAGGGGTTTGTGATTAACATGTCTATTACATGGGGGTCACAGACAGGTCAAGAACCCCATGGAAACCAAGGAGCAGCTCCTATTCAAGATCCAAGACAGGCCTAGAATCCAAGTGGTCTTGTCCCCTCTTCAGTTACAAACGTCAAAGGTCTCCATTCTGGTGCTCTGTTGTTATGGAGACTGCTACTCTCACTGGCCCTGTGTATCTTTGTGTGCTAGTTCATTTCTCTTCCCTGGGTCTCTGCGCCTACTCCTTTCTCTGTGCCTCCCCATTCAAACTTACTTGAAGTAGTTTCCTGGGTGGGGCTTTTCAGGCAAGACGATCTCACAGGTGTGGATCCGTCCTCTGGAAGGTTATGTTGGGTGGCTTCCTCAGCCTGGCTCCAGTGGCCACCTTTCTGTCAACCCCAGCCTAAGCCTCTGCAGTTTTCCTTAAAAAGGGAGAAAGGACAAGTTGAGCATTTTGCCAGATATCTCTGACACACCAATTCCTAACCTTGACCTAAAGAATATTACTTTTGTGGGTGAAAGATTTAGGACCATAGTTCTAATTTGCTTCATATGTTGTAAAAGAGAGGATTTACAGGCATCCTCTAAGCACTGTCCTGGAACCATATCAGAGAAATATTTTTGGGAATTCGTTTTACCTACTCCTAGAACAATAGACTGTCACCCAATGTCCACTCATTCCCCAGCCTGTAAATGAGGCTTGTCCACTTACACAGGAAGTACGTGCAAAGCGGCCTTAGGCTCTGACTCCAGTATCAGCTCTCCACCCTCTCTTAGCCCATGTGTGCCTTCAATACCTAATCCCTTGGGTTCATTTTCTAGCTTGTTCTGTTGGCCTCTAGACATCCTCCTTCTTCTCAGGATCCACTCTGCTCAGCATCTGCCCACTGGAGAGATGCTGGTCAAGCCATTCATGATTTGCCAGCAACCCTTTCTCTATCCACCTCCTGCTGCACCCCTCCCCCTCAACCCTCAGGAGAGGAGATTTGTAATTTAGGACAAAGTGGGGGATCGCATTTAATGAGCTTATAGCTAAAGAACCAGAATATTCTAGATTTGTTTTGAGGTAAGTAAAGTGCCTTGAATAGCACCAACACTCATTATTGCATCTTGGTGTTTGGAGTCCTCTTAGCCATTTCCTCAGTTGCTCATCCTTTCACAGTAGGATCTGCTCCATGCCACAGTCCAATTTATGCAGAGCAATTATATTCCCAAGTGATGAGGGTCAAGCATTTCAAGTAGAAAAAGCATAGACAACTGCTGGTAGTATTTAGTATTTATTGAGAGCTTATTATATATCAGAATCTAGTGCTTTGCAATTTTTGCCTAATTTTTCCTCATGAGGTAAGTTCCATCATCATCCCCACTGTATTCATGAGGAAACTAAGGCACAGAGAGGTTTAAGAAATTTACCCAAGGTCAAAAGTATCAAAGTCAGTATTCAAAATACAGTCTCTTCTAGAATCTGAACTTTCTGCCCTTAAATCACGCTGTCTCCTGTTTAAGCAGGAAATGGCCTTGGCAATCATCTTGCCTCTACCCCTCATTTTACAGGTGAGAAACAGGGATTTCCCAAGGATTGCAAGTCTTGTTAGAGGCACAAGAAGGACTAGAACCCAGACCTGGTTTCATTTCAGTGATTTTCTGACTACTCCACTTCATGGTAATGTTTTGCTAGACTAATTTTTATTAGCATCTACAGAAATGCTATCTTCAGATTCATTTTGCTTTGAGGGATAAGTTCGTCTTCCCACTTATCAAAGTAAGGTTCCATATTCTGACATTGTCTCCAAACTTGGAGATATTGGATAACTTCTTAGGAATTAGTTTCTCAATATGTTATATGTAGTGGTTGAGTTAGATGAGTGGTTTCTAGATTTTGGATTTCAAGGAACAACAAAATTTCAAAAAACATAGGGACCAGGATAGAATTGCCATTAAATTTTTTTTTTTTTTTTTTACTGATTCATTGATATTATAGAGAGAGGAAGGGAAAGAGAAACATAGAGTTATTGTTCCACTCAGTAAAGCATTCATCGGTTGATTCTTGTATGTGCCCTTACCAGGGATTAAACATGCAACATTGGCGTATCGGGACAACACTCTAACCAACTGACTACCCAACCAGGGTGCCATTTTATTTTTACAGGCAAGGATTTTAAAAAAACCCATGTACAAAAGATAAAAACAAACTGCCATCTAAAATACTATTATTATTCTGTAAAATAAAGAATAGTTCAACCAAAAACTAGGAAGACCATCTTAGAATGCAGTTATTTAAAATGCGTAACTAATTGTATGGAAGGACTCCATACAATTGGCCTGAGTGTTTTCTTTTCATCACAGACCTGTGACAATTTAATCGTGGATCAGCATTTGAGAATCTGAGTTAGATAACCTTTGAAGTTCTCTCTAGCTTTTAAACTCTGTGATTTTGAGTATCATTTCTCCCTTTACTATATTTTAGAGGTTTCTATCACTTAGGTCTTTATAAATTAATCCTTCTTAAGCTTGTCCTTAAAAGCTTTGTTACAGTGTGTGTGGAATGATTATTAAAGATCTTACAATCAGAATAGAAAAACAGAGACATATAATTATCCATTCCTCATCTTAACACCCTTCAGGTCTTCCAGTTTCCCTCTCTCCCACTCCTGGGAAGTGGGACATAGATTCTTAACACTGACCTCTCCCTATTCTCCAAGCTCCCTTAGACCAAAAACGTCAGGCTCAAGCTGTAGCTGAGGATTTGTTTTTTTCTACTGACTGAAAGCCTCTGAGATTTGACTACTGCCCAAGGTTTAACCACAGAATTTCACCAACCCTTGGACTAAGAGGGAGAAATTCTTTAAGGAAAGAACACCTGACTTCATGTAACAACATGGGGGAGAAGCACAAATCTGGCCCCAGATAACTCTTTGAAAATTCAGTTGTTTTCTACTTCAGATAGCCGTGTTATACCTATGTGTGTGTTCAGGGGGAGGGGGAGGTTTGGGAGGAGGTCAGAGGTTGCCAGGACCAGAGCACTGATATATCGAGTACAGAGACATGTCCACCCATTTGCCTCTGCATTTCTAGCAATTTGCCTGGCCATAGTGAGTACTCACGAAATGTTTGTGGGATGCACCAAGTTTTAAGCGTACTAATGTAATAGCAGCAGTCTTGCATTGTGTGACCTCTAGTGTCAGGCACTATAACCGTGACCTTTAGTGTCAGGCACTATAACTGCTGCCTTACAAAGCTTATTTCTGATTCTTACTAGAACTCTCTTCGGTAGGTGATTTACTATTTCCATTGCATGGTTAAGGAACCTGAGGCGCAAAGTGGTTAATGGAGTTGGCCAACGTCATGGAATTAGTTTAAGTGACAGCCAAAGAGTCCGCCGTGTGCTGAGCTGCTGAGCTGCACATAGTCAAGCTCCAGGGAGAGGAGGGAAAGGCAGCTGGCACCTCCCTCCAAGGGCTCAGCCGAGGTCTTTCCTGGCCAAGTCCCTGCACAGGCAGAGAGCCAGTTGTGTCATCATCAAAGAGGAAGGAATCACTGACCTTTTCAGACGCTCAGCTTTTTAGACGCTGAGACCCTTTAGGTCCATCAAGAAGTGAGGGGCTGCCCTAGCAGGTTTGGCTCAGTGGATAGAGCATCAGCCCATAGACTGAAGGGTCCCAGGTTCGAGTCCAGTCAAGGGCATGTACCTGAGTTGCAGGCTCAATCCCTGGCCCTAGCCAGGGTGTGTGCTGGAGGCAACCAACCGATGGATCTCTCTCACATCAATGTTTCTCTCTCTCTCTCTCTCTCTCTCTCTCTCTCTCTCTCCCTCCCTCCCTTCCACTCTCTCTAAAATTCAATGGAAAAGTATCATCAGGTGAGGATTAACAAAAAATAAAAAAATTTAAAAGAAGTGAGGGGTAGAGCCTAGTCTAGGACCAGCTCTCCTGACTGCCTATCTGGTGCTGTACCCACCGTGCGGACACCAGCAAAAAATAGAAAAGCCCATTGTACTCATCAAGGTAGGCAAACTCCTACAACCACCACCACAAGTACCAGTGGCTTCACACACTAAGAATTTTCTTCTCATTTCTGTCCGAGTCCAAGGTCAGCAAGGAGGTGGGCCTTCCCTCTTTAGTCCGGGCTGGCCCTCTCGTAGGCTCTCGGCGTCCTTGGTGTTTGCTCCCTCAGCCAGCAAATGAAAGAGAGAGCAAGGATTGTACCTGTGAGGCGTGCCCAGGCCAGGGCTGGAAGAGGCCCTCCTCACGCCATGGTCCAGAGTTTAATCGGGGGCGACATCGAACTGCAGCAGAGGCTGGGGGATGTGATGTGTGCTCAGGAGGGACACTCAGGGACCCTCACGAGTCTGGGAGTCTCTTCTGGGAGCAGCAGCCCTCAAGGGGCCTCGCCTCAGTTTGTAGTTTTGTGCTGAACTTCCTGTGGGCACTTGAACTTTAGGCTCCTATAGCATTTATTTATGCATATGTGTGTGTGTTTAGGTCACTGCAACTAGCATGCTTACAGATAAGGGTGGGAGAGAAGGGGACAGAGGCAGTTTGAAGTAGTTAAAAAGTTGCATCTGAGTCTTCAAGGTTTCTTGTTTTTGTTGGTTTTATTTTGTTGGGTTTTGTTTTGTCTCGCTTTGTTTTTTGTTTTGCTAAGATGTACTGTATACTTATAGTGGATCATCTGTGTTAATCTTCATAGCAACCCTGGAAGGTAGGTGCCATTATCACCCCCATTTTACAGATGTGAACATGGAAGCTTAATGAGGTTAAGAGACTAACCAAGGCCACAAAGCCAGTGAGTGGAGAGCTGAGGTTTTCACCTGGGGCTCGCCCTTTCCAGATCACATGCCATCCATGCCATTGTCCTCTGGTGGGCAAGCTTCCGGCCACAGCTGGAGCCCAATCTGAGCCTGGGACAGTTCTCTGAAGTCTACTCCCTCCGCCGTGGGAAGTCACCACGTGTCCCTCTGTTGGTAGAAAATAGAGGCTCCTACAAATGTTCTGACCAGGTGGACAGATGTAGTGCTGCAGCAACTCTTCCTCGAGTCTAAAACAAGATCTTTCACATTCGTACATTTTTTGGTCCACATTTTAAAGACTAATTTCATCCAAAATTAATTTATGTTCAGCCCAATACTTCCTAAATACTTCTTAATTCAGCAAGATATTTCAAAAGGAATACTATAGCAGTTCTCTTAAACCACCACAGTTACAGACTAGTCAGATCTTTCATTACATGCTTTTAAATACTTAAAATGTCCTGGGAGGGAAGCACTGGATCAATTAGGGCAAACTGACTAAAGGTTAATTTAACAGAGCCCTGAGCAGATGCTCTGCCTGTCCTTGCAGCTCCATGGCCTAACAAGCTGAGCTACTTCAACTGTGTAAACACCATTAAAAGCATAACTTGACCTGGGTCGTGTACCCACCCCATCATTAGAGAGTAGCTTAAAGAACCATATTAGAAGGAAACCGTTGGGTGGGAGGCTGGGGAGCAGAAGCAGGAGAAGGGAGTTGTGGAGCTATTGAACTCTAATTGAACTATAAACAAGGGCTTATTATAAGCGCTGCTCCCAGCACTCTCAGCATGTGACCCCCTTCGGGAGTTCCACTGTAAGCAGAATTTAATCACACACCTGTCTTTCTAGGGCATCATGCCTCTAGTTCAAGTAACTGAAAGGTGTGAACAACAGATTTTGAGATCATGCTGCTTGAAAGGTAGATTATGGAAGGAGCACTCAAGCAGCACAAGGCTGAGACCACTCAGGGGTGGTCCCATGGCTCAGGAAGTGAGAGTGGCACAGGCCCCAATCCCATGCACACTTCTCTAGCACTGACAGTCATGGTTGTGACTGACAGTCATATCTTAATTTCTCAGGGTCTCTTTACCTGGTTTTCAAGTACTCCGGCATGAACACTGGAGTCCACTACTTCTTTTCCAGCCCATTTCTGTATGCTAGCTGCATACCAGCATTACCTGAGAGCTCTTTAAAATACTGCTTCCTGGCCTGGTCGGTGTGTTAGGTGGTTAGAGTGTTGGCCTGCACACTGAAGGGATTCTGGACAAGGGCATGTGCCTGGGTTGTGGGGCTCTCCCTGCCTCTGGTCAGAGTGCATGCTGGAGGCAACCAGTCAATGTGTCTCTCTGGCATCGATATTTCTTTCTCTCTCTGACTCACTCCCTCTCTCTCTTTTCTTCTCTCTCTCTCCCTCCCTCCTTGCCTTTCATTCCCTCTAAAAATCACTACCCTTGAGTACACATCTTCTTAATGTTGTGTGACAAATGGGAAATATGTATAAAGCACGTCTACTGTACACAGGAGTACTATGGTTGTCTCGAGGAAAAGCACTTGATTTTTGAATTGTAACTAGTACTTGGCCGCTTTTATCATGGAACACAGTTTTTACTTGAGAAAAAACTACTGACAAACGATGGTTTTTCAAACGTAGGTTCTTGGTAGACTTTCATTTTTTTGAGAGTGAATAATGTGAGACTGTCACTTCAAGGGAGATAACAGGCAGTGTTTGTTGGCAATGATAAAAGTGAAGCTTTCGAACAGAAATTAGAGTTTTAGAAAACCTGTGGCTACTACCATGAGCTTGACAAATTCCTAATACTTAAAGATTCCAATGAGATAGATGCTAAAAGTAATTAATGTAATTTTAAATATATTGTGTAATGAAATATGCCAACATTTGGAAGATCTCTGTAACTCAGTGAACCAATCTTCTCCAAATAAGCAATGCATGAAGTTACCAAATCATGCACAGGTAAAAGATTCACTCAAAGTGCAAGATTGTATGAAAAGTTCATTAATTTGGTTTCAGATTACATATTGTAACTAACTTTTAAGAAACCACCACTTGTCAAGTTTGAGGTAGTATTCCAAAAGAATATCCATAGCCATCAAAAACAGTTATTAAAATACCCCTTTATAACTACATTTCTGTGTGAGGCCAAATTTCCCTCATGTACCTCAACAACAGCAATGAAACAGATTGTGGCTGACTGCATGCAGCAGAAATGAGAATCCAGCTGTCTTCAATTAATCCAGAGATTTGAAAAATGTAAAATGTGGTCATTCTCACTAGTTTATTTTAGAAGCTAGCCATTTTTTTTTCTAAAAATATGTTATTCATGTTAACATGTAATGGTTGTATGTTGTCGTTTTAAAATTAATTAACATATGTATATTTTAAAAATTTCTCAGTTTTAATCTCTGATATGGAAATATTGCTAGATATGAGCCACATAAACAAAAGCTCTTTGGGATCATCAATAATTTTTAAGAGTTTAAAGGAGTCCTGACACCCAAATGTTTGAGAACTGCTGGACTAAATTATTTTCCAGTAACAAAATTATCTTGGTTCTTCATGGCTACACAGAACAAATGTTTATTTTCTTCTCATGCCCAGACGATCAGGCAGCTCTCTAAAGACAGCTGTCCTCTCTGTGCTGACTCAGCAACCAACCAAGTGATCTTGTGGTTCTGCTGCCTCAACATATGGCCTCTACAATTGCAGCTGCAGAAGAGAAAGCTGGAAGGATAGCTCTTAAATCTTCTGCTAAGTGTCACTGCTGCTCACAGCTCACTCATCAGAACTGATCACATGGCCCCACCCAACTGCAAGTGGGCTGGGAAATGTGAGAAAGTTTCTGACTATTTGGTGAGCAGCAAATGGCTCTCTCCCCCATAGAACAAAGAAGTTGTGGTGAGAAACTGAAGCTGCTTAGGAAGAACTAATGGGGCCCATATAGTGAGGTGAAGCAGAATGCAAGAAAAGGCAGGGGAGATCTGTAGGGGCCAGACTGTGTAGGCTGGCCTCATAAGCCATGGTGAAGATTGTGGTCTTTTTCAGAGCAATAGGAAGACATTGGATGGTTTAATCAGGGGTCCTCAAACTTTTTAAACAAGGGGCCAGTTCACTGTCCCTCAGACCGTTGGAGGGGCAGACTATAGTTTAAAAAAAAAAAACTATGAACAAATTCCTATGCACACTGCACATATCTTACTTTGAAGTAAAAAAAAACAAACAAACGGGGACAAATACAATATTTGTATTTGCATGTGGCCCGCAGGCCATAGTTTGAGGACCCCTGGTTTAAACAGTAGGTGAAGATAATCAGGGTTATCCATGGATGGACCACCGCATCTGTGGAAAGAAATGAATAGAGAGGGACAGGAATGGAAGCAGTGACGTGCAATGTTGATAAATTGGATCTTTAGGGGAAAACAAAAATCTTGATCTGTGGCACTTGCCAATTTCTATAGTGTAAATACTCCCTGCATGGCCAGTTTCAAGCTGATCAATTTGATGTCACTGACTACAGAGTTAAGAAAAGACATCCACAGTCAGCTCTTGTGAGTCAGCAGAGCAGCTTTGGTGCCACTGAGGCAAGACAGCTAGTGAGGAGGCAAGTCCAGACAAACTATAATGACAGTCTAAATCCCTCTTTGAACACACAGCTGGAGCTAACCCACATTCTATGCATGTCAGTGACCAAAACCCTCTGCCTCCTCCACAAACACAACCACCACACCAAATATCACCAAGATTTTTCAACTATTATGACATACCAGAGGCCTGGTGCACAGATTCATGCACCAATGGAGTGCCTCAGCCTGGCCTGCAGGGATTGGGCCAAAACTGCCTTCTTGCAATCCGGGACCCCTCAGGGGATGTCAGAGAGCCAGTTTTGGCTCCATCCCCACAGGCCAGGCCGGGGTGCGGGTGAAGCAGATTCGGGGCCAATAGTGCCCCAGCAGCAACCTAAACCACCGCCGATTCTGTGAGGAATCGGGCTCCATCCTCTAATGGTCAGAGCATCTGCCCCCGGTGGACATTGCACGTCATAGCTACTGGGTGAACAGTTGAATGGGCCAACAGTCAAAGAGGTAAACGGTCGAACGGGTAAAAGGTCGGACATTCACTTAGGCAGATAGATAGATAGATAGATAGATAGATAGATAGATAGATAGATAGATAGATAGATGAAGGTGAGAGATATAGCTATCTTCCCCTATCCATCCACAGTCTTACCTCCAATACAGAAGTACGGGCCTCTATCCTTTAAGCAAAGAAATACCTCATCCGCCTTTAGGTGATCTTCCCAGTGCCATGACTGCAAACACCCTCAAATATTCTGGCATAACATTTATCCCCAACTGTTCCAATGAGAGGGCAGCCTAGGAAGTTGCCCAAAAGGCCCAGCTTGGCCTGGCCGGTGTTATTCAGTGGTTGAGCATCTACCCTTGAACCAGGAGGTCACTGGTTCAATTCCCAGTTGGGGCACATGCCCAGATTGTGGGCTCAGTCCCCAGTGGGGGATATGCAGGAAGCAGCCAATTGATGAGGTTTCTCTCTCATTGATGTTTCTCTCTCTCTCCATCTCTCTTCCTTCCTCTCTCTCTAGAAATCAATAAAAACATTTTTTTTTAAATGTTTGGGTTGGGTTTTCAGCCTCCTCCAATTTACATGAAGAGTCACAAGAATCAAAATAGTTACAGTCGACAACTACAAATTACAAGAAAGCCTTCGCAACCTTGTCAATGAGGGTAAAACTTTGGCTGGCTGGCTCAGAACTGAACTAGATGATTGACAAGGATGAAGAATGGAGTGAGGGTTTCTACCCTAGGGTGCTCTCACCCGACTAGCAATCTCATCCACCCAACCTGGGCTTTAGTTAGTTTGAAGAGGCTCCTTTTCCTTCTCCCGTCCCCTCTACTCAAGTTTCCAGAACAGAATGACAGCTTGTGTGTCCTTGAAGTGGTGCCTGGGGTGCTGTTATGTAAATAGCTCTGCCTCTAAATACAACAGGTGCCACTCACCATCTAGCTCCCAAATTTTAACTGTTCGTCTTTCTTTTTTTTTCTCCAGAGGGAAATATGAATTTTTTATTTCAAGAAGTTGCCTGGCTCAGATAATAATTCCTGTTTTCCTTTCCTCCTTCCCTCCCTCCCTCCCTTTCTACCTTTCTTCTGCCCTCTTACTTTCTCTTTTCATATAAAGCCACAGGCTGAAGTCTACCTCAAAAGAGTCACCCATCTGTCCTGCTGGTTCCAAAGTTCCCTTCTCCTGGCTCTTCCTGCTGGACAAATCTCCCAAACAGGAGCTAGGGACTCCACAGCCATAATATCTGTGTCCCTATTGATGGTCTGACATAACCCAAGTCATGCCACCAAATGCTAACATTCCCTCTTGGGACAGATTAGAAGTATAAGACTGAGTAACACTAAAATTTCATGTTTGAGAAATCTCAGAATTCTTACACTCACAGAAACCATTAACCAAATAGAAAACCTGAAAGTGAAAGTGGGTACACCTTTTCACTTGCCTGGAATTGCTTAATTTTAATATTTGTGCCTGTGCAGGCCCAAATCATGAGTGACTAGATTAAGAGATCCACTTCTTAAACAGCTAAGTAAGGACATTTAAAAAAATAATATGTTTTGCCCAGCCGGCATGGCTCAGTGGTTGAACATCAACCTATAAACCTCCTACGGTTTGATTCTCGGTCAGGGCACTTGTCCAGGTTGCAGGCTTGATTCCCAGTACAGGGTGTACAGGAGGCAGCCTACCAATGATTCTCTCTCGTCATTGATGTTTCTATCTCTCTCTATCCCTTTCCCTTCCTCTCTGAAATCAATAAAAATATATTTTAAAAATAATAATATGTCTTTATTGATTTGAGAGAGAGGAAGGAGAGAGAGAGAGAGAGAGAGAGAGAGAGAGAGAGAGAGTGAGAGACATAAATGTGAGAGAAAAGCATCAATTGGTTGACTCCCTCAGTGCCCAGGGGCCATGTGCCCTGATCAGGAATCAAACTGGTGACCACAGGACTATGCTCATCCAACTGAGCTCAACCAACTGAGCCACACCAGCCAGGGCAGCACATTTTTTAAAAAGATAATTCTTATCGCCATAATTTAATGAAATAAAAAAATATTTTAACATTAAATATTTCAATGAATTTAGCATGATGAAAACTTACTACATTGACCTTTTTACCTAGCAAAGGACTTATGAAAAGTACAGTCTACTTAACAACATTTGAGAATCCAAATCTCAGTGCATCCAACACCATTTAAGAGAAAGACTATATTTGTAGGTATCTCCACTGGATCTATGTAGAAATGAAGTCTCAGAAGGTTAAGCAACTTGCCCAAAGTCACACAGCTAATAACATCAGAGCTAAAATTCAAACTCAAGATAAAACTCTTTTCCACGAATAAAAAGGGGTGGGGGGAATAGAAGAGGTAACAATATATTTTCCCAGGCCCAGTCCTATATAATAAAAGCCTAATATGTTAAGTGTCTGGTCGTCTGGTCAGTCGTCCAACGGATCAAAGGGTAATATGCTAATGATATGCTAAGGCTGCTCAACTGCTCAACTGCTCGCTATGATGTGCACTGACCACCGGTAGGTGAACTTGCTGCTGGGGTCTGGCTTATTGGGACAGCGAAATGGGCTAGATACGCTCTGGAGCCCTCCCACAATCCATCTCCAGCTGGCCAATCTCCCACGTCCCTCCCCTGCCCCGATATTGCACCGGTGGAGTCTCTCGGCCTGGCATGCACCCTCTCATGATACAGGACACCTCAGGGAATGTCAGAGAGCCAGGTTCGGCCTGATCCCACAGGCCAGGCTGAGGAACCCCACTGGTGCACGAATTCATGCACTGGGCATCTAGTATTAAATAAATTTTACTAAGCCTATTCTTCCTGCTATATAATTTTCTGCCTATTAGGCAATTTCCTATTATGTTTTTTTATTTCACAAGGAGACCTATTACCTTGTAAAGAGATTCTGGAATAGACTATCTCCCTTGTAAATTATTAGCTTCCTTGATTACAAATAAACTTCAGCAACTCATTTCATGAGGCCTCTGAGGTACTTCTGGGAAGTAAAGAATGGTTGATGGGGTTTTTATACTCAAAGAACCTGATTTTCCAACTCTAAAACTCAGAAACAATTAACAGGGTAACAGGGCCATGGAGAAGTTCTGGCCAGACTTTGAGAGAGAAAAGCATCAATTGGTTGCCGCCCTCACAGGCTCAGCCACACCTGTGGTGTTGCTCACAGTGACCCACTGGGATGGACCCTCCACCTGCCAGCCAGATGGGTCTCTGTGACTCTGGGCATGACACTACACCCTCAGCCAAGCTGCAAATGGGAGGGGTTTGGATACAATAATCTTGAGAGCTTCTTCCAGGTTGGCAATGGCAGTCACAGGGCATTTTTTGCTGCTAAATGCAGGAATAGGGCATTTCTCCTCATTAAGCTCCTCTCAATCTGGGAACCAAGGAAGACTTTTCTTCATCCCCCCCCCCCCCCCCCCCCCGCCCCGTGTCCTCATGACAAATACTGGGCCAGCGAAAGTATTTCACTTTTTTTTCTTTCTCAATGCCTTTACTATGAGGTATGAGGGGGAAATCTTACAGGTACACATGGAAAAGACAGGCATGATCACGGGTAAAAGTAAAGACAATCTAACCAGAAAGTTTTAACATCCATCAGCTAGTGAAGCTGAAGTTCGGAGTACGATATGACGCAGGGCTGAAAGAAATGGTGATTAGTATTCCTCTCCTTCCTGCCTCTCTTTTGACAGTATCCACACTCCCCCCCCCCCATAATCCTTCTCAAGACCAGCCATGTCTTCACGGGACTCAGAAAACTCTCCTTCCTCCATGCCCTCACCCACGTACAGTGGGCGACGGCATGCTTGGCGCACATCAGGTCAAACTTGTGGTCCAGGAGAGCCCAAGCCTCAGCCATAGCTGTGGTGTTGCTCAGCATGCACACGGCTCGCTGTGCTTTGGCCAGGTCTCCACCAGGGACACAGTGAGAGGCCACTTTGAAGCCAGTGGGGCACCAGTCCACAAACTGGATGCCGCGCTTGGTCTTCATGGTGGCAAAGGTAGCATTGACATCTTTGGGGACCACATCACCACGGCACAACAAGCAGCAGCAAGCCATGGCGAGGGTCATATTTCACCATCTGGCTGACTCAGCAAATGTATTGGTGATCTCTGCTATAGAAAGCTGTCTGTGGTAGGCTTTCTCAGCAGAGATGACAGGGGCATATAAAGCCAGAGGAAAGTGAATGTAGGGTTAGGGCCCCAAGGTTGCTCTTGGGTTTGGTCAGATCAGCATTAAGGGCTCCGTCAAATCTGAGGGAAGCAGTAATGGAGGACACCATGTGGCTAATAAGGCAGTTAGTGTAGGTTGGGCACTCAATACAGGGTGGGTTTACAGTTGTGAGTACACGAAATGGAGAGTTTATTCTTGTATTATTAGTTATTAATTATTGTATTATTTTCCATACGAACAACTGTAAACCTACGTTTGCCCCACCCTGTATTGAGGTTTCTACAGCAGATGTCACAGATGGTCTCGTTGTCAACCACAAAGGAACAGAGCGCTCCAGGTATGGATGGTGAGGATGGAGTTGTAGGGCTCAACTACGGCTGTGGAAACCTGGGCGGCTGGAAAATGGAGAACTCTAGCTTGGACTTCTTGTCATAATTGACAGAGAGACAACTGTTCTATCAGTAGGGAGGTGAAACCCAGAATTAGTTCCCCCACCAAAGATGTAAGAAATCAAGAAGTCCTGAAGACCTGTGAACTGGTCGGCCAGTTTCCAAATTTGGTCCATGACGAGGTCAATGATCTCCTTGCCAATGATGTAGTGTCTGCAGCCATAGTTATTGGCAGTATCTTCCTTGCATGTGACGAGCTGCTCTGGGTAGAATAGCTGGCTGTCGGTACCCATGCAAACTTCATCAGTGTAGGATTCAGGTCTACAAACACTGCCCTGGGCACATTCTGGCCAGCTCCTGTCTCACCGAAGAAGGTGTTGAAGGAGTCATCTCCCCACCTAATGGTTTTTTCACTTGGCATCTGGCCATTGGGCTGGATGCCAAGTCCCGTCAGTAAAGCTCCCAACAAGCTTTGCCCATCTGGCCAACAAGGATGGAGATGTGCTCGTGCATGGCTGGGAGTTAGCAGGCACAGACAACAGGAGAAGACATGGGGTTCTGATTACTGTCCCTGACAAGCTAAGAGTTGAGGTGAGTAATGCATTCAAAGCAATTTCACTTTGAGGAGTTCTTATGTGTGGCTGAAATGTAATTCATGTAGTTCAACAGAGCGCAGTGTCCTTCAGCAAGCTCTAAGTGGTAACGTAATTATAGATCTGTATCTACTGCCTGATCACCTCCATTCATTTAGAAGTGTAACCTCAGCCCATGCCCGAAAATGTCCATAGAGGGGCCATGTTTCACACTAAATTGGTCAGTTCACGTTATCACACTGCCTCAGCCCTCTTCCTCCTCTTGTGTCCAAGGACCCCTGTCTTGAGGTGACTCTGTCAATCAGGAAAAAGCCAGTGTTCCCAGTGGGAGTGAATTCTGGATGCTCCCAAGGATTCCAGTCCCAGCATTGAACAAGACAGAGGAGAAGGGAAGGGCCCATCCCCAATCTAGCTTGACTGGAGTCCAGGGTCTCACCTGCCCCTTCAATAGCAATATCACTTTGGCCTCTATCTTTGTGTCTATGGAGGGAGCCAGTAGGTGGCAGATGCCATTCATTCCATCGCCTCCATCCTCTTCCTCCTTGTCCCTTTCTTTCTCACATCAATGTTTCTCTCTCTCTCTCTCTCTCTCTCTCTCTCTCTCTCTCTCTCTCTCCCTCCCTATCTCTCTTTCTTTCTTTCTTTCTCTCTCCCCCTTTCCCTTCCTCTATCTCTAGAATCAATGAAAAACATATCCTTGGGTGAGGATTAAAAAACACTAATAAACAAAAAGTTAGGCCAACCTAGGTTTGAGTCCTGGCACTACCACTTACTGGCTTGAGCAGGATTCTTGAGCTCTCTGAGCCTCAGTTTCTTCATCTCTCTAAAAGAAAATCAAATTACCTGCCTTACCATAAGTCATAGCAATAAAGACCATATGATTTGGTGAGGTTGAAACAGCCCCGGTGAGGTCGGGACACCCCGGTGAGGTTGAAATGGCCCTGGTGAGGTCGGGACGGCCCCAGTGAGGTTGAAACGGCCCCGGTGAGGCTAAGACGGCCCCAGAGAGGTTGGGACTGCTCCAGTGAGGTTGGGACAGATAATGGGGACCAGTATAGACTGATGAACAGGGGTAGATGCAGAGGCAGAGCAACATTGAACAGACTGTCAAACTACAGTGGGAAGCCTGGGGAGGGTTTGGGGGGGGATTAAGAGATCAACCGAAGGACTTATATGCATGCATATAAGATTAACCAATGGACACAAGACACTGGGGGGGTAGGGGCCGGGGGAATGTCAAGGGGGGGGGAAGGAGACATATGTAATACTCTTTGTAATACTTTAAGAAATAAAAATTATAAAAAAATTAATTCATACTTGAAAAAACTAATAATAAAATGGAACAATTATAACAATATACTGTATTAAAAAAATAAATAAATAAAGACCATATGGTTTGAAATTGGGTTCAGTTCTTAAAACTGTTCCATCCTAAATGTTTCATCTCTATAAGCCTCAGTTTCCTCATCTACAAAATGGCTATAATAATAGGGTTGGCCTAATTAAGGTGTGGATTTGAAATGAGATGATGCATGGATAGTCCTCAGCAAAATAACCTACATAAGGAAACAGTCACTACATTGTTCTTTATATCAGAATGTCTTTTTGTGAGGACAAAATAAGATAAAGTGTCTGGTGCTAAAAAATATCCATGTGCATTTTTTTTAAAAATATATTTTATTGATTTTTTAAAGAGAGGAAGGAAGAGAGATAGAGAGTTAGAAACATCGATGGGAGAGAAACATCGATCAGCTGCCTCCTGCACATCTCCTATTGGGGATGTGCCCGCAACCCAGGTACATGCCCTTGACCGGTATCGAACCCGGGACCTTTCAGTCCACAGGCCGACGTTCTATCCACTGAGCCAAACCGGTTTTGGCCCATGTGCATTTTTAATATTAGTTTTCCTCTAGATTCTTTTTCTTTGTGGAGAAATTCCTTATGGGGCAGCCTCTCCTTTGTGGACTCTTTAACTACTCTTGGAGTCAGCTAATGCACTCCTTTTTGTCTGGTCATGATAATGGTCTTTGTGAAGAAATCAACTGAATAGCAAAGGAGGGAGGACTCAAAGCTTCTCTGAAGTGGGAAGATTCCTTGAAATTTCATTAATCCATCCATATCCATCCATCCATCCATCCATTCATCCATCCATCCATCCACTGAAAAGGCTAGGTCCTGGATTGTAGAATTGACCAGCACAGATGTGGCCTTTCCCTTCAGGAAGTTTCCAGTGAGATGAGAGAAGGTGTGAACCCATGTCTGTGTTGGACTGAAAATCCTTTGTATTCCCAGACCCAGAGGCTTGTAAGAAAGCTGCATTGTGCTCACCCTAGATCTGGGCTGAACGTCCCCAGGAAGGACTCCAGCTGAATGAATTACAGTGCAACAGACAACCATGGGAGGGACAGTCCCTTTAATGCCATACATTTAGGATTCAATCTTAAACTGTGGGAAATGATGCAATTTCCCCGGAGTCTACATAATACGCAGCAACTTGTTGGCTTTTCAGGTTTTGTGGGCCTGAATAAAAGTGCTAAAGACAAGTCCAGAACCTTTAAGACTTGCTTTACTCTCAGACAAATGTTCACCCTGCAGGGATACTCGAGATTGAATGTAGCCAAGCAAGTGAATAGGTTTGGAAATAGCAAAGGGCCATCTGAATACAGGGAATTATTGCCACCGACGCCGAGGGTGGGAAGGAGCCCAATCTTCGTGTGACTTCAGTCTGGGTTTCTATGACTAAAGCTGGATGGAGGTATATCTCATACACTCAATCAATCAACAGTGAGAGAGCACCCCTCACTGCCAGGTGCTGGGATACAGCCCTGAACAAGAGAGACAAGACTCTCTGGCCAGAAGAGAGCTTATAGGGGCACTATAAGCAATTACACAGGGCATGTTGACAAGCAGAGGACCTTACTTAGCCTGTGCTGCCTGAACTTGCCCAAAGTGGGCGTAGGTAAGGTCTCCCTTTGTCTATAGCTGGGCTGCCCTAATTGCTCACAGAGTTGGTCAAAAAGGTAGCAAGACCTAAAGAGGGACCCAGGAGTCAGAAATACTGGGGACCAGTCCCAGCCCCTGGTGACACATCATGGCACGTCTCTAGGTCTCAGGCTCCTCAGTCATTAAAGGGAGGATTTTGAAAAAAGAAAAAAGGATGCCTAAGGATATGCCAATTGCAACAGAAGCTCTGATCTAGGAGTCAGGGAACAGCCTCTGCCGTGTGGGTTCCTGCAACTCTGAGGCTTGTTTGATGCGCGCGCACACACACACACACACACACACACACACACACATGCTGGTACACACCACTGCCCCAAAGTGAGGACATTGAAGTCACTTGCATCCAGTCATGTCTGCCATCCCAGTATTACTAGATGTCAGCTGGGGGTTTCCTTGACCCTCAAAATCCAGGTAAAATCGTCTCGCATCTGCCACATATGTCATGCTCCAGTTCCCATGAGCCGTGAGAGTTGGAAGCCCTCCTGAGTATTCCTAAGGACCCAGGGGAGCGGCGGAGAGATGTTCCTCTTCGTAGTTTCTGGCTCCTGAGCTCAGATACTAGGTAGAGGGCCATCCCCCATTTCCCAAATTTGTCTTTGCCCGTGTAAGTGCCACATCCTAATACATGTGCCCATGAGTGATCCCCCCACCTGGACTCTGGATTGAGGGACTGTGTCATATTCCTTTTCCTATCCCTGGCACAAATACACCTGGCATCGAGTAGGCATTCAACATTATTTGATGACTGTATCAAAAGAAGAAAGGAGCGGTGCCAAAGGTGTCTCTGATATTACCTTGAAGGCAGGTCAAGGCTAGTTTAGGAGAAAAATATGTTAAAGTAAAAAAAAAAGTTGCTTCTCATCCAGGATCATCCCTGCTCTGCCTGCTTCTGGTCCCTTTGGAGGGAAGGGCGGTCCCAGTCCAACCACAAGCTGTTGAGATATTAAGTGACAATGACACTGTTAGCTGATAGATGTTCAGCAGGTTTGCTCCCTGGGCTCTAAGAGGCTTCCTGCCCCACCCGCCCAGCTGGATCCAGTGACACTGTTCTACTTGTTCTACTTTAAAAGTCCGTGCCCACCTGGGCTCAGCCTCAGTTAGCCAGACCCAGAGCTGACTTCCTCGCTCTCTAGCTGGACTCCCTTGACCCTTTGTATAGAACCTGGTTTCAGAAACATAGGAAGACTTATTGTTCAGTAAATGTTTGCAAAATGAATAAATAATGGGGGAAAACTATAATATGGGTGCAATTATTTTGAGGGTCAATGAGCAAATGTTTATCAGCATACAAAAGGGGAGAATAAAAAAAAAATTTAACAGAGGGCCCTAGCCAGTTTGGCTCAGTGGATAGAGCGTCAGCTTGTGGACTGAAGTGCCCCAGGTTCGATTCCGGTCAAGGGCACATGCCCAGGTTTCAGGCTTGATCCTCAGTGGGAGGCGTACAAGAGGCAGCTGATCAATGATTGATTAGCTCTCATCATTGATGCTTCTAGCTCTCTCTTCTTCTCCCTTCCTCTCTGAAATCAATAAAAAAAATATTTTTAAAGACTCTGTAACAGAGGGAAAGGTGGGATGTTCATTCAGCATCATTGCATAGATAAGTCATTTGGCAAAGCAATGAGGGAAAACTGGGTTTTCTAAACCCAAACCCAGCATTTTCTACTGGTGCCTTTATCATCTTGTCACATTATTTTTGTTTGTGTTTTGCAGCCTGTTGGGAATTACAACATCAGTTCATTGTTTGCTGGGTTTCATAAATCTCCCTTCCCATCAGGAACATACCATGAGGAGTGTACAATAATTGCTTTTTATATATCCAAGAATTTAAATCGTATTTTGTTTTGCAAATTTTATGACACCCTTTGAGATAATTGGAAACACCTGGGGATGTTGTGAAACCAGGCCTAAGAATGGCCTCTTCACAATGTGCTCAGCGTGGCTCCGCAGTTAAGGAAGAACGTGTAGTTCCCTGCTGGCACTTTTCCTCTGCATGCACTTCAGCTCTGGTGCTTAGAATCCTGAGTCAGCTCAGCTGGAACCTAGGGATGGATGGCAGGATAATCCAAATCATTAAGAAGTCAAATTTGTGCAGAAGTTCTTTCCTTCAAAATTTTCCATTAATTTAGGCAAAGAGCTTTGACTTCAGTTATCAAACTCTTTCTATCCTATACTTGGCTTGATTAGGAAAATAAGACATTTGGTGGGCGAGGGGGGTGGGGGGCAGTGCTAGCAGCCTGACTCTGTATCCCTAATGCACATTCCTGTTAGCCTATAATCTAGTCCAGTGATGGCGAACCTTTTGAGCTCGGCGTGTCAGCATTTTGAAAAACCCTAATTAACTCTGGTGCCGTGTCACATATAGAAATTTTTTGATATTTGCAACCATAGTAAAACAAAGACTTATATTTTTGATATTTATTTTATATATTTAAATGCCATTTAACAAAGAAAAATCAACCAAAAAACTGAGTTCGGGTGTCACCTCTGACACGCGTGACATAGGTTCCCCATCACTCCCTTCCTTAATTATCTGGTCTTGCAAGACCTGTTTACCTAAATACTCCCATTTCACAGAGGCCATAAACCATGACCAATACACAACCCCCAGAGGGGGTTATCAGCGCTGGCGCCAGGCCAGGCCTTTAGGTGTGGTCTCCTGGCCCCCATCCCAACACAGGGGCTTTTTGCAAAGCCCGTGAAAGTTCTGGAAGTATGATCCATATTTGGGGGACAAAAAAACCAAAGAGTATAAAGAAAAAGCTTCCTCCATATTGGTTTACTCAGGACTTGGAAATAGGCTCCCCTGAGTCACGGTACTAGGACATCTGGAAATAAATGGGTTCTTCCTATATCTCCGGGTACTCCTGTGTATTTTTCGGTCGCCTGGTAAATTCTGTAACAGCTATGTGTAGACCTGTGGGATCCAAAACTGTAATTACTAGTCATTTGCGGTGACTGAGTACTTGAAATTTGGCAACTCTGGATTTTGAAGATTTACTTTTTTAAAAATCTCATTAATTTTAGCATTGATCCCATTAAAATAATATTTTATTAATATATTGGTTAAATAGACTATATTATTACAATTAATTTCACCTGTTTTTATTTTTAAATCTGGCTACTAGAAATTTTTATGTTACCTATGTGGTTTGCATTATATTTCTGCTGGACAGCTCTGGTGGAGACAATGCCTATATATATACTCAGTAGACAAACATCATAAAAATTGGATCACTGACAGAACAGAGTGAAAGGAGAATTTATTCCAGGGGGAAAAGATAGTTCATTTCAGACAAAAACAAAACCTTGCTTGAATGATAAATTATGCCATAATTTCCATTTCACAGTGTAATCTATTAATGAGCTAATGCTCAGAGTTTATAATGGATAGAAATCACTCCTATATTATAGCATTAATGGGCACAGTAAATATATCAGACTGCCATTTCCTCCTGAATGAAACACCTGTGTATGCTCCTCCATTACCTCTGGACTGTGAGCTCCTTGAGGACAGAGACCCTGTGTTAGTAATCTGTTAGGGTGACTAACCATCTTAGTTTGCCAGGATTCAGGGGTTCCCCAGTATATAGGACTTTCAGTACTGAAACCAAGACAGTCCCAAACAGGATCCGGTTGGTCACCCTAGCGCAGCGGTTCTCCCTTTGGGGTTCGACCAACCCTTTCACAGGGGTCGCCTAAGACCATAAGAAAACACATATATAATTACATATTGTTTTTGTGATTAATCACTGTGCTTTAACTATGTTCAATTTGTAACAATGAAAATACATCCTGCATATCAGATATTTACATTACGATTCATAACAGTAGCAAAATTACAGTTATGAAGTAGCAACAAAAATAATTTTATGGTTGGGGGTCACCACAACATGAGGGACTGTATTAAAGGGTCGCGGCATTAGGATGGTTGAGAACCACTGCCCTAGTGGGGAAAAAGAAATCTCACAAACGCCAATATTCCCTGTGCTTGACATGTAATAAGTGCTCAATAAATGCTAGTTAAACTTGTATTAAAAACTGTGAACTTGTGCTGAATGTTCCCCATTTGTGTATAAACAGCCCTGATAGAACCAAAGTGCATTCTAAGGCAAAGAAGGATTAGTATGAGGTGTGTGTGTGTGTGTGTGTGTGTGTGTGTGTGTGTGTGTTTAAAATAACATAACAACTGACCAGAGGCTGCTGTAATTGGAGCCCCCTTTCCAGGCATCAGCACTACGAGAACTATCTTTTGTCCCTGTCAATGGAACTTTCATCCTCGCCCCTTGGCCCATTCCCATCAATTCTACCAAGCCCCAATCTAGCCCTGATGACTTAGGGAGGGCCTGGCCGTTGCTAGGGATCCTACTCAGATCATCTACCTTTGGCTAGGGGAGACAGCTGGTTGCTTGAGCTGAGTGAGTTCTAATATTTGTCAAGCAAATACAGTACAGTTGTGTATTTGAGGAGGAGGAGAGGGAAGTGGAGAAGGAGGAGGAGGAGGAAGAGGAGGAAGAGCTAGAACAATATGGGAAAGATTGAGTTAAAGGTAAGAAAGAAAAATTCCCTGATCTGTTACTGGCTTCATCCAAAAATAAATAAATAAATAAATTTAGTACATGTGCTACCTGTATTCTGTGACATCAGTTCTGAAACTTTGCCACAATAGAGTCAATCCCAAGAATGGTTAAGAGCCTGGGCTCTAGAATCAGTCTTAGGTTTCAAGTGGCTCTATAAGTTGCTGAACTTCTCGGGGCTTCAGTTCCTTATCTGTAGGTAGTAACAAGAGTACCTACCTCATAGGCTTATTCTAAAGAGTAAATGAGCTCATGGATGTAAAGTGTACAGTTCCTGGCATGTAAGTGCCAACCACAACTTCCTGTCACTCAAGGTCAACAGAGAAAGTTGGTGCAAGGAAAGAGCATGGACTTTGGAGTCAGACATGGAAATTGTTAGGTTTGATCCAGTAATTGAACTGATACCCCTCCCCCAGGAACTGGCTTTTCAGGTCATTTCACTATGGACATTCCTTTTGCTGAGACCACATTTCACTTGTGGTGACCACATTCCATTATCTCCCCTCCGGGTATGCATAAAGAAGTCTCTGCCCAGAAAAAAGCCCGCCAAAAGTCCTTTAAAAGCCGCTGACTCCCGTCACTGGGTGCTGGAGCTATCCAGGCTCAGCCACCTAGTGGGTGGATGATTGAATAAATTCGTGATCCCTCACCATTCTGGCCTCATGCGTTCCTCCTTCGGCAACCTAAGAGAAATATTTCAGTCAGATCCATACAGTCGTGGTCTCAGGTAAGTAATTTAATCTCTCTGTGCTTCAGTTTACATATTTGTAAGAATTGCTATGAAAACTAAATGGGACATATAAATATGGTGCCCAGTACATAGTGATCAGTCAAGATAATTGGAAAGACCTTTCCTGTGTTCAATTCATCTCTTTCTCCTATCTAAGCCTAAGACACCCAGCAGATTTCCTATCTCCCAGCACATCCTGCTCCCATTCCCTTGCCTAGACTTCTGCTATCTCATCTCTAGAAAATGACCCTGACATGTTGAATCCTGCCTAGCACTTAAGACCCAGCCGGAACCACCTCCTCAATGTCCTTTCCTCTCCCCAGCCAGAGAAGATAGCTCTCTCCTTAGCCAATCATCCCCTCAACCAATCCATTCCAGTGCATCAAGTGGCATTGCCCTTGGATAAATTTAGCATTCTACACTGGTAGTTCTTAGAAATGGCAACATAGAGAACAATGATGTTAATACAGTGAGTGCCTTCTTTGTTTTACACAAGCATGGTGATAATCCTATATAATAAAAGGGTAATATGCAAATTGACTGAATGGTGGAATGACAGGTCACTATGATGAGCACTGACCACCAGGGGGCAGACGCTCAACGCAGGAGCTGCCCCCTGGTGGCCAATGTGCTCCCACAGGGGGAACACTGCTCAGCCAGAAGCCAGACTCACGGCTCACAGCTGGCGAGCACAGCAGTGATGGCAGCGCTAAGGATGTCCAACTGACAGCTCAGGCCCACTAGCTGTCAGTTGGACATCCCCTGAGGGCTCCCGGACTGCAAGAGGGCACAGGCTGGGCTGAGGGGACCCCCACAGCCCCGAGTGCACAAATCTCGTGCACTGGGCCTTTAGTATGTGTCAATGTCCTTACTTGCCAGTCCTATTTTGATCACCGAAATGTTTGTGGTTTTATTTGTTTTGTTGTTTTACTGATTAGCAAACACACACACACATCTCTAGGAACTACTTTATAGTGCACAATAGAGAGAAAGGAGATAAAGGGAATAAGGAAGAAGAGATGTAAGAGGGGCTAGTCAGAATCCGAGTCTCCATGTGGCCACCTTCTGCTGGCTGACTGGGGGCCCCAATGATTCTGTCCAGGTGCTAACCAGGCAGTCACATAAAACAGGCTACAGGTAAGAGTACATTCATTTGCTAGAATCAGTGAATGACCATCTCTAACTCCAAGTGGCAACAGGTAAGACTGGCTCCACCAGTTCTAAAGCAATGATTTTCAAACTTCATGCCTGCAAAGTTAGTTGAACTATTGGAGTCTGGGCCCCGCCCCCCCCCCCCCCCCCCCCCTGGGGCTCTGAGTCAGGCCATCTGGGGCATCTGCATTTTAAATAAGCTTCCTGGGGATTGCAAATGCAGGTGGTCCTCAGGCCAGCCAGACAGTGCAAACACCAATGCTGACCTTTCTGCTCTCTCCTGTAGATGCAGAGGCTCACCCACCCTAGCCTCCACCCTTTCTAGCCTCTCTCCTGATATTGCATCTGCTTTCACATCTGAGTCGCTCTCAGGTGTCCCTACCACTATTTTTCTTTCTTGGAACCTTAGTAGTGAAATGGTCCTAGGTGGGCAAATTTCCCTGAATCAAAGTGAGGTCTCATTTCTGTTTTTGGCAGCCTATGGAAAAGTCACAAGTATTGTGAATGTCTCTGGTTCTGAGACAGAGCTGCATGCCTTCTACCTCCCCCATCACTGCTCCCAGTCCACTTCTAGTGAGAGGCAACTGTTTCCTCCGCACCACTGAGGCTGTGTGAGAGGCAGCAGCATCGTGATTCTTAGAGTAGGTGCTTACACGTTCGTTCATGATCAACTATCTGAATTCAGTACCCCAGGTCTCCAAGTGCTACCGGAAAGAAAACATGGCTAAGAGAAGCTATCTAGTCTGCTTGATTTAGGAAAAGCAGAGAAAGAAACTGACTCTTTTGTTTTATCAAAATCACTAATTTCACTGACTTCACCTTCAGGTCATGCTCATGACATTTATCCATTTTCTTGTTTTAATCACCGCTACCAGTAACTTAGTGTTACTGTCGGATTTTAACCATCTCTTTGCGAAACTCGTGACCAATATTCAGGCAATTAGCTCCCAAATTAAGGGAAAATAACCATGGGGAGTAGGGGGGTGGGGTGGGGGGGAGGGGTCTGGCATCCTGCATCCTGGAGTTCATCTAGAATCATAAGGACTTTTGAAAAACTTCACAGGTGGAAAAAGCTCACAAAGAGGTTGATTTACAAAATGCCAGCAAGGGCCCAACCTCACTCCTGAAAGACTTGAGTATCTGGAGGAGTGAATTTTAGGGGCCTGGAAACACAGCCTAGATTTGATAAGTTTAGGAAGGATAGGTGGAGCAAGGAATTTGTTTGCCTTTCACACAGAAGAATTGAAAAAGGAAGCATGCGAGTGAGGAGTGTGGGGGAAGGGTGTTCATTCCAGTATTGAAAGAACAGAAAGGGACCATATTTTGCTTTTTAATTTTTTTGGTGCAAGGCAGATGGGCTGTTGATTGACACTAAATAAATCCTTGAATAAATGAATCTTTCTAGTACTGGGGAGAGGGTGGTAAGGAGGGAATGGGGGGATGGTGGGAAGTCGCTTGTGCATATGGAACAGATAACTTTTTAAGGAAAGGGGGATTAAAAGCAAGAACCTCGGGGCATTTAATAACTGTGGCATTTTATTCTTGCCTCCTGTGGATTATTGGGGATTATCTGCTAAAAGCAAGAGCTCAGGCTGGTGTTACTGTTTGACTCAACCTTCCTGTCCTCTCATTTAAAATCTGTCTCTTCCATGGTTTTCATTTGGTTAATAACAGACAGGTCTGGAGTGTGAAAAAAAGCTTTCCTGATACATGGAGGCTCTGCACAACCAACCTTTTCTAAAATCAGGAATGGCTGTTACTGTCCAAGGCAAACTTCATAAAAGCATAAAGCCCAATGAAAAGGATTAAAAAGGAGATCCATAAACGATGTCTGCAGCAACTGCAGTGGCCTACAGCGCCGAGCTGCTGAGGCTCAGTAGAGCCAGTTAGTGGCTGGTCCTGGGCCCCCCACCCCCCACCCCCCTCCCCCGCCAGGCTGGGCAGGAGAGCCCAGGTTTTCCTGCACCACGTGTTCTCTGTAGGCTGTGCTAACGCTTAGCCTCAAACATTACAAATCGCCTGACCGAGAGGCTATATTTCAAAAGGGAAAGTCTTTCCTTGTGGAACCAGAAGCAAAAGAAATTCTAAACTGAAGCTCAGCATAGAGAAGGTCCAGCCTGCTAAAATTCTAGTTTGGGGTTATCTGAGAAAGTAAAAGGTACCATCGCAGTCTCAGGAATTACTATCGCGTGGAAAAGAGTGACGGGCTTTGGAGCCAGTTCCAAAGTGTGGATTCTAGTCCTGGTCCAGTTACTCATGTATGGTTTGATCTGGGACAATGTATTAAAGTTCTCTCAATCTCAGCATCTTTATTTATATAACAGGAATAAAACATCTCTCCCAAGGGGTGTGAGTACTTACAGCACAATCCACTGAAATCTCCTTCCTTCAATATATAAATACCCAGTAAATATTATTTTCATTACCTTTCTCCTGCCTACCCCCAAACTCCTTAACCATAAAGACTTCTCACTGCTGCTGTGCCTACATGCCTCAGGAATTTATTCCAGTGTCATTGGGAGATCATTTGATGAAACCTACTAACATCGAGGAATGTCCTTAACAAACACATTGGCAAGGTCTGTGAGCTATGAGGGCAGCTGTTGGGGTGGTAACTGAGACAGGCTGGTAAGCCAGGACAAGTGGAATAGGAAAACTGAGACGAATAGTTAAACCACCAAGCAGTTTACAGCCATCTAGCTAATCGCAAAATCCTATCTTCTGTAACCAAGGACGCATAAGAATAAATGGTTTGCACTTCTCCCCAACCAGGGGTAAATAGCTTCAACCACCCTCCTCAGGGAGACAGCAGAAATCCAATTAGTGCCACATACCAACAACATCCAGGGACAGATGAAGTTAAGGAAATACATCTCATTTTGGCACATCAGCATAAAGCTGATGAATATTCTATTGAGATCCTCCCCAAGACCTCCCCTAACACCCCTGTCCCCTGCCAGCTTTTAAAAACCTTCAAAACAAAGGTCCCAGCTTGTGTTTTCCCTCCCCGGAGCAGGCCGAGCCTTTCCCTTCCTTCTCTTCTTCCCCCACAGGTAAGGCATCTCCTAAAGTCTAAGGGACCCTTTACTCTAAGGGCTCCACAAGGCTGGCAACCAGGGGGCAGTGGCCCCGCCCACATTACAAATGCATTTGGTTAATAACAGACAGGTCTGGAGTGTGAAAAAAAGCTTTCCTGAAAAATGGAGGCTCAGGGTCATTTGGAGATCATTTTTCCCCTTGAATAAATCCAAACCTAAGTCAGCCTGAACTTGAGGGAGATGCCTCACTGTCAAGGAAACCTAAGAAACACCGGCACAACCTTCCGAATGAGCTCTAGCCAGTTTGCCTCACCCTAGAAAACTGCCTGTGAACTTTATCAGGAAACCTCCGACCTCGCAGCCAGGCATGCTGTTTCCTGATCACCTCTTCTACTCACTCTTGGCCCAAACTCTCTCAGGAAGAGGCACTGTCCTCCCCCAACCCATGGATGATTTTCTCCTTGAATAAAAGACATCAAACTTCTTACTAAATTATTTTTGTTTTGCCATTTTTTACGGTATAAAAATTGGAAAAAAAAATGTCCCTGAAACCTAACAAAGATGATGAAAGAAGTAATGGTGACGTTTCAGGAAGAAAAGTGACTGAAGCCTCTGCTCCCTGAGCCTTCCCCAAAAAGAAGGGGCAAGGTGGCGGGTACAGTGATTGCTGAGACACGGAGATGTGGGAAAATGAACCTCAGCCCAGGGGGAGGGAGGTGGGGCAGGGGAGGGGTCCTTGAGCATGTGGAGAAATTTGGCCTGAGAATCTGTGTTTTTTAAGTTTCCCCAAGGATTCAATGGGAGCTCCTCCATCAGTGATGTCATTGCATGACCCGGAGCCAGCACAACCATCTGCCAGGTCTCAAGTCCTTCTCTCACTGTTATGTAAAGCCCATGCTCACTCACAGTTTTTTCTTTTGCAGGGACATGGCTGTAAAGTAGGATAAAAACATTGGCAAAAGTAAAATTAATAAATGTTTAACCTAACTTAATGTCAACTATAACTCAGCTCATATTTTGTCATACATAAAGTATAGTCAAGTATTTTAACTCTTTGCCCCAGTTTCTTCTATTAAACGGTATATAATAATAGCTTTCACATAGGTAATTTTTATTTATTTTTTAAAATATATATATTTTATTTATTTTTTTACAGAGAGTAAGGGAGAGGGATAGTTAGCAACATCGATCAGCTGCCTCCTGCACTGGTGATGTGCCTGCAAGCAAGGTAATACCCTTGACTGGAATCGAACCTGGGACCTTTCAGTCCGCAGGCCGACACTCTATCCGCTGAGCCAAACCAGTCAGGGCCACATAGGTAATTTTTAAATACTCACTTGACATTGGTGGGAATAAAGGTGATGTTATTTGTATAGCACTATACAAGGGTTCTGGTACACAGTATGCCAGTGCGGTATAATATTGTGAACAATGTTATTAATAATAATGAATATGACAATAATGGTGATGATAAAAGCATAATTGAGTGAAGAATTCTCACTATACTAAGCACTTATGATGTTGATATTTCTCTCTCTCTAAAATACAGTGGCATGTCAGTCCCAAGCCAAACCATAGCTCTCTATAAGCAGTCTCTCATTTGTATCACAGTGTTCCAAGAACTTTCACATCCATAATCTTCTTTACTCACTCCCTAGGTAGGCAGCGAGGGCTTAGCAAAGTAAGATAGAGCACTGGAGGAATAAAGCTTGAGTCCCTGAGATTTCCAACAAGCCTTTTAACTCTCTTTTAGGCTCAATTTGCTCGCTAGTGAGTCAGGAGAGAACTCCGCTTTTTGGAACCAAAAAGGAGGCTTGTATGTCAAAGTGCTAAAGCACAATGCCCATCTAATCTGCCCTTATTTTGGGAGCTAAGGAAACAAACATTGACAGAAATGACCTGACATGTGCACAATCTCTCAGTTTACAAGAGGGAGAGGCAGGGCAGGAAATTGGGTCAGTGTGCCTTCCTTCACCGAGCACTGCTTCCTGAATTGCTGACATTCCCTGCAGGCCCTTCACCGCAGAGACCCAGTAAGGAAAGACTTGGGGCACGCAGACCCCTGTGGGCAGGGTTTTGTAAAGCAGACTCGGCCAATAGAGCACTGCATTCCCGGACTGAGAGGTCAGGCCATCACCTCTCTGTGGGAAGCATGGCTTCCTGGATCAGCCTCTGGGCCAAGACAAAGCCCTATGGGGGTATTGCACTCTCAGCTACATTCCAATTTATGCTAGTGCTGTGAGGTGCAGTGGGGCCTAATGTTCCTTCTGATGCCCTTGAAGCCACTATGAGTTGGATAATTTATTTCTGCTTAGATTCAAGATAACAATCGCTGCTATTCTTGAATGTTTCCTATTGGTACTTTCTAACCACATTATCTCATTTAATTCTCACTACAGCCCTCTGAAGATGTAGGTGCTATTATTATCTCCATCCTTTTAGGCCTTTACAGGTTAGCCTACTCTGCCAAGGTCATGCACCTACCTTTGTAGGCTGTCTCAGAAACTAGTGCTCTTAACCACCCCATTGTTTCTCAAGAAATGGCCTGTGAAAACCATATATATGAAAATCACTTGATGTCCATTTCCTCTCCCAAACCTATGGAATCAGATGGGGAGGGTGGGAATAGTGGGAACCCAAGAATCTCTATTTCAAGGAGGTTCACAGTTGATTGCCATGGATATCCAAATTTGAGAACCACGGCCACACTCCTCAGCCTTCTGCACGCATTTCATCAAAAGATAGGCAAGGAAGGGAGCGATTTGACTTTCAGTACCGACGAAACACGTCTTTGGCATCATTTTAGGAAACAAAAGCCAAGTCCCTTTTTCCTTGACAATTTTCTGAATAACCTACATAGGTTCTCTTTAGTGGGTTTGAGTGAGGCAAGGTTGTTCCTGTTGATTGACAAGCATTTTAACATGAATATTTAATGGACAGGGCAGCTAGCACACTTGCCTAATGTAATATTTCAAGCTCTACTTTCATTCTGAAGGGATTTGCCCTCCCTTAAGGCATGTCTACATCCTGTCCCAGGCCTTCCAACAGCATATTCCACACAGATAATGCCAGTTCAGGGAGCCACTTGTTCCCAGCTCTCAGTTTAAGATGGCGCTTACTCTTATCCTGAGATAAGGTGCTTTTGTGCTGACGGCATGCACTGGGCATTGTCTAGATTTTTATTATTTCTTGTCCATGCCCTCCATGCCTTCTTGGTTAAAGCCCATTTATAGAATCATTTTGGCTGATGTCATTCAGACGAATCATTCACACTTTTACCATTCTATCTCTATTTCTATATTTTTCCTTCCAGCCTCTAAAGTTTCCCAACTTACAAAATATTTGGTTTAAGTAACCAAATATTTGGTTCAGTATTGTAATTGGGTTTACTTAAACCAATTGGAGGGATAAAGGACTCAGCCATCAAGATGTACAATCTTGTTGGCTGTATTTCTGAAAATTCTTGAACAGTGATTTCATACAACTAACATTATACATAATGGTGAAAGATGAAATACTTTCCCCCCAAGATCAGGAACAAGACAAGAATGTCTCCTCTTAATCCTTCTGTAAAGCAAATAAATAAATTTGTTCAGATTCGAAAGAAATAGGTAAGACCGTCTTCATTCACAGATGGCACAATATTGTATGTAGAAAATCCCAAAGACTCTACAACAAACTACTAGAACTAATAAATTGGTTAAGTCACAAGATATGGGAATCATACCCATTATTATTATACTACTACTGCTAATAAAACAACTACACACTTTAAAACCTTTTCTACTATCTGAGAAAATTTTTTGTCATTACCTAATTAAAATTTAAAAAACAACAACAACAAAAAGAACAATGTATTAGATCACCTCATAGACATAGTGACAGAATGCTGTGGGAGAATTAAAGAGGAGCACCACCAGTTAGACAAACTTCAAAATTTGAGGGCATAGTCCTTAAGACTGAGATTATCAACTTCAAGTTGGAGGCTTCCCAAATCACCCTCAAGCTCTACAATTCCTTAGCAGTGGTCTAAACTTCCTAATGCCACGACCCTTTAATACAGTTCCTCATGTTGTGGTGACGCCCAATTTCATTGTTACAAATTGAACATAATTAAAGCATAGTGATTAATCACAAAAACAATATGTAATTATATATGTGTTTTCCGATGGTCTTAGGCGACCCCTGTGAAAGGGTCATTCAACCCCCCAAAGGGGTCGCGACCCACAGGTTGAGAACCACTGCCTTAGAGTGACTCAGCAGCCACAGAAAGCGATTATTCTCCCAGTTACAGTTTAATTACAGGAAAAGGATATGGATAAAAATCAACCAAAAGAAAAGACACATAAGGCAGAGTCTGACAGGGCTTCAAATGTGAAGCTGCCATTGTCTTTTCTCTGTGGAGCCAGGAAGTGCTACTCTCGCAGAATCAGTGTATGACCATGAACGTGGAGTATGCACCACCAGCCAGGGAAGCTCACTTGAGCTTTGGTGTCCAGAGTTCTCATTGGGACTTTATTACATAGGCATGGCTGGTGGGTTGTTTACTTGATTGCCCCGTGGGTGAACTCAGTCTCCAATAATATTACATGATCCAAAGCCCTGGCCCTAAGTCACATGGTGAGTCTTTGTTGTGCGGCCAGATCCTACCCTATGATTGTTAGATGTGGTCAGCCTTACCCTATAATCTGGTGTGGCCAGCCCCTGCCCTAAACAAAGATACTCTTATGACAAAGTGTGTCCTAGAAGCTGAGGGCAAAGGCCAGGCCTTCTCTTTGAATGAAGCCAAATTCTTTTTTGTTTAAATATATTTTTATTGATTTCAGAGAGGAAGGGAGAAGGAGAGAAACATCAATGATGAGAGAGAATCATCGATTGGCTGCCTCCTGCATGTCCCCCTCCCCACTGGGAACTAAGCCCGCAACCCAGGCATGAGCCCTGACCAGAAATCGAACTGTAACTTCCTGGTTCATAGGTCTATGCTCAACCACTGAGCTGCGCCAGCCAGGCAAATGAAACCAAATTCTTTAGTACACAAGACCTAACCAAGATTTGGAAGCCAGCTAAAGTTTATAGTTAGGACTGAGATAGGTTGAAGTCTTACTGAAGTCTGTAAACAAATCTGGGAAAAGCCACACTGGACTGATTTGTTACTATTATTGTATATGTTTTCTTAAAGAATCATATTCCTGAATACTTAAATATGAATGGTAATGATTTTTACCCTTAGACTTTTGTGTCATCCTGGACACCTCTTTCTTCTTTTCCTGTTAACTCCTTATGAATATTTCATGTTCCTAAAATTAGAGGGTTTTTAAAGATTGTGAGAAAAACTGAACTGAAGGTTAAACAAATACATTTTACTTGGAAGAAAGTAAAAGAATGGCCAAAATCAGGTTTGGGGTTTTATCTGTTTTCAGTAATCTATGCTTTAGTCTATAGTGCTGTAGATAATTAAAAGTTATCTTGAGGTTGGTTTTTGTCAATGCTTAATTGTACCTGATTTTTACAAGATAGTCATTTAGCAGAAGAAATATCCAAATAATTCCTCATTTCAGCAGGAATAGGCAAGGAAAGATCTAATCCTTGAATTATTTACTTAGATGAACAGAAATACCCACCACCTCCCTTTTTTTTTTCTTTCTTTCTGTCTTTTCTTTTCTTTCTTTCTTTCTTTTTTTTTTTTTTTTGAAACAATGGCTATGCAAGATTTAGCCATTAAAGGGTTAGGGTAAGATGAAAATCCTCTCAGTAATAGTTGAAATCTGAGAAAATCTTTCAAGGAAATTAAACACTTGATCAAAAAAAGAAAAGGGTTATTGGTGAGAGCTGAGATTAAACAGCAGAGTCGTCTGAGAAGAGGCCTCAATTATAAGAAGCAGGCAGTTAATAATATCCTCTCCGGGATCTGCTTTTCCTCAAGATGTCTCTGTGGGGAAATGCGATAGTTTCATTTTCTTTTCACTAGTATAGGAAAAAGTGCCTTACCATTGAAAAATGTGAAGAAAACTATAAAATTTTGGGAAAAAAAATCAGAACCAACAAGAAACAATTTAGAAGTATGCTTCCAGTATAAGAGAAAGTACCACTCCTCATCAGTATCCAAGGTATTTTAAAAGTATACTTCTATTAAATTTATTTTGCACACTGAACTATAGAAATAAACCAAAAGCAAATAATAGCAATTCACACTTCTTACATGAAGCTAAGCACTTCCATCCGTTTGAGCACTTTAGCTCATAAGAACACACACATTCCCTAAGTGAGCCAGTTATTTGAATCCTTCTTTCTTAGTAACTCATCACATGGACCTGAGGAGAAAGAACCACTTCCCATGCTGTGTTTTTCTGTTGAAAAGAAGGAGAACAATTTAGTCAAAATATTACCATCATTATCATCACCTACCGTCATCGTTATCAACACAATGACCCCATATCAAGTGCCAACTATGTGCAGGCATTATACCATATCCTTTCCATATTTAATTTAACTAATTCTTATAAAAGCATTAAAGGTGAAGGTGTTATTATACTCACTTGATAGAAAAACCTAGCACTCAGTGAATTCACAATCTGTAAACAACAGAGTTAAAACCTAGTTCTGTGGGGCTTTAGATGCCCCTACTCTTTATCTCTGCCCCAGTGGTCCAGTGGTTTAGCATTTCCTATAAGTAATTGTATCTGTACTGCAGGCTGCTAGAATGTTCAGGACTGACACTCACCATGCGTGTGCTCGGAGTTAGCTCAGTGCCTAGAAACACAGCAATGTCTCTGCCATGTCTATAGGCCTAGAGTTAACAAAAGAAGGGTCCCCACAACTCAATGGGGAATGGGTTGGATGAAGTAGATCAACTTAACTTGACTGTGAAGATAATTCTGATTTATCTGGGTCCCCAGCAGCAAGCCAACTAATCCCTGAGCTAGGCTGAATGAGCCACTTGGTCCTGGGCCAATTCCCTGTCACACTCTATCCCAGCACCATATGTCCATAATAGGTACTTAATACTTCATAATATTCAAAGTTCTAATATTATTTCAAGTTCAGCATGCTTTCTATCACCGCATACATTCATCCAGGTAAGTATACAAACAAAAAATATTTCATTGATATATTTAGCCTAGAACTCTTTGGTAGCATGAAACAACCCCATTTTTTGCCCAAGAAAACAAATTAATCGATTGTCTCACATAGCTAAATCATGAGAAGGGCAGACCACAGCTGGTCTGAGGAAAGACTGAGCCCAGAGGCTCTGGCACCCCCAGGATAGTCTGTCTCTTCAAGGGAGGCACTGGTGGCTCCAGGCTCGCACCCTCAGAGGGCCACAACCAGGAAGGAGAACGTGGGTGTGAATCTCTGAAGCTCCACTTTGAGGAATCTGAAAGGAGTTGCGACGGTCTAACTTGGACCATGTGCCAATCTCTTGGACCCATCACTGGGGCCAGGGAAGCAGTCATGTGAGAAGATGGCCATCCCCATTTAGACCACAAAGCAATCCTCCTTAGTAAAGTTGACAATCAGCTTCATTTGAGAACATTTTCATAATCTACATTTTTTAAACAGTATTCTTACAAATTGTTCTGCCATCCAAATATACTAGTACAATAGCTTGGAAAACAGCGTTTAGAAAACAAAAAGACAATTGAAGCAACTAGAACAGTACAGGTTTTATATGGCTCTGATTTTACAGTTTTCTTGCTTGCTTCATCAAAGTCAGAAATCTGTTCCTTCTGCTGGCTCCATTGCTTGGGATTTAAAGAAATACCTTTCCTTCCTGGTGCCAATGCACCTTCTGGATTCATCCGGTATTCTCTAATATCAATGAGGACTTTTCCTTTAAAGTCCCGAACGCTGACGTACTTCATTTCCCCAGCCCGAAGCATGTTATCATTTCTGCTGTTGGCAGGGCCTTGACGTTGTACCAGTCTTTTGCTTCTTTACAGGTTTTTCTGAACTAACTTGTTTTCCTCTTTAACTTTTTGTCAACTTCACTGTCAGAAGAGCTTGAAGAAACAAATTTCTTTGATGTAGGTATTGCTTTGCCCCTGCCCTGCCCTGTGCTCGCTCGCTCATTGGCTACTGACCCAGATGAGCTTGCTTCTCAAGAAGAGGAGATACAGACAAAACTCTGAACCATAGGGTACAATCCACTTTTTAAAAATATGAAACTTCTATTACCTTAGTGCATCTCAATAAAATCACTTGTTGTGACAGTAGAGATATGTGAAAGTATTTAACATGCGGTCTGATCAGAGAAAGTACTCGGTACATGTCTGCTAGATTTAAACCCAAATCTTCCTTGAAAGTCAAAATACGCTGTTTGTTTGGGTTGGCCTTTTGTGTTGCGTCCCCTCTAAACAGCAACCGTTTCCTGCAAATTTGGGCTTGGTCTCCTGGCCGTCAGGGGAATCACGTTTACAGATGTTCCTTACAGAATGGGTTTTGTGCCAGGAGAGGCAGCTAGAAGGCAGCTTGAGGAGCCTGAGTTCTCTGTGAAAATGAACCATGAAACTTAGGCAAAACTTTTTAGTTCTCTGGGCCTCAATTTCTTCATTGGCAAAACTCCTTACCAATGTCTCCCTACCAATATCTCCTTACCAATAAAGCTGCAGGAGGAGGATTGAATTAGATAGCATATGGCTAACAAGCTAGCTCATATCAAGCACTGAAATAATGGAATTTCTTTCCATTCTGGGAAAGGATTACATTGCGCCAGACCTCAGGGCAGCAATACCCAAAGAGAGTCTAAAACACCCGCTGAGACATCTGGCGTGAAATGGTTAAAGCAACAAATGACTCAAAAAGAGAAAGGTGGGATGCAGGTCTTCATTGCCCTTTTCTTAGACAAGCCGAGCTAGCTTCTCTCTGCTCCTATCAAGTTGCAAAATTGTTATTTTCAAATATATCGAATTGTGCCTACTGAGAAAAACAAATCATTTTTTAAAATTTGGGTTTGTATGTGTACATGTGATATGATGCCGGTGAAGGTATTCAGCTACTGAGCTTGGAAAGCGTGTGCTTTTAAAAAGCATTTTGGACACATTGCTGACTGTTACATATGTTCATTTGTTCATTCATTTACCACTTGTTCTAGAAACAAGTTTTTTAAGGTTTCACCGCTGGTAGTTGAGTTTCTTCCTTTCCCAACACTGGTATTAACCTCTTTAACCTTTCCTCATCGATGGTTCCAAAATAGTTTACTATTGTCCATTATAGTGTAGCTCATGCTTAATGCCTGCTCTGATTATGAGAACCCCTTCTGGCCCACAGAAACCCAGATGTAGCACCAATATTCATAGCACATGGCCTTTGGAAAATACCTGGCCTGGAACTCTAAGCCAACATGGGAATCGTTTGATGTAACTCAATCTCTTGGAAACAATGTCTAATATAATTGCCTTAACATTATAATACTGATTAGTTAATTTCGATAGAAATAATGTTTGTTGATAAGTGTAAATGAGAATCCCATGCTGATTTTACAGAAGAGATTAGGTTATTCTTTTCATGTTAATGGCCTTTCAGGACTCTAGGTCAATTGTTGGTGAAATACAGGGCTGCTGCCCAGTAACTTGACACCCAGGCTTAATGAGTTTCTTGGGGAAAATTATTACAAGATAGCATAAACCTAAGCAGCAACCCTCATTTTTAAAAAAACATATATCATATGATATTTATTTTCTTGGGCCATCCATTTCCTATAATTGCATCTCATCTCTGAGGTACACATTCTCTAGAACAAACAGAATATTCATAACCATTATATATGTGAAAACACTTACACACTGGAGCAGGCCCAGCATGGGTCTCCAAAAGGTACTAGGAACATATCACAATGTTAAGTATTTTTAACTTTTTGAGGAACCTCCATACACTTTTCCATCGTGACTGAACCAAATTACATTCCTGCTAATAGTGCATAAGAGTTCCCTTTTCTCCACATTCTCACCAACACTTGTTATCCCTTATTTTCTTTTATTTTTAATCTTATTTTTCAATTACAGTTTACATTTAATACTACTTTGTGTTAGTTTTAGGTGTACAGCACAGTGGTCGGATTTACAAAGTGATCCCCCAATTTTTCAAGTACCCACCTGGCACCATACATTATTATTACAATATTATTGACTATATTTACTATGCTGTATTTTACTATTTTATAACTATCAATTTGTACTTCTTAATTATGTTTAAGTCTAATTCATTTTGAATTAATTTTTGTGGTGTTAAACAAGGGTCCAATTTTATTTTACCGCATGTGATGATCCAGTTTTCTCAACATCGTGGGTTTTTTTAAATATATTTTATTGATTTTTTTACAGAGAGAAAGGTAGAGGGATAGTTAGAAACATCGATGAGAGAGAAACATCGATCAACTGCCTCCTGCACACTCCCCACTGGGTATGTGCCCGCATCCAAGGTACATGCCCTTGACCGGAATCGAACCTGGGACCCTTGAATCTGCAGGCCGACGCTCTATCCACTGAGCCAAACCGGTTAGGGTGAAGAGACTATTCTTTATCCATTAAATATTCTTGGCTCCCTTGTCAAATATCAGTTGACCATATATGCAGGAATTTATTTCTGGGTTCTCTATTCTGTTCTATTGGTCTATGTGTCTATTTTTATACCAGCACAATACTGTTTTAATCACTGGTAGGATTTACAAAGCAATATAATCCTTAAAGGGTCATTTTGTAAGCTTCCCCGCCACAGGGGAACAAAGACTAGGAAGACTTGTCCAAGGTTCCCACTCCAGGAGAAGGAATACCAGGAAAACTTGTCAGACAGGAAATGCCCAGCACTAGGAAGCAAACCCTATAAGGAACCTAAAACTGCTCAGAAGCACCTGATCCCACATTCACATTCTAAACCCACCAACCAAACCCCTAAAACCCACGGACGAACGTTTCTTGTCAGTGTCTGCATATATATGGACGAGACTCCAGCTTCTAGGTGCTGCCATCATCGACCCAATCAAAACCCCGTGGCTAGGTGCTGTGTAGCTCTTCCCTTTGGATGCCGTCCCCCCCCCCCCCCCTACCCGACCCATCCCCTTTTTCTTAAATAAATTCAATTTCTGTAATCACCTAAGGTGGCTATTTAGCCTGCTCTCATACCACCGACTTTAACCTTTCAATCACTGTAGCTTTGTAGTGTACAGGGCGGGGGCAAAAGTTGTTCATATGGGACATAATGCAATTCTTAAAAGTAACAGAAGAATGAACTGTGTTTTGCATATTCACAACTGTAAACCTACTTTTGCCCCTCCCTGTCGTTTGCAGTCAGGAAGTGTGATACCCTGTCTTTCTCAATATGACCTTGGCTGTTCACGGTCTTTTGTAGTTCCATACACATTTTAGGATTGTTTTCTCTATTTATGTGAAAAATACCACTGGAACTTTGATAGGGATTGTTTTAAACCTATAGATAGCTTTGGATAGTATGGACATGTTAACAACATAAGTTGTTTTGATCCATGAACATGGGATATATTTCCACTTGTTTGTGTCTTCTGCAATTTTTTTCAACAAAGTTTTTCGTCAATTTCTTTCCATAATTTTCATTCTATAGGTCTTTCACTTCCTTGGTTAAATTTATTCCCAAGTATTTTATTGTTTTTAATGCTATTGTAAATGAGGTAGATTTCTTTCTTTCTTTTTCAGATGTTTCATTGTTTAGTCCTGGCCCAGTTCTGAAAGCCATGCCCTATTGTGCCAGACTCCAGGCCACATAATCATGCCTGCTCCCAATCACATCTTCCTTCTTCCTAGCAGAGCCATGGGAATCACCTGTAGCACTTTTTGCTTTTCAAAGAAAACTGACTTTTAGAACTCTAAACATCACACTGTTGCTTTTATTTTTATTTTTTCTTACTTTTTTTCCTTCCATAGCAGAATTTTAAGGATTTATTAAAAAGGTAGACAAAAGAAATGGTGAATTTTTAAAAGCTCAAATATCCGTGTCCTACAACAGTTCATGAAAATACTTTCACTGTTAAGTCCTAAATGGGGAAAATAAAAATCAATGTACTAAGTTTTCTCATAAACTATTTTTTAAAGGATTAGCTTTTATTAGTATTCAAAGACTCTTTCCTTACTATTTATTTAATATTAAAAGATCTTTCTTTTGTGAAATGGTGATGACAGCAACTGGTAATTTTTTCTTTTTTTTTTTTTTAAATATATTTTATTGATTTTTTACAGAGAGAAAGGGAGAGAGATAGAGAGTTAGAAACATCGATGAGAGAGAAACATAGATCAGCTGCCTCCTGCACATCTCCTACTGGGGATATGCGCGCAACCCAGGTACATGCCCTTGACCGGAATCGAACCTGGGACCTTTCAGTCCGCAGGCCGACGCTCTATCCACTGAGCCAAACCGGTTTCGGCTGGTAATTTTTTCTTAATGTCCTGTTTTGCCAACTATATGTTTGCCTTACCCCCATCCCCAACGTCTCACCTCTCCCCATAATTTAACTGCTCTGGAAACTGCTACACTAACATATGCCTTTTTCCTTATTGTTAATAAATTTGCTTATTTTCTCCCTAGATTTTCCTTGTTACTATTTATAAAACCTGATCAAGTAGGATAAAATCTCTAAATGTCTTTGTAATTGCAACTGTAGCTCGAACAGGCAGGATATTTACAAGCAGGGAGATGTTGACAATACAACTACTCTTTAAACTGTGTTCTCTGATGCCCAGCCAGTGTGGCTCAGTGGTTGAGCATCAGCCTATGAACCAGGAGGTCATGGTTCGATTCCCTATCAGGGCACATGCCCAGGTTGTGGGTTCAATTCCCAGTATGGGGCATGCAGGAGGCAGCCGATCAATGAATGATTCTCTCTCATCACTGATGTTCCTATCTCTCTCTCCCTCTCCCTTCCTCTCTGAAATCAATAAAAATATATGTAAAAAAATGTTCTCTGAAAAGAGTGAAAATGCTGCCTGTTGAGGTATCTCACATCAAACATGATTCTGAATTACACTCAGTCAGCATTATAAAAGCCAAACTGATGCCACCAATGTGTTAGCTCTCTTATAGGAAGTGACTTTCCAATAGCAGAAGCATGCACTGAACATAATTGAAACAGAATTATTCTTACACCTTATACAAAGACCTTCAAGAAGAAAGAAAATTTTTAAAATCTAGTTTAATTAGTAAGCTACTTGAAAGAAGAAACTTAGGTGCAGGGCCTTCATTCCCATAGTGTAATTTTAGAAACAAAAGAACGTCCATCCACCCGTTTATCTCCCTGCCAACCTATAACAAAACACAGCTCAGGGAAACTTCGAACTGCAGGACTCCCAGCTCGGCTTGCCGCTGTAGAGGTGACTTTCTTCTGACATTACCCAGGGAGCCCAGGTTTCCTGCGCTGGACTTGCATGCAGTCGCTCTCCCTGCTCTCCTCCTGCAGCACCCTTCTCCCAGTTGATGGCAACCTCCACCATCAGACTTGTAAAGAAAACTTATAGTGCAACTAGAGGCCTGGTGCACGAAAATCATGCACTGGGGGGGGGGGGCAGTCCCTCAGCCTGGCTTGTGCCCTCTTGCAGTCCTGGAGCCCATGGGAAGCGGGCCTAAAGCCACTAGTCAGACATCCTTAGCACTGCTGCAGAGGTGGGAGAGTCTCCTGCCACCGCTGCTGCACTCGCCAGCTATGAGCCCAGCTTCTGGCTAAGTGGTGCTCACCATCAGGGGGCAGCTCCTGCGTTGAGGGTCTGCCCCCTGGTGGTCAGTGTGCATCACAGCAATTGGTCATTCTCCCATTTGGTTGATTTGCATATTAGCCTTTTATTATAAAGGATGAGAAGAAACTCAGTGTTGAAAAATAGATACAAACATGGTAACTGCTCCAAGATTGAATAGTTTGACCCTTGATTCATGTTCCACCTAACACCCCATCCTTTCCCCCAGAGTCAAGCTTTTTCAATCATTTCCAGTCCTCATTCCTAGTGAACTCAGGCTTCCTCTGCCAGGCCCAGCGGAGTCCACCAGAAAAAGCAACCCTGTTATTCATGTCTCAGCTCCCTTCCCCCCCATCCTACCCAACCCCCGAGTATAGGCCATTTCAACCTGGTTCCCTACAACCAGTGGTATGCTGGAGCTGCTCGGGCTGTCTCAAGAGAGCAGATTCTACAATTTTCAGGAATTTTGCATACTAGGTATTAAAATAGTTATTATTAAATATTAAAGCATATAAACTTATAATTAAGAAAATTCTATAAAAATAATGGTAGTAAGTAATAAAAACTCATCACTACTTAATTATTTTACTCCATTTTACTATTTTCTATGTGCTGAAGATTCTTTATGTCTATTATGTCTGTATGGTTCGAACACTATATCATTGTGTGTTACTGGGCGTCTCTTCCCAAGACTGAGTTCAGGACATCACAATGGTAGCTTGAAGTCTGTCCTGGGAGTACTTATACCATTGCTACAAATCAAGGTTACTCCCGTTGCACCCTCTAAAGCAGTTTTGAAGTACTTACTAGCATACCCTTGTGCAACATGATGGGAAAACCCAGCTATTCCCTCCCCAGTGCCTGAAGAAAGCCATACAGCTTGGTCCCAGTGCAAATTCAGAGTGATCCGTTTCAGCTGGGCTCACGGCACTGCTCTGCAATCTTACTATGTTCCTCTGGTGAGGTTTCCCCTCCATGCCCCAGACCCTTTCTTTTTCTGACCTTGTCCATTTCCCTCCAACATCTAACCTTCTCCTTCCTCCCTCCTTATGCTCAGAGGACAACTTACACTCCTACTTCACAGAGAAAAGAGAAGCCAGCCAGGAGCGCTCCCTCACCTTCCTGGCTCCAAATCAAAAGTGAACCGTCTGCACCCTCCCTTTTCCTGTTACAATGAAATAAGGTGTCCCTCCTTCTAAGGCTTACCTTTCCACCTGAGCCCTAGTCCCAGACTCTTCTGCCTCTCTGGAGCTCCCCTCTCCATTATACCCCATCTTCTGACCTTGTATTTTCCCCTCTCTGTTGTCTTCACTCCATGCAGTATTTTAACTTCTGAAGTTCTCTCCTAAGCAAACGAACCTTCCCAGTCTCATGTCCTCCTAGATCTCATGCCCTTTCTCTTCCCTTCCCTTCAGAGCCAGACTTGAAAACATTTGTCCAAATTCCTCTGGTCTGCTTCTTTCCCTCCCTCTCTCTCCTCAACCTGTTGCAAACTGGTTTCCCACCCAGTCCCTGAAATGCTATTGCTAGGACCACCAATCGCCTCCAAGTTACAAGTCAAATGGAAAGGTCTCACTACATTTCACTTGATTTCTCTACAACATTTGAACTGGTTTGACCCTTTACAATATTTTGACCGCACCCTTTCGAAATGCCTTCTTCCCTTGGCCTCTAGGATAACACCCCCACTGCCTTTCCTCAGACTTCTATGGCCACTATTTCTCAATATTTGCAGTTTCTTTTCTTCTTTTTGAGAGGGCAAGGGGAAAAAAAATCTAGAAAGCCAAATTTCCTTGATAAAGCTGGCACTGATTTTTCTATATTACTCTCCTCTTACTGTGGTTAGCAGCAGCAGCAAACTAATCCCTAGCCCTTCCACACACAAGTGTGATAGGAGGAGGGGAAAAAATCTAAAATGTATCTGTATTATGAGTAAGTAGTGGAAGGAAGCAAGGAAGGTAACACAAATTTATTGACATTTATTTTTAAATGTCAGGCATAGACATATTTATGTAACTTATTCTATTTAATATCCATAATTATACTGTAAGGTGAATATGATCAACTTCATTTTACAGGTGATGAAATTGTCTAAACAGCCAATAACTGCCAAGCAAGTGAGTAGCAGAGATGGAACTTAAACCTACTTCTTCTGACTCGTAGGACAAGTGCTCTTTCCAGAGATAATATACCCGATTGCTCTTGGTTTATGGAGATTCTGTGGAAAACAAGTAAATACTTCTTTTGCATGTGCTAGCTTTGGAGGAAAATGTCCTACAGTTGTTCAAAAGGAATGGGTTGGTGGCCTGACTTGATGGCCTCCAGACAAGACTTACCAGCCTGGCAATAAGTCACCAAGGATTTCACAGGCAGGGTGTGATTTTCAGTCCTGCAGATGGAGAGACTATTCTTGCCAGAGCACCTAGAAACCAGTAGTGTCCAGGGGACAGACTCATACCACTGGACTCAAGAGACTGGCATATAAGGCAGACTGCCAATTTATGTAACTATCAAAATTCTAGTATTCACTCACTAATATATTCTGATTCTGTAAAAAATATCTCTATGAGAAGTAAATTTTTAATCAGCAGGTTACTGAGCAAGAAATGAGAGTCAGGTGAGTTACATTGATTTTCTTTCTTGCTGGAGCAATTGAATTTCACCTTGCTCACTGAAGGGAGGGTGGGGGAACAAATGCCAAGTACCTTTTACCCTTGTTTACCGTAAACTAGAGACCCTTGGCAAGTTCCCACTCTATGAGCCTCTGGGCTGCTCACCCATCCCCCATTTGCTTGCATGATAGAATAGTTTTGCGCCACTCAGATGATATAGATTTGGGCTGAAGAACAGCACAAATGCCAGCTTGTGGCTGCAAGTTCCCATACAAGGGCCCTCTTCTCTTCCCCAACTGCTCAGAACCAGGGCAATTTCCCTGTTTACTCCAGCAGTGAGGGTTGGGGGAGTTGCTTCTGGGTCATCCTACCCTGGAGTCTAGCCCCTTGGAGTCCCAACTCTGTTGGGAAGCAGGGGGTTTCCCACTGGACTCCCCCTACCTTGAACATCCATAGCCAAAACTATGCAAATTGCCCCTCAATTTTTCTTCTTTCAGCAAGCACCCTCAGAATATAAGTAACTTTGGTTCTTAGCAACTCTCAGGATTCCTACCTTCACTTAGATTTCAGGCTGATAATTTCTTACCTAATGGTAAAATGCCTTTAAGGTGCTTTATAAACACACACACACACACACACACACACACACACATATTTTATCCATCATTTTAGTTGTTCTTAGCAGGAGGATTGGTTCAAATAACCTGTCGTTATATTACTGGTAGTACCATATAACAATAAAAAGCCCATGAATATCTTGTCCAAATGGATAACTGCTCCAACCTGAGTGCCACAGAATTGGCACGTGTTCAATAGTTTCTCTGCAAGTGTGCTCTGGCACTGTCTGCATCCTTTGCTAGAAATGCAGGTTCTGGAGCCTGTCCTTGGCCTACTGATTAGAATTTGGGGGATCAAATGAGATCTGCATTTTAATAAGCTCTGCAGGTAATTCTTATGTGCACCAAAGTTTAGAACAATTGGACTAAGGCATAGTTCCAAATTACATCTCACACATTCCCAGAAATGCCTCATTTCTAAAGCCTTCTCACATGCAATATGCATTAGCAAAGCATTCATTTATAGGAGAGAGATTATTTCTCATCACATCTTTTCATGTTATTCATATTTATAATACATATTCAAAACAAAGTCTTAGTAGCCTACTTAAATTACCATAAAAAGTGTACAGAACTTTAAAAAATCCTCGGAATGTTTGACAGCATAACCTTCATAAAAATCTAGAAACCGGAAATCCAATTATCAGTTGAATGGGGGAATTTAGACCACCAACTGTAATTTAAATCACAAACCCAGTATTCCTAATCAGCATAAACCCTTTTACAGTGCAACAAAATAAAACAAAACAAAAAATAACAGAAAACAAAAGGCATTTTTTTGATAGATGAAAGCATTATATAGTCTATAGATTATATTTTTCTATAATAGTGTTTTCCTTTGTTTATTTAATACCACAAATGCACCATTAATTTCTTTATATGAGATCTTTCAGAAAATTTTATTCATATAACCTCTGATTCCAGTGGAAGTCTGACTTTGGAAAGAACAATAAAAAAAATGGTAATTTATTATAGCCTAAAAATATCCTTAGCACTTACTATTTTTTCTTAGTTTGGAAATTCATATGTGACAAAATAGCATAGAAATATTAATAGAAGGATCTGGGAAGCAGTATACAAGTATTCACTGTAATATTCTTTCAACTTTGTTTTATGTTCCAAAATTTTCATGACCAAATATTTATGATAAAAGGGATCAATAGCCACATGTAGCTAATCCCTGCCTATTGGTCAGCAGCAGTTCTGCCACATGTCCTGCAGCACCACACTGCTTCTCACCCTAGGACATACCCCCCCTCCACCCCCCCACCCCCCACCCTGTTCACCAGACTATATGCTGCCTTCAAGACTCAATTCAAAGGTCAGGACTTTTCTGATACCCCTACCCCAACACAGTCTGGACATGGTCTCTTTCTACTGTATTGCTCCAATAGTTTTTATTTTTTTACTGTTGAAAGTATTACATATACCCCCTTTTTTTCCCCATTGACCTTTTCTAGCCCGACCCCCTCTCTCTACATTTGTTAATGACTCAGTGAATGAAAGTTGCTCTCAAAAGGAGATTAGGCGCCCTAGCTGGTTTGGCTCAGTGGATAGAGCGTCTGCCTGCGGACTGGTTTGATTCCAGCCAAGGGCACATGCCTGGGTTGCAGGCTCGATCCCCAGTGGGGAGCGTGCAGGAGGCAGCCGATCAATGATTCTCTCCCATCACTGATGTTTCTTATCTCTCTATCCCTCTCCCTTCCTTTCTAAAATCAATCAATAAATATATATATACTAGAGGCCCGGTGCACAAAAATTTGTGCACTCGGGAGGGAGGGGGGGTCCCTCAGCCTGGCCTGTGCCCTCTCGCAGTCTGGGACCCCTCGGGAGATAACAATCTGCTGGCTTAGGCCTGCTCCCTGGTGGCAGAGGGCAGGCCCAATCCCTAGGTGCAGCCCCTGGTCGGGCTCAGAGCAGGGCTGATTGGGGAGTTGGGGCACCGCCCCCTGTCATACACAGAGCAGGGCGATCTGGGAGGTTGTGATTCCACCCTCAGTCACGCTCAGGGTAGGGCCAATTGGGGGGTTGGGGCACCATCCCCTGTCACACTCAAGGCAGGGTCGATGGGGAGGTTGCGGTGCCACCCCCATCACTCACAGAGCAGGGCCAATCAGCGGGTTGGGGCACCGCCCTCTATCACCCACAGAGCAGGGCCAATCAGGGGGTTGGGGTGCCGCCACTCTCACACTCAGGGCAGGGCCGATGGGGAGGTTATGGCTCTACCCCGTCACACACAGAGCAGGGCCCGTGGGGGGCGGGGGGGTTGGGGCGCCGCACCCTGTCACACACAGAGCAGGGCACCGCACCCTGTCACACACAGAGCTGCAGGACGATCAGGGGGTTTGGGCCCTGCCCCCTGTCACGCTGATCCCGGTGCCAGGAGGCCTCGCGGCTCTGCTGATACTGGTGCTGGGAGGCATATTACCCTTTTACTATATAGGGTAGAGGCCTGGTGCATGGTGAGTGCCGGCTGGTTTGCCCTGAAGGGTGTCCTGGATCAGGGTGGGGGTCCCCACTGGGGTGCCTGGCCAGCCTGGGTGAGGGGATGATGGCTGTTTGCAGCTGGTCACACACCCTTCAGGGTGGGGTCCCCACTGGGGTGCCTGGTCAGTCTAGGTGAGGGGATGATGGCTGTTTGCAGCTGGTCACACATCCTTCAGGGTGGGGGTCCCCACTGGGGTGCCTGGCCAGCCTGGGTGAGGTGATGATGGCTGTTTGCAGCTGGTCACACACCCTTCAGGGTGGGGGTCCCCACTGGGGTGCCTGGTCAGTCTGGGTGAGGAGCTGAGGGCTGTTTTCAGGCTGGGGGTGACTGAAGCTCCCAACCGCTCCTTTTTTTCTTTTTCTTTTTTATTCTGGGCCAGCTTTAGCTTTGAGGCTTGGCTCCAGCTCTTAAGCCTCTGCTGCTGAAAGTAGGTTTCTGGCCTTTGCTTACAATGTTGTGATCCTGCTGGCTGAAGCCCGGCAGGTTTCTGGGGTTTTGTTTAGCTTCTATGTTTGTTACATAGTTGCTTGCAGCTCAGAGTCCTGCAGCAGCAGGCGGGGAACGTTGGAGTCCTCCGTCACTGAAGCAAGCAAGCCTCATGTTAGTTTCAAGCTGCCTGGCTGCTGGCCGCCATCTTGGCTCACAGTTAATTTGCATATCACCCTGATTAGCCAATGGGAAGGGTAGCGGTCGTACACCAATTACCATGTTTCTCTTTTATTAGATACGAGGATATTTTTTTTAAAAAAAGAAGATTAGGCAAGAAAATGAATGGCAAAGCACATACAACACTAATGGTTCATTTTTTTTTCAAAAAAGGTTTGTAAAATAAAGAACATGTTTATTAAATTTCCATAAAACAAAGACTATCTTGTATTAGAGGAAAGGAAACTGTATATGGGCACCAATTTTGAGTCAAGCACTATGATGGGCAAGTGAGTTTTAATGCAATGGCTTTTATTTTTTATTTATTTTATTATAATTTTAAAACATGTTTTTACTGATTTGAGAGAGAGAGAGGGAGAGAGAGAAACATTAGGCATGTGCTCTGACTGGTAATCGAACCAGTGACCTTTCTGAGCATGGCACAATGCTCAACCAACTGAGCCACACCAGCCAGGACTGCAATGACTTTTATATGCTTACTAGAGGACTCGTGCATAAAATTCATGCATGGGTGCAGTCCCTAGACCTGGCTGGCGATTGAAGCATGAGTGTCAGACATGGAAGGGCAGGTCCCAGCTGATCTCTGGGCCCTGGGCCGCACCTGGGCTCCCGGACCCCTGTGCGCCCCTCTCCACCTGAGCCACGGCATCTGAGTCCCCACACGGAGATGCTGTGATGCATGGGCCAGGGTGCAGCGTGGGCCTCTGGGCCGCCCAGCAGTGCCACATGGAAGTCGGGCGGGCAGTGCGCTCTCTCCCAGCCGGCCTTGCAGACCGGCTCCTGCTTGAACCCACGGGGAGCCTGATTGGCCCTTCTGGTCCCAGCAACTGTGGCCCAGCTCACCTGGAAGAGGCTGTGCAGGTGTGGGGAAGGCTCCTCGCGGGCGCCAGGCACCTGAGTGTGTGTGTGTGGGGGGGTCTTCCCCAGCACAAGCCCTGGCATCCTGGGGGAGGGTAGCAGGGGAAGAGAGAGTAAGCTCAGCAGACATCCCGCATTCTCACTGCACCGCCCACATGCCATCACTCCCGCCCCCAGATAGCTGGCGAGAGGTCGCAGCCCATCACTGATGCCCACCATGTTCCACGCCACCCCCTGGTGGTCAGTGCGCATCATAACAAGTGGTTGAACTCCCAGTCTCCAAGTCGAATGACTGCCTGAGGGGACATTTTGCATATTAGGCTTTTATTACATAGAATTATATTAGTTTCCTGTGGCTGCTCCAACGAATTACATACTTGGTGGCCTAAACCAACACATTTATTCTTTTACGGTTTGAAGGTCAGAAGTCCAAAATTAGTTTCACTGAGCCAAACGACATTGTTGGCAGAGCTGGTTCCTTCTGGAGGCTCCAGCAAAGACTCTGTCATCTTTTTTCAGCTTCCAGTGGCTTCCTATCTTCCTTGACTTTTGGGCTCTTCTCATCCTAGAAGCATCACTCCAATCTCTGGTTTCAGAACCACATGGCCTTCTCTTCTGTGTAGTAAAACTTTTCTTCCTTTATCCTGTAAGTCTTAGAAGATATATTTAGGGTCCACTCTGATAATTCAATATCCTTTCCCCATCTCAATATCCTTAATTTAAGCATGTCTGCAAGTTCCATTCACAGGTTCTAGGGATTATTTATGACTTGAATATCTTTATTCAGCCTACCACACTGATTTTTTAAAAATAAAAATGTAGGCATGGTTACTTCATTCTGAAAGTCTACAACACTCTGAATTTTTAATATTCTTTTCGATACATGTATTTGCAATATGGACAAGTAGTAATATGAACATTATAAACAATACAAGTATAGACTGGACCAAATGGACATGCATATATTTCAGAATGTTTTGTAGATAGGAATATTGTGAGCCTAGAAATGCAGACAGGATTTTAAAATCAGGGTATATATTAGGCCTTGGCTGCCCTCCCCCCAACCCCAAGGTCCAATCCCCACTCCCCTACTCCCCACCTCTCCCCCGCGCCTCCCCTCCCTCCCCCCTCCGCCCCACCACACACAGAGTACTGCTCTCCCATTAACAGGAGCAGATTCTACAGCCACATTTAGTTTATGAGACTCTACCCACAGTTGATTAGGTGAGAAATAAACACATCAAGCTGGGCCAATCAGATTCTTTCTTTCAAGGAATACAGAATTTTACATTCAGATGTGCCAATGCTAATCTTAGCTGGCACCTAAACTCAGGTAGCAATCCCTCTTCTTATATATCAAAAAGCTGAGAAAAATGGTCTACAGAAAGAGAAGAATGCAACAAAAGTTTATAATCTTCCAACAACTTCCTCATCTTCCTCTCTCTCCCTTTTTCTTTTTTTTTTCTTCCTTTTCCCCCCCTTGCATCAGTTATTTTGAGCCTATATCTGTTATTTGCAATGAAAAAAATTCTTTATAGAGGCAGGGTAGAACCTTTAGTGATGCTCACTACTCTGCTATTAAAATAGTGGACAATGCTTGTGGATTTATGCTTCAAAATGTAGACATTTCAGGTAGATGGAATCTTAGCTTTAATGAAACAAACTAATTCATATTTGAAGTTTTTCATTTTTTTAGGGTAAGACTATTTTACAATGAATTTCTATGTAAAATTTCATTTTTAAGAGATAATGTAAGGATCCCAAAAAGAAAATTTTTGTTATTATTTTATCTTCTGACACCATATATTAAAATCTTAACCAATGATCAACAGGTTATGGTATTAAACCAATCCATTTGTCTACAGCTAAGTGGGTTTTTGCTTTCCTTTGCCCTTAAAAAGGAATTTAGATTTGGGACAATTTGAACTTTTATGCTTTTCCTTTATCTAGAGATTATTTCAAAGTTTAGCTGCCAGAGGAAAAGCTTTCTCTAAATTTTATTTAGAGAAACTCTGGTGTTCAAAAAAGTCATTTTATAAATGTAAAGGAGAAACAGAAATAAGTTGTTTGAACACCAGAGTTTCATGAAAGATAATGTTTTAAATTGTTTTCTTCTCTGAACAATAATTAGGCGCAAAGGACAACTGAATAATCCCTTCAAATATTAAGTTTTATATTTGTAACTTATTATGAAAAAAAATAGTTGTTGATTTGTTTTATTTATTTATTTATTTTTGATCTGGAAAATAAAGTGGAGTCTCAGGTTTGTCTCATAAAGTTTTATATGTTATAAAAAAGTGATAGCAAACAAAACTTGAGATTATAAAATTTCTTTTATTTTTGCTATTTTCTCAAAGGCTTGTATGATACAGATACCCTTATATATATTTGGCTGAACAATATAAAACTCCTGATTGTCTACTATTTTTGACTTATGAAAATGGCAATTTTATATTGTTCAACCTAAACGTTTCCTTATTTAATTACATATAATCTTGGACTTTTTGAGAAATACTTTCCATTGTTTTGTTTTATGTATCTTTTCTTGGACATTTTCTATTTGGTGAAATGTTGATGGCCATCAAATGTATTTTTTGTTCATAGCAGTAAAATGAACAACAAACTTATTTCTGTTTCTCCTTTACATTTATAAAATGACTTTTTTGAAAATGTAAGCTACATGTGCTTGTGTAGATTATATGCTAAAAGATTACTTTCGTTTTAAAAATCTTTCTTAGAATAGTTCTATTTTAGCTTCCTTCTCTATGCCTGAGTGAGAAACATCTGTTTCTGTTTTCAGTGTTCTTTTGTTACACAACGAAGTCGAATATCAAAGTTTTCCTCCTCCAACAAGGAAAGAATGTCTTACTTTTGGCTCTTATTTCCTTTTATTTATTTTCACCAGTTTAAGAATTACAAATATTGTACAAAAAGGATGAACTGCTCCCTGAAAAAATCCAAACAGTAGGAAGTACAAAGTCAAAGCCTTTCTCTCATCTGTTCTACTCCCACTTCCCAAGAATAACCACTGACAATAGTAGGCATGTATCCTCCCAGACCTTTTCCTACGCACAAACATGTGTACATATGATGTATATATGTGGATGTCTGTATCATTAGAAATGGGATCATACTAAACAGATTATTATACAGCCTGATTTTTAACCCATTATTTCACTACATTAAATGTGCAGTGAACATTGTGACACATGTTTCTATTCTTTTTATAGCATAGATTCCAAGAGATGGATTTAACTGAGTTCAACAGTTTATATACTGGGTGTCCCCCTAAAAAATGTGTAATTTTTGAATAATTATGTATTCCAATGGGTTAAATCTGAAAAGAAAGAAACAGAAATTGAGCTATCAGCTGTTAAAGTGTGTATACATTTGGGGGGAACACCCTGTATTTAAACCTTTCAAAGGTGCTGTTAAGTTGCTCTCCAGAGAAGAAATTGTACCAATCTGCACTGCTTCCAATACTGTATGAGAGAACTATTTTCCTTTTACTCTTGTTTCATTAGACATGATCAATCTAACATTTTAACTAACCTGACAGGCACAAATGGATATCTCGCTGTAATTTTTCTGTGTTGTTTTTCTAACCACTGGTAGAGTTAGCATTTTTTAAAAAGTGTATTTGTTGATCATTTGTAATTTTCTGTCTATAAATTGCCTGTTTATATTATGTATTAGTTATCTGCTGCTGCATCACTAATGAGCACAAATGTAATGACTTAACACACATATTCATCAACTCATGGTCTCGGTGAGTCAGAGTCTGGGCATGGCTTAGCTGACTTCTCTCCTTTAAGGTCTCTCACAAGGCTATGCTTTCATCAGGTTTATCTGAGGAAGGATCCACTTCCAAGTTCTTGTGCTAAGTGCAATGGGAAGCCATTGGGAGGCTTTTGAGGACAGGGGCATGATTTGATTGACATGTAAAGGCCTCAACCTACCTGCTCGGTGAAGAATAGACTGTAGGCCAGTGATGACGAACCTATGACACGCATGTCAGAGGTGAACATGCGAACTCATTTTTTTGGTTGATTTTCCTTTGTTAAATGGCATTTAAATATATAAATTAAATATCAAAAATATAAGTCTTTGTTTTACTATGGTTGCAAATATCAAAAAATTTCTATATGTGACACGGCACCAGAGTTAGGGTTTTTCAAAATGCTGACACACCGAGCTCAAAAGGTTCGCCATCGTTGTGTGGGACCATAAGCATAGGAGCGGGAAGAGGTGTTAGGCCATTCCAGCAGAGGAATGGCTGAGAATAGTAGCTGTGGGGAAGGAGCAAGGCAGACAGACTGGAAAGATATCCAGGGAGTGAAATCAAGGACATTGCTGATAGATCTGCCAGGGGATAAGCTCTATTAAATATTCCTTAGATCCAGTCCTGCTTCTTGATTCCTTGAGTCCTTTCCTTGGAGCTGACTCCAAGGTTTTAGCATTTAAAGGCCTCTCCACAGCCTATAAGGCCCTGCACCACATGGCCCTGGCCTGTATCTCTCTGGCTTCATCTAGGTCCACAGTTCCCCTCGGAGCTGCTCTCCCACTCCACTGTCATATTTTCTTTCCTTGGAACATGTGACGTTCCAGGACCTTTCATTTGGGGCTCCTTTGTCTGGACTGCCCTTCCATACCTCTTCCATAGGGCCGACTCATTCTCATCCTGCAAACCTGCCCTTATAGCCTTTTTTATCCATTCTGCCTAAAGTTGCTTCTCCTCTATCAAAACACTATCATATTTTCCAGCCAGTGTGGCTCAGTGGTTGAGCATTGACCCATGAACCAAAAGGTTACAGGTTAGAATCCAGGTCAGGACACATGCCCAGGTTTTGGGCTCAAGCCTCAGTGGGGTCTATGCAAGATACTTCTCTCTCATTGATGTTTCTATCTCTCTATCCCTCTCCCTTCCCCTTTCTCTATAAAAAAATAAACAAAAAAACCCACTATCATATCAACCTATTGATTTCCTTCACAGCACTCATCACAATGTGAACTTACCTTAATTATGTATTTGATTGCTTATTTTATTCTATGGTCCTCCCTCTCCTCTCAACCAGAATAGAAGCTCCACAAAAGGTTGAATTTTTTTTTTAATTGATTTCAGAGAGGAGGGGAGAGGGAGAGAAAGATAGAAACATCAGTGATGAGAATCATTGATCAGCTGCCTCCTGCACATACCCCACTGGGAATTAAGCCCGCAACCCGGACATGTGCCCTTGACCAGAATCGAACTGGGGATGCTTCAGTACCCAGGCCGACGCTCTATCCACTGAGCCAAACCAGCTAGGGCAAAAGGTTGGACTTTCAATGTCTTGTTCACAGCACCTAGACCAGTGCCTGACACACAGTAGGTGCTAAATAAGTATTTATCGAGTGAATAAAAGAGAAACTGCCAGGGAGAGTCAATGAGGTCTTCACAGAGGAGGTAGCTCCCAGTCAAGATTTGAATAATGAGCTAAAGTCTGCCAGGTTGACATGTTCAGAAAGTGAGTGAACAACATGCATTCATGGAATTGGGGTGTCAGGAGTACGGAAGTGGGGAGGGAGGTTCTGTTGGGAGAGCGAGCTGAATGGGCAGGTTGGGAATGGGGAATGATGACATTTTTATACTATACTAAGGAGCTTAGATTTTACCCTTTGTGTAACTGGAGCCTTCCTCACTCCTTTTAAAACTTAAGCGGCCTTAAGTTTTTTTGAGCAGCAACCCCTTGTGTAGTAGCTTTTGTTGTTGCCATAACAAATCACCACAATTTAAAATGACACCTGCAGATTAGAAGACCAACCTAAGTCTCATCAGATTGAAATAAAGGTGCCAGCAGGGCTGTTTCTTACTGCAGGTTCTGGGGAAGAATCTGCTCCCAAACTCATTCCCGTTGTCGGCAGAATCCTGCCCTTCCTGGTTATAGGACTAAGGTCTGCATTTTCTTGCTGCAGTCACCTGAGGCCATCCTTAGCTCCTGGTGGCATCTCTGGTTCTGCACAGGGGCCCCTACATCTCAGAGCCACTAACAGCACATCAAATCCTCCTCTTGCTTGAGTTCTCTCTGACTTCCTTTTGGCCACATCTCTCTCCTTCCTCTTCCACTGTATCTCCCTACCTGCAGCTGGAGAAAGTTCTCGACCTTGAAGGGCTGATGTGATTAGACTGGGCCTACGTGGATCTTCCAGGACAATCTCTTTATCTTAAGGATTCAAACCGTAATTACTTTGCCATGTAATGAAAGGTTCCAGGGATTAGAGCATTTCTCAGTGTGGATGGGGCACTCTACCTCCACATTTTGTGATCACGTGTTCTTCTGAGATTACTCAGCAGGCTGTGTGAGGTAAATAAATTAGAATAGAAAGGGGTAAGACTAGTATCCAGTGTCTATTCCAGGTCAATGATGATGAAGGACTGGGAAAAATAAGAAGGGCTGGAACTAAGGAATATTTAACGGATTATATCTCCAGGCTTTGGTAACTGATGAGATGCAGGGGGTGTGGGCAGCAGGATTCCGGATGGCTCTAAAGTAGGGCCATTTGGTAGGATAGGCAGAAGGGCAGGCTTGAGGGGAAGATGATAGAGTTCCTGAAGCGTTGTAGATACTCCTGCATTTTGCTGACAGGTCATTTATGATTAGCAAATTACTCAAATGGTTATGTTAGTAACTTTCAACATAGTATCCCTTATAAGAACTCTTAGCATATTGAAAGGAGAGTATTTGAAAACACAGTTAACAGTATTTACTCACTCTTTTCCAAACTTTAACAAACATTGAATGTGCTAACAGCATTAAGTTTTTCTTTGTATAATGTCTATAAAATCATTGTTTCTAGATATTTGTAGACAGTGCTGATAATGGTTTATTTCTAGCCTCTAATTAAGAAGACAAATAATTACAATACCATAGAAATTACTGAAGGGCACCACAGGTGACACTTTATAATTGATGCTGAAAACATGAAGCATTGACTATAAGAGGAAAAGCCACAGTCCTTCTTGGCCTTGATCTTTGTTCTGGTCTTTGAGGGGCATTGCAGGTTCGAATTACACAACAGCTGATGAATCAGGACATACTTAAAGCTGGTCACTGTATTTGAAGGGGAAAGCAAGACAAATCCAGAAAAAGTGCTTGACATGGAAGTGACACTTGTGTAGAATAAATTAGGACACACAGGTTCTAGTACATACAGGTTCGTTTGTTTTAAGAAATAGCTATATTTTATTGAACCGTTACTCTTAATGAAACAACTCATTTCTTATAGTAAACCAGAGAAGTCGTGTTTTATTATTCCCATGTTCCAGAGCAGGAAAATAAGCCTAAGGGAGGCTACACAACTTGTTCTAAATCCCATAGCTAGTCAGTAATAGACATAGAATTCAAACACAGGACTGTATGATTATAAACTTCATATTCTGTACCCAGAGCTCCAAGGCCTCGCTCTTGGAGACGTAGGGCGAAAGGGGCTTTCCAAACTACTATTTATATGACATCACCTTGGGGACTTTCCTTGGTCTAGCTGACTATATCATTTTCTTCTACCCACAGTTGTAATTTATTTGTGTAATTAATGTCTATCTCTTCCCACTACACAATAAAAATTCCATAAATGCATGGATTAATGTTTGCCCTTGAATTCACAGTTCTTAACTCAGGACTCAGCACATACTAGGTGCTCAAAAATTATTTGTTCAGTAAATGTATGAATGAATGATGTCATGTAACTTCACTGAGTCACCAGCATGTCATCTGTAAAATGAAGCAATCAGGACAGATTAATTTATTCATTCAAAACATTTTTGTGGGCTTATGAAATGATCTGTAGTTTCCTTCACAGAGACAAAATACAGGTAAAAAAATATCTAGTAGAAGTATTATATATGTTTATATCTATATCTATCCATCTATCCCTTTTAAGTGTATAACATTTCTTTTTCAACTATAATTGTTAGTTATTATTAGGCTACTAATGAAACTCTTTAATGTTGAATAAATTACTAAATATGTAGAAATATTTGAACCCTAATATGTTCTACTATTAGTAGCATTATGGTAGTTGATTTTTTGAAATGCATTCATTTATATTTGTGGAAATTTTATAGATTTATGGATGTAGTTTGGTTAGCTTTTTATCTTTTGCTTTTTTTAAAACTGCAATCTCTTTTTACATTTTCTTTGTAATTGATGCTGAAAACATGAAGCATTGAATATAGAGATATGAAGTGTTTATATTTGTTGTGTCTCATTTGTTATTCTACAGTTCTGTAATTGGAGCTACATAGTATTACATTTTCTTTTCTGCAGGCCATTGCTTGCTCTTTTTCTTCAGTTTACTCTCTCTTAGTGTCTTAGTGCAAATGTATTTTTCTTCCTCAAATAGAAAAATTGTAAAGAAAATATTTTTACTCTATGTAAGGAAGGTTTGTTGTTGCTGTTTCATTCATTTTACATCTAGTACTTTAAGGTATATGAATAGATAATAATATTTTAGAAACTCTTCCAATAGGTTTAAGTATTTGCAATTTACTTATATTGGAATTGATATTTGAGTGACATTCTTTAATGTACATAAGTTGTCTGGTTTGGATAACATGATTCATTTCAAGATAATTTACTTTATCAATAAAATGCAGCAAGGAAAATCTTAAGCTAAACAATGATCTTTTTTAAATGGCAATATTTTCATGTCTTATTCCTCTTGTATTGAAAATGCTATTGTAAACAATTCTTTCAGAATTTTCTAATGATTTTTTTCAATAACTGAAAACTATTCGGTACTTGAGTACTTATTTTCTTCATTGCATCTCTTTTTTCCATAGTAAACAACCAGTGTCAGCCATGTTTTTCCCTGAGAGCAGCCCTCCCTGTAATTACATTCACCTGTAACCAGTAACTATAGGAGAAATTCACTCTCATTTAAGGGTATACGGTACTGACTGAAAACCAAAAACCAAAACACTATTTGAGGAAAAGGGGAGACATACTGGTATTTTTTCTGATAATCAAAATAATGTACATAGACACCTTGATATATGGAGAGCTATACCATGTTCAATAATTGAAAGACTAAATATTGTTCATCCTCTCCAAACTGATATATAGCTCCTATGCAGTCCTTAAGATCTCAGCAGGCTTGTTTTGTATAATTAAAACTGATTTTTAAATGTGTGTGAAAATGTAAAGACCCTAGAATAGCTAAAACATTTTTGAAGAAAAAAGAAACATGTTGGAGAACTTTTACACCTTATTTCATAAAGTATAGTAACCAAAACAATATGGTTTTGGCATAAAGATAGATGTATAAATCAATGAAACGAAAGAGAAAGTTCAGAAATAGATATTATATTAGTTGATTTTTTTTGACAAAGGTGGCAAGCCAAATAATGGTGCTAGAATAATTGTACATGTTTATACAAACAAAACAAAACTTTGGCTCCTACTTCACTCATGCCCCAAAATTGACTCAAAATATATAGGTCGCCCTAGCCAGTTTGGCTCAGTGGATGGAGTGTCTGCCTGCAGACTGAAAGGTCCCAGGTTCGATTCTGGTCAAGGGCATGGACCTTGGTTGCGGCCACAGGATCGATGTTTCTCTCTCATCGATGTTTCTAACTCTCTATCCCTCTCCCTTCCTCTCTGTAAAAAATCAATAAAATATATTTAAAAAAATATAGGTCTATAATATATACTACTCCCAAATGTAAAAGCTAAAACTATGGAACTTTTAAAAGAAAGCATGAGAAAAATCTTTGTGTTTTTGAGCAAGCATAGATTTCTTAGATATGACATAAAAAACACAAACAATATAATTAATTTAAAGTTGATCAATTTAACTTTATCAAAATTAAATGTTTTTGTTCTTCTGAGAAAAGGCAAGCCACAAACTGAGAAGAAATATTTGCAAGCTATGTATGTCATAGAGAAGTTGTATCCAGACTATGTAAAGAACTCTTACAACTCTATAATAAAAACAGACAATCCAATAAAACACTTGCACAAAAAATGTTTAGTCACTTCACTCAAAAAGATATACAGATGGCAATAAGCACATGAAAAGATGCCCAGCATTACTAGTCATTAGGTAAGTGCAAATTAAAATCACAGTCAGACACTGCTTCATACCCATAAGAATGGCTGACATCTAATGCTGAGCAATGCCATGGATTTGAAGAAACTGGAAACTTCACAATTTGTTACAGCCACTTTGGAATAATTCAGCAGTTTCTTCAAAAGTTACTATATATACCAGAAAGCCCACTCCTATTTGTATCTACCCAAAAGTATGAAAACAGAGGTATGTCCTCACAAAACTTTTTTCATAATAACCAAATATGTCTTTACAATGGATAAATAAAAAGTCAGCAATAAAAGAAACAAACTGTGTATACTAGTATATCTAACAATGTAGATAAATCTCACAAACACCATGCTATATGAAAGAAACTATATATATATATATGTGTATATATATATATACACATATATATATATATATATATATATATATATATATAATTTATATAAAAATTTAGAGAGGGCTAAACTATAAAAACCAGATCAGTAATTTTCTGGGGCTGAGAGGGAGAGGAGGTTGATGCAAATGGGCACAATGTAACTTTTTGAAGCAAGAAGAGTGTTCTAAAATTTGATTGTACTGATGTTTTCAAAATTGTATAAATTTACTAAAACCACTCATTTGTATACTTAAAGTGGTAAATTTTATGTTAAAAAATAAAGGACACAGTTAAAAGAAATAACAGACTGTGAGAAAATATTTACAATATGCAATGACCAAAAGATTAATATCCACAAAATATAAAAACTCATTAAAATAATACCAAATAGAATAACTAGAATATTTAGAAATTAGGTAGATTTAAAGAGAAAAAATTACTCTCCTACTGCTATGAATTTGTTATCACATTTCTTTCCAGCTCTTATTTTAATGTATATTTTAACATGTTGAAATTATAATTTTGTAAGCCAGACATATTTGGGGGAATCTGAAGATTTCTTTGAATTATTTGGAATTGTGTTGATGAATATAGCTGAGGATTCAGTAGTGACTGAGAAATTATAGCCTTTCAAACTCTCTGCCTGAAAGGCATTATACAATTGTAATAACTGAATTATTACAAGCTTTGAGACTAAATATGAACCCTGTGTTTATTAGTCAATGCTCGATGTATATATAAGCCTTATATCTTCTATGCAGCATCGCCCCCATAAGGCTCTATATTTCTTTGCCCGCCCCCACCCCCCCCATTCAGTCCTTTGCCTATGGCCTATCTTTTTATTTTTTAATAAATTTTTTAAAAATATATTTTTATTGATTTTAGAGAGGAAGGGAGAAGGAGAGAGAGATAGAAACATCAATGATGAGAGAGAATCATTGATCGACTGCCTCCTATATGTCCCCCACTGGGGATCGAGCCCAAAACCTGGGCATGTGCCCTTGACCGGAATCAAACCTGGGACCCTTCAGTCTGCAGGCCAATGCTCTATCCACTGAGAAAAACTGGCTAGGGCTTAAATACATTTTTATTGATTTCAGAGAGGAAGGGAGAGGGAGAGAGATAGTAACATCAACAATAATAGAGAATCGTCAATCAGCTGCCTCCTGCATGGCCCACACTTGAGGTCAAGCCTGCAACCTGGGCATGTGCCCTGACCTGGAATTGAACCATGGATCTTCTGGCTCATAGGTTGACGCTCAACCATTGAGCTACACCAACCGAGCCCACTGCCCATCTGGAACTGCTTCAATATCAGCAAATTGGCCTACATTCTCAGACTCATCCTCCTCAAACTGGCTATTTAATATTGTGGTTCATTGAAGCTCAGGCCTACTCTTCTTCCCTTCTCTATACTCTCTCCCCAGGTGAGCTCATCCATCCCCATGATTGTTATGTATATGCTGACAGCTCCTAAAGTTCTAGTCCAGTCCAGGCTGTACCCTTGAGCTCCAGACCCGTATACACAAGTGCCTACTTGACATTTCCATACCACATCTTATCTCAAACTCAAGATATCCCAAATTTTAAGTTTGTGAGTTCTGACTGCCCCATCTGAAAAAGAAAAGACAAGAAGGAAGAGGAAGGAAGGAAGATGGAAGGAAGGAAGGAAGGAGGGAAGGAAGGAAGGAAGGAAATAAGGGAGGGAGGGAGGGAGGGAGGAAGGGAGGGAGGGAGGGAAGAAAAAGTATGGCACCATAATCTAGGCATATGTATAAACAAGAAACCCAGAAGTCATCATTGTTCATTGTCTCCTCCTTCCTCTAACCCCCATCTGAGATCTGAATAAAGACGCAGATTAAGAATCAGGAAGATAGAGATCAATGTGTCAGCTTTACTATCGATGAAGGCCAGGTTGAAGAATGTGACTTATGCATTTCCTAACTCTGAACCTCAGCGTTGGAAGATTTACCTACCTGTTCCCTGGTAACAGCAGACCCCTGCAGCCCTCTCAAAAAACTTGACCCCGTGCAGACCAAGCACATGCTTCTTGCAGGCAGCCAGTCCTAAAGAGAACGCGGGAAGGGCTGAGCCTCCCAAACTCATCAATTACATGGAAGGAAGATGAGAGGAGACAAGAAACCAGCAAACTATAAACAAAATCGTCTTCATGGAAACCAGAGGAGTAGGAAAGCATCCCTTTCCCAATGCAATGCAATACCAAAGCTTATGGATTTCATGTCCAAAATATCCCTGACAAATTACCTTCTCTCTTTCTATTACCACTTCCCTGATCAAAGCTAGCATCATCTCTCAATAGCCTCCTCACCATTTTAACTATTGGAACCATCCATTCTCACCTATTTGCTATCTGTTCTCCACACTGTCATCCACAGTGATATTTTCCCAATGCAGACCTGCTCTTATTTTTTCCTCCCACCCCTCCCACTTTCCCCCCCTTTTAGCAAAAAGACCCAAATCCTTTGCAGAGCCTTCAGGACCTTGCAAAGTCTGCCCCCATCTCCTGCTGCAGGACATCTCATAGGTGTCCCCTTGTTCTTTGCTCTCCAGTTACACTGGCCTTCTTTCTGGTCTCAAATGCATCTAAATCCCTCCTGTTACAAGGCCTGTGACATGCTGTCCCCCAGCAGGAAATGGCTACCTCCTTTCAACTCATTATTAACGCCCACTCAGCCTTCAGGTCTTGATCAATCGTCAGGTCCTTGGGGACACTTTCCTGTCACACCAAGTCCTTTCAAAGCATCATGTACTTTTATTTCATAGCACTTTTTACAATTACAATTTTACATTTATGTGTGATTGTGTTTTAGTTTCTGTCTCTCCCACAATATTTTGGGCTTTACAAGGAAGGTGCTATATCTCTTTTTTCTTCACTAATACATATTCCTAGCTCCAGACACAGTACCCAGCCCATAGTGGGTTCTTGAAAAATGTCTGTAATAATGAAACACCAGAGTAAGAGGGGAGTTAGCCCTAGAATGAGGCTAACTCATTGTGAAGGTTTCAGTGGGCATCAACCTTGAAGTGAGACCTGAAGGATGACGGAGAGGAGAGGAGTTGGGTGAAAAGGAGAGAGAGCAAAGCATTCTAGGCAAGGGAACAACTTGTGGGAAAACTCATGAGGCAGGCAAATGCCTGGAGAGTGTGTCCCAGGAAACAACCATTTCAGGAAGACTGAGCTAGGAGGATAATAAAAAGCTTGGAAAAGAGCTTGGGATTTATCTTTAGGGCAATGGGAAGTCTTTGAAGGCTTTTATTTATTTTTATTTTACTTTTTAACCTTGCTAGTATTACAGATATCTCCCATTTTCTCCTCCTTTTCCAATAGGGTTTTAAATAAAGTATTAACATGGATAGATTTGCATTTTCTGGCTGTTGTTCATTGTCTCCTCCTCCCCTCCAACCCCCATCCAAGATCTGAATTAAGATGCAGATTAGGTGGGAGTGACTAGACTAAATGTGGGGAGAGAATATGTAATCTAGGTGGACTATGGTGGTGGCAATGGGGATAGTGATACAAAGAGACTTGAGACATCGATATAGAAGAGGTAGAAGGAGTAAAGTTGATATCTGATTAAATGTGGTGACTGAGGGTGAAGTCAGACATGACTGCCGGGCTTCTAACTTGGACAGCACTTGAGTGGATGGTGGGGCCCTTATTGAGACAGGGAACACTGGAAGGGGCTTTGAAAAGGAGGTAAATTAGTTTGAGGCATTCTGATTTTGAAGTGTTCTTAAAACAACCCAAGAAGATAGACACTAAATAATTGGAAATATCAGTCAGTTGGAAATAGGAATTTATGAGATTTGCCATAAATATAAAAATGGGGAATTCCCTGGTAGGGTGGCTCAGTTGGTTGGAGCATCACCCAGTGCACCAAAAGGTTGCAGGTTCAATTCCTGGTCAGGGCACAAGCTTCTCTCTCTCCTCTCTCTCCTCCCCCCTCCTCCCCTCCCCTCCTCTTTCTCTCAAACCAATACACATATTCTCGGGTGAGGCTAAAGAAAAAAAAGGAGAAAAACGTGCAAGTTATTTAGATGGTAATTGAAATCCCTAGAAATTATTGGTAACGGATGAGATACCTAAGGAGAGTGTGCAGAGTTAGGAAAGCATCTCAAACAATCTCGAGGAACTCCAACATATCATGGTAAATGAGAAATATCCCACAAAGGAAATTGAGGCAGACCTACAGAGAAATTGCAGAAAACCCGGGGGAGCACAGTGCCACAGTCGTCAAGGGAACACAGTGTTATAGGAAGAAGAATCCCTTTATATTGACAGTTCCGTTTCTACCATCTACATCTCAGTTTCTGGAAAGAAATGGATCTAAATAATTTTCCACTTACTGAGCCTTTTTTTGTTCCACCTTTTGAAATGTCTTCACCTCCTTTTTCCTGTTTTGGGAAAGAAAAAAAAAGTTTCTCTCTACTATTGTTTCTTAGGGCACCTTTCACATTTTACTATAGTCAGTTGCTTCCCTGACTGTCTTACCCATTACGTCATGACCAGCACAACACCTAGCTGGTCATTCAATGAGTGTTAATTGGCTAAATGAGTGAATCAATCAATATAAATAACATTAAGAATATCTATCATTTATTGAATATTTCCTGTTTCTGGGCACCTGTGATAATGCTTGATTTAAAACTCTTTTAAGCTTTATTAAAACCCAATAAGGCAGTGGTTCTCAACCTGTGGGTCCCAACCCCTTTGGGGGTTGAATGACCCTTTCACAGGGGTCCCCTAAGACCATCGGAAAACACATATATAATTACATATTGTTTTTGTGATTAATCACTATGCTTTAATTATGTTCAATTTGTAACAATGAAAATACATCCTGCATATCAGATATTTACATTACGATTCATAACAGTAGCAAAATTACAGTTATGAATTAGCAACGAAAATAATTTTATGGTTGGGGGTCACCACAACATGAGGAACTGTATTAAAGGGTCGCGGCATTAGGAAGGTTGAGAACCACTGCTATAAGGGGACATGATTATACTCTTCTTATAGATGCGGAAACTGAGGCTAAGAGAGAGAATTCACTTCTCCAAAGTTAGTAAGTTGCAGAGCTGCAATTCACAAACAAGTCTGCCTGATTCCAAAGTCCATGCTTGTAACCACCACCTCTCCCAAGAGAAGTAAACATTCACATTTTCCAGACATCTGTGGAAGAGACATTTTTAAACTGGCAGCTTTCCCAATTCATCGCAAATCATAGCGCATAAGCAACAGCCTGCTCTTGTTCCAAGAATGCTTTCCTCTGGGTCTGAGCCCCCACTGAGCTGCCCTCCCTACCTACAAAACAATATGTTTTTCCTTAATTCCCACACCTAAACCTGTCAGCCTGAACAACCTCTGGCTTCCTAAGCAGGAGGTCTCTCTTAGGATTAATACCCTAATATTATTTCCCCCTTCCTAACAGTTATTATCCCATTTGACTCAGGATTGCCTAAGAATCCTTTGCTTGAAGTGCCAGAGTAGTTTCTTACACATCAACCCGTAGCGTTGACCTATAGTCAGCACACTAGAATGTAAGTTTTATGAGAACGGGGACCTTGTCAACCTTGCCCATAAGATTGTGCCCAGTATCAAGAACAGTGTGCTCCTGCACCCAGTGGTCTCATGATAGATAATAGCTGACGGAATCAGCCTGATGATGATGCAGCCCCAAACTTGGCTAACTGTCACGGCAACATAGACATGCTGTGCTCTGGTACTTTACAGAGAGAAAACTCATAAACTCATGGCTGCCAAGTACCTATCAAAAGCTCAACTGAGAAAAACCGTTTTCATGAAGGTTTGCCTGACCGCTCTGCTGGCCTATCCTCTCAGACATAAACCAAGGAGGCAGTGAAGGTAGACAGAGTAAGTTGTTTTTTGGGGAGGAGGGGGAATTCTTCACAAGTCACCAAAGAAATTCCCAAAGTAATTTGTCTTAAAAATGTTTTAGAGTTATTTATATAAGTAATAGAGGCCCAGTGCACGGATTCGTGCACCAGTGGGGTCCCTCAGCCTGACTTGTGCCCTTTCACAATCCGAGACCCCTCAGGGGATATCAGAGAGCCTGTTTTGGCCCTATCCCCACAGGCCAAGCCAAGGGACCCCACCAGTGCATGAATTCGTGCACCGGGCCAGTTTGGCCCGATCCCCGTAGACTCTCCAAAACCGGCTCTCCGACATCTCCCAAGGCATCCTGGATTGCAAGAGGGCGGTTCTTGAGTGATGCACCCCAGAATCGGGCTCCATCCTCTCTGGGTCAGGGGTTCGGGTGAAGCAGATCTGGGGCTGGCAGTGCCCCAGCAGCAACCTAATCCACAGTCAATTCCGTGAGGAATCCAGCTCCCTCCTCTACTGGTTGGAGCATTTGCCCCCTGGTGGTCACTGCATGTTATAGTTACCAGTCAAATGGTCAAAGAGTTAGAGACAGTTGCTTAGGCTTTTATATATATATATATACTAGAGGCCCGGTGCACAAAAATGTGTGCACTTGGGGGAGAGAGGGGGGTCCCTCAGCCCAGCCTGTGCCCTCTCGCAGTCTGGGACCACTCGGGAGATAACGACCTGGTGGCTTAGGCCTGCTCCCGGGTGGCAGAGGGCAGGCCCAATCCCTAGGTGCAGCCCCTGGTCGGGCTCAGAGCAGGGCTGATTGGGGAGTTGGGGCACCGCCCCCTGTCATGCACAGAGCAAGGCAGATCGGGAGTTTGCGATGCCACCCTCAGTCACACTCAGGGTAGGGCCGATTGGGGTGTTGGGGCACTGCCCCCTGTCACACTCAAGGCAGGGTTGATGGGGAGGTTGCGGCGCCACCCCCTGTCACGCACAGAGCAGGGCCAATCAGGGGGTTGGGGAGCTGCCCCCTATCACTCACAGAGCAGGGCCCATCAGGGGGTTGGGGAGCTCCCCCCTGTCACACACAGAGCAGGGCCCATCAGGGGGTTGGGGAGCTCCCCCCGTCACACACAGAGCAGGGCCCATCAGGGGGTTAGGGAGCTCCCCCCTGTCACACACAGAGCAGGGCCCATCAGGGGGTTGGGGAGCTCCCCCCTGTCATGCACAGAGCAGGGCCCATCAGGGGGTTGAGGAGCTCCCCCCGTCACTCACAGAGTAGGGCCTATAGGGGAGTTGGGGCACCGCACCCTGTCACACACAGAGCTGCAGGGCAATCAGGGGGTTGGGGAGCTCCCCCCATCAGGCACAGAGCAGGGCTGATCAGGGGGTTGGGGCACCTTCCCCTGTCACGAACAGAGCAGGGCGGATAGGGGGATTGTGGCCCCGCCCCCTGTCACACACAGAGCAGCAGGGCGATCAGGGGGTTTGGGCGCTGCCCCCTGTCACGCTGATCCCGGTGCCAGGAGGCCTTGCGGCTCCACTGATCCCGGTGCTGGGAGGCATATTACCCTTTTACTAAATAGGATAAGGGCTGGTGCATGGGTGGGGGCCGGCTGGTTTGCCCTGAAGGGTGTCCTGGATCAGGGTGGGGGTCCCCACTGGGGTGCCTGGCCAGCCTGGGTGAGGTGATGATGGCTGTTTGCAGCTGGTCACACACCCTTCAGGGTGGGGGTCCTCACTGGGGTGCCTGGCCAGTCTGGGTGAGGGGCTGAGGGCTGTTTTCAGGCTGGCGGGTGACTGAAGTTCCCAACTGCTCCTTTTTTTCTTTTTTTTTTTAAATTCTGGGCCAGCTTTAGCTCTGAGGCTTGGCTCCAGCTCTTAGGCCTCAGCTGCTGAAAGCAGGTATCTGGTTTGTTTGGGTTCTATAATCGAAACACTGTTTCAACTCCAGCTCTGAGATCCTGGCTGGCTGAAAGCAGGTTTCTGGGATTTTGTTTAGCTCCTTATTTGTAACAATGTTTCAAACTGGAAGCTCAGAGGCCGGCAGCGGCAGGCAGGGAACGTTGGAGTCCTCCCTCACTGAAGCAAGCAAGCCTCAATTTCACTTCAAGCTGCCTGGCTGCCTGCCGCCATCTTGGCTGGGAGTTAATTTGCATATTGCCCTGATTAGCCAATGGGAAGGGTAGCGGAGGTATGGCTAATTACCATGTTTTTCTTTTATTAGATAGGATATATAGATTCCTTGATTATTTAACTAAACAATAATACCGAGAGCACATTATAACATTAAGCTCTAAAAGCTCCCTATTTGACAGTTGAGGTTCCAAAAAGCTGGGGGAAAATGAGGAATTCCAGCACCAATCTTCTCCAATTGGGTTGCTGATCAAATTACAGTAAATTCCTGGATCTTCTCTTATTTTCTATTCCCATTCCAGCAATTTCTTCTGTCAAGTATACTTGCAGGAAAAATATTAATAGTTGGCTAGATGTAACCTTTCTACTTAATTATGAATAGTGACCCTCCTGGAATCTCCAGCCACATTCCTTATCATGGATGGCTACATGGTGAATCTGTGCATTGGCCTGATTTAGGGAAATATCTGGCACATAATTACTTTTCCTATAAAAAATTCATTATTATCCATAGGAAAAGAGAGTAATTCTTTATCTATTTATGGATATTTCAGGCAAAGACCCTTTTCCCCCATTTTATTATTTAGGAAAATTTCATTGAGACAAGAAAGCTTCCCTCAGGGACTATTATAAGACCACTTTGTTTTCCTGTACAATTCAAAAAAAAACTTGTTGCTTTTTGGTTTTAGTGCTTCTTTGCAACATTTTTTTCTTATTAGTCAGATTGGCTATCACTGCTCTTTTCCAAAGCCTGCTGCCAAACTCATCAATTTCTCTTCCCAATCCTTAGGGATTTATTTTTCCTCTTTTCACTAAAAGAAACATCCCTTATGCATCTGTGCATATTTTTAATTTTAAGTTTTTGGATCACAACAGTAGAGGAAAGAACATGCATATATCTTTTATTAACCTTTTCCTTCTTTTATTACCTTTTCCTTCTTTTATTACCTTTAGCTCTCTCTTCTGCTGGTGGCCTCGCAAACAGAATATTGACAGCTACATGACCACTGTACACTGGATTCTGGCCTAGAATTGTGATCTTATATGGGATTTCTTAGGGTACTTTAAAACAAAGACTTTCAAAGGTAGAAAGAAACTCTTATTTTTCTAATTTGCCCTTGAAGCAATGTGATTTTTAATTCAACATTTCATATATATAACCACACAGCCTTTTGTATTTGACTATTAGGCATCTGATTAAGACAATAAATACAAATAAATAATTTAATGTGGCACTTCCTTTTGAAAGAGTAGTGCCACATTATTTCATGTGTAAAGATTTCTTAGTAATCTTTTATCCTAGCTGGATGACACAGCTGTTTAGCATTTACCTTTAAGAGAGGTCATTGCGAAGGTTTATTGAATATTGAGGGGAGAAAATACCCAAAGCTCTTACTGACAGTGTACTAGCTGTCTGTGCACATTTCCTTTTGCCCTTGGGTCTCCAGCTATAAAGCCTAGGGCTTCCATGTTGGCCACATATTTCTCAGCTCACAATACTTACACTAAAAAGGAGGAACATGCCAGGAACAGTTTGAAAATTGGAACATGCAATGGGGCCACCTCAATTAAGGATGGCCAGGTAATCTGTAGCTCATATGATACTCGGGGGTGACCTGTATGTGGGGAGTGTCTGGTCTCCTGAGGTCTACAAGGGATCAGGATAGAGCCTGGAGAATCAAGTTGCTTATTTAGGCATGGAAGCCTGAAAGCAGGGACTGCTATATTTAGACTACTGTATATTTAGTGCCATTAGACACCTCACACCTGAGTCAAAGGCTATCAATAGATATTTATTGGATGGATGAATGAATGAATGAAAAATTTTCTTGACATGTCTGGCAAAATGGTGGAGCAGATGCCATAGATATCTGAGCATTCAAAAGGTAAAAGAAGCTTTTAAAAAATAAGACGTGTTCAGAGAAATGAGAAGACTCGTCACTGTACTGCTGACTTGTGCTAGAGAAGATTACATAATGATTCAGAAGTGGTGTCACTACAGATTCTTGGTCTCTAATGTCCACAAGAACACCAATGCTGCCCAGATGCTAAGGTCAGGCTCACCCACTCTCAACAGCAGCTCTTTCAAACTTGTTTCACTATCCTCAAGTTTTCTGCCTACCTCCTTCAGGTCACTTTGTGCAGAAAGGTTTGCTGCCAAGTTTACAGAGAAAATGGATAGCATCTAGCAAAAGAAATAATCTCATCTGCCTGACATGACAAGTAGAAATGTGTCAAATGAGAGTGCTATTACTCCTTCCATTATCTTTCTCTTTAAAAAAAAATTTAAAGAGTTTTAGAAAAGTTCTTTATTGAAACTGTACATATTTATAGTGTACAATTTGATAAGTTTTTTAAAAAATATATTTTTATTGATTTCAGAGAAGAAGGGAGAGGGAGAGAGAGATAGAAACATCAGTGATGAGAGAGAATCATTGATTGGCTGTCTCCTGCACACCCCCAACCGGGGATCGAGCCCACAACCCAGGCAAGTGCCCTTGAGTGAAATCGAACCTGGGACCCTTCAGTCTGCAGTCCGATGCTCTATCCACTGAGCCAAACCAGCTAGGGCAAGTTTTGATATATATCTACAATTTTGAAATCATCATTACAATCAAGATTATGAACATATCCATCACAACCAATCATCCTCATGTTCCTCTACAATCCCTTATCCCTCCTTCTGTCTATTCTTCCTCCTCCACAATAGGCTACTGCTGATCTGCTTCCTGTCACTGCAGATTAGTTTGCATTTTTGAGAGCTTTACAGAAAAAGAGCCATGCAGGAAGTATTCCTTTCGGTTGTTTTCAGTTTGGGGCTCTTACTATAAAGCTGCTATGAACAGTCTTGTACAAGTGTGTGTGGGTGTGTCTTTTATTTTGGGTAAATATCCAGGAGTAAAGGGGATAAATCATATTCACTATATGGTGTGTATATTTAATATCTTAAAGAAACTGCTAAATTTTGTTCAAGGTTGTCATACCATATTAGATTTCTACAATCAGGGTAGTAGTGTTCCAGTTGCTGCATATCCTGTCCAACACTTGGCATGGGCGGTCTTGTTAATTTTAGCCATTCTCACGTTTGTGTAGTGATATCTCATTGTGGTTTTAATTTGTATTTTCCTAACAACTCATGAACATTTTCCCTGTGCTTTTTTGGCATTAGTATATCATCTCTAATGAAGTTACTGTATATTCATCTACTTTCTAAATCAGGTTATTTGTTTACTTATTGAGTTTTGGGAATTCTTTATATATTATGGACATAAATCCTTTATCAATTATGCGATTACAAAAAACATCTTCTAATCTGGAGATTTTCATTCTCTTAACAGAATCTTACAAAGAACAAAAATTCCTAATTCTGATGAAGTCCATTTTAGCAATTTTTTCTCTTAAGAATCATGCTTTCAGTGTCATATTTCAGAAATCTTTGTCTAACATGAGTTCACAAAGATTTTCTTCCAGAAGTTTTTCAATCTAGGTTTCACATTAGGTCTATGATTCATTTTGAGTTAATTTTTATATATGGATCAAAGTTCAATTTTTTGCATATGGATATTCAATTTTTCCAGTATCATTTGTTGAATAAACCATTCTTCACCTCTTCTCACTTTTGCCTTTTCACCTTTGCTGAAAATTAATTGACCATGTGTTTGTGGCCTATATCTGGACCCTCTATTCTCTTCATTGATTTATCTGTCTATCATAATGCCATACTGTCTTGATTACTATTTTTCCATGTTGTTATGTCATAGACCACTTACCAGCCTATGAATTTAGTTTTCTTTGGATCAGGTTCCCATCCATGGTCCAGCTAGCTGTACCCAAGTGTTAGAGGAACCAGGCTTGCAAAGTACAAGGCAGGGCTGCTGAAGACCATTTCTTCATGTGGGCTGAGAACAGGGCAGCTTCCTTTAACATATGCTATGGCTATATAGGCACCATGCTATATCCTGAAAATATCCCATTCTCTTTCTCTGTATCCAGTTTTACTCACTTCAATAATATTTTCACTCTATAGGCCATTCTAAAAATGCAAATTTGATCACATAATTTCCTTTGAAAAACCTAATCATGGTTACTCATTGCCTTTAGGGTAAAGTTCAAGTTTCTTGACCTTTGAGACCTGACTTCTGCTTCCCCTTTCAGTTTCAATTCTCACCACTCCCTACTCCCCATTCCTGTGCTATATTCTAGCCCTGTGAATTACTTGTCATTCTCCAAACATGCCACACTATCTTGATCTTCCTAGGCTCCTTTCATGTTGCTCCTTCTGCAGAATACTGCCACCCTCCCCTTTCCTGAGCTAGCTTTTAAAAGTCTCTTAGGTTTCGGCTTAGGTATAACATCCATTCACTTCAGCAAATATTTATTAAGCAACTAATATGAGTGAAGAATTGCACTATGAGTAAAGGATGCAATATGAACTTCTAACATGTTCTCATGCAGTATATAGTCTAGAGGACGTGGGCATTAAACAAGTAATTATAGTAAATTAAAGTAAAATATAGTTAAATCATGTTCCCTGATAATGCAAAGCAACTATAATACACCAGGCCATTAATCCTATTCTCTGTTCAGTTCAGCTCAAGTTCTTAACTTGGGATGGGGAGAGGCAAGGTTGAATGAAGGAAGTGGGATTCTGCATTCTCAGTATTCTCCTCATCCAATCTTTCTGGGTTAGGCAGATGAAATGGGTGCCAAGTAACTGGAGATTCTTGGAAACAGTGCTGTGATTCTGGAATTCCCAGCTCGTCACAAGACCTAGAATCATTCCTAGTATATTCAAGCTGGAGAAGTAAAGTACTAGCAGCTTCCCCCAACTCCACTGAGACCAGGCTAGATTTTTATCACAAGCCAGATCCTTGGAGTTCTAGCCAGCAAACTACATAGGCTCACCCAGTCATTTCATTAACTTTCTAATGATAGGAACTTGTAATTTATGAAATTGAGTTTTTGGGTTCCATTTGTTCATTTATAGTGGATTTTACTGTACACATTAGTGTAACGAAGAGAAAGCAGAGATGTTATGTGGGAGTGAGGTAAAGGGGTGCCGAAGGCCCCTCTGAGAGAGATATTTAGCTGAGACTTGAAGAATGAGTAGGAGTTAGCCCAGGTGAAGGAGTAGGGAGATGGTTCCAGGCAGAGAGAACCTTCTTCTCCAGGAACTCTTCTCTCCTCTCGCACACTGGCTTAGGTCCTCCTCCTTGGTGTTTCCAAGTCCCTACTGGGTGCTTAGTCCATGGAAATAAAAACTTAGACTGGGGATCCCAGTCTGCCTTGGTACCATGTGTAGCCAGATTGTCAGCTATGGATAGAGCTGTGGCCAAAAATGGTGGCGCCATGTGAGAGCCATCATTTCTAGCAGAAGGCTCAAACTAGCCACTGAAGACAGCTTGTCATATCAGGGGAGTAAGGAGGTAGCTGGTAGGACTTATTCTTTAATACACATGAGAATCCCTCAAGGAACTCTGCAGGGGTTTTACGGGTCCTGTAGCAAAAAGTGGGGTCAAAACCCAGTGAAGGTTACTTCTGGGTTACTTACGTTGCAAAGAAAGAACTTGGGTATGAACTACCCTTCAATGTTCTGTATCCCTTGGGAACTTAGCTCAATTTTAACAGCCTGATCAGAGCATAAATTGAAGAGATTAAAGCTTGACATAGTTTTTTTTTTTTAATATATTTTTATTGATTTTTTACAGAGAGGAAGGGCGAGAGATAGAGAGTTAGAAACATCGATGAGAGAGAAACATCGATCAGCTGCCTCCTGCACATCTCCTACTGGGGATATGCCCGCAACCCAGGTACATGCCCTTGACCGGAATCGAACCTGGGACCTTTCAGTCCGCAGGCCGACGCTCTATCCACTGAGCCAAACCGGTTTCGGCAAGCTTGACATAGTTTTGAACTTAGACAGTAAATAATGATATACTGGGGCAACTACTAAGTTTACAGAAGACAATTTACCGAAACAGAAATTAGAATGGTTTCTAAAAATGTCAGGGAGTTATTCTATCAGATATCACTGATTGAAAAATATGCTATTATTTTATAAATCTCCTAAGAAATGAAAAAAATGCCAGTTATACACTATAATTAGTAAAATACATCTTGATTTCAGAGATGGTACAATATTTTTAAAAAGTGGTACAGAATTGATAAAATATGGATTATAAAAATAGTCCATTTTTGTGATTTTAATATGTTGTTATATATCTTTAAGGAAAATAAAAGTTATTTTTCTGGTGAGAGCAGACTAATGATTTAAGCTCCCTTGACATCTTCATGGCAGAGTGCAGTTTGCTATCAAAGTTTCATGACACCATCTGTTAAGATTATTTCCCTATAATTCCTTACTCATTGAGAAAGTAATTTGGTGTTCTTGGCATCCTACTCTATAGGGGAGGGAGAGCATTAACCAATCTGCCTGAATAGTTCATTGTCTTTGGCATTCAAAACTTCTACTGTAAATTAATATATTAACATGAGATATATATATATATATATATATATATATATATATATCCTGCACATTTCATGCATTTGAGCTTCATCAGTTCTAGTCTAACTGATTCTGAACCTGCAAGCTCAGAGCCAAACCCTAGAGGAAAATGACTCCCAGCATTCTCATCACTGCATGAGACACTAGTTGGACAATAAACTGAGCTCTTTCTTTGTCAACTTTAAAATGCAAATAGCACTTTGAGCATGTGACTTTTGATCTGTTCTACCATAAGATATTTGAGAGCTGAGTGTGTTCTATTTGCCTTCACATTGTCTAAGGACCCGGGACAATGCCCAGAACATTAGAAGATTAGAAGAGGGGATGGCTCTATAACTTCAGTGCACCTTCCAGGTCTGGGTGAAAAAGGATTAAATTCATCAGCTGCCTGGAGACCACAGCCATTGTGTGTTGAGGATGAAGTAAGGCAACCAGGAAGGAATCTGACAGGGAGCTTGCAAGAGACATTTTAGTGTCCTGGAATAAAAAGATAAATGAATAATTAAAAAAAAGATGATATTACCATGTCATATTTTTAGACCTATATTTTTATTCCAGACTGTTTCCTAAATCTATTTCTGTTTTAGATTACAACCACCATTCTTTTCCTTCTTACAACATATTTTAAAAAATTGAAGTAAATAATATATGATAGAAATTTTAAGGTTCAATTTGAAGACATTTAATTTTATTTACAATTAAACTAGAGATATCAAAGTCTAATTTATAATTATTGCCATGTAGTAGAAGAATACATCTGTACAATTATATTTCCCAGTTATTGATTACAAGAACATCAATACATATAATGCAATGTTTTGGCTTACTACTTTATGTTCATTTTCTTTAGTAAACCACATGCAATGTTTGAAATAAGAGATGCCCTTTTTACTTGGATGTATCTCGACCAAATATTCTAGAACATCTGGAATCTTTCATTCTGGAAAAAATAAACAATAAAGGCATTTCTCAAGTTGAATGTGTGTGGAAGTTTGAAGAAGGCCTAGAGAGGGCTTTCTTCTTACCAGGAGAAGGCTGGCCAGTGAGTTGCTAAGAATCCTTGAACAGTGGCATTTCCCCAAAGCCTGGGTTTGTCTCTCAGTCTGCAAGTCCAGTTGCTTGACTCCTTGTTAGGTTTTCATAGTTGATCACACTCAGTTGCTATTTCCCCTTCTTTTCTTTTCATTTACCCCCGAACCCACTGCAGTGGACTGAGCCTTAGTCTTACTAGGGTAAGAATGACCTGCACATCCAATGGACACCAGTTATCTTTCATGACCTTTTTTGCTACATTTACACAAGGTGTACAGAGACCCTGCTTTGGGCTCACTAGTCCATTTCCTTTTCCTCTAGGGCATACAGCCAAACCACATTTCCCAGCCTCCACCTGCAGCTACGTGGGGCCATGTGCCTAGAGTTCTGCGTTGTGGGAAGTGGGAAGTGATGTGTGCCACTTCTGGCTCGGCCCCTCCCTCCCTCCCTTCTCTCTTCCTGTAGAGGAGCCAGCAGTAGAAAGATCTAAGGGGCGGAAAAACTATATAATGGAAGAAACTTAGGTGCCTGAATAACTGCTCCCAGGCCTATCCGACCCTCCCCTTCCCACTGACTGCAATAGAGCGTGACATGAATGATAAATGAAGCTTGTGAAGTGATTAGCCAAAGAACATATATAAACATAGCCCATAGACCCAGACAACAGTGCGATGAAGGCCGGTGGGGGGGGGGGGGGGGACGGGGGACGGGGGGCTTAAAGGGTGAAATGGGGTCTAACTGATTCTAACTGTAATAGTTTCAACAACAGAAAGAAAGAAAGAAAGAAAGAAAGAAGACAAGAGATGAAGCTTTACTGTGTTAAGCTATTGAGATTTTGGGGTTATTACAGTAGTAAATTGTTACCAATACTTCCCTGGCTTCTGTGATGTTAATTCTTGCCTGAATCTCCTCGTATCCCTCTGTCCCTTCATTCTTATTTTCTTGGACTTTCCCTTACTAATTTCTTAAATATTTTTTATGCAGTATCCATGGCCCAGTGTTTTCTTTCCGTACAGGTATTCGGTGAAAAAGGCTCAAATATTTTCATGGTTTACTTCTGCTATGCTGATGAGTTAGAATAATAAATATGCTCCTAAATACTAGATATAATTTAAAATATATTTATACTAAACCTATTTTGTACCATGTTTTATAAGATTTTGTTTTAACTATGATTTTGAAATCTTTTTTTAAAAAATTAATTATAGAGAGAGGAGAAGAGGGGAGAGAGAGAGAGAAATCTATTTGCTGCTCCACTACTCATTCATTGGTTGACTCTTGTATGTGTTCTGATCAGAGGTGGAACCCACAACCTTGGCATATCTGAACAACATTCTTAAATTGAGCTAGCTACCTGGCCAGGGCCTGATTTTGAACTCTTTATTACTTGTTTCCTCATCTGCCCCATTCCCTGGTAAATTAAGAGTTGATTATATTTTGTTGTGTAGTTCTTTTATTGAACAATAAAACTCCTCATTATTCAACTACTACTTATTGAATATGTGCAAGGAACTATCTTATTCTTTGTTTTCCTGACATTGCCTACCACAGTGCCTTGCATAGAGTAAGTAATTGGTGAATGTTGATTGAATTGCGCAGGGTTATTTGTCGCATATCCTCTAGGTGTGAGGCTCTGTGCCGGGGATAGTGTGAGACAAAAATAAATATAAGAGGTTTGATCTCTGTTTACTTCTTCTTCCCTGTGTGAATTTCCTCCTATCCCCACCCCAATTAACAAACATATTGTAACATTTGCAGTTCCACAAATGAGACTTACAGTTTTGGTACTTAGAGGTACCAGTATGTCAAGAACCAGTGAAGTCCTACAATAAATACAAAACTTGACTTTATTACTAGGTAGTGGATTAATCAATGTCTCATTTTTTTCTTTTGCCTGGAATTCAGAAGTATTGGAATGTGGAGAACTGCCTGCTTTGAACCAATGTAAAATTATTTTCTTTTTGATTAGGTCATTTGAGACTATACCTTATTTGTATATTTTATTGGGTAATTCCATTCACTGGAATAACTAATGGATTCATATATTGTGCTAATATTGTCAGATTTTAACATATTAACTATAGCCAGGCCTTGTTTTTCCTCTTTTTTTTTTTTTTTAAATATATTTTATTGATTTTTTACAGAGAGGAAGGGAGAGAAATAGAGAGTTAGAAACATCGATGAGAGAGAAACATCGATCAGCTGCCTCCTGCACATCCCCCACTGGGGAAGTGCCTGCAACCCAGGTACATGCCCTTGACCGGAATCGAACCCGGGACTCTTCAGTCCGCAGGCCGACGCTCTATCCGCTGAGCCAAACCGGCTTTGGCCCTCTTTTTTTTTTTTTTTTTTTTTTTTTACATATTCTTCATCAGGTGAATTCATCAGAGAGTAGGTGTGCTTTGTAAATTTTCTCCCAAACTATTTTTCACATCTTGATTTTCATTCTCAACTAGAGATTCGTTTTTATGTCTTTAACTATTTTGGCATTGAGCCACATAACTGGGTATTGGATTTTTCCAGTTTGCCTGCTTTTTTCTTTTTTTTCTGCATTACCTTATTCAAACTTTTTGTCCTTAGCAAGTTTTCTTTCATGCACCGAATTTTTTTGACATGTATATTGTTTATAAATAGTTTCATAAATGGTCACTACTTTTACTATAACAATTTACTACTATTATTATTTCTATGGTATTACAATTTAGTTGCTGACTTCTAGTACCGTATAAACAACAGCTTCATTGGTGAGACAAATGTCTGGTTATGATTGAGTTCTAAGTAGTTCTATTTGCTTGTGTTGTGATCTGTCTGCAGATCAGTCAGTGAGTGGTGTACATTCACAAGAGAGTTTTTTGCTGTTTTCGATAACTGTTTTTGCAGTGATATAGGGTTGTCACAATTTCCATAGTACATAATACTTTCGTTTTTAATTGTAAATCCAATAGTAAACTGAGAATGTTTAATTTTAATGGATTCTGTAGGTGAAATGACCCAAAAGGTACCCCCCCCCCAACCCCATTGGCTAGAAAAAACAGACAACACATATTTTATTCTTTACTCATTTGTGTAAATGAAGAAAGAGACTTTGCATTTTGAAAGAGCTCAAAGAGCTACGTGACTTGGTGAAAATTACCTTACCTCTCTTTGCCTTATTAGGTTGTAATGAAATTCAAAGAGTTAAACATTGCTTGGTGCATAGTAAGAGCCCCTAAGTGTTAGCTATTATTATTATTATTATTATTATTAACTAACGCAGCAAGTATAAACATCTGTTGTTTGTAATCTATTTTTGCTGACGATGATGGTGAGGAGACCATCCTAGAGGAAAGAGAATGTTTCTCATTCTTCTCAAATAAGTGCAACTATGGTGCATCCCTCTGAACACCAACAACATCTTGAGGATTTGGAGGAACACCGCTCATGGCAGTTGCCAAACTAATAAAAACTTCTTCTTTTTTTTATTTTTAAATGACAGAACAGATTCAGAAAAGCCAAGTCATGGATGAAGGCAGGCCTAGTAGATTTCTCGGGAACTTTTGGTGCACGTCCAACATGTTAGCAACTTCTGTTCGATTCAAAAGCAAAGACAACCAACGGCCTTGAACAGCTCTGCCCTCAGGCTCCTGGTAGAGAGTTCTGGTGAAAAAGGAAGCTTTCCAGCACTCTCCTGGGACGGACCGAGTCCTTGAAGGGTTAACCGCCATCTCAGGTGCTTCTGAATGTGGAGGCCCAGGGGCCCCTCGGTAATGCGGGGAGAGAGTATCCTCACCGAGGCGGGTCGGCCCTACCCCAGAGCACCTTTCAGGCGGGGACGGCTGCTCCGCTGGTTGAGATGCCACTTGGGCCACCACCTCCCAATGGCCGGCCCCCTCCAGAGCCAAGCACCTTCCCGTGCCATGGCTCTGCAGCTGCAACTGGCAAACTCGCGTTCTCCCGCTGCTTTCCTCCATCGCGGGAGGAGAAAAGGCATCTTGGCGCGCCAGGAGCCGTGGAGACCCAACCCGGGCCTGCTCCACCTTAAAGGGCCTGGGCCTGCCCAAGTATGCGGGTCTTGCGGAGTTGGGCACCACCATATTTGGAGCGTGCCTACTTTGGGGCGGGGACCTCCTTGAGAGTGATTAGGTCAGCACTGGGGGAGGTGACCTTGTTGGGTTTCTGGCACCCGACGACCGAGGTGCGCCCTGGCCGCGGCCGCGCGTCCCTAATTGGCCCCGCAGCCCCCCCTCCACCCCGCCCGGCTCGCGGCGGCCCGAGGGCTCCTCGCCGGCCACCCCCGCGGCCCGCAGCGCGGCAGAGGCGGGAAAGCCACGCGCCTGCGCCGTGGGAACCGGGGCCGGAGGCGAAAAGCGGGGAGCGGAGGGGGGCCTGGGAGCCGAGTAGCGTACAGAGCGGCGTGTGACGCGGGGACGCCGCGCGCTCCCAACGTCGCCCCGGTTTGACGCACACGGCACCAAACTGTGAGTTTCAGGGCTTCTTGGGTCGGATTCCCCGGGACCCGAGTGGGTTTGGGCCTCGGGGCTGTGGCGGCGGCGGGCCTGCGGGTGGCGGACGAAGTTGGGGGACGCGGCCTGGGGCGCTCGGGCCGGGGAGCTACGCCCTTAGGCTGGGTCCCAACCATCCAAAAGGACGCATTTTGCCGCACAGGCTAAGATGGCGGCGGCGGCGGAGGAGGCGGAGCTGGTGCTGCCCAAGGAGCCCGGGCCCCGGGTTCGGGGAGGCGGCGGCCGCGGGGGGCGGCGGAGCCTGAGGTGAGCGGCGGCCGCCGCCGCGGGGCGGGACCCGGCGGAGGCCGCGCGGGGGGGCGGGGGGGGGGAGAGGGGGGAGGACTCGCGGCGGCGGCGTCGGAGGATCCGGTGGCGGACACAAAGGGGCTGAGCTGGGCACTAGACTTGGGGGTTTTGTTTTAGTCACATGAAGCCGAGCAGCCAGTGAGCAGTCGGGGGAAGGGGCCGCGATCTGGCCCGGGCCCCGGCGGCTCGGGGAGCCCGGCGGTCGCCATTGCCTGGCACTGAGTAACGGGGCGTCCGAGGGCAGGACCGGCCCCCGTCTGCGGGCTGCTGGCGCTCGCTCTCCAGCTCGAAGCGCCGGCTCTGGCACGAAGTGTGCACATCCCTCCGCTCACGTGGGGCCGGGACCGCTGCTCCCTCTCCTCCCCCCGGTTCTGCAGGAGGCTCTGCCGCTAGGTGCCCGGGAAGTAGCTGCCAGAGGTAACTCGCTCCGAGTGCGTGGGCTGCCGGGGGCTCGGTGGGTGTCCGCCAAAGCCTTTGCTTCTCCAGGTCTGACCCCCTGGCTTTGTGTCCCCGGGAGCTTGCCCTCTGCCCGAGGGAAGCAGGTGTGTGCTCCTCTCTCCCGGCGCCCGGGGATGCGGTGCCCCGCACGCGCCCTTCTCGGTGATGGGCAGCTGGGTGAGTCGGAGAGCTAAAGGTTTCTTGTGGCCAGACTTCCGCAGACGGCTCTCGTGTCGGGACCCACCCGTGGTTTATTTAGCCACCTTTACTGGAAAAGTTTTCTTGAACTGTTTGCAGTCATGTTGACACACATTTAGCTGGTGTACACAACTTAGGTGTAGGCTGCAAGTTTTATGTCATCCTTCAGAAGTCATTAAGAAGTAACTCAAACAAGGGGATCCACCACCGCTGGGGGCCGGAATGATCGTCCTCTTTTGTACACAAATCAATGATTTCGACAGAAATGCCAAGACAACGTCTCTTCTGGCCAGTCCTGACTAATGCCAGTCTTGTTGCATCTTGATGATAGATTAGATTGGCTTTAATAGAATATTGCCTCTCTGCAATACCTTAGGCTTATTATTATTATTTTTTTTGTATGTCAGAAAACATTTCAAAAAATAGACAACTCAAATTGCTCAAAAAAGGAATCTGGCTGTTTGCCTTCAGTGCCATATGTAAGTATCCAGGGAACTTGATGGCTGCAATACTGCATTAGTAGGTTTGGTAAGAAAAAAATCAGTTTTTATAAAGTTATAATTTAGACATTCTAATAGGTGAAACATGAAGGCTTGACTAATATTAATAAAATGATACGTATATTGCTGTTAAAATCATAGTATTGTAAATTTTAGAATTCCGAACATGACTTAAAGTTATACTGCACTTACAACTTTGTGTATTGATAATAACGAATATTTGAAGTACAAAATTTGGAAACGACTAATGTTTTGGCCAGATCACATTAACAAATTAAAATGATTGAAAGGATGCTTAAACACATTGCAATCACTAACTTCAGATCTCTGTTCAAATTAAAATTTGGACTTTTCACTTTTACCTAAAACTTTCACTTTCTCTGTGTGTGTTTCCCCCCCCCCAGATTTTCCTCCTTGTAGCTTTTTTCCTAACAGAGCATTCTTCTTATATTAATGAATAGGACTTATATTAACACATTGACAAGTGTATTACTGAATCATAGTTTTAGAATGGAAGGGATCCCAAGGAACACTAGTCTCACCTTCTCTTTTATGCTATATTAAGGGCCCGAGATGATTAAGTTGGCATAATGGAATATTCTCTCTCAGCTTCTTCCCCATTGCTCTTTTCATTGCTTATGTTTTCTGGTATTAGAATGCGACTGTCTACAACTAACAGTGGTTAAATAAAATAAGGGAGTATGTTTGAGAATATGTGTTAGATACTGTAATATTCATGAGAACTGTGATAATAACTTAAACACTATTTAATGAGATATGATGACTTAGGTTTTAAAGTGATTTTCATTAAAACCAATTTAATACAAAATAACAGACATTTCAGATAGTTTCACAGCAGTATTGTGTTTTAATTGGGGGTTTTCAAAAAGCAATTATGATCCATAAATTAAAAAACAGCCCTAGCCAGTTTGGCTAGGTGGATAGAGCATCAGCCTCCGGACTGAAGGGACCCAGATTCGATCTGGTCAAGGGCACATGCCCGGGTTGTGGGCTCGATCCCCAGTTGAGGGCATGCAGGAGGCAGCTGATCAATGATTCTCAACATTGATGTTTCTCTCTCTCTCCCTCTTCCTTCCTCTCTGAAATCAATAAAAATATATATTTAAAAAACAAACAAAAAAACAGGAAGCTTGATAGACTTCTTGAAAAGTTTGAGATAACTGTCATTACTACCAGTTATTACCTAAGAAATGAGATGCATGCTGAAAACAATGGTGCTAGTGCCTTTCATTTTGTAATAGGGTTGTAGTTGTGTAATGGACTTGCTACTTTGGCCCTATTTAAAAACAACTTAACACTAATTACTACTGAGTAGTATATCTGTACGTTCTGGCAGAAATTAAAGAAGTAGTAAAATCATTTATGGTGAAATACCACAATTTAACTTTTTGGATATCAAATTTAACAAAAACAGTTAAATCATGTTGAGGTTTTAAAGCTTTTATGGGTTATTTAAGGTACATTTAAATCATTGACTTTTCTAAGAAAGTTGATAAGCTATTTTTAAATTTTCACCACTATGTAAGTGAGTGGGTTTAATTACACACTAGTCTTGTGATAATTAACAATACTCCCAGATTATTTGTAATTATAAAATGACTCCATGACCTGCAAACCTTACATATTGTGCAAGTTTTATTTGTCATTCAGGTTATAAGAGGGAGAGTTTTGGTTGTGGTTGAATTGAGACACTCATAGTAGAAGGAGAAAAGACTACTAGAAGTGATTGGATGATACCTGAAATTTAGAGAAATTGGTTGTCAGAAAACATCAAGTTCACCTTTCTCTCATTCCATACACACATTTAGGGTTACTTTTTTAAACTCTCAGATGTGATTCCAAAGGAAAGGAGTGGGTCTTAGTCTTGTAGGAATGTGTTTTTCATAACTGGTTTGCAGGCATATCTTAAAGCAGCTGTAGTTTGCACCAAATTCAGAAATTGGTATGTTGAATTATCCAGTCCTAATTTTATAGAACAACTCCCTCCCTCCCCCCCCTTTCTTCTTAAAGTAAGGGAGAGATGGGGAGAGAGAGAAAGAAACATCAGTGTGATAGAGAAACATCGATTAGCTGCTTCCTCCACAAACCAACTAGAGATCAAACTCACAACCTAGGTATGTGCTTTGACTGGGAATCAAACCCACAACTTTTTGGTGTATGGGACTAGACTCCAACCAACTGACCCCCCCAGCCAGGACGAGAATGTCTGTTTTGTAGGTGGAGGATCTGTAAATATTGCACAAAATTAATGAGATGTAGCACTGACTGAAGCAGTTCTAGAAGTATACTGTGTCTTTTAATTCAGGTTTATTAGAGAAAGTATGTTTGAGATTACTTGTTAATTAGATACTATCATATTAATGAGAACTTTTGTGACAATAACTTAAAAACTTATTTAATGAGATATGATGACTTTAAAGTGCAAACCATTTACACCATTGAATTTTGAGAGAATTGAGAATACTCAAACTGATTCTAGCACTGGCTCACCCTGCTGGTTGGCTAAAATATTTCTTTTTCCTGTCATTAAAAAAAAAATACATAAAGATCATTTGAGACCTAGAAGGTAGAACACCAAATTCAATTCAGGAGATGGTGCCTTTATGAAAAAGTTTTTATCTCAAGGGCCTCAGTCGCTCTAATGTTTAATTTTTTTCTTAGATCTGCCAAAGTTGAACTGTAGAGTTGCTGTCTTCTTTGAATTTACTGGGAACTCTTACTGTGATTATGGGAAATTAGTATTATTTAGGACATCCTTTGACAATTAGCTAGAAAAACAAGAGTCCTGTGAGATAACTTTCCAGGAAGAGAAAAGCAGAGGTTTTCAAGAGGGAGAGAAAGAGCATGTCAGGGCAGAAGCAGCAGCAGTGCAAGCTTCTCTTGACTGGGGGAAAATGAGATTGGATTAAGGTTAGTGTTTCCATGGGATTTCCTTTATACTCTCCCTCTACCAATTTTTGTTCTACTCTGTGTCTACAAGCTGTAGGCTTTCCCATTTCACTTGGGATTCTGGGAAACGTGATCTTGTAAGTAACTTTGTGAAAAGTACAGATGTTATTTGTTCTTTGAAATTTTAGTCTGTTAGTCTAGATTGGTGTAATTGAAGTTGGTTAGAGAAATACAGATTTTAGGTATTGCCTTTTACTATGTATTTATCATTCATATCATTCATTGAAGTTGAAAATACAGTTTCTAAGACTTTTTGTACAAAGTCCAGAAACTTAAAGGTTATGAGCCAAACAGGTTAATTTAAAGTAAAAAAACGAATAAAGTATTACGATGAAAGTAATTTATAGTTTACAAAGCATATTTACCTATGTTTCATCAATTATTTATCAAACTTTTAAGCGTTTAACATTTTTTTATTGATTTCAGAGAGGAAGGAAGAGGGGGAAAGAGGGAGAAACATAGATGAGAGAGAATCAGCGATTGGTTGCCTCCTGCATGCCCCCTACTGGGGGCCTGCAACCCATCTCAAATCGGACCGTGACCTTCCAGTTCATGGGTGGATGCTCAACCATTGAGCCACACTTTCCGAGCATGATTAACATTTTTATCCTTTCATGTTGTTCATCCTTTTACTCAAAAGCCTACTGCATATCTTTTTCATCAGTTTATTAAGGGAGACGTTAAATATAACTAGTACTTTCAAAACACCATTTATTGGGGAGGAGTGATTTCTAATTGTTAAATGGTTTGTGAAGGTGGATAAAAGCCTTGCCAAAGTTGGAATTAATTGCCTGTTGCTCACTATCTACTTACCAAATAATACACACACACCCACACACACACCAGCACACACACACGTGTGTGTATATATACAGAAAGTCATAGTTGCATTTATAATTATGTATAAACTAGAGGCCCAATGCACGAATTCGTGCACTAATGGGGTCCCTGGCCTGGCCTGTAGGATTGGGCCAAAACTGGCTCCCTGATATCCTCCGAGGGGTTCCAGATTGCGAGAGGGCACAGGCCAGGCCGAGGGACCCCACTGGTGCATGATCGGGGCTGGAGAAGGATGCGGGAGGTTGGCCAGCCAGGGAGGGACTGCGGGAGGGCTCCAGGCCGGACCCCAGCAGCAAGCTAACCTACTGGTTGGAGTGTCTGCCCCCTGGTGCACGTCATAGCGAGCGGTTAAGTGGCCTTAGCATATTATTAGCATATTATGCTTTGATTGGTTGAACGGCCAATCAGACACTTAATATATTAGGCTTTTATTATATAGGATAAAGAGGCAGGATGAGATAAGCTTTAAAAGTGTAAGCCTTGAAGTAAAATTGGTGGGGTTAAAATCTAGCTGTGTGAGCACTAGGCAAATGGTAATGGTAAATGATAATACCATGTACATCCTATATATAATAAAAGTCTAATATGCTAAGTGTCTGTTCAACCGGTTGGCCATTCAACCAATCAAAGCATGGTATGCTAAGGCCACTCAACTGCTCGCTATGACATACACTGACCACCAGGGGGCAGATGCTCTGATGCTCTGACCAGTAGGTTAGCTTGCTTCTGGGGTCCGGCTGATTGGGACTGAGTGAGATGGGCTGATCACACCCTGGACCCTCCTGCAGTCCCTCCCCAGCTGGCTAACTTGTGTCTCTCCCTGGCCCTGATTGTGCACTAGTGGGGTCCCTTGGATGGACTGGCCTGTGCCCTCTCGCAATCTGGGACCCCTCAGGAGATGTTGGTTTCGGCTTTATCCTGCAGGCCGACACCCACTGGTGCACGAATTCGTGCACTGGGCCTCTAGTAATTTATATAAAGTACTTAGCTTTCTAGTATCTTTTAGAATAAAAATAGTTATTATTATCATTGTTTAATTATTTTTTCTACTGTAACTTGAAATTTTTTACCGGAGTGATTTGGATTTATATACCTTTGCTAATGTTTTAGACTCCTATTTACAAAGGCAAGGTCCTTAAAAAGGAAGTCAGAGCCGAAACCGGTTTGGCTCAGCGGATAGAGCGTCGGCCTGCGGACTGAAGGGTCCCAGGTTCGATTCCGGTCAAGGGCATGTACCTGGGTTGTGGGCATATCCCCAGTGGGAGATGTGCAGGAGGCAGCTGATCGATGTTTCTCTCTCATCGATGTTTCTAACTCTCTATCTTTCTCTCCCTTCCTCTCTGTAAAAAATCAATAAAATATAAAAAAAAAAATAAAATAAAATAAAAATTACTTAAAAAAAAAAAAGGAAGTCAGAGGTAGATATCACAGTGTGGCTTCTCCAGTTTTAGCTGTTCAGTACTTCAGGAACACACACCATTTTCTGACCTTCAGCTGATGAGTAAATGCACTTGGAATGAGTACATTTTAGTGAAATTATTTCCCAGCCAGTGTGTTGGTTTGTCTTTGTTACAACATCCTGAATTTCTTTATCCTTTAAATTGTTGACCGTGAGTATGGTGGTGACCATTAGTAGAGACTAGGGTTGTGTAGCTATGTGTATTTGTATGTAATGTACATCTGGATGAGAGTAAAGAGTAGCCTCAACAGTAGTTAGGTTGAGGAGAGGCATGCTATTTTTTCTTATTTTTTAAATTCTCCCCCAAGGATATTTTTTCCAGTTGAGTTTTAGAGAGGATGAAAGGGAAGGGGGGTGGGAGAGAGAGAGAGAAACATCGATGTGAGAGTGACACATTGATTGATTGGTTGCCTCTTGCATGCATCCTGACTGGCGCTGGGGAGCAGACCACCACCAGGTACATGCCCTTGACCCTCTGGTCCGTGGGCCAATGCTCTAACCATTCTGCTACTGGCCAGGGTAAGACATGCTATCCTTTTCATTGCTTAGTCTGAATTGGGGAATTTTCTCAGACAGCATTTCCTTTTGCATTTTTCCTCTCCATACTTTGTATATCTGGGCTAGTATGGTCTTAAACTTATTTTCCTCTTTAATTTTTTTCTACTGTCTACCTCCCCCCACCACTGTCACAAATTTTAAGTTATAAAAATATTTGTAGTAGTAAAAGTAATTTAAAGTTCACATGATAGGTATGAATAGGAAATACTAGAAGTTTCGTATATGCTTAAAAAGTATTTTCAGCAGTTTGGAAAATGAAAGGGGGAGAGAAATTCACCCCTAATCTTATGATCATCACCATATAATCATTAGTATTAAAGGGAAGGGAGATAAGACTGACATTAATTAACCATCTATTGAGTTTCTTTTAATAATACTGTGATGTATATATATTTCCACTTTATATGCAAGAAAACAGACTCAGGTCACAAAGATAATAAATAATAGAGCAGCCAAGTTTAAATCTAGGCATGTCTTGATTTTACAGATGGGATCTTCATTCTGTTTTGTCCTTTCTTTCTATATGTCTATACTTAAACCCAGCAATCTTCAACCTTTTTTACCTCATGGCACACACAAACTGATTACTAAAACTCTGCCATACACACACACAAAATTTTTTTTGCCTATTTGACAAAAGTAATGTAATTTTGATTCATTTATATATACCAGATGGCTATTGTTGTAATGGCTATTGTCTTTTTTTTTTTTTTTTTTTTTTAATCTAAGGTGAAAGAGGTTAGTGCCCCTAACTAAATATAGTCAGGATGTTTTAAAAATTCTTTTGGCCCACTTTTGCAGCACACCTTTTGGAAATCACTGTTTTAACCTAATTAATGCAATTTGTAAATTTCATCTCCTACTTATAAAACAACATTATAAAAGCTTTTTTTTTTTTTTGCCTATTCTCATTTCAAGTGGTGTCTTATTGCCCACATTGTTTATTCATACCACCATATAAAGGCTCTTTGTTTTGGCTGCTAGACTTTGGTATAGAGATATTGGTCAAAATGGAAGCTGCCTTTTTTTTTTACTAAGTGACTCGGATGAAAAATAATCTAGCTTTATCAGAACTAATATTCTGGGATTAGAAATGCTATTGCTTTAATAGCACTATCCTTTCTGGTGCAACATTTAATTCAAAATTTGATATATGTAAAATGTAGATGACATTTTCAATTTATAGCTATATGAAAACAAAACTTCTCTTATATTTTCATGCTTTGAAATGCCTTAACCTTTCCCGTAAAAAATCTTTTAAAAATGTTATTAAAATTATATAGGCACTTAAATCCTGTTTAATTACTATTAGTAATTCCTAATTTAATACACTTTAATTTGTTAAAAGAAAAAAAACTTTATTTGGTTTTTACACTCTCATTGGGTGGATGACATACACTAAAAGATAATTTGTGGGGCATTTATAAATTGTATAGGTCAGCACTACCCAAAAGAAATACTGTACGTTACAAATATGGTTTAAAATTTTCTGTAGCCACATTAAAAAATAAAAAGAAACACGTAAAATTAATCCTATTAATATATTTTATTTAACTCATTATATTCAAAACATTTCAATGTTAACATGATTGAGATATTTTACTGTTTCCCCCCCTATACCAAGTATTCAGAATCGATGTGTGTTTCTTATGACACATCTCAGTTCAAACTAGCTATATTTCAAATGCTTACTAGTCACATATAGTACAGATGTAGAAAGTTTTGTATAACTTTCATTTAATATTCACTCAATTATATATGTCACAAGGGGGGCGGGGCATCAAGATTTTAGAGATGGTTAGGTAGAGAGCATGGCCAAAAAAAAGGCTGGGACCTACTGATAGAAATATACCAGGTAACTTCTATTCCCATGAAGATGTAACATTTTCTGCACAGAAAAAGGTGCCTCTTGCTCCCTTCTATTAATTCCCTCTTAAAGAAGAAACACTATTCTGACCTCTATCACCATAAATAAGTTTGTCTTATTTTTGAACTTGCTTATGGCATATTTTGTTCTTTCTAAGGGTAGTGAGAATTAATCCCAATCTGCCTCTTTTCTGTCTTTATTTGACATTGTTGTATGAATTTGGATGTAAATCAGATGATAGGTTGTTGGTACTATGACCCTTCTGTTTTTTTCCAGTGTGGTTATGTCAAGATGAGAGAGATGTTTCTTAGATTTCATGAATAGTAACCCTTTAGAGGTTAGCTTTATGACTAAAAAAATTGTTTAGAATATAGAAATTAAAATTGCTTACACAGATAACATGGTTGTCTGTCTTGCTTTTATTACAATATTCTCTAGGCCTATAGCCAAGAAGTAGGTAGAGGAGATCTTGGATTGCCTCCTTATATAGATGCCTTTTGGAAACTTTTTAAAGTAGCTTCTAGGCATTATGTAGGTTAGCTTTTAGGCATTTCAGGTTACTTAAAAAGATATTTGAGTATTTCTGATTGTGATTGTAGGGGTAGGAATAAAATAATACACTTATGTTTATAGGTAAGTATCCACTCTCAACCAGAAATATTTTTTTTGTTTAATAAAAAAAATTGTATCTACTTAGAAGTATTCATAATGTCAACAAAGCAGTTGCAACTTTTTTTTGCAATTACAGAGTGATACCCAGTTAATAGAGCGACAGTTATTTTGTATAAGCTATATCAGAGACAACTGAAGATGAATAAACTACCATCCCCATAAATAACCAATTTGTGCTGTGCACCAAGAAGAACCTGCTTTAAATTTCCATGCCAATTTACGACCCCCATACTGTACCAGGGAAGGTTAGTGGCTACTGAAAATACCACCAGGACAGGGCTATCTAAAGACACATCCTGTAGTATGTTAACTATACAAAAAGACACTACAGTCAAATCTTCCATTTCCATTTTTTTTCTTTAAAAGGAGTGAGTTCTGTAAATGCTTTATAGACAAGAAGAAATGCACTAGAACCAACTTATTCATCATCTTTTCCTCTTCATCTTCCTCCTCCTCTTTTTCTTGCTTTTTTCAGCCTTGACAACTCCCTTTTTGGATACCCAGGCTTTCCTTTAGCTCAATTTGCAGCAATATCCTTTTTGTATTTCTCCTTCAGCTTAGGAGCCTTCTTTTCATAAGGCTGCTTGTCATCTGCAACAGTGTTATTCCACATCTTTCCCAGCTTCTTTGCAACGTCACCAGTGGGTAGGCTGGGATGCTCTCCTTTGTTTAAAGGAGACCTCTTGGGTGCATTGGGATCCTTGAATTTCTTTTTGTTTCCCTTTTAGGAGGGATATAAGTTTTCATTTCTCTCGTAACGGGCCTTGTTCGTCTTTGCTATGTCTTCAAATTTTCCTTTCTTAGTAGACATGGTCTTCCATCTCTCTGAGCATTTCTTAGAAAACTTTGAGAAGTTGACTGAAGCATCTGGGTGCTGCTGCTTGTGTTCCTCTTAGCAAGTTTGCACAAAGAAAGCATACGATGCTTGGCCTCTTAGGATCGCCTTTTATTTTTACCCCTAATTAATTTTCCTCAGCAAGCACACAGTCACCCAGTGCCCAGCCAGCTCACACTTGCCCTGGCATTGTCTCTATGGATCTCAATTTACTGCAATGGCTGTCTCAACCAGAAAGATTTTGACACTTTTATGAGTAAAGAACTAGAATGTTACCTTAAGGACAGTTGCACAAAAACTAAAATCCATGAAGGACACTTTATAAAATGCAAACTGAAATGGAATTATTATTTTTTTTTAATTTTTTTGATTGATTTTTAGAGAGGGAGAGGTATAGAAACATCAATTTGTTGTTCCACTTATTTTTTTTAATATATATTTTTTATTGATTTCAGAGAGGAAGGGAGATAGAGAGATAGAAACATCGATGATGAGAAAGAATCATTGATTGGCTGCCTCCTGCAAGCTCCCCCCTGCGGTGGATGGAACCCACAACCCCGGTATGTGCCCTTAGCCTGAATCGAACCTGGGACCCTGTAGTCCGCAGGCCCATGCTCTATCCAATGAGCCAAACTGGCGAAGGCTGAAATGGGATTATTGATCATGATTTTAACTTCTAGTGCTTGAATCAGTTTTATTTTTCAAATGGAAATAATGGTTACAGCATTATAGAGCAGCAGAAGTCTTATTGTATGTAGTATAACAATTGGTACTTTAGGGAGAAGGGGTTTTTTCTGTAATATGTATTATAAAAAGAGTTCTAAAAAGTACATAACAATGCAAATATGAGTCTTCATTCTAGTATGCCTAGTTTGGAGGAATAGATGTTTTGTATGTTATGTAGAATGGACATGAAAATACTTTCTCATTAACACTTGAATTATGAATGCTTTTGAGGTTATGAATAAAAATATAAAGAAGTTGTTTTTTTAATTTGTAATAAGTTTGCCTAGTACACTCTTGCTCCAAGAATTTTAAAAGTTGTCTTGAAGAGCCTTGGCTGGCTCAGTTGGTTAAGTGTTGTCCTGTGCACTGAATGAAGGTTATCAATGCAATTTCTAGTCAGAGCACATGCCCAGGTTTTGGGCTCCATTCAAGTCAGGGTTTGTGCAGGTGGCAGTCGATGTGATGGATGTTTCTCTCTCACATCAATGTTTCTCTCTCCTCCTCTCCTTTCCCATCTAAAATAAACTTAAAAAATAGTTGTCTTAAGAAATAAAACTGCATCTGTCAGCTTTTCTTACATAGGTTTTGTATTTGACAAGTATAGAAGGCTAAAGCAAAATTGGTTAGATTAGCCCTAGCTGGTTTGGCTCAGTGGATAGAGCGTTGGCCTGAAGACTGAAGTGTCCCAGGTTTGATTCTGGTGAAGGGCATATGCCTGGGTTGCCAGCTCAGTCCCCAGTGGGGGACATGCAGGAGGCACCTGATTCGATTATTCTCTCTCATCATTGATGTTTCTTTTTCTCTCTCTCCTTTCCTCTCTGAACTCAATAAAAATATGTATTTTTAAAAATTGGTTAGATTAGACTTTGAAAAAGTATGTTTATTATCTACAAAATATTAAGACTTTATATCCTTTTTGGATAGATTTTAAAATTAAAAATAACTAGAATGTTATTAATAGCATTAAGAGTTGACTTCTATATGTAGAAAAAATACACTTAAGGGTATGTCTTATGTTTCTGTGTTTTGACAAAAACGAATGTTATATTTGAATTTAGTTTTTGTATTCAGAAAAAAACACCTTGTTTATCTAGTTGTATTTTCTCTAACCTTCTCTTGTTTTAATTGAGTTAGGTATTATTCATTTACAAGGGGTAAGAATGAGAATGCTGTATACAGCAAAGGATATGGTTCCTGCTCTTAAGATCTCATGATCTAAGACAACTTGAAGAGCACTTAAAATGAAACATTTAAATTACTGAGCTGGCATAAAATAATATGAATAGTATATAGTAAGACTGAATTAATAAAGCTTTTTGGCAAAAAACTTCTAATCTATATTTTGAAGAAGTGGTCTGTTGGATTGATGGAGAGGGAAGGGATTATCAGAAAAAGGGAAAGGCATGTTGGGAATTGTGGAATGTGTAAATATTTTTCTTGCTTGAAGTAAAGTGTTTTGTACGAATTTAATGAAAAATAAAGTTGATAAGATTGTGTGGCCTGAGCTGAGAATCTAAAGAAGTTTGGATTAGAAATTAGAAATGAGTTCTACTGAAGGTCATTGAACAGAAATATAAGAAGAAAAATGAGAATATTAACAACCAGATATAACATGATTGGGGAAAAGATTGAAGTGAGAAAGGCCAATTAGAGGTAATTATTTTGAGATTTATATTTAAAAGTAAGGACAGGTAGTTTTAAAGTAAAGAAGGTGAAATGCATGCCTCCTAAGTTTATGTAGTGCAAAGTTAAAATAAGAATGGAACAATTTTATTTTCTTCTAGTATTGAAAATAAATTTACTTGGTCATACAGTTTGCAAGTAAGTAATTAACACTAATTGAGGCTATCTGCTTTGTTCTATAAAAGAGTGATGATTTTTTTTCAAGTTTGATTTGAAAACTAAGTAAAACCCCAGAAAGTTATGCCGTAGTGGTATTTTCTGAGTTGCTAGTACTTTGGACTTAAGAAAAAAACAAACTTGAGATGAATACTAAAAAGAGCTTCTATTGTAATTCTGTGTTTTGAGTTATAGTGGTACATTTTAGCCATGTTTTCAGAGACATTCTAATTGGTATAAGAGTTGGTGGACAAATGGGTGATAAGAAAATTAGTAATCTGGAGTATACCAAGATTTAAATTTGTTTTAAAATAGTTACTTGTTTTAACATTTAGGAATAGTTAAAAGCACATAGCTTTTATAGGAGGGAAAAATCCCTAGTATATAGTTCCCTAATAATACTCTGGGCTATAGTATTTTTTTATATTTGTTATTTAAGATATTTATTTTTAATGAATTTTCAAAAGTTTTTAAATTGTATACTATTCCTTATAATGAATACGTTTATTAAAATAGAAAATGTAGAACAATATGAAAAAGTTAATTGAGTAATATAACTTAAAGAATGTTTTTCTGCCTTTTTTAGAGTTAATAAATACAACAGTGTTTGGGAGTTAATACGGTCTTAGCATTCTGAGAATAGTATGTTAGGCCTTTTTTTAAAATCCTTACCTGAGAATATGTATGTATTGATTTTATAGAGAAATATCGATGTGAGAGAGAAACATTGCCTGCCTCCTCTACGTGCCCTGACAGGGGATCAAACCCAACACCTAGGTATGTGCCCTAATAGGGAATCAAACCCCAAAGCTCTTGGTGTAGGGGATGATGCTCCTTCCAACGGGGCCTGGGTGATAGTATGTTAGTCTTATTATGACAAGTTTACAATTGAAATTTATTTATGTATTTATTTATTTATTTATAGCTTTTAGAGCAGAGAGGAGAGAGAGAAACATCGATTTGTTGTTTCACTTATGCATTCATTGGTTGATTCTTTTTTTTTTTTTAAATACATTTTATTGATTTTTTACAGAGAGGAAGGGAGAGAGAGAGAGTTAGAAACATCGATGAGAGAGAAACATCGATCAGCTGCCTACTGCACATCTCCTACTGGGGATGTGCCCGCAACCCAGGTACATGCCCCTGACCGGAATCGAACCTGGGACCTTTCAGTCCGCAGGCTGACCCTCTATCCACTGAGCCAAACCAGTTTCGGCCATTGGTTGATTCTTGTATGTGCTCTGACTGGGGATCGAACCAGCAACCTTGGAGTATCAGTATAATACTCTAACCAGCTGAGCTACTCCGTGGCCAGAGCTCATGACAAGTTTACATTTTAACTGTTCTCTCAGTTAATAGGTTTCAGTTAGTAAATAAGTTAGTGAAGTTTTTGGTAGCATGGTAAAATAGATATATTTGACTCCATTTAAGTTACCTGTTAAAGCAAATCAGCTAAAGCAGAAGAATAGGTTGTCTCATACTACCACTGGGAAAATAGATTTCATCCATATCTCTGAAATTTGGGGTTTCTGTATAGACAGTACGGATGAGAAGGGATGACAGTAGAACTATCTACTCTTCCCTGATTATTCTGATGAACTAGTGGTATTATAGGAAGCTTGCCTGAAAGCCCTGCCTTGAACCTCTTTCTTAAATAGTTTCCTGTTTATACCTGTTTGTGCTACGTACTTCTTGGGAATAGATGGATCCCACCTGTGTATGCTGCCTTGGGTCTCTGCAATCTGAAAAGCAATGAAAAATCACTTCATGCCTGAGGAGGGGGAGCACTGAAAGGGATGGAGACTAGGAAACCAAGTTGACTTCCATATACGTTGATCCTGCTGGAACAGCTCACACAGGTGGAGAAGATAGAACTTTCAGTGGCTTTGGGGTAACCAATATTCTTGTGCTATGTGAGTGAATGTTTTAATGGTGGCAGTTCCATTAACAGTAATGCAAATGGTATTCTAAGTAGATGTCCTTCAGTGTGGTATTGCTTGCCCAACCTACTCTTGGTGCATCCATCTTATTTTCTAAGCCCTCTTCACCAATTTTCCTGTCAAGTTTGACTACCTTATAGTTTTCCAATAGTTTTTTTCTTAATTTAACTGTAATTGTTTTCCTCCATCCCCTGTTCAAATTGGATTAAAAATCTTACTGTGTGGTTTTATGAGTTTTATCTAGGTCAGAATGACACAAACATTGAAAATATGGGAATGGCAAAAATAATACTAAAACTTGCAAGTTTCATTGACATCAAGCAAAGGATAAAACCTTTCTAGGGCAAAACTTTTGAGTGGAAAACAATTTTTAAATAAAATACTAGGACTGCTAAACAGTATCAGGCTTAAACTTTTGTGTGATAAACTCAAACAAATAGCGTTAAAACATATGAAGTTGTTTCTTTAGAGAAATTGGTAAAACCAATTTTTTTTTAGGAGACTTTAATTCACCTCTCAGAATTTAATAAATTAAGTAAACAAAAATTAAGGCTATAAAGATTTGAATAGCAGTATACTTTATTTAATAGATGTATGTCAAACTTTGTTTCCAATAGAGAATACACATTCTTCTCAAATTCCTGTGAATTCTTTTGAAACTGTCTTGGGCTTCAATGAGAATTTGAAATTTTAAATAAGAATAATTGAATAGGTCAGTATTTTTTTACTACAGTATAGTAAAACTAGATGTTAAAGCCACAATGAGTCTACCTGCATGGTTGGGGTGTGTGCGGGAGGCAACCGATCATGTTTTTTTCCTCACATCAATGTGTTCTTTTTTTCTCTTTCCCCCTCCACCCTCCTCCCCCCTCAAAAATCAATAAACATGTCCTTTGGTGAGGATTAAAAAAACAAAAACCTCTGTGTCTTACTAGAATTTGAACTTAAATTTCATACTATTTAGAAATGTGTAACAATGAGGACATGACACATCAAAATTGATGAATGAATATTCATTTAAACATGGTGGATTAAATAACCATTTACTTTTTTTTGCTATCAAATCTACTAGAATTGATTTTTTTTCTTTTTTAAAAAAATAGGCATAGATGTCAAGGGCAAAGAAAACTGGAAAGTTGATCACAACTAAAATTTTAGGAGCTAGAAAGCAACAAGTGGTAAATAACTTTGTATATGTGAGAAAACTGAATTTATTAGTGGGGAAGTCCTAGAATTGGTGCTCTGTAGTCCTGGGATGCTTCAGTATTGGTGGCTGCAGGTACCTTGAAAGAAATGTCTAAAAGTCTATAATAACAAGTAAGTAACATATTACCAGGAAAGGGTCTCTTCAGGTTTCTTTTCTGATACAAAGGGATGATCTCTGTTCTTGTCACTGGGCACAGCTGGATTAAGGGTGCCATACTGACAGATAATTGAATAGAAGTCTTCATGTTGAAATGGGAATCATCCTCAGCCTCTTCCTTTTTAGTTCTGAGAACACTGGGTGTCAGGCTCCTAGTTCCAGAAGATGAGATTGGAAGATTCATCCTGTTACAGCAAACCTATGATCAGGGAGAAAAAGACCAAGAGATGATAACATGGCCCAGACTCATCATCCAACAGTGACACCTATAAACACAGAAATTCCAGCAACTTTTTTGTTTCATTTTAAAGTATGAGATTAAGGATCATTAAACATTTTAGGATAATCTCTATGTGAAAGAGAAGAAGGAAATAGAAACAATTCAGGAAGAAAACTTTATTAAAAAATTATTGATCAACAATAAAAACATATAAAAAGTTATTGATATATTTGGAAGGGGATAATTATATCTTCGAAACAAGAAAAACCAATCCTCAGAAAACAAAGAGCTCTTAGACATTTAGAACATGAAATAACAGAATTGGAAATACAGAATATGAAGGAAATTAAGAATAATGGAACCAGAGAACCAAGATGGAGGCATGGGTAAACACCTGTACTTGCTGCCTCCCACAATCACATCAAAATTACAACTAAAAGACAGAACAACTATCACCCAGAACCATGGGAAAGCTGGCTGAGTGGAAGTACTACAACTAGAGAGGTGAAGAAGAAAGCGCACTGAGGCTGGTAGAAGGTGCAGAGGTGCGGGACGGGCTGGTCTGGGACCTGGGTGTTCCAATTTTTTAATCGGGAGGGTGATTGTCTCTGTGGAGGCTGCTCTGAGGAGTGAGGAGTCCCAACCCCACACCAGACCCCCACCCCCAGGTCCCAGAACTGGGGAAAAAAGTCCCTACAGGTAGTAAGAACTATGGACTGTAAAAACCAGTGCGCATTGGGGCTGAGTGACACACAGGCTGCTGGAGACAGCTGCTGCTCTTAAAAGGCCAGCACTGAACTGAATTTACAAGCTCCCGCTTGCTCTGAGCTCCAGTGCCAGGCGAGGCTCTGGGAGACCCAGACACATACAGGGAGAAACTGGACTGTCTGGCATTGGGGCAGGAACTCAAGGCGGCTTTCTTCCAGACAGAGGTGCTCGCCACAGTCATTGTTCTCTTGCCTGGACCTCCTCGGTGCGGGACTGACTGGAAGCCATTTCTGTTTGCTCCGCCCAAATAGTGATTCCCTGAGACCTTGCCCTACCCAATTTACAACCCCACCCAAGCTGTGCAAGAGCTTTTGCATATGAATGGTCTGTCCTTTTTCAGGCGAAAACTCGGTCAAACAAGCTGCAGCTGGGTCGGAGCTGCAAACCTATAAATAAAAGGCCCCCAAAACTGCCACTGGCCCCAGCACTAGCCTACCTTGCTTCACAGCTGGGCCTTGTCTGGGCACTTCCAAACCCGATACAAAGAGGGGGAATCTGCAGATCTCTCTATAGCTCCTGCTGGGTGGCCTCAGGCAGTGGCTCACTTTGCACCTCCCTGGAGACCCAAGAGCCAGTGTACCCAGTGGTCAGTGTGAAACAGTACCAGATTACAACTCTTCACATCCATAAGTGACACACTCAAAGGGCAGATTCACTGAGCACCAAAGCCCCACTAAAGCAAGTCCTCCATAAGGGTGTCTCCTGCATAGCAGCTTTCCCACTGTAGTCGCACCTAGACCCCACAGCCAATTGGCCTGGAGGTCAATTCCTCTCAGTGACACCAATAGCAATCAAGGCTCAACTACAACAAAACTGTGCACACAGCCCACAAAGGGGTGCACCAAGAGTGTTCACCTCAGGTGATTGGGGAGGCTGAGCCACTGTGCCCTACTGCACAAGGCCACTCTTTTCTTTTAAAAAAATATATTTTTATTGATTTCAGAGAGGAATGGAGAGGGAGAGAGAGGTAGAAACATCAATGATAAGAGGGAATCATCAATCGACTGCCATCTGCATGCCCCACACTGGGGATCGAGCCTGCAGCCAAGGCACGTACCCCTGACCAGAATTGAACCCGGGACCCTTCCGTCTGCAGGCCGACACTTTATCCACTGAGCCAAACTGGCCAGGGCACAAGGCCACTCTTACACTTCAAAGGAGACTTAGCAGCTACCCAATACATAGAAACGAACACAGGCAAGCAGCCAAAATGTGGAAACAAAACATGTGACAAATGAAAGGAATGGAAGAAAGCAAATTACTCAATATAGAGTTCAAAACAACAGTTATAAGGTTACTCAAGAATCTTCTAGAAATCTCTGAGGAACTTAGTGAGACTTTCAAGGATCTTAGTGAAAATTAAAAAAATTAAAATAAAATTTTTTAAAAAATAGAAAAGGACCAGACCAGTCAGAAATTAAGCATACACTGACTGAAATAAGGAATAATAAACAGGGATTCAACAGTAAATTTGAGGATCCCAAGAATCAAATCAATGATTTGAAATACAAGGAAGCAAAAAACACCCAACCAGAAGAGCAAAAAGAAAAAAGAGTATAAAAAATATGAAGATGCCCTGACCGGTTTGGCTCAGTGGGTGGAGCGTCTGCCTGCGGACTAAAAGGTTCCAGGTTTGATTCCAGTCAAGGGCATGTACCTTTGTTGTGGGCACATCCCCAGGAGGTGGTGTGCAGGAGGCAGCTGATCGATGTTTCTCTCTCATTGATGTTTCAAACTCTTTATTCCTCTCCCTTCCTTCTGTAAAAAATAAATAAAATATATATTTAGAAAAAAATGAAGATAGTGTAAGGAGCCTTTGGGACAACTTGAAGCATACCAACATCTGAATTATGGGGGTGCCAGAAGAAGAGAGAGAGCAAGATACTGAAAACCTATTTGAAGAAATAATGACAGAAAACTTCCCCTACCTGTTGAAAGAAATAGACTTACAAGACCAGGAAATACAGAGAACTCCAAACAAGAGGAATCCAAAGAGGACCACACCAAGACACATAATTAAAATGCCAAGGGCAAAAGACAGAATTTTAAAAGCAGCAAGAGAAGAACATTTACCTACAGGGGAGTGCCCATACAACTGTCAGCTGATTTCTCAAAAGAAACTATGCAGTTCAGAGGGAGTGGCAAGAAGTATTCAAAGTGGTGAATAGCTAGCACCTACAACTAAGAATACTATACCCAGCAAAGCTATCATTTAGAATTGAAGGTCAAATAACGAGCTTCACAGACAAGAAAAAACTAAAGGAGTTCATCACCACCAAACCACTCTTATATGAAATGCTGAAGGGCATTCTTTAAGAAGAGGAAGAAGAAGAAAAAGGTAAAGATAAAAAATATGAACAACGAAGTGACAACAAATACATACCATCAAGTGAATAAAAAATCTGATGAACAGAATAAACTGGTGAATGGAATAGAATCAGGGGCATGGAAATGGAACAGACTGACAATTTTCAGAGGGAAGGGGTTGGGGAGATTCGAGAAGAGATTAGACAAAGGTCTTATATGCATGTATGCATTACCTGTGGACATAGACAATAGGGTGTCAAGGGCCTGGGATGGGGTGGGAACCTGGTGGAGGGGAACTATGGGAGGAAAATAGAGGGACATCTGTAATAATCTCAACAATGAAGATTTAAAAAAAAAATAAGGATGTCACGTTAAAAAAAAAAAATAATGGAACCAGCCAGGCCAGGTGTGGCTCAGGTGTTTAACATCAATCCAGGAACCAGAAGGTCACTGAATCCCAGATATCATGGTAAATTTCAGACACCAGAAATAAAGGGGAAAATCCTAAAAGCTTTTGTGTATAGAGCATATAAAAGAGATTAGGGCCCTGCCTGGTTTGGCTTAGTGGATAGAGCCTTGGCCTGCAGACTGAAGAGTCCTGGGTTCGATTCCAGTTAAGGGCACATACCTGGGTTGCGGACTCAGTCCTCATTAGGGGGTGTGCAGGAGGCAGCCAATCAGTGATTCCCTCTCTGAAATCAATACACACACACACACACACACACACACATATAACACACACACATATAAGAAGCCCGTTGCACGAAGATTTGCACAATGGGCCTTCCTTTCCCTGGCTGCTGGCACCGGTTTGCTTCTGGCACCTGGGACTCAGGCCTTTGGTCCAGCCGCAGTGGAGAAGCCAAGCCTCTTCAGTCTTCAGTCTTTTTTTTTTTTTTTTTTTTTTAATATATTTTATTGATTTTTTTTTTTACAGAGAGGAAGGGAGAGAGAGAGAGAGTCAGAAACATCGATGAGAGAGAAACATCGATCAGCTGCCTCCTGCACATCTACTGGGGATGGGCCCACAACCCAGGTACATGCCCCTGACCGGAATCGAACCTGGGACCTTTCAGTCCGCAGGCCAACACTCTATCCACTGAGCCAAACCGGTTTCGGCGCAGTCTTTAGTCTTTAGTCTTCACTCCGGCCAGAGCCTTCAGTCTTCGCTCCATGCCTGTGTATGCAAATTAACTGCCCTCTTTGTTGGGTTAATTTGCATAGTTGCTCTGATTGGCTGGTGGGTGTAGCAGAGTGACACCAATTTGCATGTTTCTCTTTTATTAGTGTAGATATGATTAGGAATCCCTAACTTTAGTAAGTAATCAATAGTGGAATAATGCCTTCAAAATCCTGAAGGGAGTAGGCTAAAATCATGAAACATGAGTTTATTAGACTACCTTAAGTGCATTGTATCTTGGGAAGTTGCTAGAGGACACGATTCCATCAAAATGTTAGAGTAATCAAAAAAGAGATAGGATCCAGTATAGAAGAGAAATGATTACCTAGGGCCGTGGTCGGCAAACTGCGGCTCGCAAGCCACATGCTGCTGTTTGGCACCTTGAGTGAGGTTCTTCCACAAAATACCACATGCGGGCGTGCATGTACAGTGCGATTGAAACTTCGTGGCCCATGCACAGAAGTCGGTATGTTGTAGAAAAGCAGGTATTTTGAGCTGCTATCACCTAGGGTGATAGTGAAGAGAGATGATGAGAGGGTGGCTGTGCAAGTGGATCTGAAGAGTAATCAGTTTAGATTGGGACAGGAGGAAAAGGGCTGTAGAAAGGGATCTAGAAACACATAAACAAAATGGAGGGGATTTTTATCTGTAGTTTTACTGTAATGTCTTTGGTTTTGTTATGAAGGTAATAAAGGGTTCAAAAAAATGAGGAAGTGGTGCCATTTTTTCTGTGTGTTTTTTTTTTTTATGAAGAGTTTGGGGAAGATTGGTGTCAATTCTTCTATAAACATTTGGTTTAAAGGTACATTTCATCAGAGAAGCCCTCTGGTCCTGGGCAACCTTCTGAAATAGATGTAATTCAGATTTTCTATATCTTGATCAGTTTTGGTAGTGTTCTTCTGGGAATTTGTCTATTTCATTAGGTTATTTAATTTATTAATTATGTTCCCTTATAATCCTTTTTATTATAAAGTCAGTAATAATCACCTTCTTTTCATTCCTGATTGTAATTATTTGTCTTCATTTTTCTATGGTCAGTGTGACAGAATGTCAATTTTCTTGCTATTTTAAAATTGTTTCATTTTTTTCTGTTAAAATTCTTTTTTTAATACATTTTTTGTCTAAAGTTTTACATATGTCTCCGTTTTCCCCAATTAACGCAACCCCCCACCCCAGCCATTCCCACACACAGGCAAGCCCCCACTGCCCCAGTGTCTGTGTCCATGGGTTATGCTAATATGCATGCATACAAGTCCTTTGGTTCCTCTCTAACCCTCCCTTCCCTGCCATTTATCTCTGGATCTATTCTTGTTCATCAATTTATGTTGATCATTATATTCCACATATGAGTGAGATCATGTGATATTTATCTTTCTCCAACTGGCTTATTTTGCTTAGCATAATGCTCTCCAGTTCCATCCATGCTGTTGCAAATGGTAAAAGTTCCTTCTTTTTTTTAAAAATATTTTACTGATTTTTTACAGAGAGGAAGGGAGAAGGATAGAGAGTTAGAAACATCGATGAGAAAGAAACATCGATCAGCTGCCTGGTGCACACCCCCTACTGGGGTTGTGCCCACAACCAAGGTGTACATGCCCTTGACCGGAATCGAACCTGGGACCCTTCAGTCCACAGGCCGACGCTCTATCCACTGAGCCAAACCGGTCAGGGCAAAGTTCCTTTTTTTTTTATAGCGGCATAGTATTCCATTGTGTCGATGTACTACAGATTTTTAATCCACTCATCTGCTGATGGGCACTTAGGTTGTTTCCAAATCTTAGCTATGGTAAACTGTGCTGCTGTGAACATAGGGGTGAATATATCTTTTCTGATTGGTATTTCTGGTATCTTAAGATACAGTCCTAGAAGTGGGATCACTGGGTCAAATGGGAGTTCCTTTTTTAACTTTCTGAGGAAACTCCATACTATCTTCCACAGTGGCTGCTCCAGTTTGCATTCCCAAGTGCAGTGCATGAGGGTTCCTTTTTCTCCACATCCTCGCCAGCACTTGTCATTTGTTGATTTGTTGATGACAGCCATTCTGACAGGTGTGAGATGTATCTCATTGTTGTTTTGATTTGCATCTCTTGAATGATTACTGAGTTTGAGCATGTTTTCATATGTCTCTGGGCCTTCTCTATGTCCTCTTTGAAAATGTGTCTATTTAGATCCTTTGCTCATTTTTTTATTGGATCATTTATCTTCCTTTTGTTAAGTTGTATGAGTTCTCTGTAAACGCTTATCTGAAATATCATTGGCAAATATGTTCTCCCATGCAGTGGGCTTTCTTGTTGTTTTGTTGATGGTTCTAGATAGCGGTTCTCAACCAGTGGGTCACGACCCCTTTGGGGGTCAAACGACCCTTTCACAGGGGTTGCCTAAGACCATCAGAAAACACATATATAATTACATATTGTTTTTGTGATTAACACATTGTTTGCGGGTAGTTTTTTTTTTTTTTTAATTAAATCTTTATTGTTCAGATTATTACATTTGTTTCTCTTTCTTTCCCCCCATAACTCCCCTCCTCCCAGTTCCTGCCCCACCCTCCGCCCTCACTCCCTACCCACTGTCCTCATCCATAGGTGCACGATTTTTGTCCAGTCTCTTCCCGCATCTCCCACACCCCTTTCCCCCCCAAGAATAGTCAGTCCATTCCCTTTCTATGTCCCTGATTCTATTATAATCACCAGTTCATTCTGTTCATCGGATTATTTATTCACTTGATTCTTAGATTCACTTGTTGATAGATGCATATTTGTTGTTCATAATTTGTATCTTTACCTTTTTCTTCCTCTTCCTCTTCTTAAAGGATACCTTTCAGCATTTCATATAATCCTGGTTTGGTGGTGATGAACTCCTTTAGCTTTTCCTTATCTGTGAAGCTCTTTATCTGACCTTCAATTCTGAATGATAGCTTTGCTGGATAAAGTAATCTTGGTTGTAGGTTCTTGGTATTCATCACTTTGAATATTTCTTGCCACTCCCTTCTGGCCTGCAAAGTTTCTGTTGAGAAATCAGCTGACAGTCGTATGGGTATTCCCTTGTAGGTAACTGAGTTTCTTTCTCTTGCTGTTTTTAAGATTCTCTCTTTGTCTTTTGCTCTTGGCATTTTAATTATGATGTGTCTTGGTGTGGTCCTCTTTGGATTCCTTTTGTTTGGGGTTCTCCGCGCTTCTTGGACCTGTAAGTCCATTTCTTTCACCAGGTGGGGGAAGTTTTCTGTCATTATTTCTTCAAATAGGTTTTCAATATCTTGCTCTCTCTCATCTTCTGGCACCCCTATAATTCTGATGTTGGTACGCCTGAAGCTGTCCCAGAGGCTCCTTACACTATCCTCGCATTTTTGGATTCTTTTTTCATTTTGCTTTTCCGGTTGGGTGTTTTTTGCTTCCTCGCATTTCAAATCATTGACTTGATTCTTGCGCTCCTCTGTTCTGCTGTCGGGAGTCTGTATAATATTCTTTATTTCAGTCAGTGTATGCTTAATTTCTAGTTGGTTCCCCAATATAACATCGAGGGTCTCATTAGTTTTCTTATAGATCTCATTAAGTTTATCGGCGGCTTCTAAACAGTTCTTGAGAGACCTTAAAAGTGTGGTTCTGAACTCTAGATCTACCATTGACAATTTTGTCCTGTTTCTTTGTCTCCGCATTTTGTTATGCTTCCTTGGTGCACCCCCTAGTGGTCTTTGTTCGCGGTCTTATAGTTAAATCTTGATTGTTGTAGCTAATTCCAGGGAGGGTTTGACCTCCAGGCCAAGTGGCTATGAGAATCAGCTGTGTCAGCAGTGAGAGAACTTCTGTCCTCTAGGGAGGTGCTAATCTGGCGTTTGCCTGAGGCTATCTGGCAAATGCCTCTGTGCAGGGCTTGGGCGGGGCGGGTCGCACAGGATCAACAGGGTGGGCCGGAGAGAGCAGTTATGGCAGCTCTCAGTCCTGTCCCCAGGGGCTCTGCCTCTCTGAGTCCCAGCACCCGCTGCAAAGCTCGGAGAGAAAGCTGCACTCGCTCTGACCGAAGCCAGGCAGTCCCGCTTCTCCCGTTTGAGTCTGGGTCCCTAAAGACTCGCCCGGATCTGGAGCTCAGAGTCTGCGACTCCCTCCCGATTGAAAACGCCAACCGCGCCCTCCGCCGCCAGCCCGCTCCGCGCACTCCGCACCTCAGAATTTGACTTCAGCACTGCGCCTCCTCTGAGTGTCCGTTTGCGTTTCTCTTTCCTCCTAGTTGTAGGACTTCCACTCAGCCAGCGTTCCAGTGGTTCTGGGTGATGTCCGTTCTGTCTTTTAGTTTCACTTTTGAAGTAGTTGTTCAAAGCAGCAAACTCCGGCGTTAACCTATGCCGCCATCTTGGTTCTTCTGCGGGTATTTTTTATCGCGCGCTAATAGGTGGCGTGGGCCATTTTTGCTAATTTTTTGCGCAAATGGCAACGTTCAGTAAAATTACGATAACTTTAGTTTACGTATTTATACGTTACCCGCATTCTACCACTAGTCTATAAAAAACGTATTAATACATGTCCCGCGCTCTACTACATTGGTAAAACGTATAAATACGTAAAACGTGTAAATACGTTTCCCACATACAATGTGTTAATCACTATGCTTTAATTATGTTCAATTTGTAACAATGAAAATACATCATGCATATCAGGTATTTACATTACGATTCATAACAGTAGCAAAATTACAGATATGAAGTAGCAATGAAAATAATTTTATGGTTGGGGGTCACCACAACATGAGGAACTGTATTAAAGGGTCGCAGCATTAGGAAGGTTGAGAACCCCACTGTTCTAGAGGAAGGCACGCTTCCAAGCTCTTTCTGTGAAGCCAACATTACCCTAATCCCAAAATCAGATAAAGACACCACAAAAAAAGAGAACTACTGGCCAATATCTACGATGAACATAGATGCTAAAATCCTCAACAAAATTCTAGCAAATCGGATTCAGCATTACATTAGAAAGATTATATACCAGGACCAAGTAGGATTTATTTCAGGGATGCAAGGATGGTACAATATCCACAAATCAATAAATGTGATACATCACATAAACAACTTCAGAGACAAAAATCACATAATCATCAATCAATGCAGAAAAAGCATTTGACAAAATCCACCACTCTTTTCTTGATAAAAACTCTCAGCAAAGTGGGAATGGAGGGGTCATACCTCAACATAATCAAAGCCTTATATGACAAACCTACAGTCAACATCATACTCAATGGGCAAAAACTAAACTCATTTCTCCTAAGAACAAGATCAAAACAGGGAAGCCCACTTTCACCACTCCTGTTCGATATAGTACAAGAAGTGCTAGCCATAGTGATCAGACAAGAAGAAATAAAAGGCATCCAAATTGGAAAAAAAGAAGACGTAAAACTGTCCTTATTAGCAGATGACATGGTCCTATACATAGAAACCCCAAAGACTCCATAAAAACACTACTAGACCTAATAAATGAATTTGGCAATGTAGCAGGATACAAAATTAACACCCAAAAATCTATGGCCTATTTACATACCCATGATGAACTCACAAAAAGAGAAATGGAAAAAAAAAAATCCCATTTACTATTGCACCAAAAAAATTAAGATACCTAGGAATAAACTTAACTAAGGAGGTAAAAGATGTGTTATAATTCTTATTTCCACCCTCTCTCTACTTCTGATTTAGTTTGCTCTTTTTTCTGGTTTCTTAAGGTGTAAAGCTAGGTTATTGATTTGAGATTTTTTTAAATGTAGGTATATATAGCTATAAACTTCCCTTTAAACACTGCATTCATTTCATCCCATAAATTTTGGTGTATTATGTTTTTATCTCAACATCCTATCTAATAAAAGAGAAACATGGTAATTGGCGTACAACCGCTACCCTTCCCATTGGCTGATCAGCGAGATATGCAAATTAACTGCCAGCCAAGATGGCGGCCGGCAGCCAGGCAGCTTGAAACTAACATGAGGCTTGCTTGCTTCAGTGACGAAGGACTCCAACATTCCCCGCCTGCCTTGCCAGCCTCTGAGCTTGCAGTTTAAGAAACATTTTAACAAATATAGAAGCTAAACAAAACCCCAGAAACCTGCTTTCAGCGAGCCCGGGATCTCAGAGCTGGAGGTATACATTGTTTCTATTATAGAACCGAAACAAACCAGATACCTGCCTTCAGCAGTGGAGGCCTAAGAGCTGGAGCCTCAGAGCTAAAGCTGGCCCAGAATAAAAAAAAAGAAAGAAAAAAAAGCAGTTGGGAGCTTCAGTCGGCCTGAAAACAGCCCTCAGCCCCTGACCCAGACGGGCCAGGCACTCCAGTGGGGACCCCCACCCTGAAGGGTGTGTGACCAGCTGCAAACAGCCATCATCCCCTCACCCAGGCTGGCCAGGCACCCCAGTGGGGACCCCCACCCTGAAGGATGTGTGACCAGCTGCAAACAGCCATCATCCCCTCACCCAGGCTGGCCAGGCACCCCAGTGGGGACCCCCACCCTGAAGGATGTGTGACCAGCTGCAAACAGCCATCATCCCCTCACCTAGACTGACCAGGCACCCCAGTGGGGACCCCACCCTGAAGGGTGTGTGACCAGCTGCAAACAGCCATCGTCCCCTCACCCAGGCTGGCCAGGCACCCCAGTGGGAACCCCCACCCTGATCCAGGACACCCTTCAGGGCAAACCAGCCGGCACCCACCCATGCACCAGGCCTCTATCCTATATAGTAAAAGGGTAATATACCTCCCAGCACCGGGATCAGCGGAGCCGCGAGGCCTCCCGGCACCGGGATCAGCGTGACATGGCAGCGCCCAAACCCCCTGATCGCCCTGCGGTTCTGTGTGTGACGGGGCGGGGCCACAACCTCCCTATCCGCCCTGCTCTGTTTGTGACAGGGGAAGGCGCCCCAACCCCCTGATCAGCCCTGTTCTGTGCCTGATATGGGGGAGTCCCCAACCCCCTGATCGCCCTGCGGCTCTGTGTGTGATGGTGCGGCGCCTCAACCCCCTGATCGGCCCTGCTCTGTGTGTGACAGGGTGTGGCGCCCAGTCCCCCCCACCCCCCCCCACGGGCCCTGCTCTGTGTGTGATGGGGTAGAGCCATAACCTCCCCATCGGCCCTGCCCTGAGTGTGATAGTGGCGGCGCCCCAACCCCCTGATCGGCCCTGCTCTGTAGGTGATAGAGAGCGGTGCCCCAACCCCCTGATCCGCCCTGCCCTGAGTGTGACGGGGCAGTGCCTCAACTCCCCTATCGGCCCTACTCTGAGTGACAGGGGGGAGCTCCTCAACCCCCTGATCAGCCCTGCTCTGTGCATGACGGGGGATCTCCCCAACCCCCTGATTGATCCTGCTCTGTGCGTGACAGGGTACGAAGCCCCAACCCCCCTGATGGGCCCTGCTCTGTGCGTGATGGGGTGGCGCCGCAACCTCCCCATCGACCCTGCCTTGAGTGTGACAGGGGGCGGTGCCCCAACTCCCCAATCGGCCCTGCTCTGAGCCCGACCAGGGGCTGCACCTAGGGATTGGACCTGCCCTCTGCCACCCGGGAGCAGGCCTAAGCCAGCAGGTCGTTATCTCCCGAGGGGTCCCAGACTGCGAGAGGGCACAGGCCAGGCTGAGGGACCCTCCTCCCCCCTGAGTGCACAACTTTTTGTGCACCGAGCCTCTAGTCCTATCTAATAAAAGGCTAATATGCAAATTGACTGAATGGTGGAACCAGTCGCTATGACGGGCACTGACCACCAGGGGGCAGACACGCTCAACGTAGGAGCTGCCCCTTGGTGGTCAGTGCACTACCACAGGGGCAGCGTCGCTCAGCCAGAAGCTGGGCTCATGGCTGGTGAGTGCAACGGCGGTGGCGGGAGACTCTCCCCACTCCACGGCAGCACTAAGGACCCCTTGGGGGATGTCCTGCCGGGAGCAGGCCTAAGCTGGCAAGCGAACATCCACTGAGGAGTCCTGGACTGTGAGAGGGCACAGGCCGGGCTGAGGGGAACCCCCCTCCAGTGCACAAATGTTGTGCACTGGGCCTCTAGTATTCTATAATTTAGCATTCATGTCTCATATTTTTTTTTCCTTTGGCATATTGGTTATTTAGGACTTTGTTGCTTAATTTCCACATATTTGTTAATTTCCCAGATTTTCTTCTCATTTCTAGTTTCATTACATTGTGTTTGGAGAACATACTTTGTATGATTTAATTTAAGTTTATTGAAGCTTATTTTGTAGCCTAACATATGGTCTATACTGGAGAATGTGCATTTGAAAAGAAAGTATGTTCTGCTGTGGAATGGAGTGTTCTGTACAGGGATGGGCAAAAATAGGCTTACTGTTGTTTGTATGGAAAATAATACAATAATTAACAAGTAAATAATGCAAGAATAAACTCTCTTGTTTCGTGTACAACTATAAGCTTACTTTTGCCCACCCCTGTATATTGTCTGTTAAGTGCTGTTAGTTTAATGTTCAAGTCTTCTATTTCCTTGTTGCTTTTCTGTCTGGTTCTATCCATTATTGAAAGTGAGGTGTAAAGTCTCCAGTTATTTTTGTTTGTTTTGATCTGTTTTCAGTTTTTCTTTTTCAATTTTGTAAGTTTCAACTTCATATGTATTTGTTCTTAGGTATACATGTTTACAGTTGAAATAGAATTTTTGATGGATTGATCCTTTTGTTATAAAGTGTCCTTTTTTTTGTCTCTAGTAACAACTTTTTTCTTAATGTCTATTGTGTCTGGTAGTGTATGGCTACTCCAGCTCGCTCTCTCTCTCTCTCTCTCTCTCTCTCTCTCTCTCTCTCTCTCTCTTTTGTGAATCCTCGCCTGAGGGTATTTTTTTCATTGCTTTTTTCAGAGAGAGAGAGAGAGAGAGAGAGAGAGAGAGAGAGAGAGAGAGAGATGCAAGATGCAAGAGAGACATGTCGACTGGCTGCCTCCTGCATGTGCCCTGACTGGGGGCAGGGAGAGAGCCCGCAACCCAGATACTTGCCCTTGACCAGGAATCGAACCCACAGTTCTCAGGGCTGACACAGAAACACCAGCTGGGGCACCAGCTCTCTTTTGATTATTGTTTGCATGATATATATATCTTTTTCCATCCTTTTGCTTTCAATTTATTTGAATCTGAAGTGTCTGTTAAAGGCAGCATGTAGTTGAATTGTGTTGTTGTTTTTTAACTGATTTTGCCAATCTCTGTTTTTTTTATTAGAATGCCCAATTAATTTGCATTTAATGTAATTACTGATAAGGTAGGATTTATTGTCTGTCCTTTTGCTATTTTTTTTTTGTATATTTAAAGAATTTTTTTTGCTGTTGTTGCTCCTCTCTGTTCCTGTACTATTGTGGTTTTGTTTTTTTGTCCTGAATAGCTTATTTTCTAATACCATTGAAATCCCTTGTTGGTTTTTTCACTATTTATGTTTTTCATTTTATAGAGATTGACCTGGGAATTACAATTAACAACTTTATTCTAATCAAATTCAGATTCATATTAACATAATTTCAGTAATATACAAAAGTTTTCCTCCTGTATAGTTCCACTCCTTCTATTATTATTTTTGTCATGGAAATTACATCTTTATATATCTTTTAAGTCAATATGAGTAAAGAAATTACAAATTTAAAAATGTTTTATATATTACCTCTACCATTCTCTTTATCTTTTTCAAGTGGAGTAGAGTTACTATCTAGTGTTCTTTTATTTCAGCATTTTGAAAGACACTCTTTTGTATTTCTTATACATCAGGTCTGCTAGCAACCAGTTACCTTATTTTTGCTTCTCTGTGAATGTTTTAATTTTTCTTTTATTTTTGAAAAGTAGTTATAGATTCTTGGTTGACAGTCTTACGCGCGCGCGCCCCCCCCCCCCACGCTGGTCCCCCACAGTACTTTGAATATGTCTTCCCATTGCCTCTGGCCCCCATGGTTTTTTATGAGAAATTAATTTAATTACATGTGACAAGTTTATCTCTTGCATCTTCCAGGCTTCTTCTTTAATTTTTGACAGTTGACTAGATATGTCTAGGTATGGGTCTCTCTGAGTTTATCCTCGTAGTTTTTTGAGGTTTTTGGTGTTTAGATTATTGTTTTTCATTAAATTTGGGGGAATTTTTAGTTATTATTTATTCAACTTTTTTTCCGTCTCTCTTCCATTATGTGTATGTTTTGATATGTTTAATGGAGTCCTTAAAGTACCCTTTTTTTTCATCTTTTTTTTTTCCTGTTTCTCAGTGGATAATCTCAATTGACCTATCTTCAAATTCTCTGATTTTTTTCTCTTGCTTGTTCATATCTGCTGCTGAACCCTTGAAGTGAATTTTTCATTTTAGTTACTGTACTTTTCAACTCCAGAATTTCTTTTTTTTTTTCCATGATTTCTCTTTATTGGTATTTTCTACTTGTTAGACATTCATCTTATACTTTCCTTCCATTCTTTAGACATGAATTTCTTTTAGTTCTTTGAACAGGTATAAAGTAGCTGATTTTAAAACTTTGTCTAGTGAGTTCAATGTTTGGGTTTCCTCAGGGACAGTTCCTATTGACAGTTCTTTTGCTTGAGTATGAGCCATAGTTTTTAAAACTAGCCATAGTTTTTATTTTATTGAAAACTATACATATAAAATAATGTGGCAGCCCTGACAATCAGATATTCTCCACTCCCCAGTGTTTGTCATTGTTAGTTTGTTGTTGTTTAGTGTTTTTTCTGAATTCTGTAAATCTATATTCTTTGTTGTGTATGGCCCCTACAGTGTCTCTACTCAATTAACTTAGTGGTCAGCTAATGATTGGACAGAGGTTTCCTTAAATGCCTGGGACCACCAGTAAGTCTCCCAGTCTTTGTTGGGGCACAGCTTCAGCACTCAGCCAGGAAGTTTGTAACTTGCTTTACTGTTTACTTTCTGCTTGTGTAGAACTTGCAGGGTAGCCAGAGGCAAGCCCTTAGGGCCTTTGTAGGTCTTTCCTGAGCATGTGTACACCCCTGGATATGTGCAGAGCCCTTTGCTATGGGTAACCATCTATATTTTTAAGTATATATTGGAGCTTTTCTATGTCCTCAGTTTTTATGTTTTTTAGTTAGCTTATTGTTTGCCTCAACTGTTATCCACTGCCTTGGTCAGCCACAATATTAAACAATTGCCTCTGATTGTTTTTGTCATACTTTTTTGCACTGACTGAGCTCTGTGTCAGATTGAATTAGGATAGTTTTGGGAGTGGGGTCTTCCAGGATACCACTAAATTTGTCAAATAATGACAGTACTTGGGGGATGGGGTAGTGAAAGAGCTCCCACCCTCTTCTGCCCACCTTAGGTGGCTGCTAGGCTACTGGTTTTCATGAGGCTTATGGAGTGTTGGCTTTTTCCCTAGTTAAACAATGATTCTATTTCTTGAGTACATAGACATTTTATGCAATCAGGGCAAAGGCTATGGATGACTCGTATTTCCAATTGAGAAGGGAGAACTTCTTTGGTCTTATAATATCAAGCCCCAACCAGTGAATATGGCTCTCTATCAGAATCAGATGGAATTTAGTGTCCTTAACCTTTCTGTTCCTCTCAAGATGCTTTGAACAACAACAGCTTTCTTAAATGGTAGAGGTCCTAAGGAAGATGAGGAGCAAGTCCTTTGGACTTAAGAATTCTCAAGATTATATTGCCTGTCACAAAAACATACTTGTGCAACACCATGTGAGTCAACATCACACAGATTTGTGAGGGAGTCAGGTCCTTCTTTGCCAGTTTGTAGATCTACTCCTTCATGTCCTAAGATGGCAACTTCAGCCAGGTGGGGATGCTGTAGTGGTGTGGAAGAGCCTACTGGGACAAGCGCTTCCCAGGACAGGAGCATGCATTCAACTCACACGATGGCTGTCAGGCAGTGAAAAAGAGAGCATCAATTGGGAACACTGCAGGAAGCCACCTAGCATGCTGGAGGTCAGATGTTGGCTTTCAAAATTACTGTGGATCTGGGGTGGGAGGATGGGAATAAGGCAAAATAATATTCCAGAAAGTTTGCTGGGCTTATCAAGATTTAGCCATCTTTCTTTCTTTTTTTTTTTTTTTTAATATATTTTATTGATTTTTTACAGAGAAGAAGGGAGAGGGATAGAGAGTTAGAAACATCAATCAGCTGCCTCCTGCACGTCCCCCAGTGGGGATGTGCCCGCAACCAAGGTACATGCCCTTGACCGGAATCGAACCTGGGACCCTTGAGTCCGTAGGCCGATGCTCTATCCACTGAGCCAAACCGGTTCGGCAAGCCATCTTTCTTAATAAATTCTTCCCAGATTGCTGCAAGCCTTTGGTTAATATTTAGAGTTTGGAAAAGTTGACTCTATTTTTGCCAGTGTTCTTGTTGGTTTAATAAAGGAGATGGTTTTTGAATGTTCTTATTTTGCTAATTTTGCTGATGTCTTACTGTTGAATTTTGAGAGTTCTTTTATGTGAGCCTTTGTTAAGTATGTAGTTTGCAAATATTTTTTCAAATCTGTCACTTATTAAGCCTCTTAACAGTGTCTTTCACAGAGTAAAAGATTTTTATTTGATGAAATCTTGTCAAATATTTTCTTTTCTGGATCGTGCTTTTGGTGTTTTTCTAGCTCTAGATCCTAATGATTTTTCTCTTCTACAAGATTAATAGTTTTACAATTTACATTTAAACTTATAATCTATTTTGAATTAATATTGATATAGTGTGTGAGATTTAGGTCACTATTCCTGTCCCCCCCCTCTCCCCCGCCCCATGTATAGCTAGTTGCTCCTGCAACCAAATGTTGAAAAGACTTTTTGTTCATTTGCTTTTGCACTTTTGTGAAAAAAATCAGTTAGCCATCCTCATGTGGGGCTGTTATATAATTTGGGGGAGTTACAGCAGGATATAAAAGAGTTAAGTCATTTTCACATATTAGATCCAAAATGAGGCAACCAGATCCAAAATGAAGAATTAAAATACTGCTACAGAAGTACTGTTTAGAATGGGGTGTGGGGTGCTGTCTTTCATCATAAGCTTCATTTGATTTTTAGAATATGCATTTATATAACTTTGAAATAAAAACAAAATACTGGAATTTCAGCGCCTTAGGAGAAAATTCAAGCCTTAAATGTTTAGTTTTACTTTTGAAACATTTTTACTGTGGGAAAAATACTCAGAATAATGCATGGAAAAGTATACAACTTAAGTATTCAAAAGTACATATCATACCTTCTTCCTTAGGGGAAACTAATCATCCTATCTTTTATGGCAGTCCTTTGTTTGCTTTATATTTTTACCATTTAAAAATACATTTTGAACTATATATTTTTCTTGTTAATGAAAGTTATAGAAATGGATCCTACTTCCAGCATTCTTTGTGATTCATCTCTATTGTTGCATATATTACTGTAGTTCATTCATTATCATTGCTATACAGTATGTTATTTGAATATCCACTGCTTATTTATTATTGATGGAAATTTGGGATGTTAACACGTTTATGAATAATGCTGCTATGCATTTTCTTGTACCTGTCTCCTAGTGCACAGTTATGTTCAGTAAATACACACTAATATGGTTAGAGTGGATCTATGATAGATTTTAGGACATACTCAGATTTTCCCCCAAAAGTGTTTGTGACAGTTTATAGTCTCATCAACAAAGTTCTTTTCGCACTTCATCTTTACCAACACTTTGTATTGTTAATTCTACTTTTAGCCATTCTAGAGGGTGTGTAATGTTGCCTCATAGTTTTTATTTTTATTTTTAATTTTCCTGTTTCAAAATGTGGTTGTACTTTTTTGTTTTTATTAGCCAGGTTTTGTAAATATTTTCTGTGTATTTGAAAAGAATGTGTACTCTGCAGTTTTTTGGATGCAATATTTATATGTATTTAAGTCAGTTTTGTTAACCATGTTAAAAACTTCTACATCTCTACTAATTTAATTTCTGCATGTTGGTTCAATTTAGAGAGGTTTGTTAACTTTTTCTATTGCTATTATGGATTTGTCTTTCTTATGTTGCTATTCATTGTTTTACAGATATATATGAATCCATGATATTGGGCACACAAATTTAGAATTGTTCTTTGTTTCTGATGAGTTGAATCTTTTATCATTATCTCTGGTAATGCTTTTTGCTTTGAAGTCCACCTTGATTGATAATATCATAGCAGTGCCAGCCTTCTTATAACTGGAGTTTGTGATTCCTTTTCTTCCCCAAATTTTTGTTTAAAAATTTTCTGTGCATTTATGTTTTAGAGCTATTTGATGTATACACCATATCATTTTACTTTCAATTCCATCTAACACTCCTTGTCTTGTAATTATAACATAAAGTTTGTTTAGATTTCATATAATTACTGATGTATTGATGTTTACAACTGATCTTATGTGTTTTCTGTTTATTCTGACTTTGTTTTCTTTTTCTCACCTTTCTTGCCATCTTTTGGATTAAATGTTTTTATTACTTCTTACCTTTCCCTACCTTTTTTAAAACACTGTTTTTGTCTATGGCCTGAAGTCTGATTTTTATCTAAAAATATCCCTCTTTTCACCTTTATTTTTGAAGGATAGTATCATTAGATATAGAAGATGTTGTTCCAACACCTCCATTATTTTCTGATAAGTCAGCCATTACTTGTATTATCATTTCTCATATGTAAACTCTTCTTCTCTGGTGGCTCTCAAGGTTTTCACTTTGGCCTTTAGCAGCTTGAATATGATATGTATATAGAACTGATTCTTTGTGGTTTTTTCTGCTTGGGTTTGTTGAGATTCTTGGATCTGTAAGTTAATGTTATCTACCAAGTTTGGGATGCTTTTGACTATTCTTCAACAAAAATTATTTTGTACCATTTTTGCTCTTCTTTCATTCTGTATCTATGTTGAATGGGTTATATCTATATTGGACTACCTGAGATTGTCCTACTGGTCTCCGAGGCTGTTAAATTTTCTCCAGTAATTTCACTTTGTTTTTTGGATTGGATAGTTTTATTGCCCTATTTCAAGCTTCCCAGTTCTTTCTTCTGCCTTCTGGTGATTTTAAATTTTATGTAAAAGCTTTTTCTTTTTAATATAAAGTTTCTATCAATACTTTGAATATGTTTTTTTTAATTTTAATGATAGAATGTTTTAAACTCCTTATATCTATATATATAAAAGACTTAGTGACCGGCCCACTGGCCCATACATACGATGCACACTGACCACCAGGGGACAGATGCTCAACATAGGAGCGTCCAAGCTGCAGTGACTTTGCAGCAGCAGTTTTCAGGTGACGCACCCTGGAACCAGAGAGGAGGGAGCCTGATTCCTTTCAATGTGCACGAATCTGTACACTGGGCCACTAGTACTAACTATAACATCCAGGGTACTCAGAATCAATATCTACTGACTCTCTTTTTCCCCCTCTGAGTATGAATCAAGTTTTCTGGGTTTTTTTGTTTTTGCATATCATGTAACTTGTTTGAAAACTGGACATTGCGAATATGTTTTAGTGACCATGGATTGTTAATGTTCCTCTGAGAATTATTGGGTGAAGTTTAGAGTCAGATTTTGAATCTTTCTCTGTGGTTTTCTTGCTTCTAGGGATTTTACTAATTATCAACTATTCACCTGGACATGGGTTCTTTCTTCTGACACTTCAGCCTTGTAGGGCTTCAGCTATCTGCTGCCCAAATTGTGCACAGCTGAGGAAATGTACCCTTTTGAAAAAGCATCAAATTCAGTACAGCTCTATTTATCAAATGTAGTTTTTTTTTTCCCTCTGGCCTCTGCCACCTTTTCTGCTTTTAACGCCTTTAGTTCTTCCCTGTGCATACATAGTTTATTAGTCATCCAGTGATTTGGGCAGTTCATACTGAGAATTTTTGTTTCACTCTTTTGCTTCTCTTGCTGCCATGTTCTCCATTTAAATTTTCAGCTGCCTTTCCAGGCCTAAACTCTGAGTCCTATGGTGATACTATCTTTTTGCAGAGATGGTTTTTGTTTGCTTATGCCATACCTGGGGTCTCCAGCAGTTTGGAGTTATCTTAATTAAATTTTAGGGATTGGAATTTTTTTTTTTAATGTGGCCATCTAGATGTCTTAAGGTAAGGCTGCAGTACGTGCAAGTACTTGTTTAGTTCTGACTCACTAGAGTTAAGTCCTTTGGGATCTCAATTCAAATAGTGGGCAGCATTTAGTATAATTTCCCACCATACTGAACCTTGGACTCCCCTTTTAGTTCCCCTTGCTCTACAACAATGTGAGAAACAATCATCAGTTTCCCAGCTGTGTCATCTGGATTGGCAAATGACTCCAAGGCAAAAGCATCCTTGGGTACTGGGTTTATATCTGTAGGTTTCCATCTTGTCTTGGATCTTGGCCTGGTCATTCTTTACTTTTGTATTAGCTCCTTGATGTCTTCAAATTGATGATTTTTAATGTTTTGTTTAGATTTTCTAGTACAGCCGTGGGCAAACTACAGCCCGCGGGCCGGATCCAGCCCGATTGAAATGAATAAAACTAAAAAAAAAAAAAAGACCGTACCCTTTTATGTAATGATGTTTACTTTGAATTTATATTAGTTCACACAAACACTCCATCCATGCTTTTGTTCTGGCCCTCCGGTCCAGTTTAAGAACCCATTGTGGCCCTCGAGTCAAAAAGTTTGCCCACCCCTGCTAGTATGTCTCAGTAGATGGAATATTGCCTGTTGATAAATATTGCCTATTCTGCTATTAAATTATTTCAGGAGTGCCTAAATCAATGGGTGCATATGATATCATTAGGATAATGGCTCTGTTTCTTGGGTTGGATTTTGTATGTGGTGGCTTCATTCCTAAATATGTTATCTTCATGAGGTAGCAAATATAGCCAGCCACTGGCTGCTCTGACCTATATCATTCTTATAGCTGTTATTTCCACTGAAGAGTGTACCTTTTCCAGTGCTTGAAAACAACCTGAGAAGGATTCCAAATGTCTCTCTTTGAGCCATACTCCTATGCATAAACAAATTAAAAGGTATTCCTCTGATCAGCCTGGGTGTCACCTGCTCATGCCTTGATTCAGGGACCTAGAATTGGCACAACTTGACAGTTGAGTAAGAATGTTTTCGTGTCCAGCCAGTGTGGCTTAGTGGTTGAGCATCGACCTGTGAATCAAATAATAACTCTTCTAGGGCTAAGAATAATTTTAATATGGTATCTTTAAGATAGAGTTGTTGTGTCAGCTACTGCTGTGTAACAAATTACTTTAAAACTTGGTAGTTTGAAACCAACATTAAAACAGTAAGTCTGTGAGTCAGCTAGGCAGTATTTCTGGTCTTCACTGGGCTCATTTTTGAGTGTACATTCAGTAGCCAACCAGAAAGGTGGCTTTGCCCCTCTTGGCTGGGTTCTTTAGGATGCCCTGGGATGGGATATCTAACTGTCCTCTCTCCTCCAGTAGGTTAGAGAGGGCTTGTTCTCATGGTGGCAGGGTTCCAAGAGGACAAGTATGCAAGGTCTCCTGGGGCTTAACTCAGAACTGGCGAACTGACATCTGCTTTATTCTACGGGTTGGATTTCCTTATAAGGTCAAGTCCAGAGTTAAAGTTTGGGGAAAAAGACTCCACCTCGTGATGGGAGAAACTGTGAAGCCTCCTTGCCAAATGAGTGGATAAGGGTTGCTGCAGAATTGAGGCTGTTTTTTTTTGCAGACAGACTTTGTGGCTCATGCTGTGTAATTAATTTTTATTGTGTATTTAGTTCTAGGTTGAGCCTTGTTATATTTCAGTAGGAATTGTGCTTGAGAATTGAACTTGGGGCAAGTATAAATTAAATACATCTATCTGTTCAGTATACAGATGACTCTAGTTATACTTGTTTCATCGGATGTATCTGTTAGGATTTTGGAAGCATTGTTCATACATAGAATTACCAGTTGTAGGGTAATTGTAGCACCAGTTACAGATATAGAAAGATGATTTATTTGTATCTTTACTGTTTTGGTTATAAACTACAGTGTTCTTTTTGTGTTCATTATTACCATTCTAACTTTTTTAATTTGAGAATTTAACTTTTCTTCTAGTTTATTATTTTCATATTGTGGTTTTAAAAAACAGATTTATTGAAGTATAATTGACATAGTAAATTACAAATTTTAGAGTGTATAGTTTGAACAGATTTGACATCTATATAAACCTATCAGTAGTTGCCTATCTAAATATCTGAAAACTATCATTTCATATATGTTTCTGGTTTCTAAGGTAGAGGACAACCTCAGTCCCTGTTATTCTATCTTGCCCTTGTATTAATTTCTCCCCTTGATATTTTTAAAATTGTAAAATATATAACATTAATCATTTTTAAGTGTACCGTTCAGTGGTAAGGATGTTTACATTGTTGTGCAACAGGTCTCTGGAACTTATTTTTCAAAGATGAAACTTTTTACTCATTAAACACTATTTTGTTTCCTTTCTATTTTTCTCTGATTTTTGACTACTTTAGATATTTCATGTCAGTGAAATCATACAGTATTTGTCCTTTTGTGATTGGCTTATTTCACTTAATATAATGTCCCCAAGTTTCATCCATGCTGTCTAATAATAGACAAACATGGTAATTGACCATACCTTCGCTATGCCTTCCATTGGCTAATCAGCACGAGATGCAAATTAACCACCAACAGAGATGGCGGCTAATTTGCATACTGCAGGCAGTGCGTGCCAGCGTGAACCACATCCGGGCCCCCGTGTGCCGCCTAAGTCCCGCCCCCAGCCGGAACCCCCGTGTGTGGCCCTGGGCAGCCGGGACCCCCTGTGTGGCCCTGGGCAGGCGGGACCCCCGTGTGTGGCCCTTGCTGGCGGGACCCTCATGTGCGGCCCTGGGCGGCCAGGACCCCCGTGTGTGACCCTGGGCAGACGGGACCCCCATGTGCGGTCCTGGACGGCGGGGCTTGGCGGCGCAGTTGGCCCGAAGAAGCCCTTGCAGGGGCTGCTGGGGGCCCAATCAGAGACACAAACATGCAGGCCCGGCACTCAGCAGCCCCAAGCCCTGCCACCATAGTGCTGGGGCTGCTGGGGGCAGGATCGGAGACACAAACCCACAGGGGGGCCCTGAACCCAGCAGCACCAAGCCCCACCACCACAGTGCTGGGGCTGCTGGAGGCAGGATCGGAGATACAAACCCGCAGCGGGGGGCCGGCACCCAGCAGCCCCAAAGCCCACCACCTCGGCGCTGGGGCTGCTGAGGGCAGGATCAGAGACACAAACCCTGCGAGCCCTGCACAGGACGGGTGCTCTGCTCCAGGCAAAGTGCTTTCCCTCCAACCCAGCTCTCCCTGAGAGTTTGGCGTGGAGCGCTCTCCCTGGGAACCCGGAAATCCACCTTTGGGGTGACTGTGCAGCAGCCACGCCTGGAGAGCCATGGAGAGGGTGCCTACCCATGCGGATGTGTACACTGGCAGAGGCCACGCAGCTGCCATAGTTGAAGTCATCCTTGATATAGAAGCGGGGGTAGTGGGGATCAGAGTGGGCCAGGTTGGCAATGGAACCCCAGCTCCCCACCGAATGACTAGAGCACACAGTCCTCAGTCATTTCCTGAGCAGCAGTCAGCCCCAACTGGGGATCAATCTGAAACCTAAGAAGGTGCCCTGGCAGAATGGAACCCAAACCTTTGCCATAGCAGAGGAGCTCTGACCCATGGCAGGGGCCAGGGCAGCTGGTAAGTGCAGCGGCAGTGGTGGGAGCCTTTACGGCAGCACTAAGGAGCAGCAAGCCTAGCGGTAGGAAGCAGGTGAGCAGTAAGGAGGGAGGGGTCCTGGACTGCAAGAGGGCACAGGCTAGGCTAAGGGACCCCCCCCCCCACCCATCCCCAGTGCATGAATTTCGTGCACCGGGCCTCTAGTCTATATATATAAAAGCCTAAGCGACCATCTGACCGTCCAACCAGTAGCAATGACGCGCACTGACCACCAGGGGGCAGACGCTCATTGCAGGAGCTGCTGAGCTGTGGTGACTTGGCAGCTGCGATTCTCAGGTGACACGCCTGGAACCAGAGAGGAGGGAGCCCAATTCTGGGGTGCATCACCTGAGAACCACCCTCTTACAATCCAGAACCCCTTAGGGGATGTTGGAGAGCCAGTTTTGGCCTGATCCCTACAGGCCAGGCCGAGGGGCCCCACCGGTGCATGAATCAGTGCTCCGGGCATCTAGTAATGTAACATGTTAACAGGATTTCCTTCTCTTTATTTTGTTAATCCTCACCTGAGGATATTTTTTTCATTGAATTTTTAGAGAGTGGGAGGGAGGGAAGGGGAGAGAAGATAGAAAGAGAAACATTGAAAAAATGGGCTAAGGATCTAAATAGATACTTTTCGAAAGTGAACATACAGAAGGCCCAGAGACATGAAGACATGCTCAAAGTCACTAATCATCTGAGCGATGCAAATCAAAACAACAATGAGATACATCTCACACCTGTCAGAATGGCTGTCATCCACAAATCAACAAATGACAAGTGCTGGCGAGGATGTGGAGAAAAAGGAACCCTCCTGCACTGCTGGTGGGAATGCAAACGGGGGCAGCCACTGTGGAAGACAGTATAGAGTTTCCTCAAAAAGTTAAATATGGAACTCCCATTTGACCCAGTAATCCCACTTCTAAGACTATATATATCCCAAGAAACCAGAAACACCAATCAGAAAGGATATATGCACCCCTATGTTCATAGCAGCATAATTTACAGTAGCTAAGATTTGGAAATAGCCTAAGTGCCCATCAGCAGATGAGTGGATTAAAAATCTGTGGTACATCTATACAACGGAATATTAGGCTGCTATAAAAAAGAAGGAACTTTTACCATTTGCAACAGCATGGATAGAACTGGAGAGCATTATGCTAAGCGAAATAAGCCAGTTGGAGAAAGATAAATATCACATGATCTCACTCATATGTGGAATATAATGATAACATAAATTGATGAACAAGAATAGATCCAGAGACAAATGGTAGGGAGGGAGGGGGGTTAGAGAGGAACCAAAGGACTTGTATTCGTGCATATTAGCATAACCAATGCACACAGACACTGGGGCGGGGGGTTGGGGGGGCTTGCCCAGGGTGGGAATGGCTGGGGGGGGGGTCAATTGAGAGAAAAGGAGACATGTAAAACTTTAGACAATAAAAAAAAATAAATACATAAAATTTTTTAAAAAAGAAAGAGAAACATTGATGTGAAAGACACACATCAACTGGTTGCCTTCTGCACTTAACCCAGGAAATCGAACCTGCAACCCAGGCACGTGCCCTTGATCAGGAATTGAATCCAGGACCCTTTGGTGTACAGGCCGACACTCTAACCACTGAGCACACTGGTCAGTGCATAATATTCCATTTTATGTATATACCACATTTCCTTTATCCATTCACCTGTCAATGGACAGTCAAGTTGCTTCCATCTCTTGGCTATTGTGAATAATACTGCAGTGAGCTTGGGTGTGTAAATATCTTGGAAACCCTACTTTGAATTCTTTTGGATTCATACCCAGACTGGGATTGCAGGATCATATGGTAATTCTATTTTTAATTTTTTTAGAAACTTCCATACGATAATGGCTGCACTGTTTACATTCCCACCAACATTGTACAAGAATTCCAATTCTCTGCATCCTTGTCGACACTGATTTTCTGTTCTTTAGATTGTGTCCATCCTATTGGATGTGAAATAATATCGCATTGTGATTTTGATTTATGTTTCTCTTATAATTAGGAAGGTTGAACATCTTTTCATCTACTTGTTGGATATTTGTATATCTATTTTGGATATTTGTCTAGTCCAGTGGTCGGCAAACTGCGGCTCGGCAAACTGTGGCTCATGAGCCACATGCAGCTCTTTGGCCCCTTGCTTGTGGCTCTTCCACAAAATACTGGCTCTTCCACAAAATACCGACTTCTGCGCATGGGCCACGAAGTTTCAATTAAAATGTACATGCACACCCGCACGTGGTATTTTGTGGAAGAGCCACACTCAAGGGGCCAAAGAGCCGCATGTGGCTTGCGAGCCGCAGTTTGCCAACCACGGGTCTAGTCAAATCCTTTACCCATTTTTTTGTTGTTTTTTTTTAATGTTCAGTGTTAGATGTTCTTTTTATATTTTGGATATTAACCTCATCAAATACATGATTTGCAAAAATTATTCTCCACTTCTGTAGATTGCCTTTTTCCTCTGTTGATTGTTTCCTTTGATGTGCAAAGATTTTGGTAGGGATTGCATTGAACTTTAGATTATTTTGGGTAGTATAGATATTTTAACAATGTTAAGTCTTTTAGTTCATGAACATGGGATGTCTCTCCATTTATTTGTATCTTTGATTTATTTTAGTAATGTTTTGTAATTTTTTTCATGTAAAAGTCTTTTGCCTCCTTGGTTAAGTCTGTTCCCAAGTATTACTTTTTTATGCTTTTTAAATGAGATTTTTTTCATTATTTAGTTTTTCAATTTGATCATTTTTAGTATATAGAAATAACTCATTTTCATATGCTGATTTTATATCCCGCAATTTTGCTGAAATCATTTACTGAATTTAACAGTTGTTTTTAAGAATCTGTAGAATTTTCTACCTAAAAGATCATGTTATCTGCAAACAGATAATTTTATTTCTTCCTTTCCAGTTTGGATGCCTTTTATTTTTCTGATTTATTTGCTCTGGCTAGTACTTTAAGTACTGTGTTGAATAGAAGTAATATGTATAAGTGGGCATCTCATCTTCTTGATCTTAGAGAAAACGTTTTCATCCTTAATTTGTTTTCACCAATTAAGTAGGATGTTATTTGTGGGTTTTTCACATATGGCTTTGATTATGTTGAGGTAGTTTCCTTCTATTCTTAGTTTATTGATTGTCTCTATCATGCTTTTTCAGCATCGGTTGAGATTATTGTGATTTCTGTCGTTCATTCTATTAATGTGGTGTATTACATTGATTGATTTTTATTTGTTGAGCCATCTTGTCTTCTAGGAATAAACCCAACTTGATCATTATGGTATAATTCATTTAATGTGCTGTTGAACCTGGTTTGCTGAGGGTATTTTTTTGAGTATTTTTTCTCAATATTCATCAGTCCTATTGGATTAGGGTCCACACTTACGATTTCATTTGAACCTCATTTATGTCCTTTAAGGCCCTGTCTTCAAATATACAGTCACATTGGGTGTTAGGGCTTCACAAATATGCATTTTATAGGGACACAATTAAGTCCATAACAACTTTTATGTTGTGGTTCTAATTTATTTCCTAGAGAACCTACCATACTCAGTATATTAGTTTTTGATGACTGGTCTAACAGATTGCCACAGACTATAGATGGCTTAAAACAACAAAAACTTAGTCTCCCATAGTTCTGGAAGCCAGAAGTTTAAAATCAATATCACTGGACAGAAATTAAGGTGTCAGCAGGATTATTCTCTCTCTGAAGGCTCTAGGAAAGAATTCATCCCTTTCCAACAAAAGATTTTACTTGGCTGATTTTTGCCAATTATATTTTCACTTATACATAGTTATTTCATAAAGTAGCATGACTAGATCCAGAAGTGATGTGAATTTTTTCCCTCCGATCTTTGAAAATGTGACTTCAACTCAGCCTGAATTTTACTTGTTTTTCTTCTATATTCCTATGTACATTTTAGGATACAACACAGAATTTCTGTAGTCAGTCTACATTGTTATGCTTTTATAATGTGCTCCTCCAGTGAAAATGCTAAAATGAGATAAATGAATTTTTGTCGACATTGTAGTTCAGAAAATAAACAAGTAAACAGATAGGGTTGATACAGAACTGCTACCAGTTGCTATAGCAGTTTAGAAACACAGCTATACATAGCTGGAGAAATTAAAGAAGGATCTGTCAGGGTGACTAGGCTAAATATTTGAAAAACTAGTAAAAAGGTATTAGTGAAGTTAAAAAGAGATATAAAGGAGGCATAGTTCACCCTGTGAAAAGGTATGAAAGCTGAGAGCATGAGGGTGTTCTGAGAGTTGAAGAATTTGGTGTAGTAGAAGCATGGGGTAAAAGTGAGAGTAAAAATTTGGGGTAGATAGAGATGCAGTCATTGATGGTACTGTTGAAGGACTTGAAGCATAGATATGACATCTTCAATATAGACATTGCAAAAAGATTACTTTTATAGTTCTGGAAAGGATGAATTTGAGAAGATAGTCTGGAAATAGAACAGTTTAGTAATCTAGATATAAATGGCAATAGGTATGCTGGTGCAGTTTTTTGAGAATAAGAATTCAGAAGAGTTACAAGCCTGTTTGAGGCAGGGGAAAGAGATGTTTAGAGTTCAGGGTAGGACATACTGAGTCCTCAGAATTTATAGAATGTGATAAAATTAGAGATAAGTAGATTTTTTACAAGTAAATTTTCAGTGGAGTGTTGGGGTGAAGGTTACATTATACTAGATTGAAGATTAAATTGAGGAAATAGGAGGGTATCAATATATGCTATTCTCTGTAGTAATTCCTGGTATTTATTAAAGTACTTAATCAACGTTAGCTATTATTATAGCTACTATTAGTATATACTTTTATGTATCTTATTCTGTATTTTTTTCTTCAACTATTTGGCATTTTTTTGATATGTACATAATAACATTAGGTAAACATTGATCTAGATATTATGTTTTATGAACAAATTCTGATTTTAATTATAGCTATTGACATACTATTAAAGTTATTACAACAAATTTTGTAAAATGTTTTGAAGAGAACTAGAAACTATTTCTCATTTAAATAGATTATTTTTCTAAAAAAATAATAGGACTTAGCCAGTTTCATGAAGGTTAAAATAATCATGTTTTATTTGAACAATTTTTCAGATAGATGTCTTACCAAGAAAAATTTTGATTTGTAGTTTTTAATTTAAAAGCATTGTGTGTCATAGATATAATTATTCATATCTGGAGTGGAAAATTAAGTGATGGTTTTACCTGTATTCTTTCAGGTTTGATTTAATTTTGAATGAGATTGCTCCTGCAGCAAGATGTTAATAAGACAAAATCTAGGTAAGTAGAAGACTGCTTTTTTAAAATAGTACATACCAAACAAGGAATAATACCAAAAAAAAAAAATTAAGTGCCTTCTAGTTCAGAATCAATGAGTTTTTTAATAAAATTCTGAAATACAAAGAATTGACTTTTTGATGCACTTGACCCAGATGATTTGGTGGGAGAAAAATACAGCTATCAAATTGTGGAACTGAATAATTTCCTCTTCTATGTTGAGTTTTATAACTTAGGTGTGCAGTTTCTAATAACTATAAAACATGTTAGAAAATCAGATTCAATAAAAGGTTTATTAGGTTGCTTCACTTGTGGATTATAGTACTTGAGTAGTCTTTGCTTTTGTGAACTTTACTTTCTTATTTCCGTTAATAAAGTTAATAAAGTACTTCCACAAATTGGTTAAATTATCCTAATTGTGACTTTTTAACATAATATTCAGAAATGAATGGTTTAATATTTTCTTGTGGGTATCTCTGTTTTTTAAATTTAGCATTCTGATTTGCTTTTATTTTTTTTAAGGCTGTTGACTTTCAAAAAATTGAATTTTGGCCATGTACTTTTGGTCTGGTATAATATAAGACTTCTTGTCTTATATTTTTGAAAAGAGTGCTTTAATATAAAAAGCATAATAATATAAATATTATTAATATATTTAATAATATATAAATTAAATATTATATTTAATAATATAAAGTGCTTTTTAATAATATAAACTGTTGAAATGTTAAAAAATAGACATTTACTATCTATTGTTAAGTGTATATGGTTTCAAGATATAAAATAAGAATACTTTGATAAAATTACATAACTTGATCTTTCTCTAATCTAACCAGATGGTTCAGCTGTCAGAAACTTGCTGATCTCAAAGTAAAAAAAACACACCTGTTATGAGAAGTGCTATAATTGAGTAATATGCAGTAGAATATTGTATTCTCAATAAGTGGTTTAGACATAATTTAAGCAGTTTCCCTTTTATTGCTATTATATAATAACCAGAGACCGGGTGCTCAGCCTGGCCTGCATCCTCTCACAGTCTGGGAACCATCGATTTTCGACTGACAGCTTAGGCCGCTCCCCATGAGGAGTGGGCCAAAGCTGGCAGTCAGACATCCTTAGTGCTCCCACAGTGGCGGGAGAGGCTCCCACCACCGCCGCTGTGCCTGCCAGCCCAGCTTCTGGCGCACTGACCACCAGGGGGCAGCTCCTGCGTTGAGCATCTGCCCTCTTGTGGTCAGTGCGCGTCATAGTGACCAGTCATTCTGCTGTTCGGTCAATTTGCATATTAGGGTTTATTATATAGGATGATAGTAATGGTAGTTTGAAGAATATTTATTGTCTGTATATTGTATTAAGTGCTCCTTATGCCTTATTAATCTTTATATTACCTCTCATGAGATAGGTGACTGCAGTGTAGAAAGTATTTATTTTTTGGTTAATAGGGCACTATTTCTTTTTATTTAGGAAAAGTATTTTATTTTGCTAGCATGCATTATAAGGAACATTTGCCTGCATATCTTCCTGAAGGAGAGAAGCTACTGTACTTAAGGTCTTACAGGGATTTTGTTTGCTAGTTGAATATACAGGGTTTATTAGAAGCTTTATTTTGATTTCTTAAAAGTTAGGTATTACTCAAGGGATGATACTGGTTTAATTTACTCTGACTTTATCCCACCCCAATTATATGTGCAGTTTTCTTTTTATATTAAGTTCTAATGTATGTATGGTAAAATGTGGAAACTTTAAAATACAGAGCTGAATGACTTAAAAATATGTGTTTATATATATAACCACTATCCAGATCAAGATGTAGAATATTTTTATTGTCCCAGAAAGTTCCTCTTGCTCTTTCCTTTCAAATCCAGTATCCTTTCTCCCTGAGGTAAGCATCATTCTGAATTCTATCAGCATAGCTTAGTTTTCCTTGAACTTTGTGTATATAAAACTATACATTCTGTATTCTCTTGTTTCTATTTTTCATACAACATAATGCTTTTTGAGATTTCCTCCATGTTGTATCAGTAGTTCATTATTTTTTAATGTTGAGTAATATTCTGTTATATGAAAATACTACAAATTTTTTATGCACTGTCTATAATTTTGTTTATTGGATTCTCCAAGTGCCAGCAGTCTACAGCTGCTTTCCTTCCTCTAGTTTTCCCGTTCATTTTCCTCATCACCTGCACAGTAAAATGTAAGCTCTGTAAAATGCTATACAATGTTATCACTGTAGCTGTTTCAGAATGCCCAGCAGTGTCTGAGTAAACAAACTATGAGGCTTTATAGTCTCAGTTTTAGTCCTCAGTATATGTTGTCAGTCTTCTCCAACCACTTGCATCCCCAGTTGTCAGTGTCCCTCTCTCCTCATCAGCGTATCTCCTGAAATAGTCCCATCTCAAGCATCATTTTGTTTTTGAGCCAGATCTGGCCATACCGCCATAGTCGGTTTTCTTTACTAGACTGTGAGCTCTTTGAAGGTAGATACCTTCCATGTTTTGTTTATCTCAGCACAGTACTTAATGAATGTTTATTAAACATAGAACAACAAAAAGCTATCTCTCAGACAAATAGAGATTCAGAATATTTGCAGGAATATGATGGGGGCTTTAGCACTTCAGTTGCTATTGAGTTGTATGAAGGAGCCTATGAGCAATATGAGGCAGCATTATAGACATTTTGGAAAGAGAAATAAAATATCCCCTGTCTTCTTTCAGTCTAGTTGGTATAAAATAGCTAATCATTATTGATTTTGATTACTCTTCCCAAATGAAGGCATTAATCCATGTTATGGAAATTGGAGTGTTTGTTACTAATAGTGTTTATACTGCTTATTTCTTTTGTACTAGTTTGTAATACTTATTTTTCTAAAAATTTAAAAAGATGTGTTAGACTAATAGAAGTAGAAGATTAGGAAGATTGGTCACTTCTGTAAGAAGTAAAGAAAACTTTTTCTCATTTTCCTCAGGGTAAAAACTGTTGGAGTGGAGGAAGAAATTGAATTATAGCCTGGAATTGTGATAACATTTTCGTTTCCTATAGCTTAGGAAACTTGCTGTTTGCTGAAAAGTATTTTTTAAAAGTTTGTTTTATCAATGTAAATCTGTAATATACATAAATAATATATATTTTTTACTTTTTTATTGAATTTTATTGGTGTGACATTGGTTAATAAAATTACATGGGTTTTAGGTTTATAGTTCTATAATACATTATCTGTATATTGTATTGTGTTTACCACCCCAAGTCAAGTCTTTTTCCATCACCATTTATCCCCCTCTATATTTTCTTAAGAAATGAAACTTTATAAAACTTTGAAGCATTTCGCACTAGTTTTCTTCCATATTTGAAATTTGGCTAGTTGGGTTGGATATCGTAGTCAGCTGGGGAGATTTTATGCCTGAAGCTTGATTGCCTTCTAGCAAGTCCAAAGCGAAGAGAGGTTCTTTCCCACTGGGATCAATTTGTTGCTTTTCCTCTTTGCAGCTTCTGCCATAAAGGTTGAACACAGAGTTGGATGTTGACCCCATCTCATGCTGTTCCTCTATCTCTTTACAAAGGTTTTCTTAGACCCAGATTCTTATTGAATGTAGGACCCCAGTTATTTCTTTTATTTCATCATGGATGTTAAGTGTGTTTAGTTTTTTTGTTGATAAATTTTGAGTATTCAGAGAAATTTAATCTTGTGATTGCTTGATTTAGTGTCTTTATTAGATTTTAGACTAGTGCATTCCCCTCCCAGAGGCTGATAGGTATATTTGAATTCAGACTCTTCCTCTTCATTTTGTGCTTGAATATTTTAGTCAACTGCGGCTAAGCTTTTCCATTTTGCAGAATTCCTAACTCCAAGGATTTGAAGTTCTTCACAAAAGTGTGTCTTTTTTAGCTTAATTTTCTTAATTTCCAAATTACCCTCTCTGTGTTAGTAGCACTGTAGATGTGCTTCCCGTTGTTGTAATGTGAAAAAACACACCTTTTAATTAATAAGATTATTTGTTCTTCACTCTTGATGACATTGTACAGTGTACATTTGACTGTTTTCAAATATATTGCCAAGCAACATTCAGTATTTTCAAAATTGTATTTTAAAATAAAAGTCATATTCCTTATATGTGTGAGCAAATAGTATAGAAATATTTAAAAATAAGAAGTAAAACTCTCTTCTCTCGCAGCACTGTGCTCCCCACAAATTATCAAAAATAGCTTGTATATATTGTGCATCTTTCTCTTTCCATTTAGCAATATATCTTGGTCTTGGACATTTTTTCATATATACATTACATATAATATAACTGTTTAGATACTTGGGTAAATCTCAGGGTTTTGTTTTGTTTTGTTTGCTTATATAAGCAATACTGCAATAAATATTCTTGACTCTATCATTGGGATTGTGTGAGTTGTCTGTATGGTAATTTGTAGTAATGGGTTGCCTGGTCTCTGTATATGTCCTTTAATTTATGATATATATTGCAAAATTGCAATGAGATTGTATCATAACATTCTTATTAGCAGTTTTTGAGAATATCTGTTTCCCCACACTATGCTAAATGTTAATTTGTGTTTTAATTCTTGCCAGTCTAATCAGTGAAAAGTATATTTATTTGTGCATTTCTTTAATTGTGATATTTTTCAAAGATTTGAAATGTCACCTGCATTTCATTATTAAATCCATCAATTAACATACTTTCATGGTTTAAGTACTGTATTTAGTTTTTAATATTGAATAACCAGATTTTAATAAAAGCTACATATGCTGACATATGAGCAAATAGCCTTCTTTGTTCCCTTCATATTTATTTAGGATAAATATTTCATAATGATGAATTTCTTTATAATTTGCCTCAAACAAATGTTAACATAATATGTACGTAAATAGAAAGAAAATAAAAGCCATTACTAAGTATTAGGTTTATTAAATCTGGACTAACAGCATGCCATTCATACTCTGAGTATCAGGTTGTTTCTTGCAACCTGAGCATTAAGAAAACTTTCCTTCTTTGTGGTTATGCTTTTGTTGTCTTTAACATGTATGATAAGCTATAATTATTTGTATCAGATCAGCCTTAAAGTCTATGAACTCCTTTTTTCAAATTCTTTAATTCTAGAAATCATTAAATTTAAGAATTGAAAAAAAGAGCTGAGAAAAATCCTTAACATATAATAGTTTTCTCTGAGTTATTTTTAAGGATTAAGATATTGCCTTTTTTGGGCTTATTTTTTGTACAGTATTTCTCAGTGTGATGCCTTTATTCCTGGGTATATTTGTATTTATCTTGGTTTCATCTCTCAAAACTTATCAGGCTGGCAGGCAGAAGTAGTTAGGGGCTGATCAGGCAGGCAGGCAGGTGAGTGGTTAGGAGCCAGTGGTCCCAGATTGTGAGAGGGATGTCTGACTGCCAGTTTAGGCCCTATCCTGCTGGGATCCAGCCCAGACTGGAGAGGGTGCAGGCCAGGCTGAGGGACACCCCCTACCCCCGTGCACGAATTTCGTGCACCAGGCCACTAGTATGATTATATTATTTACTTGCTCAAAAAACATAAACATTTTAATGGATAAATTTTCATTCTTAGATCTTCTAATCAAGAGCTTCCAAAGTTATGTTTCAATCACTTTTATTGGTTTCATCTACTCTTTTATCAATAAGCATTTGTTGTGGCCAAATTGATTATCATTATTTTTTTTAATTCTGAACACTTCTATCTGTACTTACATCTTTCTCACCAATTTTATCCTCAATTCATCTATTCACTTGAAACTTAACTTTCCAAAAAAGTTCTGCTCAAATCCTGCCTTGTCTTGAGATGACATAGTCCCTAGGAGGTCATTTTCTCTCTATATCTTCTCCCCTGGTTGTAAACTGAACCACCTATTGATTGAATGACTTAAAAGTATGACAAGATAGAAAGATATTAAATATTTACATCTCCTACAGCACCCTCTGCAGTTGGCAGGCTCTTATGTTTTTTTGATTAATTGAAAACTAACTTGTAACCTTAGATTTTTTTTTTAAATAAAAGTTTATTGTGCTTACTTTTTCTACACTTGACAAGCAGTTAGATATTTTTTTTGCCTGATTGATTAAAAACCCAAAACATGATAAGCCCAGATTTATTTTATTTAACAATTATAATTGTGCATATTATATGCCAGGCTTTGTTATAGGTCTTTATAAGTATTAATTCAATCCTGTTTTTAGATAAGGCAACATAGATATAATGAGTGTGTAAACTGAGATACATTGAGTTTAATTAACCTTCCAGTGAAAGAGTTATGATTTTAATCAGGTAATTTAGCTTCCTTAAATATTATTAGTACTGCCTCTCATTAGAGCTGTAAAATAATTAAGCTGTGAAGAGAAGTCATACAGGAAAAAGCTATAATCAAATATTTAGTCTTATTTCATTTAGGTTTTCCTTTCTCCTTTACCCTCAGGTTATTTTGGAGCAAATCTAGACACTTTATTGGTCCACTCCTGACTCTCAGTGGTAATTTCTTTTAAAGCTTAATATTGTTATACTTCATACTTTAAAAAAGTTTAAAATAAGCCTGCCTGTGTCTACCAAAATCTTTTCTAGAATTTTGTACGGTTTACAATAAACCTATAGATTGATTTGGGAAGAATGAGTCTTCTAATATACATGTATAGCTCTCCATTTATTTAGGTCTTTGATTTCTTTCATCTGCATTTATAATTTTACCATACAGATGTTTTACATATTTCATTAAGTTTATACCTGAGTATTTTGTTTTATTTGAATTGATTATAAGTAGTATTGTGATTTTAATTTCAGATTTTATGTTTATTGTCAATATATAGAAATGTAATTGATTTTTTAAGGAAAAATTCACCTAAAATAATCAATTTTAAGTATAAAATTAGGTAACCTTTTAGATTTGCAGTATTTTGCAACTATCAGCTCGAACTAGTTCCAAAATATCTCATCACTCCAAAGGCAGAGATCCTGTACCTATTTAGGTAGGTACTCCTTATTCCTTCCTGCTCCTAGACTCTGGCAATCACTAATTGGATACATTTCTGTTTATATGTGTCTTGAAAAAAAATTCAGCAATATATTGTTGTTTTCAGTGCACAAATATTTCATCTCCTTGGTTAACTTTATTCCTAAGTATGTTACTCTTTTTGATGCTATTATAAATGACATTGTTTCCTTATAACTGTGTGTGTGTGTGTGTGTGTGTGTGTGTGTGTGTGTGTGTGTTATCTTTTGAGTTTTCTATTTAAGGTCATGTTGTCTGTGAATAGAGAAAATTTTATTTTTTTCTTTTCAATTTGAATGCTTTTATTTTGTTTTCTTGTCTAATTGCTCTTACTGGAACTTCCAGTACTATGTTGAATTGAAGTAGCAAGAGCAGATGGTCTTGTTTTGTTCCTCATCTAGAGGAAAAGCTTTCAGTCTCACAATTGAGTATGAGTTTAACTGTGTGCTTTTCATAAATGGGCTTTATTATGTTGAGGCCGTTTCCTTTTATTCTTAGTTTATTGAGGTTTGGTTTCTTTGATCATGAAATGGTGTTGAATTTTGTCAAATGTGTTTCCTGCATCAATTGATGATCATATTTTTGTGTCCATTCTGTTAATGTGGTGTATTACATTGGTTGATTTTTGTATGTTAAACCATCCTTGCAACGTGGGAATAAATCCCACTCGATCATGGTATAGTAATACATTTAATATGCTGTTGAAGTCCATTTGTTACTATGTGGTTGAGGATTTTTACATCAGTATTCATCAGGAATGTTGGTCTCTAGTTTTCTTATTGTGTCTTTGTCTGGCTTAGTATCGGAGTATTGCAGGCCTCATTGAATAAGGTTGGATATATTTCCTCCACTTTAATTTTTTGAGGGTTTCAAGAGAATGGGTGTTATTTCTTTTGAACTCTCCATTGAAGCTGCCAATCCTGTGTTTTTCTTTGCTGGGAGGGTTTTGATTACTGCTTCAATCACCTTACTCATTATAAGTCCGTTCATATTTGTTACTGCTTCATGATTCAGTCTTATTGGTTGTATGTTTTAGGAATTTATTCTTCTTGTTTATTCATTTTTTTGGTGTACAGTTGTTCATAGCATTTCCATAATCCACTTTCTGCGATACTGTTTGTAATGTCTCCTTTCATTTCTGATTAAGTCATTTGAATTTTCTCATTTCTTTATCTAGCTAAGGACTTGTTAATTTTGTTGACCTTGTAATAAAACCAACCCTTTTTTCATTTTCTTTCTATTTTTTGTTCACTGTTTTGTTTATCTCTGCTGTAATCCTTATTATTTCCTTCCTTCTAACTTTGGGTTAGATCAGTGGTCGGCAAACCGCGACTCTTGAGCCACATGCGGCTCTTTGGCCCCTTGAGTGTGGCTCTTCCACAAATTACCACGTGCAGGCGCGCACATACAGTGCGATTGAAACTTCGTGGCCCATGCACAGAAGTCGGTTTTTGGCCGGGGCGAGTCTATTTTGAAGAAGTGGTGTTAGAAGAAGTAGGGAGTGTCAGTTGGTTGGGCGACGGGAGACGCGGCGCGGGAGAGGTACATGGTTTTGAGGTACATTCGCTGAGGTTGACCCCTTCCAACTCTCCCATCCACACTTGTCTATCTGAAACAAGTGTACAAGTCTCTTAAGCTCTGTTTATTTTTCTTCATATTTTTCTTTCTACTCTTCAGACTGCATAATTTCAGTGGACCTACTTGCATGTTCACTGTCTTCTGCTTGCTCAAAACTACTTTTGAAAGCCACTAGTGGATTTTTCATTTTAATTATTGATTCTTTATGTGAAGACATTATTCGTCTGGCTTCATTTAGTTCTTTTTACTGTGGTTTCTGTTATTTCTTTAAGTTTATTAAGACTTAATGTAAAAAAAAAAAGACTTAATGTAAAGGTTTTGTGTAGTTAAGTCCTATGTCTGTGCTTCTTCAGGGATAATTTCCATTGACTTCTGCCTCTCCCCCCCAATGAATAGGACATACCTTCTTGCTTGTTTGCATGCTTTGTAATATTTTTCTTGAAAAGCTGGACCATTTCAATATTATAATGTGGTATCTCTGGATGACCCTCCCCTCAGGGTTTCTTGTTACTTGCTTTGATTTGTAGTTGTGGCATTTCAACATTTTTTAAAAACTATATTTTTGCCACTTGTCTTTGGACTCTGTATTCTTTTAATTGTGATCACCTAGTGGTTTGACAAAATTTTTTTTTTAATTCCTGGAGAATAGAAAAGGAACGGAGGAAAGAAGGAGAGGAAAGAAAAGAAAAAAGTTTAAGGAAACATATACCATTCCATGCATTGCAAATAGGCTTTTTGTTTGGGCACTTTTTCATTTCTTAGCCAGATTATTTAGAACTCTTCCTTAGCCTTCTCTTCCTGTTTGCACTGAGTATAAAGATTAGCCAGAGGTGTAAGCTAAAGATTTTTTTCTGGTCTTTTCTGAGCAGGCCCTGGGTGATGGGCAGGGCTTTCTAGATCTTCCATTCTATACACAAGCTTTTCAAAGACCTTTCCCATAGTGCCCCGCTTCCCATATTTTCCTCCCAGTCTTTCTAACATCCTATGCTTCACTGCTTTTCTGTCTTGAGACATTTTTGAGTTAGGTGAAACAGACATATATGTGCATTTTCAATCCTTCATTGAACCTCTAAACAGGTCAAAACAAATATATTAAGTTGCTTTTTTCTTGATTCAGCATTTGATTTGGTGCTATAAACTTTTTACTATTTTCCAGAGTTTGGACAGAGTTGCTTCTGACAATTTTTGTTCCAGTTTTCTTTGGAGGGTTGGGTTCTTTTAATTTCCCTACTGTATTTATCAGTTATACAGAGACACAGAACCAGTAGATCGTGTGTGTGTGTGTGTGTGTGTGTGTGTGTGTGTGTATGAAAAGAGATTTATTTTAACAAATTGACTCGTATAAAAATAGAGGCTGTCAAATCCAAAGACTCAGGCTGGCAGGCTGGAGACCAGAGAAGAGCTGATGCTGGTGTTCAAGTCCAAAGGCTGTTAGGCTGAAGAATCAGGAAAGATGTTGGAGTTCATGTTTGAAGCCCATTTGTTGCAGAATTCCCTCTTGTTCAGAGGAGGTCAGTCCTTTCTTCTATTCAGCTTTTCAACTGATTATATGAGGACCAACACATTATGGAGAGCAGTCTTCGGAATTCTCCAGTGAAATCATCTCGGCCTATACATTTCCTTTTTGGAGTTTTACAATTCTAAAATTTAACGTTATGGGCTATAAAAGATGAATTTAATATTAAGGGAGTTGTGTTTTTCAAGATATTGGGCAATTTCATCCAAATTGTTAAATTTATGACTGTAAAGTTATTCATAGTTGTTTTGTAGGGATGGTAGTGATATCCACTGTTTCATTGTGAAATTGGTAATTTTTATCTTTGTCAGTCTTGCTAGAAGCTTACTTTATTTTTTCATATAACTTTTTAGTGATTTTTCAGTTATTTGTCATTTTTATTTATTTCTACTCATATATATTTCTCCTTTCTGCTTACTTTTAGTATATTTTGCTGTTCTTCTATTATTTCTATGCAGTGTTTCTCTTCTTATTTGTAATGTTTGATGCTGTAAATTTCCCTGTCAGCATTGCTTCTGCAGCATCCCCCATATTTTGATATGTTGATATGTATTTTCATTTTTATTAAGTTGTCTTAATAAGGTTCCCCTTTTTTGGAGATTTTTTTGAGGCATGGATTGTTTATAAGTGTGTTACTTTTCAATTGATAGGAATTTTCCTGTTTTAATTCCAGTTATTGATTTCTAATTTATTCCATTATGTTCAGAGAACACATTCTATATGATTACCATATATATATTTTTTAGTTTGTTCAGGTTTGTTTTATTGCTATGGATACTGTATATCTTTATGAGTAATTATTTTATGGACACTTGAAAAATGTTTTCCTCTCTTGCTAGTTGCAGTGTTCTATATATGTCATTTAGATCTTTTCTTTCTTTCTTTTTTTTTTATTCTGGGATTTATTTACCTTCTATGGCTGTCACTGGAACTGAGAGCCGGCTTTAGCTCTGAGGCTCTGCTCCAGCTCTGAGACCTCAGCTGCTGAAAGCAGGAATCTGTGTTTGTTTGGCTTCTATAATTGAAACACTGTTGCAACTCCAGCTCCACCAGCTGACTGAAAGCATGGGGTTTGTTTAGCTTCTATAATTGCAACATTGTTTCTTAGAGTGCAAGCTCAGAGCCCAGCAGTGGCAGGCGGGGAACCTTGGCTTCCTCCGTCACTGGAGCAAGCAAGCCTCCTGTTCGTTTCAGCTGCCTGGCTGCCGGCTGCAATCTTGGTTGGCAGTTAATTTTCATATCGCCCTGATTAGCCAATGGGAAGCATGTCAGAGGTATGGTTAATTACCATGTTTGTCTATTATTAGATAGGATGATTATTTCAAGCAGTTGTCAGATATAGTCTAACATTTGATTTTTCTCTTTTTGGTATCAAGTGATTGTCTTATTAAAGTTGTGATTTTTTTTATTCTTGTCATGACAGGTGATTATTCTGTACATTTTGGCTATTTTTGGAGATTCTGGACTCTTAAAAATTTGTGTTTTAACAGGTACATATACTTATTTAGACGTAGTGTGCAGATCTTGGCCTACTTTTGTGGGCTATGCTTTCAGTGACTATTTAATTATCTGAATATTGTTTTTATTTACTTGATTTATTTTATGCCCCTGAGGCTTCCACTGGTCCTGTTGGTGCTCCTTTAGGGAGTGGAAAATACTTTCCCAGACCAGGCCACCTGTTGCCTTTAAGTGAGGGAAGCTTGTCTCTGGTAGGATAAAGAATATTTTCTGGATTTGGTGCTTGTTGTGGTGGGATCCCCTTACTAATGCTCCCCATCTACACACTACTTCTCAGTGGAGGAAAGCAATCTCTTACCTGGCAATTAAGGATAGTGCTTTATTATCAGCAGAGCTTTCAATTGATAACTCTTGCTGCTTCTGCTAAGTTTATCTGGTTTGGACTACTGATCAGTCCAGGGAAGGAATGAGCCTAATTGGGCTACCTTCTGGTGCTTTATTGGAAAACAATGGGCCTGGTCAATCTTCAGGTGAGCACAGAGTCATAAGGTATTCTTCCACTATCCTCTAGTACAGCGGTTCTCAACCTGTGGTTCGCGACCCCTTTGGTGGTCGAACGACCCTTTCACAGGGGTCGCCTAAGACCATCCTGCATATCAGACATTTACATTATGATTCATAACAGTAGCAACATTACAGTTATGAAGTCACAACGAAAATATTTTTATGGTTGGGTCACAACATGAGGAACTGTATTTAAAGGGCCAGAAGGTTGAGAACCACTGCTAGTCCCAAGGTCCCTAACAAGCTTATCTTCCTCTTGACTTCTTTCAGATTTCTCCTTTATCTTTTGTGTTATTTCTGGTTTTATAGTTGTAATGAGCAGTGGGGAGATAAGTATACACCGAAAGTGGCATGATTATAACCCATGTTAATTACTGTATTTTATTTATCCTGTATAAGATTATTTTCATAAGTCCATTAGGTTTAAAATCTTTGAATGATTTGCCTGTTAAAAAAATAGTGGCACGTGTAATTAGTTGATATACCATGAATATAGCATCTGTTATAGAGTGATAGTTTTCTAATGTTCTAAATGACAAAGGTGACTTAGATCAGAATAATTTGCCTGTTGATTTTTGGTAAGGCTTTGAAAAGATCTAAGAAATTTTACAGATACATACATTTCAATTTAATTTAATTTTACATATAACAATAAAACTTCCGGTGTTAATATTTATTTGTCTTATCTAGTCCTTCTAATGTCTTAGAATGTGCCTAACTAGTCTTAAGTAAATTATTAGGAAATGGAAGCAAGAACACAGTCACACCTGCCACAGGTAAACAGGTGCACCAAATATACAGGTTAAAGAAATATTTCTGATTTCTATGATTCGCTCTCTTTGGAGATCTCTACCTTAGTAGTAACTACAGTTCAATACCTATTGTACCGACAGTGATGATGACAGGATTTTAAAAATTTGTTTCTAGGTACATATTTAGTCTGGAGGGATGTTTGGTGGTTGAAATATGGAAATTTCTAGAATATTGTCACTTAAAAGGGGTATGAAACAAAATATGTAAAAAATTGGGGAGTTTTATGGATTCTTGATCATATAGGCACGATCTGTTAAAAACTCAAAGTTTAGTCATTTTTTCTCCCACAGAGGATTAGGGGCGGGGGCTAGAAAGTTCCAAGCTTCTAATCATAGCTTAGTCTTTCTGGTGACCAGCCCGCACCCAAGAGCCCATCCAGAGTAGCCTCCTTAGAACAAAAGATCCTCTTATCACTAAGGAAATTCCAAAGGATTTAGGAGGTCTGTATAAGATTTTCTTATCATTCAGGAAATTACAAGGTAAGTTTTAAGAGCCCTTTGTTAGGAATGAGGAGCAGAGACCAAACATATATCATGTGTCACAGAGTTCCTTGTATATTCAGGACATTAACCCCTTATCAGATATATGATTTACTAATATATTCTCTTTATTCCATAAGTTGCCTTTTCACTCTTATTATGTCCTTTGATTCAAAGAAGTTTTTAAGTTTGATATAGTCCCATTTCTCTATTTTTGCTTTTATTGCCTTGCTTTTAGTGTCACATCCAAGAAATCATTTCCAAATCCAATGTCATGAAACTTTTCTCCTATGTTTTATTTTACCAGTTTTAAAGTTTTAGCTCTCATGTTTATGTCTTTGATCTATTTTGAGTTAATTTTTTTTTTATTGATTTTTTACAGAGAGGAAGGGAGAGAGATAGAGAGTTAGAAACATCGATGAGAGAGAAACATCGATCAGCTGCCTCCTGCACATCTCCCAGTGGAGATGTGCCCGCAACCCAGGTACATGCCCTTGACCGTAATCGAACCTGGGACCTTTCAGTCCGCAGGCCGACGCTCTATCCACCGAGCCAAACCGGTTTCGGCTTGAGTTAATTTTTATATATGGTTTATCTTAGTCCATTTGGGCTGGTATAACAAAATACATATTTTGGGTAGTTGATAAACAACACAAAAATTTATTTCTCTCAATTCTACAGGCTGGAAGTCCCCAGATCAGTGTGCTAGCATGGACAAATGTGCCCAGGGTCCTTTTCTGGGTTGTAGACTTCTTGTTCTATCCTTACATGGCAGAAGGGGCAGGGAACTCTCTATACTAGCGGTTCTCAACCTGTGGGTCGCGACCCCTTTGGGGGTAGAACGACCCTTTCACAGGGGTCGCCTAAGACCATTGGGAAACACATATATAATTACATATTGTTTTTGTGATTAATCACTATGCTTTAATTATGTTCAATTTGTAACAATGAAATTGGGGGTCACCACAACATGAGGAACTGCATTAAAGGGTCACAGCATTAGGAAGGTTGAGAACCACTGCTCTATACCTTCTTTTATAAAGGCATTAATCTCATTGATGAAGGTTCTTTCCTCATTACCTAATCACTCTGAAGGCCCTACCTCCTAATAACATTACATTGAGCATTAAGATTTTAACATACAAATTTGGGGGAAACACTAACATTCAGACATAGCATGATGTAAGCTAAGAATCCAGCTTCATTGTTTTTGCATATGTTTTCCAGTTTTCCCAGCACCATTTGTTGAAAAGACTGTTCATTCCCTATCAAATGGTCTTGGCATCCTGGCCAAAAATAATTTGACCTTATATGCGAGGATGTATTACTGGGCTCTCTCTTGTATTCCATTCCATTAATCTGTATGTCTGTCTTTATGCCAGTACCACACTGTTTTGATTACTGTAGCCTTGTAGTAAGTTTTTGAAATAAGGAATTATAAAATCTGCAACTTTGTTCTTTTTAATGATTGTTTTATCTATTTGGGATCGCTTATGACTTTAGGATTAATTTTTCTATGTTTTCAAAAAACTCCATTGGGAATTTGATATGGGTTGCATTAAGTCACCTTTGGGTAGTATTGACATTTTAACATTATTATGTCTCCCAGTCCATGAGCACTGGATGTTTTTCATTTATTTTGACATCTTTAATTTCTTTTGGCAATGTTTGTAGTTTTCACTGCACCAAGTCTTTACCCTCCTTGACTTATTCCTAAATATTGTATTCTTTTTGATGCTATTATGAATGGAATTTTTTTCTTAACTTTTTCTCAGATTGGTCATTGTTAGTACATGGAAAAACTGCTGACCTTTGCATGTTGGCTTTTTTCTATCATTATAGTTTTTCTGTTTTTTCCCATTTTATTGAGATAGAATTTACATTCATCAGTGTATACATTTAAAGTACAGCCTAATGGTTTAGCTTATGTATATTGTGAAATAATTATCACAATAACTTTAGTTGGCATTCATCATACACACACACACACACACACACACACACACACAAGAAAGCAAAACAGAAAAAAAAACATTTTATTTGTGATAACTGAGGATTTACTCTCTTAAGTTTGTATCATACAGCCGTGTTAACTATAGTCATCATATTATACATTACATCCCTATTTTATTTATCTTGTAACTGAAGTTTGTATTTCTTGACCACCTTCCTCCAGTTCCTCCTTACCCTACCCCCTGCCTCTGGCAAGCACATACCTGATTTCTTTGTTTATGAGTTTGGGGGGTATATGTGTCGCACACTTCAAAATTCCACATATAAGTGAGAACATACACTATATGTCTTTGTCTGACTAACTTATTTCACTTAGTATAAATTCCACCAAGGCTCATTCATGTTGTTGCAAATGGTAGGATTTATTTTTTTTTTTTACTGGCTGAGTAATATTCCATTGTATCAGTTAGATATCCCCTCCCCCCCATCTTTATCCATCAATTGGTACTTAAGTTGTTTACATTTCTTGGCTATTGTAAAGAATGCTGCTATGAATATGGGGGTGCGTATATCTTTTTGAGTTAATGTTTTCATTTTCTTCAGATAAATACCCTGAAGTGGAATTGCTGGAACCATATTGTAGTTATATTTTTAATATTTTGAGGAACCTCCATACTTTTTTCTGTAGCAGCTGCACCAATTTATATTTTCACCAACAGTTTTCTTTTCTCCACATCCTTGCCAATATTTGTTACCTCTTTTTGATGATAGTGATTCTAACAGATGTGAGGGGGATGTATCATTGTGGTTTTGATTTGCATATTTCTAATGACTAGTGATACTGAGAATCTTTTCATTGGCTATTTGGATATCTTCTTTGAAAAAAATGTCTATGCAGGTTTTTCAGACATGCTGAGTTCCATGCACACAGTCAGAGATACAATTCCCTGGGTGAGACTTGAATTCACAACCTCAGCATGACCTGCACATGTACTGCAATGGTTTTCTCCATTTTTGAATTGGATTTTTTTTATACTGAGTTATGTGAATTCTTTATGTATTTTGTATATTAACCCTTTCTTGAACATATAGTCTGCAAATATTTTTTCATTTCTTTTGCTGTTTTAAGCTAAAAGAGTTTTAGTTTGATGTAGTCCCACTTGTTTATTTTTTATCTTGTCCCTTGTTCTTTAGATGTTCATGTCCAAAAAAGTTGTTGCCAATACCCATGTCAGGGAGCTTTTTTTTGATGTTTTCTTCTAGGACGTTTATGGTGTCTGGTTTTACATTTAAGGTTTTAATCCATTTCAAGTTAATTTTTATGATTGATATAAGATAGGGATCATGTTGATTTTGTATGCTACTACTTTGCTGAATTTACTTATTATTTCTGACAGCTTTTTTGTGGAATCTTTAGAATTTTCTGCCTATAAGATTATGTCATTTGTGAGCAATGGTGACTTTATTTCTTCAAAAATTGGTTGCCTTTTATTTCTGTCTTGCCTAATTGCTCTGAGTAGGACTTCCTGTACTATGTAAAGTAGAAGCAGTGAAAGTGGGCATCCTTGTCTTCTTCCTGATGTTAGAGGAAAGATTTCTGTCTTTTGCCCTTTAGTGTGATGTTAACTGTGGCATTTCATATATTGCTTTTATTATGTTGAGGTAGTTTTCTTGTATTCCTATTTGTTGAATTTTTTTTAAGTAATGAAATGATACTGAATTTTGTCAAAAAAATTTCTGTGTAATTGAGATGGTTATGTTATTTTTGCCCTTCCTTCTGTTGATGTGGTATATTATATTGATTATCATATGTAGAACTATTGTTGCATTCCAGGAGTAAATCCTACTCGGTCATGTTGTATAATCTTTTGACTATATTGTTGAATTCTGTTTCCTACTTACTTTGCTGAGGATCTCAATCCCATTTGCATTTGGATAGTTGGAGCCATATTGCAAGTGTATACTGTATTTTACTCTTTCTTTACTAAGGAAAATATGATGAATGAAATGTGATATTTTATCAGTAGATAACCACCCATATATACCAGTATTTGGCTGCACATACCTTATATTAATAACCATGAAATAATCATGATACCTGGATTCTAGACCATGGTTTTCAATTTTGGCTGCACATTCAGCTTCCTAAAAGGTTTTTAAAATATATACATTCCTTTTACCTGTATATGTATATAAAAGCATAATATGCAAATTGTTCCCTTGGGAGTTCAACTGGGAGACCAGGAGCTCACTATGACGTGTGTTGACCACCGGGGGCGGCGTGGAACAAAGGAAGGCCCTGGCCAGCAACCGGGGAAGGAAGGCCCCAGCCAGCAGCTGGCAGCAGGGAAGAAAGGTCCAGATTAGCCCTGATCGCCGGCCAGGCCTAGGGACCCTACCCATGCACAAATTTCATGCACTGGGCCTCTAGTATATAATATAATATTTTAATATATATTAAAAAAAATAGTGCCAGAGCCACATTCCCAAATTCATTAGAGGGGAACTGAGCATTTGGATTTTTTAAAAGTCTCCAAGTGCAGATATGTTTGAGAAACCTGTTCTAGAGGATCCTGACTGCATATTAATAGTTGACTGGGTGTACTTAAAAACAAACAAACTATGGATCTTAGCAATATTGAATCAGAAATTTCAGGAAAGAAGTTCTCCAATCTGTATTTTTGAAAGGACAAATTTTTCTGATGCATAGCAGGTTCCTGACCACTAGTCCACAATTTTCTCAGCCATAGAAAAGGACAAGTGGCAACTTTTTTTTTTTTCTTAAAGGAGATATTTGGGACATGTTTTGTTTGTTTAAAATTATTTTTTAATCCTCAGCCGAGGACATGCAAAGAGAGAGACAGAGAGAGAGAGACATTGAAGTGAGAGAGAAACATCAGTCAGTTGCCTTCCCTGTGCTCCCCAACTGGGGATCAAACCAATGATCCAGGTATGTGCTTTGACCGTGAATCGAACTGGCAACTTTCTGGTGCAGGAGACAATGCTCAACCATCTAAACCACTCTGGCCAAGCATTGACAAACTATTTTAGTTAAGATAACTTGCAAGGGCCCCAATATAAGTTTTTGTATATTACAGGCTGAAAGGAGATACATGTTTTATATAGCAGGTATATATTAGCTAAGTTGTTCTCTTTTGATCATTAAGGAAATCGACATAGGTACCTATCCAGGTAGAGTAGAGATTCATCTCATTGTTTCATAGGGTTGCAGTAATAAGGGTAGGCAGTACTAAATTGTTTTTTAGGCATGCCTGCTCATATGGACAAATATTGTTTTTTTAAGTCCTAGCAATTAGCATATATTACAGTAGAATATAACCTTTATAATCAGTATAATATAAAACATCTCATTGGTTCTGTTAGGCTGAATGTATGTCTACCAGGGCTTCCATAAAAAAATATCATGGTCTGGGTGGCTTCAACAACAGAAATTTATTTTCTTACAATTCTAAAGGCTGGAGGTCAGGGCAAGTTTAGGTTTCTCCTGAAGCCTTTATCCTTGGCTTCACTTTTTTTTGCTCTGTCTTTACATAACTTTTTTTTTTTCTGTGAGCATGTTTCCTTGATGTCTCTTTGTATGTTCTAATCTCTCCTTACCAGGGTGTGGAACCTTTTTTCTGCCAAGGACCATTTGGATGTTTATAACATCATTCTCGGGCCTACAAAATTATCAACTTAAAAATTAGCCTGCTATATTTGATCAAACCCTACGTTAACTCACCCTTAATGCTTTGACATGGCCAGACCAAATGATTTCTTCGGCCATAAAGGGCTGGACGTTCCCTACCCCTGCCTTGTGAGGACACCAGTCTGATTGGATTAGGTAATAACCTCCTTTTAACTTAGTTACCTCTTTAAAGTCCTTGTCACCATGGTTACCTTCTGAGGTACTGGAGGTTAGAGCTTTAATATCTGATATTTTGGTAGGGGTGGTACCTTCAGTCTATAAACAGTGAGTTAAAAATGTTCTGTATGATTGAATGAACTAATGAATTAATACAATTACTTGGAATTTTTTTAATGAATATTTAACCATACTCTTAGAATGTAATATGATGTAATGCATGGTCAGGTATGTAGCTTTTAGTTTGCTATGGCAAGTAAGTATGTATCAGTGTCATCTGAAAGATATACTAAAGTGTTTAGAAAAAAATGTCATAAAGCTGGGAGGGAGTTATAGCCTTATTTTTATAAATCATTTATGATATGGGTTTTATCATCCTAATATATAAAAAGATAGGGGCCGTCACGACCTAAATGACTGGACAGACGACCAAATAGCATGCTGGCAGCAGGAGGGAGCTGTGGGCCCCGGCCGACCGGGGCGCGTTGGCGGGAGTCAGTCTGGGTGCTGGCCTGTGCAATGGGAGTCAGTCTGGGTCCCAGTCAGCGTGGCGGGAGTCAGTCTGGGTCCCAGCCGTCCAGTGCGGTGGGTCAGTCTGGGTTCCGGCTGATGCGGTGGGAGGGAGCTCTGGGCCCCGGCTGGGGAATGGCAGCGGGCGGGAGCTATTATTGTAACAGATCTCTCTCCTTTCCTCTCTGTAAAAACTCAATAAAATATATTTTAAAAAAATATATATTTCCTCTAATTTCCTTTTATTTTTTTATTTTTTTAAATATATTTTATTGATTTTTTACAGAGAGGAAGGGAGAGAGAAAGAGAGTCAGAAACATCGATGAGAGAGAAACATCGATCAGCTGCCTCCTGCACATCTCCCACTGGGGATATGCCCGCAACCCAGGTACACGCCCTTGACCGGAATCGAACCCGGGACCCCCCAGTCCGCAGGCCGACACTCCATCCACTGAGCCAAACCGGTTTCGGCTCTAATTTCCTTTTAATGTGGATGAATTTCTAGCACTGGGCCACTAGTATTATCATAAAGACAATAATTATTGTTTTTAATACTTTTTTATTATAAAACTGTCATAAGGAAACAAGGTTTGTACTATATATCAAAATTATACAGTTTAATCTGGAGATAATTGTTGTTTAAGCACCTGAAAGTTAAAGATAGAATAATAAATGCTGCAGAGATTTATATTATGTATTCTTACTTTCATGTTAGTTAAAATATTAAATGAGCGTTTGGCTTTTGTACGAACATTGATGGCTATTTTTTTTTATTTAGTGATTAAGGTATTACATATTTGTCCTTATTGCCCCATTGTTCCCCCTCACTCCCCAACTCATGCCCTCACCCCCTTGATGTCTGTGTCCATTGGTTAGGCTTATATTCATGCATACAAGTCCTTTGGTTGATCTCCACTATTGGCTATTGAAGGCTACCCAGAAGATGCAGTGTGTCTGGATAAAAAAGTTAATAAAAAGACAGTTTGGGAAATTAAAAATGGCAGTGGTGTAAGTGGATGTTACACTGACACATTCCCAGGACCAAACTGGAATTACAACTAAAATACCAAAAAAAAAAAAAATCATCCTGAATAATCAACTGAAGACTAGCTAGAGAGAACTCCAATAACCAAGGAAGGAAAGTGGAGACCACATAGAGACTGGTAGGAAGGGCGGAGGTGCAAAAGGACTGGCCAGGCTCTCACTGACAACAGCTGAAGTTCTGGAGAGATATCTCAGCAGTGGAAGGTAGCCACTGAGAACTCTGGGGTCTAAACCCCCAGCTGGACCCCTCAGCAGATAGCACCAGAGCTGAGAAAGGTAACCACATAACATCTAGCTATGAAAAGCAGCAGGGTTGCTGTCTGCTGGGGATAGATGGCTGGAAATTCAGGTACTCTTAAAGAGCCAATGCACACAATTTTGTATGCAGCCACTCACCTTGGACTCTGGCAGAGGGTGGGCAGAGTGGATTGGAGTTGTGTGAACATAAGCCAGAGTTGGGGGCTCTGCGGTTAGAGCTCGGAAGGCAAATACCCATTTCCTATGCGGAGTAATTCCCTTACGCTGTGCAGGACATCTTTCTTAGTCAAACCTTTGCTATCCAGGTGGATTTTGCTGGAGGGGAGGGGAGAAAGTTGCCTCACCGTATTGGAAAGCCCCTTGCCCCACCGTGTGGAGTTCCTGAGGCCCATTAAGAGACTGAGAATAACAATTAGCCTCCAGTCAGAAGCAATTGCCCCACCCTGTTGGAAAACCTCTTGCCCCATCTGTAAACCATTGCCTAAGGCTAAATACAGTCAAACTGCTGACAGAGGCAGGTCTCTGGAGGATTTGAGTCTTTGCCTGATCTAATTAGTCAGAAAGAGTGTTTGACACTGTCCTTCACTAGAGATTGGGAGGCGTAAGTAGTCTACCTAATACATAGTCACAAACCCAAATAGGCAGTCATAATGGGGTAACATGAAAACAACCCCCAAATGAAAGAATAAGAGGATTCTCTAAATAAAGAGCTAAATGAAATGGAAATAAGAAATTTATCAGACATAGAGTTCAGATTAATGATGGCAAAGATGCTCAACAACATGAGAAAATATATAGTAACTATGAAGAATGACATAGCATTAATAAAGAACACAGTGGAAGGAATATAGAGCAGATTAGGGGAAGCCAAGGATCGAATCAGTGAATTAGAAGACAGGTAGGAAAAATGTCAGAGAACCTAAAAGAAAAACCGGAGGACAGCCTAAGGTTGCTGTGGAACTACATGAAACAACAATATTCTCATAATAGGTGTGCCAGAAGGAGAAGTGGGCAAGGGATAGAGAATGTGTTTGAAGAAATAGTGGCAGAAAACGTTCATAACATAGTGAAGGAAAATGTCACACAAGTTCAGGAGGCACAGAGAGTCCCAAGCAAGAAGATCCCAAACAGGCCCAAACCCAGACACATCATAATTAAAATGCCAAAAATTAAAGACAACGAGAAAATCTTAAAGGCAGTAAGAGAGAAACAATTTGTTATCTACAATGGAGCTCCCATAAGGCTGTTAGCTGATTTCTCATCAGAAAATCTACAGGCCAGAAGGGAATGGCATGAAGTATCAAGATCATGAAAAGCAAGGATCTGAAACCAAGATTACTAATATTCAGCAAGGCTACCATTCAAAATACATGGTGAAATAAAGACCTTCCAGACAAAAAAGACAAAAAAAAGGCTAAAGGAGTTTATCACCACCAAACTAGTACTGCAAGAAATGCTAAAGGGACTGCTGTAATGAGAAGAAGAAATATATAGAGAGAAACATAGGCATCAGAATTAAAATGGCAATAAATAAGTATCTATCAATAATAAACTTCAATATAAATGAATTAAATGCTTTAGTCAAAAGACATAGGTTACTGAATGGATACAAAAACATGACCCAATTATAGGTTGTCAACAGAAGACCCACCTCAGAACAAAAGACTCAAACTGGGTGAGAGTGAAGGAATGGAAAACAATTTTCCATGAATTTGGAAACAACAACAAAAATCTGGAGTAGCCGTACTCATCTGACAAAGTAGACTTCAAAATGAAGGCCATTCCAAGAGACAAAACGATCACTACATAATACTAAAGGGATCAATCCAACAAGAGGATATAACTGCAGTAAACATATATGCACCCAATATAGTAGCACCTAAATATATAAAGAAACTTCTGGAGAACTCTAAGGGAGAAATGTAATACAGTCAAACATCCTGCTGACTTCACTGGATAAATCTTCCAGACAAAAAATTAACAAGGAAACAGTGACTCTAAATAACATACTGGATCAGATCGATTTAATTGACATTTTTAGAAAATTTTACTCCAAGGCTGAAGAATATACATTCTTCTCAAGTGTACATCGGTCATTCACAAAGATAGACCACATGTTGGGATACAAAACAAGTCTCTACAAGTTCAAGAAGATTGAGATCATATCAAGCATCTTCTCACATCACAATGGAATGAAATTAGAAATCAAGTATAGTAAAAACACTCAAAAACATTCAAAAACATGGAGGCTAAAGGCTAAATAGCATGCTATAAACAATGAATGGGTTACCAATGAGATCAAGAGAGAAATAAAAAACTTCCTGGAAACCAATGAAAATGAACACACAACAACCCCAAATCTCTGGGGCACAGCAAAACCAGTTTGAGAGGTAAGTTCATAGCACTACAGGCCTACCTCAATAAAAAAAAAATAATTATAAATGAACCCTACAACTTAAAGAATTAGAAAGAGAATGATAAGAAAAGCCCAGAGTATGTAGAAGAAAGGAAGTAATAAGATTAGAGCAGAAGTAAGTGACATTGATACTAAAAAAAAAATACAAAAAATCAATGAAGTAAAGAGCTGGTTCTTTTGAAAAGATAAACAAGATTGATGAACCATTAGCCAGACTCATCAAGAAACAAAGGACTCAAATAAAATCAGTAACGAATTTGGAGAAGTAATTGCACCACAGAAATACAAAAGATTGTAAGAAAATACTGTGAACAATTATATGCCTACAAACTGGACAACCTTGATGAAATGGACAAATTCCTAGAAAAATACAATATCCCAAAACTGAATCAGGAAGAGTCAGAAAATCTGAATAGGCCAATAACAACTGATGAAATAGAAGCATTAATAAGAAAGAAAAAAAACAAACAAAATTCCAGCAAACAAAAGCCCAGGTCCAGATGGCTTCATGGGAGTTTTACCAAACATTCAAAGAAGAAATAACACCTATTCTCCTCAAACTATCCCAAAAAATTAAAGAGGAAGAAACACTTTTAAGCTCTTCTTATGATGCTAACATTATCCTAATTCCAAAACCAGATAATGATACTACAAAAAAAGAAAATTACAGGCCAATATCTCTGATGAACATAGTTGCTAAAATCCTCCACAAAATATTAGCAAATCAGTTACAGCAATTTATTAAAAAGATCATACACCAAAAATTATTCCAGGGATGCAAGGCTGGTACAATATTCGTAAATCAATAAAGGCAATACATCACATAAACAAATTGAAAGACAAAAATCACATGATCATATCAATAGATGTAGAAAAAGCATTCAATAAAATTCACCCATTTTTGATAAAAACCCTCAGCAAAGTTGGAATACAGGGAACATGCCTCAACATAATGAAGTCCACATATGACTAACCTATAGTGAACATCATACTCAATGGGCAAAAACTAAAACCATTTCCCCTAACAACAGGAACAAGACGGGGATTTCCTCTTTCACCACTCATACTCAATCTAGTACTGGAAGTCCTAGGCACAGGGGTCAGGTAAGAAGAAGAAATAAAAAGCATCCAAATTCGAAAGGAGTAAGTCAAACTCTTATTATTCGCAGATGACATGATGTTGTACATTGAAAACCCTAAAGACTGCACCAAAAAACTACTAGGTTTAATAAAGGAATTCAGTAATGAAGTAGGATACAAAATCAGCACCCAAAAATTGATGGCTTTTTTTATACCAATGATGAATTTCTCAGAAAGAGAAACCAAACAATCACATTCACCATTGAAACAAAGTAAGATACTTAGGAATAAACTTATCCAAGGAGGTAAAAGACTTGCACTTGGAAAACTACAGGGAAAAAGAATAGAGGGCGATTACCAGGTGTAAAAATGTATGTTGTTCATGGATTGGCAGAATTAACATCATTAAAATGTCCATATTACCCAAGGCAATCTACAGACTTAATGCAATTCTTGTTAAAATACCAACAGCATATTTCACAGATCTAGAACAAATACTTCTGAAATGTATATGGAATGAAAAAGACCCCAAATATTCATAGCAATATTGAGAAAGAAAAAAAAAAGTTGGGGAACCACAATATGTGATATCAAGTTATACTATATAGCCACCGTAATCAAAATAGCCTGGCACTGGCACAAGAATAAGCATATAGATCAATGGAATAGAACAGAAACCCCATAAAGTGACCTAAGTGATTGCGCTTAATTAATATTTGACAAAGGAGGCAAGAACATACAGTGGAGTAAAGACAGTCTCTTCAATAAATGGTGTTAGGAAATTTGGACAGGTACATGCAAAAGAAATGAAACTAGGCCAGCAACTTAAACACAAGAATAACCTCAAAATGGATAAAAGACAAATATAAGTAGTGAAACCATAGAAATCCTAGAAGAAACCATAGGCAGCAAAATCTCAGACATCTCTGTAGTAATATGTTTATGGATATATCTAGAGCAAAGGAAACTAAGGAGAAAATAAGCAAATGGGACTACATCAAAGTAAAAAGCTCCTGCAAAGCAAAAGAAACCAACAATGAAAAGGGAGCCCAATCTGTGGGAGAACGTATTTCTCCCATGATACAATGATACATCTAATAAAGGGTTACTATCTAAAATGTACTAGTATAATGAAATCATACAACTTAACAAAAGAAGACAAACAATCCAATTAAAAACTGGGCAAAGTACCTAAATAGACACTTATCCAAAGTGGACATACTAATACAGGCCAAGAGACATATGAAAAAAATTGTCAAAGTCACTGATCCTCAAAGACATGCAAATTAAAACAACAGTGAGTTATCACCTCACACCTGTCAGAATGGCTACCATCAACAAATCAAGAAATGACAAGTGCTGGCAAAGATGTTGAGAAAATGGAATGCAGACTGGTGCAGTCATTGTGGAAAACAGTATGGAGTTTCCTCAAAAAATTAAAAATGGAACTCCCATTTGACCCAGTGATCCCACTTTTAGCAATATATCCTATATAACCTGAAACACCAATCAGAAAGAATATACACCCCTACATTCATAGCAGCACAATTTATAATTGCTAAGATCTGAAAACAGCCCAAGTGCCCATCAGTAGATGATGGGATAAAAAAGCTGTGGTAAATTTATACCTTAGAATGCTATGCCACAGTAAAAAAGAAGGCTCTCATACCCTTTGATGCAGCATGGAGGGCCCTGGAGAGTATTACTAGCTGTACCGATTAATAATGGCAGATTTTGTAATCAAAGAAAACACGATAATTTCAAGAGAAACATCAAAAGTGCTTTATTCAAAGTAATGTCCATAGCTAGCTACACATTTCCCCCATTGTTCTGGTAATTTGTGGATACTGTCTGAATAGAACTTTTCTTATTTTGAGGTAAATCATTCAGAGACCCAATTTTCCACTTCTTTGTATGTTTTGAAGTGCTGCTCAGAAAGTGCATGTGCCATCGATCGGAGCAAGTGGTAATCTGAAGGAGCAAGGTCTGGTGTGATACAGCGGGTGGGTTAATACTTCCCAGGCAAGATCTTTTAACATGTCTTTAACTGGTTTTGAAGTGTGTGATGGTGCGTCATCATGAAGTAAAATTACTTTGCTGTTTTCTGGCACATTCTGGTCGTTTCACTATCAAAGCATGGTTCAAATTGATTATTTGTTGTCAGTATCGATCAGTATTAACGGTTTCACCTGGTTTTAGAAGCTCGTAATACACCACACCTTCCTGATCCCACCAAATGCAGAGCATTGTCTACTTTCTGAAGCTGTTTGGCCTTGCAGTCAATGTTGATGGTTGACCTGGATCAACCCATGATTTTGTGCATTTCGGATTCTCAAAATAAATCCACTTTTCATTGCCAGTCACAATGTGATGCAAAAAAAGACTTTATTTCGTGCAGTTGAAGCAACATTTTACTGATGACTTTTTGGTTTTCCATTTGTCTTTCATTCAGTTGATGTGGCAACCATTTTTCTTCCTTTAAGATCTTTCCCATTGCTTGTAAATGATTGGAAATTGTTTGCTGAGCAAAGTTTAATCTTTCTGCAAGTTGTTTTTGAGTATCTTCATCCAATCTTTCTGCAACATCTTCATCCGATAATGCTTGTAATTGTTGGTCTTCAAGCTTTTTCGGTTGACCTGGACATTCTTCGTCTTTCACATCAAAATCATCACTTCTAAAGCGTTTAAACCAGCGTTCACAAGGATCTTGATGGAGCATGTTCACCACAAACTTCCTGAAGTATACAATAACTTTTTCTTCAAAATAAAGTAATGAATTAAAACTTCCTGCAAATGCTCTTTTTTTTGGCACGAAATTCAACATTTTTAAGTGTAAAAATACCTATGATAACACCTTCAGAAAATTTGACCTAAGAAGTTTTGAAGCTTGCTGTCAATACAACAAAATAGCATACATATCAAATCACATATATATCAACATATGTGTAACTCCATCTATTGAAAAAAATCCGGATTAACTGGTACACCTAGGATGCTAATATTCAATCAAAGAAAGCCAAATATCACATGATCTCACTCATATGTGGAATCTAATGAACAAGATAAGCTGATGAAAGGAGTGGATCTAGAGACATAGAAGCATTGAACAGACTAGGGAATTTCAGAGAGAAGGCAGGGGGAGGGTGGGTGGTTGGAAGTGATCAACCAAAGACCTTATATCCATATATACATAACCTTTGGACACAGACAATAGGGTGCTGAAGGCCTGGGGCAGGGGGTGAGGGTGGGGGGAAAAAAGAGGACATGTAATACTTTTAACAATAAAGATTTAAAATTTTTAAAAAGTTTGCTGTGTTTAATTTTTATAACTGACTGGAGGCCTGGTGCACGAAATTTGTGCATGAGTAGGGTCCCTAGACCTGGCTGGCGATCAGGGCTGATCTGTGGGGCAACTGGTGGGGCGATTAGGAAGCCCCCGCTGGCACCTCCCTTGGCCAGCCTGGCACTGCCCGCTTACCGGGCCCACACCCCGCCACCGCCTCCCTCTGTGGGGTGACCAGCGGGACGATTGGGGGCCCCCGCTGGCACCCACCTTGGCTGGCGTGGGGCCTGTGAGCTGGGGGCAGCTCCTGCATTGAGCATCTTCCCCCTGTGGTCAGTGCACGTCATAGCGACCTGTCATTCCGCTGTTTGTTCTGCCATTCAGTCGATTTGCATATTAGGCTTTTATCATAGAGGATTACAGGCTTTATTATTCTTACAGTTACCCTGAACTTTGTGCCCCTTCATTTAGATACTTGAGCAAAGCAGTGTATACAGCAAGAGACATGGTTCCCATTCTCTTGGAACTTTGTTTCATTGGGAGAGATACATTAATCAGTAATTATAATCAATTATTTGAAAGACATTAGAGCTTAAAAGCAACAGTTCTTCAACAGCATGTGACAAAGGAAGTTTATATGTAGAGTGGTTGAGGAAGGCTTCTCAGAGTAAATGTTGTTTAGAGCTGTGATGTGAAGGTAGATCATGAGTCAAAGTTATGTAAATGTATGTGATTGAGGGCTGGAGAGAGGAGAGCAGAGGATTCTAGACTAAAGAAACTGCATGTGCCAAGGCCCTGTGATGTTTGAGAAGGAACGTGTTGGCAAATTTGAGAGAGGGCCAGTGTGGTTGAATCTCTGATAACTGTTTGGTGTGAAGTGTGAGACCAGACTGGGGCAGGAACCATCAAAGCCATTTCAGATATGTGTAAGATATGGAACTCTGTCCTAGGAGAGGAAAACATTGTGTTTCACAAAGGAGTAATGAACTTGAAAAACTCACTGTGAGTATAGTTGTGAAAAATTGATTAGAAAGGAACCAATAAGTCCACTTAGAAAGCCAAGATACATTAATTTTTTAAAAATTCACTTTTTTCTGCTTATGATAATACACAAAAATGTAGTCACACTAAGTAGTGTTTTATATGCCAAGGGTGCATCTGAACAAAACATTAGTCAGGAAACTTTTTAGTAGTGAGAGAGAAAACAGATAATTAAATAATTATAATCTGTCAGTTGTTAGTAAATACTGTGAGGAAAAATAAAACCAGAGAGGGAGATTAAGAGTGACTAAGAGCTATTTTATTTAGGATGGGGTGGTCTAAGAAGAACTAAGAAGGAGATTATTGAAATTGAAGGGGACTGATCTATTCATTCATTTGGAGGAATTCCAGGTAGAGAACATGTTCTTGGGGCCTGGTGAAGGAAATGTAAGAAGGCCAGTGTGGCTGGGGTACAGTGATAAGAGGAAAGCTGTTTAGGAAATGAGGTCTAAGATTAAATGCATTAGGATGGACATGAACTAGATTATAACACTTCCTACTTTGATTTCATATATATTTATTTTATCCTAAAACTTAATAATTTCTTTTATTGGTAATAGTTCATTAAATGTAGCATTATTTGGATTCTAGATCCAAATTCCATTGTGTGAGTGGGGATTTTCCCCACACCACCAAGCAGTTTCCAGGCACCAGGTGGGTTGTCATACAATTCACCTCAATTCTGACAATATCCATCCTGAGACAGCGTCTGATTCCACAGGTTAAGGGTTCAGTCCTACAAGACTCCCGCACGCAATCCTAACCCCTTGATAGCAATCACAAATCTAGCTTGTTACCTGTCCTTTTGATCATGACCCCTTGAGTTCAATTAATTTGGTAGAGTGGCTCACAGAACTCAGGAAACTCATTTATTCACTAGAATACTGGTTTATTCTAAAAGGATATAACTCAGGAACAGCCAAATGGAAGAGATGCATGGGGCAAGGTGTGGGGAAAGGGCGAACACAGAGCTTCCCTGCCCTCTCCAGGTGAGCCACTCTGAGCACTTCCATGTGTTTGCCAACCCAGAAGTTCTTTGACCTCTGTCCTTTTGGGGTTTCATGGAGGCTTTATTATGTAGGCAAGATAATGAAAACATTGGCATTGGTGATTGACTGAACCTACAGTCTCTCTTCTCATTAGAGGTCAGGTGAGTGGGACTAAAAATTTCAATCCTCTAATCATATGGTTGGTTGTCTTCTCTGGCAACCAGCTCCCATCTTTAGGTGCTTTCCAAAAGACACTCACTAACATTAAAAAGACACCTTTGTAGCTCTCTGCACATAGAAAATTCCAAGGGTTTTGGAGCTCTACACCAGAAACTGGAAGACCAAACATTAAGTTTCTTATTATAAATCACAATATCAAAAGTATTCTATGATTTAACAAATTTCAAGGGCTATTTTTGTCTTCTTTTAAAATAAGAAAATTATAGTCTTCTCAAACTTATTCAAATACAGAAAGATAGTGTTACTGCTTGAATTGTCATACTCCCCTCCCCCAAACCCAAATTCAGGTACTAATTTTCACTACTTTAGAGTAGGACCCTAATTGGAAATAAGGTCTTTACAGAGGTTATCTAGTGAAAAGTGGGTCATTAGGGTGAGGCCCTATTCCAGTTATGACTGGTCCCCAAATGAGAAGGGAAAATTTGGACACAGACATGCATAGAGGGAAGACAGCTTGAAGAGAAATGGGAAGATCTACAAGCAAACGAAAAGCCTGGAACAGAGATCCTTTCCTATTTCCTCCCTATACTTAAAGACTGTTAACATTGTTATAAACCTTCAGGTCTATTAAGAAAATGTGGAATTAAAAAAACAACAAGCAACAAAAAGTAAGCACTACTTCTAAGAAAAATTTAGTATTGAAACTGTAAGTCCATCATAATAATACATACTTTGTTCACAAAAGATTGACTTCTTTTGTTTTGCTTTTAAATTTCTGTACCAAGATATTTTACAGTGTTATTTAACTTATTGAAATACTGATTTCTTTTCATTTCAATATTGTGTTTCAGTGTAATGTTTTCTATTGCTTCAGAATGGTATTTTGGAATGGTGGGGGTGGGGAGAATGGGGAACATCTGTAATAGAGTCAACAATTTTAAAAACATACGAAGCAAAAAAACTGATATTTTGGGAAAAGAATTTGCTACCACTTGGTGGCACTACTCGGCTTAAAAATGAATCAGAATGTTTTAACTGCTGTTCTACATAAATGATTAAATCCAGAGGGGATCTTTTTGATACTAAGTTACTTAATATTATAAATATTTGATTCTGATTTTGTATTTACAGTAGAATTGTTGTAAAATTGAGTTTTATTAAAATATCATGGAGTATAAAAATAAAATCAACTCTTGAGAGGGGAAGCATACAAATTTTTGATACAAATCACTTATATTCTGCCTTAATCCTCTTTGTTTCTAAATCTCAAAAAAATATTTTTAGTATTAGTAACAAACTCTTCAACTTCCCTTTAATATTAACATTTTCCATGATGTGCATTTATTTTGTCCTACATAAAGCTAAGATTTTTTTTAGGTGCTCAAGGTAAATGGAACATAATAGGGAAACAAAGTTTAACTGTATTTAATTATGTCTTCCACAACATTCTGAAAACTAAGACAGTTCTTTTATTTTATTTATTTTGATTAATTAGACCAAGGATCCTGAACTGTAAGATGTAGGAAGTTATTATGATATTCCCAGATATTATTTTAATAGCTAAAGTATTTGTAATTATTGATTTCTAGGTTTCATATACAGCATATAAAGTGTCTTTTTTAAAAGTTGGAATATAGTAGGTACAGGAAAGTACACAGAGTATAGAACTCAGTGACTCACCACAAAGTAAACACTCCATGACCACCACACATCAAGAAATAGAATACTGCCAGCAGCCCAGAAACCCCCGTTTTCTTTCCCAACCACTCCTTTTCCTCTTTCCTGGAGTAGCCACTGGCCTGGCTTGAAAGACTATAACGCTTTTTTTAAAACTTGTCTTTGGACTTTTATATAAAATAGAATTATGTAGTAATATTAGTCTCTGCTTAACTTGTTTATTAGCATTATGTTTGGGAGATTCATGAATGTTTTCACATGTAGCTGTAGCTGATTTGTACATTTTATCACTTTTTTTTTTTTTTTTACTTTCGGACATTTGTATTGAATAATGCTGTCATGAGCATTCTTGTACATGTTGCTTGGGCACATGTACAACATTTATGTGAGTATATACCGGAGTAGAATAACTGAGTCATTGGTATGTATGTGTGTGTGTGTGTGTGTATGTGTGTGTGTGTATGTTCTAATTTAGAAGATAACACAGAATTGTTTTCAAAGTGGTTGTATCCATCCCATCAATAGGATATGAGGGTTCCTATCGCTCTGTATTCTCACCAACACTTGGTATTAATAGCCTCTTTGATTTTAGCCTTTCTGTAGGATGCATTTCCATGATTCCAAATGAGATTTAGTACTATTTCATAATTTTTTTGGCTGTTTGGATATCCTCTTTTGTGGAGTCTTCTCTCCCCTTACATCCCAGCATTTTTTGTTATTACTGTTGAGCTTTCTATATTACTGATTTATAAGCATTACATATTTTATGGATATGAGCCCCTTTTTTTATTGGAGTTTTTGTGCTTTTTCTTTTTTTGTTTTTAGGAGATTTTGTATATGCTAGATACAAGCCCTTTGTTTATTTACATTTTTTAAGATTTTTTTTTTTAATCTACACTGGAGTATATGTCTATTGATTTGAGAGAGGGGGCGGGGAGAGAGAGGGAGAAAGAGAAAGAGAACGGTGACTGGTTACCTGTAGGTGCCCCAACCAAAACCTAGATACCTGCCCTGGCCGGAAATTGAACCTGAGACCTTTTGGGTTGTAGGAGGGTGCTCCCACCAACTGAGCCATACCCACCAGGACTGTTTATTTAAATTTGTTGGAAAAATATATCCCACTTTGGCTTGATTTTTCACCCTATTTATTAGTACTCTTTTGATGAAAGGAAGGTTTAAGAGATCTTTCCTTGCTCCAAGGATATGAAGATATTCTGTTATCTTCTAGATAGCAAGTTTCAACCTTTTTCATCCCATGGCACACATAAACTAATTACTAAAATTCTGCAACTCACCAAGAATATATTTTTTGTCTATATGACAAAAAATAAATAGGTATAATTTTAATTCATTTCCACCAGACAGCTATTGTATTGGTTGTAGTCATGTTTTATTTGACAATCTAAGGGAAAAGAAGTCAGTGCCCCTGACCAAATAGTCAAGTATTGCGTGTTTTGAAAAATCCTTTTAGCACACTGCCTGAAAATCGCTGTTCTAGCGCAAGGGGTTCTCAATTAGAGGCAATTTCCCCTTCCCTCACCCCTCACCCCTCACCTTTGGCCCCAGGGCAGGGTATTTGGCAGTGTTCCAGGAAATTTTTAGTTTTCACAATAGGGTAGATAGAGTACAAAACAGTTCCCTCTCCCAAAGTATCACTGGTACTGAAGTTGACTCTTCCCTAGAGGCTTTGTTATTTTGCTTTCTACTTTCTACCTGGAGCTGATTGATTGTTGTCTATTGTTTGTTATGCATTTAGATTTATCTTCTACCTAGACCTGCTTCTGAGTATTATGTGAAGTAGGGAAGTCACCTTTTCCCTATATTCATCTAGATATACATTTTATGCAGCACCATTTATCGTAAAGTTTGTCTCCCCACTGCTCTACAATATCACCTTTGTCCTAAATCAAGTCCATATATACATGGATCTGTTTCTGGGCCAATATATATTTTTTCTATTGATCTACTTCATCTACCCTTGCACCAAAACCACAGTTTTAATTTACAGGGCATTATAACAAGTCTTTATAGTCGATAAAGCAAGTCTTTTCTACCTTGTTCTTCTTGACTCTTTGTACTTCCATATAAATTTTTATAGTCACGTCAGTTTTACAAAAATTGAATCTATTAATTTGAGATAGAGGTGACATCTTTTTGGTATTAAGTCTCCTAGTCCATGAAGACATTCCCTTTTATTATTTAGATCAGTGAGTCTCAAACTGTGTTCTCAAGACTTATTTAAATATCAGTATTTCTCAACCTTGGCACAATCCACTTTTGGGGCCATATAATATTTTGTTTTGGGTAACAAGAATATTCCATTAAATGTTAACACAACATAGTTTTGTGAAAAATATACTTTCCAAAACAAAATTTATTTTAGAGAAGAATAGCACTGTTTTACATTTTTGCAAATCTCTTTCATGTCTAGCTTAAGAAGACTTGAATAGGATCCTTAATAGAATTCATATACCTGCTTCTGCTTTAATCTGTTGGGATATTAACAAGTCATATTCCGGAGAACTTCATTGTATAATTGTAAGAGAATGAGAGTGAAATAGGAACATACGGACCTAATATTATTATGAAATTAGTTGTGATTTTGAAGATTGCCTCATAAGGTCTCAAGAACTCCCAGATGCCCTACAAACCACACTTTTGGGAACTGCTTGGCAACATATATCCTTGACCTATAAGAGTCTAATTATTTCATATCTTTTCAGATAATGCAAGGGACAGAAAACACTTTAATTCCATTAGTTCCCTCCCCTTACCTTTTGCTTAATTTATTTACTATAATGCTCATATATTTTTAACTTCATATATATTTTAATTTCCATAAGACATCATCATTGTTTTATGTCATTATTTTAAATTTACCCACATACTTAACCATTTATATCACTTTTTATTTCTTTCTGTATCTTCACTTCTCCATCTGCAGTCATTTTTTTTCCTTTTTTTGAAGAACAACTTTTAGTATATAGTCTTTGCTATAAATTGGTGCTGAGAAATTCTCTTAGTTTTTGTTGTCTGGTCATGTGCTGTATTTACCTTCACTTTTAAATGATAATTTTGGGGGTTTTTTGTTTTTGTTTTTTAATTCTTCATTGTTGAATGATAGTTTTTTACTGGTTAGCATTTTGGATTGGCCGCTATATTCTTTCAACAAGAACATTATCCCTTTGTGTTCTGTCTTCTGTTGTTTCTATTGAGAAATTGTTAGTTTTGTCAATGCCTTCCAGGCAAAAAGATCAACAAGAACACTTATAGTTGAACAAGTTTACTTGTTGCAGAGGAATTTTGCACATTAAAAGTACCTTTATCTTTATAAGAGGGTATTTAGTTTGGTAATTTTCGAGAGGGTCCAAGGAAGTAGAAGCTTGCTTTACAATGAATGTTGTCAGAACATGGGGCCATTTTATGATGTCATCCTTCCTTTTTATTTGAGGTGAAATTCACATAACATACATTAATCATTTTAATTGTACAATACAGTGGTATTTGGTATGTTAGCAATATTATGCAACCACCAGTTCTTTAGTTTCAAAACTGTTTCAACACCATTATCTCCATTAAATAATCATCTTCTAGTCTCCTTTCCACTATCACTTGGGTGGTACCCTTTACTTACTATCTCTATGGATTTTCCTATTCTTGATATTTTATATTAAAGGAATCAGACCATATGTGACTTTTGTGTCTGGCTTCTTTTTCTTAGCATAATGTTTTCAAGGTACATCCAAGTTGTAGCAAGTACTTTGTTTCTTTTTTGGCTATTATGAGTAATGATGTTATGAACATTCATATACAAGTTTCTGTGTATGCATGTTTTCTGTTCTCCTGAGTATATATATCTAGGAATTGAATAACAGGGTCATACAAATTTTTACTAGAATGTTACCGTTTTTAGGAAACACCAAACTTTTCCACAGTGGATACACAATTTTACATTCTCACCAGCAATGTTTAAGGGTCTCTATTTCTCTTCATTCTCAATAACACTTGTTATTTATTTATTTATTTATTTATTTATTTATTTATTTTTAATTAAAGCTATTATAATGGGGGTTAAATGGTATCTCAATGTGATTTTTGTTTGCATTTTCTTAATGACCAAGATGTTGAGCATCTTTTCCTGGATTTGTCGGCTATTTGTATATCTTCTTTTGAGAAATGTTTATTCAGGTCCTTTGACCATTTAAAAAACTTTTTGGTCTTTTTTGTTGTTGAATGTTTATACATTTTGGATATTAAACCCTTATCAAATATATCCTGTTAATGTCCTTTGATGCATAACTTTTTAATTAATGAGGTCCAAATTGCCTATTTTTTGTTTGTCATGATTATTATCAAATCTGATAATCCATTACCAAATCAGACATCAGAAAGATTCATCCTTAGGCCTTCTAAGAGCTTTATAGATTTAGCTCTTATATTTTATATTATTGAACTATTTTTATTTCATTTCTGTATATGATATGAGGCAGTGGTCCAACTTCATTCCCTTGTGTGTGATTGTCCAGGTGTTTCAACACCATTTGTTGAAAAGACTATTTTTGCCCTATTAAATGGTCTTGGCATCTTTGTTAAATATCAGTTGGCCACAGATATTTCCATTTATTTCTGGATTCTCAAATCTGTTCCATTGGTCTATATGTCTAACCTTATGCCAGTACCACACTGATTATAATAGTTTTGTAGTAAGTTTTTTTCTTTAAATCCTATCCAAGGTTATTTTTTCATTGGTTTTGTTTTTTAGAGAGAGTGGAGAGGAAGTGAGAGGCAGGAGGCGGGGAGACAAACATTGATGTGAGAGAGACACATTGATAGGTTACCTTCCACATGGCCCCATTTGGCAGGGGATCGAACCTGCAACTGAGGTACATGCCCTTGACCAGGAATCAAACCTGCAACCCTTCCGTCCACAGGCTGATGCTCTAACCACTGAACAAACCAGCCAGGGCTGTAGTAAGGTCTTTTTTTAAAAAAAAATGTTTTATTAATTGCAGAGAGAGGAAGAGGGAAAGGAGGTGAGAGGGAGAGAAACATCACTGATGAGAGAGAATCATTGATTGGCTGCCTCCTGCATGCCCCTTCCTTTGGTAATTGAGCCCTTAGGTGTCATGTGCCCTGACTGGGAATCGAACCATGACCTCCTGGTTCATAGGTCAAGGTTCAACTACTGAGCTACACCGGCTGGACTGTATTGAGTTTTTAATATAGTGATTACTACTACCTTCTTTTTTTTTCAATATTGTTTTTGCTCTTCAGGCTCTTAGTAGTTCCATATGAATTTGAGGATCAGTTTATCTATTTCTGGGGAAAAAAAAAAAAAAGAGCCGTTAGAATTTTGATAGGGATTGCATGAGTCTGTAGAACATTTTGGGAAGTTTTGCCATCTTAACAATATTTCCTGTTTGAATCCATGAGCATAGATATCTTTCCATTTATATAGGCCTTCTTTAATTTCCTTCAGCAATATTTTGTAGTTTTTAGTGTATAAGTCTTTTACCTCCTTGTCCTAGGTATTTTATTTTTGGATGGTTTTATAAATGAAGTTGTCTTCTTAATTTCTCTTTTGGATCATTCATTTCTGGCATTGAGAAACACAACTGATTTTTGTATGTTGATCTTACTGTTGCTGAATTCATTGATTATATTGGCTCTAGTAGAGCGTGTGTGTGTGTGTGTGTGTGTGTGTGTGTTTGTGTGTAGTCTATGGGTTTTTCCATATATGGAATCATGTCATCGGCAAATAATTTCCAATTTGGATGCCTTTTATTTTTCTTGCATAATTGCTGTGCCTAGAACTTCCAGTACAATCTTGAATAGCAATGGTGAAAGCAGGCAGTCTTGCCCTATTACTGATTTTAGAGGGAAAGCTTTGTCTTTCACCATTACTATGTATGATGTTAGCTGTGGGTTTTTCAAGAATGACTTTATCATGTTCAGGAAATTCCTTTCTATTCCTACTTTGCTGAGTGTTTTTATCATAAAACAGTGTTGGATTTTTGTCAAATGTCTTTATGTACCGATTGCGATCAAGTACTTTTTTTCTTTGTTCTATTAATATGATGTATTACATTGATTGCTTTTCTTATATTGAAACAACATTGCATTCTTGGAATAAATCCCACTTGGTTATGATATATAATCCTTTTTACGTACTGCTGGGTTCAGTTTGGTAGTTTTTTGTTGAGAATTTTTGCATCCATATTTATAAAGGTATATGGTTTACTTTTGATAACTGGCTTTGTTTTAGGGCAGTGGTTTTCTCATGACACATAAACTTATTACTGAAATTCTGCAGCACACTAAAAATATAATTTTTGCCAATCTGACAAAAACAAAAGGTATAATTTGATTCGGTCACACTAGACAGTTGTTGCTGTGTTGGTTGTCAGTTTTTTATTTGACAATCTAAGGGGAAAGAGGTCAGTGCCCCTGACTAAGAGGTCAGGTATTGCATGTTTTAAAATTTTTTGTCGCACACCAGTTAAAAATTGCTGTTTTAGGGTAATGCTGACCTCATAGAACAGTGATGGCGAACCTATGACACGCGTGCCAGAGGTGACACGCGAACTCATTTTTTTGGTTGATTTTCCTTTGTTAAATGGCATTTAAATATATAAATTAAATATCAAAAATATAAGTCTTTGTTTTACTATGGTTGCAAATATCAAAAAATTTCTATATGTGACACGGCACCAGAGTCAAGTTAGGGTTTTTCAAAATGGTGACATGCCGAGCTCAAAAGGTTCGCCATCGCTGTCACAGAATGCGTTAGGAAAAGTTCTGTGTTCTGTGTTTGAAAGAGTTTGTGAAAGATTGGTGTTAATCCTCCAAATGGTAGAATTGCCAGTGAAACCATCTGGTCCTGAACTTCTTTTTGGGAAATTTTTGATTAATGAGTTAGTCTCTTTACCTGTTATAGATCTGTTTAGATCTATTTCCTCTTGAGTAAGGATTGGTAATTTGTGTGTTTCTGGGAATTTGTTCATTTTAATCTAAATTGTCTAAGTGGATAACATTCAATTAGACAATTTAGATTAAATGATAGTATTTTGTGACAATTCTTTTAATTTCACTAAGATCCGTGTAATGTTCCCATGTTTGTCTCTGATTTTAGTTATTTGCATCCTTTTTTTCTTAGTTTCTTTGTCAGTTTTGTTGATCTTTGAAAAGAACCAACTTTTGATTTGATTTCATTTTTATATTCTCTTATCTGTTAATATTTATTGTTTCCTTTCATCTGCTGGCTTTGAGTTTAGTTTGCTCATTTTTAGTTCCTTAAAGTCTAAAACTAGGTTATTGATTTGGGACTTTCTTTAATGTAGGCATTTACAGCTATAATTTTCCCTCTGAATCTCCTTTTGCTGCATTCCATAAGTTTTGGTATGTTGTGTTTTCTTTTCAGTCATATGAAGATTGCCTTCTTAATAAATTTCATCTGTAAGGAAGGCCTACTGAGGCTGGGATAAGCTTTCATTGGTAAAGGCAGCAGTCGACTCATTTAGTGAAAGAAAGGTGTGTTGGTAGTTTGTGTTGCACAACCTTGTCTGAGTGAATATTTTGTGAGATTTTTATGTTTAACAGGAAAACAATATGATTTAGTTGAAAGTATTTGATTAGTTGTTGGACATCAGGAGCTGCTTTTCTTCCTAAGTCTACTTATTGTCTTTGTAGGCATTCTTTTTTCTGTGATTACTTTTAAGATTTTCTCATTGGTTTTCATTGGCATCAGTTTTACTGTGATCTATCTTGGGTGTAATTTTCTTTTTATTTATCCATCTTAGAGTTCCTGGTGCTTCCAGAAACCATGGCTTGATGTCAGTTTTAGAAAATTCTCAGCCATTATCTCTTCAAGTTTTGGTTCTGTTTCATTTTCTCCCTATTTCTAGGATTTCCACTAAATAGATCATTCCACTGTATCCTTTTTTTTGGGGGGGGGGGAAGAGGGGGCTTCTTCATTTTCTATCCTTTTGTCTCTCTGCTCATTCTAGATTTTTTGTTCTGACCTTTCTCTTTTTATTTTTTTATGTTATTAGTTATGTTCACTAACTTTTCTTTTTTAGTAGATATTTTTTTCAGTCTTATTGCTATACAGTTGACACGATATTTAACTCTTTAATTGTATCTCATTTTTAGTTTTGTTGCATTGTGGCCAGAGAACATGATTTATATGATTTCTGTCCCTGTTTGAAATTTTCTGTGGTCATTATAATAGATTTTTTCCCCAGAAAGGAAAGGAGAGGGAGAGAGAAATAGAAACATCAATGATGAGAGAGAATCATTGATTGTCTGCCTCCTGCAGGCCCCACACTGGGGATCAAGCCTGCAACCCAGGCATGTGCCCTCACCGGGAATTGAACTGTGACCTGGTACATAGGTCGATGCTCAACCACTGAGCCAGGCTGGCCAGGCTATACTAGATTTTATAAATGTTCCACTTTAGTTTATAAATAAGAATGTCTATTTCTTGTGTAGACCTCTATGTATTTGATCAGTGGTCTTTAAACTTCTTTTTGTCCTATCCCCTAAGAGAAGGTTGAAAAACGGTGGCATTTTTTAGTTGTTTCTCTCAGAGAAAAAAACACAGGGAGGCTTTGAAGGGTTCTGAGGAATATTATTATATGTCTTAGGTTTTAAGATGATTTGTGATATTGAGAAAAGATAAAGGAAGATTCACTAAAACCAGATTAGGAAGGTGTTGAAATAATACAGGGGAGAGACAACAGTGGACCTAGATGTAGCAGTAGTGAGAAGTGACTGCATTCTGGATGTAATTTTAAGATAGTAGAAATAGGATTTCCTGATGGTTTGGATGTGAAGTGTTGAATACAAGAGAATAAGGAAGATTGCTCCAAGGTTATTGACCTGAACAACTGCTGGGAAGGGCAAGTTGCATATTTGTGTTTGTAAAGTAAGAGAAAAGTGATCTTAAAAGAGGAAGTGGTGCCTTGGCTGGTGTGGCTCAGTTGATGGGAGTGTCGTCCCATATACCAAAAGGTGATGGATTTGATTTCCCGTCAAGGCATATACCAAGGTTTCTGGTTCAATCCCTGGTCACCACATGTATGGAAGGAAACCAGTCGATGTTTCTCACATCAATGTTTCTCTGTCTCTCTCTCCCTAAAACCAATTTAAAAAAGAAGAAGAAGAAGAAGAGATGGGAAGAGAATATTGTCCTTGATCTGTTTGTTGACTTTTGTGGATAATTTAAAAAAAAAATGTTTTATTGATTTTTTTACAGAGAGGAAGGGAGAGAGATAGAGAGTTAGAAACATCGATGAGAGAGAAACACCAATCAGCTGCCTTCTGTACACCCCTCACTGGGGATGTTCCTGCAACCAAGGCACATGCCCTTGACCGGAATCAAACTGGGACCCTTCAGTCCGCATGCTGACGCTCTATCTAATGAGCCAGATCAGTCAGGGCTTTGGAGAATTTTTTAAAGTCTCCCTTTGTAACTGTCAGTTTCTTCTAATACTTGTAAAAGTTTATGATTTATATATTTTGTATCCATTTGGTTGTGTGCAAATGGAGTAATGAATATTGTATATTCTTGGTATATATTAATAATATGTACTATTAATTGGTATATAATAACAGTGTATAATTTTCATCTTTAGCGGGTTTACTGTTGTTTGCCTTAAACTTCATTTGATTTTTTGATAGAGATATCTTTTTTTATTATTAACATTTGCATAGTTTGTTGTTTCATAATCTTATTTTTAGTCTTGGTATTTCTTTCATAAACAACATACAGCATCCTTAAAAACAAAATAAATATAAATGCCTTTTTCTTAATATATTCACAATAAATGTGAAAACTGATGTGTTTGGACTTTTCCTGCTTTCTTATTTTTATTTTCTGTTTGCTGTGTCCCATTGTTGCTTTTAATTTTAATTGATCAATAAAATTTTCTTCATTTTTTAATGCTAAAGATTTGAAATTATATATATTATTTCACTATTTTAGTTACTTGTAACATTTTAACACATTTTTAAAAAATATTTATTTTATTGATTTTTTACAGAGAGGAAGGGAGAGAGAGAGTTAGAAACATCGATCAGCTGCCTCCTGCACACCTCCCCCTGGGGATGTTCCCGCAACCAAGGTACATGCCCCTGACCGGAATCGAACCTGGGACCTTTCAGTCCACAGGCCAGCGCTCTATCCACTGAGCCAAACCGGTTACGGCTTAACACGTTTTTTAAAAGATTTTCTTTTAATAAGTGTCCACTAGTCTAACCTCCCATGTTGAAGTCTTTTTGGGATCTTAATTCTCATGTTATTAAATATTATATAATTTCATTTCATAGGAATTCGTTCTGAATATTATCAACAGTTACTAGATTTAATTGCATATGTTAGTGGCTTAATTGCTCACTAATTATATTGATTCTTTAAAAAAATATTTATTTTTATTGATTTCAGAGAAGAAGGGAGAAGGAGAAATAGAAACATCAGTGATGAGAGAGAATCACTGATTGGCTGCCTCCTGCATGCAGCCCCTCACTGTGGATCAAGGCCAAAACCCAGGCATGTGCCATGACTGGGAATCAAATTGTGACCTCCTGTTTCAGGGCTCAACGCTAAACCACTGAGACATATTAGTCGGGCTCTCTTCTTGCCCCTTAAACAAAATCTGTGTTCTGGAGGAATACCTCTTTTCTTCATCTGTATTCACTCTGCTCTTCCACTTACCTTTTGAGGGTTGTTTTGGGGGAGGAGAGGTTTGAGTTTTGTTTTTGTTTTAGTAATTTTTCATTTCAAAGTTCTTTGTCAGTTTCCCACTCAAAGCATATTATACTTTCTTATTTAAATCTGAAGATACTACATATATTGAGTATATTTAATTTTTAATTTTATTCTTCTAGTGATGAACCTTATAATTTTAAGAAAGATTTAATTTATAATTTCAATCACTATTAATAAATAATATGTATAACCTTATCCTATCTAATAAAAGAGAAACATGGTAATTGGCGTACGACCGCTACCCTTCCCATTGGCTAATCAGGGCAATATGCAAATTAACTGCCAGCCAAGATGGCGGCCGGCAGCCAGGCAGCTTGAAACTAACATGAGGCTTGCTTGCTTCAGTGACGGAGGACTCCAACGTTCCCCACCTGCCTCTGCAGGCCTCTGAGCTGCAATTCTAAGCAACTATGTAACAAATATAGGAGCTAAACAAAACCCCAGAAACCTGTTTTAGCCCGCCCGGCTTCAGCCAGCAGGATTGCAACATTGTAAGCAAAGGCCAGAATCCGCCAGGCTTCAGCCAGCAGTATCGCAACATTGTAAGCAAAGGCCAGAAACCTACTTTCATCAGCAGAGGCCTAAGAGCTGGAGCCAAGCCTCAAAGCTAAAGCTGGCCCAGAATAAAAAAGAAAAAAGAAAAAAAGGAGCGGTTGGGAGCTTCAGTCACCCCCAGCTTGAAAACAGCCCTCAGCCCCTCACCCAGACTGGCCAGGCACCCCAATGAGTACCCCCACCCTGAAGGATGTGTGACCAGCTGCAAACAGCCATCATCCCCTCACCCAGGCTGGCCAGGCACCCCAGTGGGGACCCTCACCCTGATCCAGGACACCCTTCAGGGCAAACCAGCCGGCACCCACCCGTGCACCAGGCCTCTACCCTATATATTAAAAGGGTAATATGCCTCCCAACACTGGGATCAGCGGAGCCGGGAGGCCTCCCGGCACCAGGATCAGCGTGACGGGGCAGCGCCCAAACACCCTGATCGCCCTGCGGCTCTGTGTGTGACGGAGCGGGGCCACAACCTCCCTATTCACCCTGCTCTGTTCGTGACAGGGGAAGGCGCCCCAACCCCCTGATCAGCCCTGCTCTGTGCTAGATAGGGGGGAGCTCCCCAAACCCCTGATCACCCTGCGGCTCTGTGTGTGACAGGGTGCGGCGCCCCAACTCCCTGATCGGCCCTGCTCTGTGTGTGACAAGGTGCGGCGCCCCAACCCCTCCCCCCCACAGGCCCTGCTCTGTGTGTGATGGGGTAGAGCCATAACCTCCCCATCGGCCTTGCCCTGAGTGTGATAGTGGCGGCGCCCGAACCCCCTGATCGGCCCTGCTCTGTGGGTGATAGAGGGCGGCGCCCCAACCCCCTGATGGCCCTGCTCTGTGCGTGACAGGGGGCAGCGCCCCAACCCCCTGATTGGCCCTGCTCTGTGAGCGACAGGGGCAGTGCGCCAACCCCCTGATTGGCCCTGCTCTGTGAGTGACAGGGGGCAGTGCCCCAACCCCCTGATGGGCCCTGTTCTGTGCGTGACGGGGTGGCGCTGCAACGTCCCCATCGACCCTGCTCTGTGCATGACAGGGGGCGGCGCCCCAACTCCCCAATCGGCCCTGCTCTGAGCCCTACCAGGGGCTGCACCTAGGGATTGGGCCTGCCCTCTGCCACCCAGGAGCAGGCCTAAGCCAGCAGGTCGTTATCTCCCGAGGGGTCCCAGACTGCGAGAAGGCACAGGCCAGGCTGAGGGACCCTCCTCCCCCCCGAGTGCACAAATGTTTGTGCACCGGGCCTCTAGTCTATATATAAAAGCCTAAGCGACTGGCTGACCATTTGACTGGCCAACCATAGCTATGATGCGCACTGACCACCAGGGGACAGACGCTCAACACAGGAGCTGCTGAGCTGCGGTAACTTGGCAGCTGCAGTTCTCTGGTGACACAACCAGAACCAGAGAGGAGGGAGCCCGATTCTGGGGTGTGTTACCTGAGACCCACCCTCGCAATCCGGGACCCCTCAAGGGATGTTGGAGAGCCAGTTTTAGCCTGATCCCCGCAGGCCAGGCTGAGGGACTCCACCGGTACACAAATCTGTGGACCAGGCCTCAAGCCCATTGGCTCCCCACTTCGGTCTGGCTCCCCACCGGGCCTCTAGCCCATTGCAGAGGTCATGGGTCTGGCCCTTACAGAAACTTTTTGACTCGATTAGCTAAATAATGAGACATGTAGGACCTACTGGCTGTGTCCCTGACATCTGGTGCCCATGCCAGCCCATCTGCTTAATATCGATTTCCAGTGGAGGTAGCGAATTTTCCTGCTACCACTCTCGAGTAGGAAACAGGCCAGGGCTTTCCATCTTCCTGGTGGACAGTAGCACCAGCGGGCAACCTCTAGGGAGGTAAGGAGGCAAAGGAGCAGCTCAGGTGGGAAGAAAGAGGTTCCCACCATCACAGGACTCTGCCTGGCAGAAGGGCCTTGGCAGGAGCCTGACATTGAGCAGGGTCCTGCCCTAGGCTGACTAGATTCCAAGCTAAGTAAATCCTGTTTGCTAAATAATTGCATTTTGCAGCTAAATGCCCACAAGTCATCGGTTACCGCCAAATTTAAGGTAAAGTGAGATGAAAGAAGAGAGACAGGTACAGAGAGAAAGTCACATAATATTGGGAGAAGAGAGCAAGGAGCCCAACCGTAGCTATGATGCACACTGACCACCAGGGGGCAGATGCTCAACACAGGAGCTGCGAGCTGCAGTGACTTGGCAGCTGCAGTACTCAGGTGACACAACCAGAACCAGAGAGGAGGGAGCCTGATTCTGGGGTGTGTCACCCGAGAACCACACTCTCGAAATTCGGGACCCCCTCGAGGGATGTCAGCCGGTTTCGGCCCGATCCCTGCAGGCCAGGCTGAGGGACTCCACCAGTGCACGAATCCGTGCACCAGGCCTCTAGTTATTGTATAAAATAATAAAAAATATACTTAGCACACTACTTTCAGCCATTTTCAGATCCCCTGACATTCAACATTTTGGAAAATGTTTTCTGAGATGGTAGGTGAGTGGGTAACATTTAGAGCAGTGGTTCTCAACCTTGGCTGCACATTAGAATCACCTGGGAATCTTTTTAAAATCCTGATTTCTGGGCCTCATCCTCCAGAAATTCTGTTTCTTTGTTACTAATGTTGTGGCCCCACCCCATAACAAAGAAACAGAATTTCCGGATGAGGCCCAGAAATCAGGATTTTAAAAAGATTCCCAGATGATTCTAATGTGCAGCCAAGGTTGAGAACCACCGATTTAGAGGCTTTGTGTCCTCACATTTGAATATTATGTATTGTATCTCCATAGACAGTGGTTCTCAACCTGTGGGTCGCAACCCCTTTGATGGTCGAACAACCCTTTCACAGGGGTCGCCTAAGACCATCCTGCATATCAGATATTTACATTACGATTCATAACAGTAGCAACATTACAGTTATGAAGTAGCAACAAAAATAATTTTATGGTTGGGTCACAACATGAGGAACTGTATTTAAAGGGCCAGAAGGTTGAGAACCACTGCCATAGAAGATTCTGTAGTCAAAATAATTTTACTCCAAACCCTTAAGTTATTACTCCATTCACTTAACACTTAGTCTTGACAGAATATGCTATTCTAATTTATATTCTTTTGTATGCTACCTTGGTTTTATTTATTTTTTAAAATATATTTTTATTGATTTCAGAGAGGAAGGGAGAGGGAGAGAGAGATAAAAACATCAATGATGAGAAAGAATCATTGATCGGCTGGCTCCTGCATGCCCCCCTGCTGGGGATTGAGCCCGCTACCCGGGCATGTGCCCTTGACTGGAATCGAACCCGGGACCTTCAGTCCACAGGCCGACACTCTATCCACTGAGACAAACCAGCTGGGGCTGAAACCTGGTTTTAGTTTTCTTGTTTGTTTGTTTTGATATCATTCCATTCTTTTCAGTAGTCCTTCTCAGTGACTGTTCTAGTTTATGGTTTTAGCTGCCTTGGTATATCTTTCTCTTCTAGTCCATCTGCTTTCATTTCATGGTGTTTTATGAGAGAGGGAAGGTAAATTCATCTCCTTGACAGACCTTAAGGAATCAGAAACTTCTAAATACTGAGTGGCCACTTCATGATCTTTTTCCTTAGAGCACTGAGTCAAGCACTGTAATTCCCCTGATTGCTTATTAAATACCAGTGACCCGGTGCACGAAATTTGTGCACATTAAAAGGGAATTAGAGGAAATATTTTAATATTGCTGTTTGCCCTTTCTCTATAATATAAGTGTCAGAGATGAAAGAAAATTAGTAAAATGTATATAAAAATCTCCCTCCTGTCAGAGTCTGGGGCTCACCATGGGACCTAGAGTCAAGTCCCTGCCCACCACCCACATACACTTAAAGCATGCAGGAGACCCAGACCCAGCCGGCCCCACCCCCTTTGGGTGAGACCCAGACTCAGCCAGCCCCACCCCCGTCAAGCTCCTCCGGGCGGGGGATGCAGCCTCAGGTCCCCCAGCCCGGTGCCAGGTGGGGGCACAGTCTCAGGTCCCCCGGTCCAGTACTGGGGTGGTCCTGAGGTCCCCTGTCAATCCCAGTTGGGCAGGGGGGCACGGCCTGAGGTCCCTCGCCCCAGCCAGGCACCATGCAGCCTCAGGTCCCTGCTGTTTGGTCATGATGTTATGGTGTCCCTGCTAATTTGCATATTCCTCTGTTACATATATAGATTACTAGAGCCCGGCTCATGAAATTCGTGAGCGGGTATGGTTCCTAGGCCTGGCCTGCGATCAGGGTCATCTTCCCCAGCTGCCTGCAGCCGGCCCCACGCCCACCCACCTCTGGTTCCCTGTTCGCCATCAGGTGATTGGTGCTTGATGGCTGGGAGAAGGGACCGAGAGGTGGTCAGTGCACCTCCAGTTGTCATTCTGGTCATTCTGCCGTTACGGTCAATTTGCATATTAACCTTTTATTATATAGGATAGAGGCCTAGTGCATTGGTGGGGGCTGGCTGGCCTGCCCTGAAGGGAGTCCCGGATCAGGGTGTGGGGAGCCTGTAGGGGGGTGGGGCCACAAGGGCAGGGGCTGCAGGGTATGCAGGCCAGCCCTGCCCCCGATCAGGGTAGGGGTCCCTGCTGGGGACGGGGTTGACCTGGCTGAGGGGCCACCTGAAGTTTGCAGGAAGGCCACGCCCCTAATCAGGGTGGGAGTCTCTGCTGGGGGCGGGGCTGCCCTGGGTGAGGGGCTGATGGCTGTTTGCAGCTGGCCACACCCCCTTTAGGGTGGGGGTCCCCACTGGGGTGCCTGGCCAGTCTGGGTGAGGGGCTGAGGGCCGTTTTCAGGCTGGCTGGTGACTGAAGCTCCCAGTCTCTCCTTTTTTTCTTTTTTCTTTTATTCTGGGATTTATTTACCTTCTATAATTGAAACTTCATTGCTGTCACTGGAGCTGAGAACCGGCTCCAGCTCCGTGGCCATGGCTGGCTGAAAGCAGGTATCTGGAGTTTGTTTGGCTTCTATAATTGAAACTTAGTTGCTTTCAGAGCTCAGAGCTGGGCCGTGGCAGGCGGGGAACCTTGGCTTCCTCCATCACTGGAGCAAGCTTCCTCCTGCTCGCTTCAGCTGCGTGGCTGCTGGCGCCATCTTGGTTGGCAGTTAATTTGCATATCGCCCTGATTAGCCAATGGGAAGCATAGCGAAGGTATGGTTAATTACCCTTTTTGTCTTTTATTAGATAGGATTATTTCACTGAAGCCCTGCTTTATCCCCACAAGAGTGTTGTTATTCTAGCCTCAGGAACTCTTTAAGATACGCTTCTTCTTCTAACTCTTTAGCTTCTGCCCATTTATCCTGTTTATTATACCTTGGGAGTAGTATAAAGTTCCAGGTATCTCCTCCCAGGATAAATTTCTGCTTGTAAGGGCCTCCATCAGTAGGAGCAGTATAGAAATTCACTGTCATCGTTCCATAAATGAAATAAGTTAATGGCAAGGGTCATAGGGAATTACACATAATGAGTAATTACTAAATGCCAGGCCCTGTGCTACTTGCTTTATGTACATTGTTTTATTTAATCCTCACAATCTTATAAGTAGACTTTATCCTTATTTTATTGATAAAGTCATGGGAATTTAAGGAAAGTGGAGTAACTTTACCCCAAGCTGAAAGTTATGGAACCATTTTTCAGACCCAGGCATGTCTGCCTCCAAAGAGTCTGTTGGCACTGCAGTATAAAATTTAGCCCAAACCCTCTCTTTTCTGTGAGGCTTTTCTTAGCCATGGTATTTTATAGTATCTTCTACCTCCTCTGAACTAAAGAATATATAATTCTTATTACTCACTGGGGACAAAATGTATTCCTTTTTATTGATAGCAGTTTTTCATACATATGTATCTTGTATGATCTTCCTCAGATAGCAGTACTGTAATAAAAAATAACTGCCAGCAATACCATTTGATTAGTGTTAAGAATAATTAAAAATTTCCCTGTAATCTCAGTTTTAAATGTGCTGTAGTTTCCTTTTATTAAATAATAGTGTATTATTGATAACATTTTGATTTTTATAGGTTGAATAAATTAAAAATCATGCATTCTGTAATTATGGTTCAAAATTGCTACTCTTAACTATGCCATCATTCTCTCTTTCTATGAGTAAACCTGAAAAATAAATTTTAAGTCATATTTGCTTGAATAGAGCTATACATTTGATTATTAATAAGTACTTGCATTTTCTAAATATTATATAATACCTTGTATAAATTTGGGTGAAATTTTGTAACTATTTCAATTCACGATAAAAATATTTATGGTTTTATAAATGAAACTACAAAATTGTACATGTAATAAGTAAAAACTTGTTAGCAGTGCAGTTGTTAAATGAGCTCTGTGGCCTTAGTGTGTTAGTCATTTGGTGCCATACTTTTCCTTGTTCAGTAATCAGCTTATCAACATGTTACAGGTTGACTAAAGGCTTATTTCAGGTAATTTTGAATTTAGAGAATGTTTTTAAAATCCAATATTATATTTCACTTTTTTTTTAGCTCATTTCAAATAGTATTAAATGTTAATAATGTAGTATGCAAACATTAAATATATACTATATATGAGGAAGGGCCTTAAAAATTATTTTATCCAATCTCCATTGCCATATTCCCTTCTGCATTGTTCCTAACAAATAGTTCAACATGCTGAGCCATTCAGTCCACTGTTGTGTAAGACAGCCCTTTGTAATATTGAATTACTCCTGTTTCTAGTTTTTCTTATTCTTGGGATGAAATCTACATCTTTATGATTCAGACACGTTGATTATGTATTCTTCCTTCTGTACTCTAAAGCTTCAAACATTTGAAGATTGTTAATTGTATTGACTAATTGTTAGGCTAAGCATACCAAGTTTTCTCCTTATTTCATCATGTGGTATGCTGGAACTCTTATGAATGTTTTGTGTTTTTTTTTAGTGTTTCCTCTCAATATATATCCATAGTAAGGTACTACCTGGATGGTATGGATGTATACAGTGTACTCTTCTTATCTTGCATTATAAACTAGATGAGAAGTAGGTATACATTTGTACATTGTGTATAATATATATAGGCCTAAATACTACAGTAATCTTAGCTATAGTATTTCAGTTAAGGTTTGTTTTGTAATTAGAATAATGATTGTGAATGGTTTTCTCTTCTTAACCCAATTGCATATATGACTTACTGAAGTTGTCATGTGTTCTCAAGGATAATTTAAATGGACATAGGATTTGTGAAAATTTGACAAATCCTAACTGTAACTCAGCTAGTAGGCAACATTATAATTTATTTATAGCTGTATAATATAGTTTTTAATGAACTAATATAGAACAGTGACAAATTGTACTATATTTTTGTGTGAAATTATACTGCATGACAAAGGTTGGCATAATGTAATAAGTACCCACAAAATATTAACCTACTTGCAATAAATACAATTAATAATGTACATAAAAGAATGAAATTAAGCTTATTTTCTATCAGAAAAAGAATTATTCATGAACAGAAAGTGGACAGCATAGATTAGATGACAGGAAGATTGTATATAATCTGAATTACTGAGTGACCTAGAAAGCTTGCTCAGAGGGATTACAGAATAATTATGTTAATATGCAATTATCACCTCATTTCTTCTGTAGTAACCTCAAGATGTAGTGTAGTGAGGGTGTTATAGCAAGTGCTGATAGTTTGCAAAAATACTGATGTTTGAAATTTCTGAGACAATAAGTCTAGCTTCAGGCATATAAGTGATGATCTGTCATCTTGAAGACAGATCTGACCTTTGTGCTTTTTTTAATGCTCACACTATATAACTACAGGCAGTTATAGCTGTAGAACTCATTATGGTTTTCTAGACAGTGAAATATGTTTTATGTAGATTTAAAATTCCATTTGCAGCTTTTTATAAAGTGTGTGAGTTTTCTAAAAGAACATTTTAAAATTCAGTTAAAAGAAAAATTCTATGATTATGTGATTACATGTAGGACACAGTAAATGACACAGCAAATTCATTGAAATTTAGGGATTCCAAACAATATATAACAAGTTTATTAATTTATTAGTTTCCCTTTTTTTTAATTAATGAATAATGCCTATCTTCAAGTATATCCCCTACTTAATAATAATATTAACATAAAATGGTGTTGCTGGTTCTGTTATGTGTATTTGACTATATAAAGACAGTTGGAAAAGCTATATGAGACAGTGTGAAATTAGCTTACAGGTCAAATGCTTTCTTGCCTATATGTCACATAATCAGCCATGAATGTAGGGAAATATTTTTATGTTAAAATTCTAGATCCATTCAGTACAACATATTTTGATGATCCATTGTTCTGTATTGTATCTCGATGCAACAGCTGAGTCTTGAATATTATTAAAAATGTATTTTGAACATTTTCACTTAAAATAAATTCTGAAAATTAAAACAGGAAAATTGTTTATTGTTGCTAAAATATCAGCTTAGTGAGTGAAGTGTTTATTGCCTCATTTAACTGATGGAGTAGATTTTTAATATTTGTATTAATAATAATTCTGAAAAAGAGTAACTTCTCTGTTTTTGAGTAGAGATTGACAATCATTAGTTTGGGGGTATGTCAGGTATATTTCATTATATAGGTGTGAAGTAAAACTTTGATTGTTAAAGACCTCATTTTTTTAAATGCTTAATTTGATCTTTTGTTTTTCTGTTTGCTAGGTGTATTTTGTAAAGAAAATATCTCTTATGTACATATATTATTTTTATGTTTCTGAGCAAAACAGTTTGGTATCTTCAGAATGGGAACTTATGTAAGGCTCTTATAAAGCCATTCTGGTAATGAGGATGCAGTCTCCAAGCCGACATGAATGTAGTTTGTCACCCTGCTGTTCAGGGGTTACCAATGAAGTTGCTTTAAATGGGAAACGTCTGTTCTATCTCTGAACCTCTAACACCAGAACAGATGGGTAGGACATGGAACATGGAAGGTTTTACCTCTGAGGTGATAACAGTGAAGCCACTCATTAACACTGAATTTACCACTTCGTTAGCAACGTTGCTTCCTGTTGAGAAAAGCTAATATAGGATTTCAAATTGACTGAGCATATATTTGTCTACCTCTGTGATTATAATAAGTAGGAACAAAAAGTAAGTGTCTTTCATTCTAGTTTTAAAAAATTCTATTGTCCATTTCGGATTTACGTAAGATTGTTCCTATTTGGGCATTTGACTTTTCATACCAAATGTAATGAGAAATATCAGGAATGAATAATAGTATATCATCAGTGTTTGCTTTTCTTTTCACTGACATTTGCACACTCTATCCTAACACATGTTTATGTGCTGCCCATTTTTAACTTCTGTGTATGTGATGAACAGACTCCTGCTGGGTGATGCATTAGCACCATTTTGGGGTGATATCATTGAATATGATCTTATTGAAAGTCTGTTTTTATTATTTGGAAGTTTGCCAATCTCAGAACAGAATTCTAAGACCTATGAGGGACGGAAAAATGATTGTTTGTATAAATAATAATGCCAAAGAAAGATATTTGTAATGTATGTTGTATGAAAGAACGCATCTGTTCATAAGATAAGATTGTATTTATAAGTGCTTGTTCCAAGTTCTGAAATAAATAATTAGAAAATTGTTTTTATTTTTGAATTAAACTTAATGTTTTTCCAAAGCATGTAATTGGTAGCCTAGAAGATATTAGAAACAATAATCTTTATTGAAAATGTTTTATTTCTAATTTTTGGATTGTAAGTTCCTGCTGTCTTAAAACGGTATTATTTATTATACCAACTTAAAATACTATAAAAACGATTATTAATAATATACTATTATTCTTTATCTGAGAGGAGGAACCTAGTCTGTCTTGTTTACAAATGTATCCTTAATACTAGAGCAGTGCTTGGCATATAGTAAAAGCTCAATAAACATTTGGAGAATGAATGAACTATACTTACTACTATGTACAAAATGAAAAGAAATATGAGATTTTATGGCAGTATTTCAAATAGTTAATACCTAAGGTTGCCAAATAGCGGGTTCTTTAAGTTGTACTTGAGGATTATTGGGTATTTTGAAGGCCTTGCTACAATAGGTGAGTCAAGAAATCAGGACCACAATGAAATTGGCATTACAGATAGTCCTCGGGTTATGTCGGACTCCACATACGTTGTTTCGTGGTTACGGGCCATCTCCCATTTATAGTATTTATTAAAAAGTTCTGTCATTTCAATGTATGTATATATGTGCTTTATGTTTTTTATTATTTATTTACCACAAGTACAGGTCAGGAATTATCTTTCTTTTAAACTTTCTTTTACTGTTTCACTTCATTACTGCTGTGTATGTGCTCCATGTGAGTGACGTAGGTGCTTATGTAGGGGGGTTCCGACTTACAGCGAAAATCACGTTACGTTGCACCGTTGCACCGTAGGAACTGATCTCCGATGTAACCCGAGGACCTGCTGTATTTGAATAGGCAATCCAGATTTCATGAAAGAAAACGGTTTTGTTTTGTTTTTCTATACTTTAAGAGCTTTTGCTTTGCAGTTGTGTTTTTATTCATTCAACACTATTCCTTTTTTCAACGAGTTGTGCCTCAGCACCTATACCAAGTGCTGTGTTAGGTTTCAGATACATGAATATCACTAGGTCACAGTCCCTGCCTTCTGAGAACTTACATCCTTTTAGAAAGACGGACAGTCCCTGTATAATGAGGCCATTTCTAAGTGCAGAGTAAGAACAGAGTGTAAGGGAACTCTTACTAGTAGGGGCAGTAATCACAGCCGTGGCATGTATGTATGTCCCCAACTTGCAGCAGTCTTTTAAAAAAATACTCTGTCTTCTCAGAAAGATTACATCTATTGTCAAAAATGTCTAAAATTTTTTAACCTATATTTTAATATGAAGTAACCTAAAATTGTAACACACATTGTTTCAGAGTAAAAAGTTTTAGGTCATTGCCATAGACTGTCAGATGCCAAATGAGATAACTGCCTTTAGGGAATGCCTAGAATTTGGGGGACTCCGGATATGAAAATTTGAAGTTACATAAAATGTTATTAATTTTAACTTGACTAATTTAGAACTAAGGGTAACTTATGTATGGAATGAACAAAACCCTGTGAATAAGACATTTTTAAATTAGTAGAATTTTAGGAGAATGTGAAACATTGAGAGCAAAAGCAGTCTTAAATTTAAAAAAATAAAAAATTTGTTACATACATTAGTCATTGATGTCAATAACAAGTTTCTTTACTGAATATGTCTTTTTACCTTCCTTCAGGAATGAACTCTTAAGTGACTAAAATTACTTCTCTGCAGTGTTTAACAATTTACATTATTCCCTAGTATAGAGGGACTGTCCCTAATAAACCTTCTTAAGTAAGATGATTTTCTTTTTATTAGCAATCTATAAATGAGATTTTAAAGTTTTTTTTTCACCTGTAGCATATTTATTTATATCATGTGTGTCTCTGTATATGTGTTTATGTTGCTTTTTCCTAGGGATTTTTGAAATATGTGGTATTGAGTTGTTGCCGAGCACAAAGAAAAAAATAATCTTTGAGACACTTTTAAAGTCTTTCAATTTTTTAAAGTGTTTCTTTATTCTTAGGAAATGTTTAGGATTCCAATGTAAAGAGTATAATTAAGCTGATAAAAATGTGTACTTTCAACTCTCCATACATTCTAATAGTATTTTTTTTCATGCAAATCTAAATTTTTTTTTTCCATTTTCTAGACTAAATGTGTTAAATGGCTTGCCAACAATATGGATGATTTGAAGATAAACACCGATATTACTGGTGCTAAAGAAGAACTCCTAGATGACAACAGTTTTATCTCAGACAAAGAGAGTGGAGTTCATAAATCAAGAGATTGTCAGACATTTCAGAATAGTAGCACCTTCACTCTGCCTGAAGAAGTGTCGAAGGACAAATCAGAAAAAGCCTTAAGTGGAGGCCAGTCTGCTCTATTTATACATGCTGGTGCTCCTACTGTTTCTAGTGAAAACTTTATCTTGCCTAAAGGAGCTGCTGTTAATGGACCAGTTTCACACTCCTCCGTAACTAAGACTTCCAATATGAATAAAGGCAGTGTTTCATTAACCACTGCACAGCCTGTGGATCAGCCAACAACAGAATCTTGTTCAACTTCGAAGTTGGCAGCTGATCTTCAGCTGTCTACACCACAGAAAGCAAGTCAACACCAAGTTTTGTTTTTGTTATCAGATGCGAAGAATTCAACTCATTCCATTAAAAAACTACCTACCTCTGCTTCAGTTGGTTGTGACATTCAGAATTCAGTAGGGAGTAGTATAAAGTCAGATAGCACTTTAATAAATCAAGTAGAGGTGGGTGAGGATAGTGAAGATTTATTGGTAAAAGATGATTGTGTCAATACATTAACAGGCATTTCCTCAGGTACAGATGAATTTAGGGCAGAAAATGATACAAACTGGGACCCCCAAAAAGAGTTCATTCAATTTCTTATGACTAATGAAGAGACCGTGGATAAAGCTCCAGTTCATTCTAAAGTTGGTCTAGAAAAAAAGAGAAAGCGAAAAATGGATGTAAGCAAGATAACTCGTTATACTGAGGATTGCTTTAATGATTCTAATTGTATACCCACGAAGTCAAAGATGTTAGAAGTAGACTTTCTGGAACAGAATGAAGGACTGCAAGCAATAGATTCGCAGAAATATGCATTATCAAAAGTGAAGCCTGAATCAGCTGATGAAGACGTGGAATCTGTGGATGCTTTTCAACATCTAATTTATAATCCTGATAAGTGTGGAGAAGACAGTCCATCTGTTCATACTAGCACTTTTCTTTCAAGGACTTTAAAAAAAAAATGTGAAGAAAATGATTCCGAGTCACCTGCTACTTTCAGCACCGAAGAGCCATCATTCTACCCCTGTACAAAGTGCAATGTGAATTTTAGGGAGAAAAAACACCTCCACAGGCATATGATGTATCATTTAGATGGAAATAGTCACTTTCGTCATCTTAATGTACCAAGGCCATATGCTTGTAGGGAATGTGGGCGGACATTTCGAGATCGGAACTCACTTCTAAAGCATATGATTATTCACCAAGAAAGAAGACAGAAGTTGATGGAGGAAATTCGTGAATTGAAAGAGCTTCAGGATGAAGGAAGAAGTGCACGGTTACAGTGCCCTCAGTGTGTATTTGGTACCAATTGCCCTAAAACATTTGTGCAACATGCTAAAACCCATGAAAAAGATAAAAGGTACTACTGCTGTGAAGAATGTAACTTCATGGCAGTTACAGAAAATGAATTGGAATGCCATCGAGGCATTGCCCATGGAGCAGTGGTAAAATGCCCTATTGTCAGTTCTAATGTAGCCCAGAGAAAAACGCAAAAAAAGTCTTTCATGAAAGACTCTGTTACAGGATCATCCAAAAAATCAGCTACCTACGTATGTAAGATGTGTCCTTTTACTACTTCAGCCAGAAGTATTTTGAAAAAACACATGGAGTACTTGCATTCACCATCATGTGTTGATTCATTTGGTCGTGCTCTTGGACTTAGTAAAAGAAAAAGTAACATCCTTGAAGAACCTGAAGACAATGAGAGCACTAAACCATTAAGCAAACAACAGTCAGCCACATTTCCAAAGAACTCTGCTTTAAAACAAGATGTAAAGCGAACATATGGGTCATCCTCACAATCAAGTAATTTTTCAAAATTACATAAGCGGCCACACAGAATACAAAAAGCTCGGAAAAGCATCGCCCAGTCAGGTGTTGTAAATGTGTGCAATCAAAACAATTCTCATAAGACTGTAATGATTAAAAGCAGCATTGACCAAAAACCGAAGTATTTCCACCAAGCCACAAAAGAAAAATCTAATGCCAAGGCAAATAGCAACTATTTATATAGACACAAATATGCAAACTACAGGATGACCAAAAAATCAGGTGAATCATATCCTCTGCATTTCAAAAAAGAAGAAGCTGGTTCACTAAATTCTTTACATCTGTTTTCATCATCAAGTAGTTCTCACAACAATAGTTTTATTTCAGACTCTCATAACTCTAACACCAAAAGGCCTGAAAGCTTCAAAGACCGCAGGCGTGTATCTGCAAAGAGAGCAGTTAAGGAATCTAAGAAGGGAAGTTCTGCTGGAAGGGAAGACTTAGATAGCTATCCAGATTTCTTACATAAAATGACTGTTGTTGTTTTGCAGAAACTTAATTCTGCTGAAAAGAAAAATAGCTATGAAACAGAAGATGAAAGTTCCTGGGATAACGTTGAGTTAGGTGACTACACTACACAGGCTATCGAAGATGAAACTTACAATGGTATTAATCAAGAACATGTAAATTTATTCCCTCTATTTAAAAGCAAAGTGGAAGGTCAAGAGCCTGGAGAAAATGCTACACTTAGTTATGATCAAAATGATGGCTTTTATTTTGAATATTATGAAGATGCTGGAACTAATAACTTTTTGCATGACATACACGATTCTCAGCATTTAGAAAATGCAGAAACTTCATTGTCAAAGCATAGTTCTGTTTTTCATTGGAGTGATTTGTCTCTTGAGAAGAAATCATGTCCTTACTGCCCAGCAACATTTGAAACAGGTGTTGGGTTGTCAAATCATGTTCGGGGACATCTTCATAGAGCAGGATTAAGCTATGAAGCCCGTCATGTTGTATCACCAGAACAAATAGCCACCAGTGACAAAATGCAACATTTCAAAAGAACTGGCACAGGGACACCTGTTAAGCGAGTTAGAAAAGGTAAGTTTTCCTATAGATACTTTGGGCTGATATGTCTGTATTCAAATTCAAAGGATTTAAAAATTTTGCTCAAATTCAGTCTTTATTAACATCACATAATTTCATATTTCAGAGTTAATTGGCTTTAAAGATGGTCAGTTTATAAAAAATTCTGATATCACTCTTAAAAAATTTTTTTTAGCTATAGAGAAGTCTGAAACCACTTCTGAACACACTTGTCAGCTCTGTGGAGGTTGGTTTGATACTAAAATTGGATTATCAAATCACGTTAGAGGCCACCTGAAAAGACTTGGAAAGACCAAATGGGATGCTCACAAATCTCCAATCTGTGTTCTGAATGAGATGATGCAAAATGAAGACAAATATGAAAAAATCTTAAAGGCATTGAACAGTCGTCGTATTATTCCCAGACCATTTGTAGCTCAAAAACTTGTATCAAGTGATGATGACTTTCTATCTCAAAATGTTATACCTCTTGAAGCATACCATAATGGCCTAAAGACTGAAGCTTTATCGGTGTCTGCATCAGAGGAAGAAGGGCTGAGTTTCTTAAATGAATATGATGAAAAAAAACCAGAACTGCCCAGTGGAAAAAGGAATCAGTCTCTTACATTGATAGAACTGCTTAAAAATAAAAGGATGGGAGAAGAAAGGAATTCTGCTGTCTTTCCTCAAAAGATCCATAATCAAACTGCAAGAAAGAGATTTGTTCAGAAATGTGTTCTTCCCTTAAATGAAGATAGTTCGTTGATGTATCATCCACAAAAAATAGACTTGACTATGCACTCAGGTAAGAGGACATTTATGACTATCTTACATAATTTAAACAATTTACTTATGCTTATTTTAATGGAATATTTATAGAAAATACTTTCCTTGAATCTTCTCAAGCTGCTTTTTTTGCAGAGCAGAAATTGGTTATACTGTTACTTCTATAAAAATCATCAGTTGATGCTCACCAGTACTGAATTCTCGGTGCCTCATTTCTTGGTCAAAATGTAAGGTGAGAACAAAAGCAAAAACAAACAAAAAACTGATCTGTAAAAATAAAATTTGCTGTGACTGGGGCATGGTTCTATGGATGGGAGGTTGACATTCAAAAGCGTAACATTACCCAAAAGGAAAACCTGTCATATTTTTTTTTTGCCAGTGGTACAAAGTGAAAACAAAACAAACTCAACTGAGTGGGTTGGTGCCTGTTGTGTGTGGTGATGAACTGAAAGAAACTTCTCCCTTTCCAATTTCTCATTGTACCTTGGGATAGTTTGGTTTTGGAGAACTGTTGTATGAAACATTTGTTTGGGGCTTTAGTTTTTACAATAGTGTTCAAATGGAACAGAACAGACGGTTTAGTGTGGTGCTTGTGCACAATAGTTCTTTCATTTTCAAAGGAGTATTTTGTATGTGTGGCAAATGATGTGGTAGATAAAGTATCCAAACTTTATTTGGTATTGCTAAGTCTGGTTTATACTTGTGGACTAGAAAAATTTTGTGTCTTTTTAGGTTTCTTTTGGAGGTTAAGAATGTTGAAGATTAACTTAGATAGTCTCATCATTTTAGCCCTGAGTTGAATGTGTTTAAGGTAAAAGTTGGTCAGTGGGTTAATACTGAATAAAATTACTGTATGGTTGATTTGTTTACTTTGGGCAGACATTGGGACATCCCAAATATTTATAAGGCAGTTTTGATTTAAGGAAAGATTACCTTGCTCTGTAAGTGGTCTGAAAAATAGTTTATCTTATAAGGGCTTCCATTAGCTGTGTTAATCAAGGTGTAGTACACGTCAGAAAGATAAAGCACAATGTTGAAGATACCAATTGAAATGTGTTGGGAGAATGAGAGTTGTCTGAGAACTTAGGGATTTCTTATTGTTTCAACATGTTTTCTTTCCTGTGATGACTAAGATGTTAGTTTGTTGATCATTTATTTAACACAAAGAATTTAGCAAAAAACCTCAAATCATTAACTTCCAATATTGATTGCACAGAACAATGAAAATAAAATGTTGTGTCTAACAGCTGTTCAGTGGTGGGTTTTACCACCTTTTCACCTAGCCTTCATCAGAAAGCCTAATTTAGTATTGAGCCTTTTATGGTTTTGTGGGTAAAACACTTCAATTACCACTTTGTTAACTAGACTTTTTAATTTTTTTTAAATTGATAATGTTGTGAGCTTTGAAACTTCTCAACAGAGCTGTGCTATCCAAATCACAGGATTGTATTTTAGGTTTAGGAAATGATCTGCGTTAACACAGAAATCTGCAAGAAAGTGATAGTAGGTGTTAAGTCTAGAGAAATTCCAAGGTTCAAGAGACTTCTCTTCCACCTTTCCTAAGAGCATGAGTTGGCTCTAAATACTAACTACAAACTAATAATAATTAACTAAATTTCCTCTCCTTACGCTAATTCAGTGAACGCTTTTTAAACCATCCATATTGTGCTACTTTTCTTCACACTTCTAGCTAAGAAAATTTCACTTTTTGAAGTGAGAACTGGATTATAGTTTTCTTTTGAATGATAGGTATGCCTGTGAAGCTTAGAACATGTGTGCATTGCAATACGACGTTTACAAGTGCTGTTAGCCTGTCCAACCACTTACGCGCTTATGTACGAAAGAAGAGTGCTGGACTTTTGACTGGTACAGGTATGTTTGAACAGATAACACAGCAAGTCTGTTTGATACCATGCACTTTTTTTCTCAACAGACTGGTGCTATTTTAGATGATATTTATGGCTTTCTTTGGTACGCAGCAGTTGAGTCTGAATACACATTAAGATGTAGCAACATGTAAACTGGTAGATATAAGTTTAAACAAGTTTTTTTTGTTTGTTTTTTTTTTTGGGGGGGGGGGGTTTGGCTCTTATTGACTTAGGAGAAAAATACCACTCAATAGAGGAGTGGAACTTTTGAGTATATATTATTCCCATTGATCAATAAATTATACTATTTTTGACTTCTGAATTTATTTTTGTTAATAGATTCTTTTTGGTTTTAAAAAAAAGAGATTGTAATTCTAGCTTGGGGAAATGTTTTATTAGATAAGAAAGGAAATTATCATGAAATTTCAACTATGTAGCTTGATTAGAAAGCTAAGCGAACTAATGAGTTTTTATTAGTCTATAGATAAAATCTTTAAAGGGGCAGGCCTTAGTAATGGCCTATGTTAACAATTGAATAAATTTTTCTTTCAATGCCCCTGCACTGTCTTTAGGATAAATAAATATAGCTATCCACATAAATGTTAACATGCACATTTCTGTGTTATTTTTGGTTGGTTAGCAGATACCTCTTCATATTGCTAGTTTGTGAAATTTTTATTAGCTTACACAACAAAATGTGTTGCTCTTTTCATTTGTAGCTTTTCAAGCTACTCTGCTTTAGCAAATACCATTATCTTACATCTTAAAATATACTATCTTTACTAAATATATCTACATTAATTCTTTCACCTAAAATTCTCCTTCCAGTCTTTTTATTTCTCTTGCTTTCTGCTTTCTAGTTATTGTTTTCCCAATTTTTTGTTCTTTCTCATGTCTTCCTATGGCTTACATCAGTGTGTTCTTACTACCAAAGAAATACTTGTATTCATACTAATTTCTTTCTTCTGCTGCTTTGCTTTGTCATTTGACTTGATATACAAATGACTAGGGATGACTGTTGACCATTTATATTAAAAGGAAGGAAATAGAGTTTTACTCCTACTCTGAGGTTTTAGTTTTAATTATATTACTCCTACCTTCATCAAACTTGAAAGGTGATTACAGACAGTAGAGGCAGGGAAGCAGTGAAAATGAAAGGTGGTAGAAACAGAAAATCATCATTGTTATTATAGTCACTAACTTTTATTGAAGTTTATATACATAACATCTATCTTTATAGCCACCATGAGTTGTATGTACTGTAATTCAGTTTTACCAGAAACACCAAGGTTTAGAGAACTTAAGTTGCCCAAACTTATGTAGTTATTAATAGCAAATTTGAAATTCAAATCAAGGCTGACTTACTCTAGACCTTTGTTTTAATCACTATTATCTACCACATACAGAATGAAAGTAATTGAAAATCCCAAAATAAAGTTGGGCTTAAGGTGGGGAGCATTCTGGTGAGACTGAATAAACAAGAGTCTAATTTGTAAACGCAAGGATCCAAAAAGTGGTTAGGCCTGGATTAGATTTCAGAGGACTTTAGAAAATGTTCTATTCTGTCAATTCAGATACATTACTCAAATATTCACCAAGTCAGATGTATTAGTACAGATTTTGTAGTCCATTAAAAGATGCTTTTAGCTCATGTGAAAATCTTGTAAAACATAGAACTAACTGCTTATAAATAATTTATAGTAACTCTTCATTGACCAAAGGTGCATTCTAATAAACATTCCATTGTCTAAAAAATTTCATGATTAGAGAAAAAAGTAATATAAGATGAATGGGAATACATTTCTTTGGGCATCAGGAAAAAAGGGGGCTGTTATCTTTAAAATATCATTAAATACTAACCAATATGTCGGACGTGTTAAAAATACAAAGCGCTTGGCAGTCCTAAGATAAAAAGAAGGGAAATGAAAAGCTGAAGAAAGTGTGGGTTATTTCCCACAGCCCATACCCACTTTTAAGAAAAATAAAAAACTCATACTTTATTTTCTTGGAAGTTCTGAAACTTTCCCCCTGATGTTTAAAGTTTTCTTGACCAGTAGAGCTATATAGATGATGTCCTTGCTGCTTATTCATGCCAACTAAGAAGTTTTTTGAGAATGGACCTATGAACCAAGAGGTCCCCATGCCTGGATTGTGGGCTCGATTCCCAGTAGAGGGCGTGCAGGAGGCAACTGATCAATGTCTCTCAATGTTTCTATCCCTCTCCCTTCCTCTCTCTCTCTAAAAATCAATAAAAACATATTTAAAAAATAAATATAACAAATCAGCTTCAATAATGTTTTTCTTTTCCAAATAGAGAATATTCTTTATTATATTTAAACTTCGCATGCCTATTCTCTTCGCCAATATCAGTTTCACTGATATAAAGCAGTGGTCCCAACCTTTGGTCCTGGAGGGTTCCACTGGTACTGTAAGGGGAGCTATACAGAAGATGTCTTATAAGGGATTCATCAATTCATATGAATAAAAAGCAGTATTTTTCAAGAGTATGTACATAGTGTTTTGAGGAATAAAATACAAAATCATTTTTTAAAACCCTTACTTTAATCCAATTATATCACAAAACTGGGACAATGTAAAAGGAAAATAGATAGGACTAAATCCTCCATAAGAATGTCTAGAATCTGTGTTCCTAGTTCAGTCTCCATTCATGTAGATTTTAATTATGTGGCCTACTCTTGAAGAAAAAGCTTAGATAAACCAAGACTAAATGCTAAAGGTCTGCTTGGTTATCTGTGATAGAATAAAAAAATCCCAAATTTTCTTAGAAGCCACCATCTCCTGGCCTGTTCTATGGGAACTGGCAGCCTTTTGAGGAGGGAGGAATATTCTAACTGGCCTGAATAAACTGAAAAGATGCCTCTCAGCTTCCCCAAATAATTATTTACTAATGACTCAAATGCTTTTTTGTGTTTTTATTTTTTTATTTTTAATCCTCACCCAAGGATATTTTTTCCTTTGATTTTTTTTTAGAAGAAGGGGGGAGGGGGGGGGAGACACATCAATTGGTTGCCTCTGGCATGTGTCCTGACCCAGGGCCAAGGATCAAGCCTGCCCTTCACTGGGATTCAACCCCTTGACCCTTTGGTCCACAGATCAACCCTTGTAACCACTGCAAAACGAGGGTGACTCAAATACTTCTTTTTAAAAAATATATATATTTTATTGATTTCAGGGAGAGGAAGGAAGAAGGAGAGAGAGAGAGAAATATCAATGATGAGAGAGAATCATTGGTCGGCTGCCTCCTGCATGCCCCCTACTGGAAATCAAGACTGCGACCTGGGCTTGTGCCCTGACCTCCTGGTTCCTGGGTGACACTTAGCCACTGAGCCACATCAGTCAGGTTACTCAAATACTTCTCATAGAATGGTTCTCAATTTTGGGGGAGTCATTGACCCCTTTGAGAATTTTATAAAAGCCATGGTTCACCCCAGAAACATGCATTTATTCATCCAAGGATAAAATTGTTTCTGTATATAGGCTTTGCATATTTTTTGAAGGTTATCATTCATGGACCCTTCCTCTGTGGAAAACTGAGAAAAGGGAAGAGTCAAAATGAAAATGAGGTGGAAAGAACACAGAACTGGGAATCAGGCGCCTTAAATATTTTTTTTTCTTAAGAGTTAAAATTAAGAGATGCTTGAAATGCCAGAATTGTGTAACATCAAAACTAACTTACATGATCACAAATACAAATTAAAATGTAACATTCTTCCTAATTTTAGTAAAAGGAAATGATGAAGAAAGTAGTAAAGCTTTGGAATTGAAGAGATGGAAGAGGTAGCCATTCTTGGGACAGAGTTAATTTGCCAAAAAAGAATAAACTTCACAGATTAAAATTTTGCCCAGAACTGACCCAGTTTATCATCCATTGGGTAGGTTCAAATAAATTGTTTAATTTCCATGTGCCTTCAATTGTGAATAATTATTTATGAAGCTGTTTTACTTTTATTTTTAAATGGATTTTTTTCTAAAGAGACTAGTGCCAAAGGGTTTGCTTTATATTCTGTATGGTAAATTCAAGGCATACTTCTAATTCAAAATTTATTCCAATTAATATAGACTGCACTATTATTGGTAGACTTCTTTTACAGGTTTCGTTCTCTGTAGATTGTTTTACATGCTCATACAAATTGGTTCCTGGTTAATTCCTTATGCAGTCTAATAAGAACATTTAATTTTCATTAAAATTAGAAATTCCATATAGTTCATATTTAATGCCTTTGGATTTTTAACTATTGGCTTTTTTGTACTTCATATTTTAATTAAGTGTTATACTTTATATACTGGCAGTATTAAAAACAAAATGTTACTAAGTTATTAATATAATGACCATACACATTGTTTTAGCCCTATTTTTCCAACCAAATAATAGTGCCTCTTTCATAAGTGTCCTGGATTAGACAATAAATTATATGGCCACCCTGGTTATTAAAATTTCTAAAAATATTTTGAATTAAGCCCGGAAAAGTGTATTCTATCAACTTAATCTACAATCAGGAACTAAAAAAAACAGCTCAAAGTACAATAGGTAAAGAAAGGGGAGTAATTAAAGTGTGTGTAGAAGGAATCTTATGAAAGAAAATATATCAGTAAGATGAATGCATGTTTGCACAGTCTGTTATCTCTTGAAAAGAATAAAGAATAACAGTCATGTTCAATATTTTTATTGGGACTCCATTTTACATCTTGACCATTCATACAAACTCAGTCATACATACACCTACTCATTCATTCACCTCAATTGACTGTGATACACTCTAATATGTCCTATTTTATTCTTTTTCATTAAAAATTAATGGTGGTCATGACCCAATAAATTGATTTGCTACCCAATAAGAAGTCACTTCCCAGAAATTGAAAACATTTCCCTTAAGTGACTCTTTCTTTTAGGGACAGATACTAACTAGAATCAGTAGTAGTAATAATTTAGAAATCATAACACTTCTGTGGCAGCAAATGAATTTTCTTTCCTCACTGAATTCAAATTTATATGTCATATTTTAATCAGAGGCTGATCTTTTGGTATTTAAAGTAAATTAGAAATTTCTAGTTAAAATTAATGTAAGAAAAAATATATGCAGGAATAGTTGGGGGAAGGGCTTTATTTCATTATTTTTAGAACACTTTCATGATAACATTTTGGAAGTAAATCATGGTTATTGCTATTCTCCAACAAAAGACTCAGCAACAATTTTCAATGAGGAAAAAAACGTAAAAATTGGTGCTAGAGCCTTTCAGTTAATATAATACCACTAATACAGTATATCTACATTCATTTTTAGTAGAGTCAATGTTTATTTTTCATACTATTTACTTTTAAGTGGAATAGTAGGTTGCATGTTACCTAATAGGATCTTTTGCTTATTTTCAACTATAGTGACATAATTGGTCATAGAGAACTGTAACAAGTGCTAGTTGAACATATAACACAGTGCCAGGTGCTGAGTTGGCTGTATAAGCCACCAGAAAAGTAATTCTTATATTATGGAAAGTGCTATAGTACCATTTTCTGCTTTGATGGAAAGAAAACATAATAATATTGTGAAAGCTTCTCAAGGTACATTAAATTACTTGTCCTTTTTATGAGTGTCTGCAGTGTCTTTTTAAATATTAATAAAGTTTGCATTTTTTAAAAAATTACATACTTAAATGAGTCATTTAACCCAGAAGACTACAAGTAGAAAGTTTCCATTGTGATTAAACTCTAAAGAAGCAAACCAGCTTCTAGTTACAAAACACCTTGTAATTCCTTCAGACTAGGCTGTGTGAGGAATATGTGATAAGTATGAAACATGCCCCTGTCATCAAAGAACTTAGAAAACCATATTGGTAACACATATAAAACTATCAAAATTACAAAATTGTGCAAGGTAGTATACAGATAAATGGTATATTGGATATAAATGTTATAAGAGTTGAAGGTACTTTAGCCCTTTTGAGGAAAGTTGGAAATTATGTTGTACTCTTCCTTTTGCCTTTACTCTTTATTTCATTGTTAAATAGAGCCTAAAAAAGAAGAATGCTAGTAGGTTTCTTTTCATTATGTTTAAAATGAAAGAGAAATGAAACCAGTAGTCAAAGAAAATTTTCATGCATTCAACAAAATAGTTATTGTATCAGAACAGTGCTAGCTCTAAGGCTATAATGACCTTACACACCAAGCAGCATAATCACCATCCAGTGGGATAAATACAAGTGTTAAGATATATAATGTTTCAGCTAGGCCCTGAACTTGAAGGATGAATAGTTTTAGGAAAAAGAGATAAAGTATACCATTCCAGGTAGAGAAAAGAACATAGTGTGGCACAAGGGGATAAAATTTGAAGTTCAAGAGGTGCTGGGAGATTCAGTTATAGGTGTTTGGAAAAATGGAGATTTGGAAAGTAGGATGGATGCTTTGAATGTGTGCTTAAAATTTAAAGTTATGGAAGGACTTTTAAAAAATAGTGGGGGGAGGGATAGAAATAAGGAATTGATAGAGTCAATCTTATATTTTAAAAAGCTATTCCTGATACAATGAAAAATGGGTTTCTATGTTTTCATGGCTATAGCTTATCCCTGTAGTACTGTTTTTACATTAAAGTGCATATCTGTATATATTTATCTGCATAGTAATGTGCTATTTATTCAGGATGAGCAAGGTAATGAATTGTTAAGTAAGTTTTTCAGGTAATAGAAGACTAGTGTCAAACTTGATTTTGTCCTAACCATGTTGATGGTAATGTTTCTAAAGTGTTGTTCTTATTTATTTCTGCCTTGTGAAACAGTAGACTGGATATAATTTAATCATCAGAGTATTTAGAGCCAACCTTATGGATACCAATTGTTTTAGCATGCCAGCAAGAATTGGACCATTTGCCCACTGTACTAAAAAGTGACTGGCTGATGTATTCACTTATTCGATGAGATTTTTTTTTTTTCGATGAGATTTTTTTCCAGCTCTTACTGTGGTATGTGCATTGTGCTAAGTAGTGCAGAGATAAATTGGATCTTACAACATAGTAGAAGCACATCCTATCTAATAATAGACAAACATGGTAGTTAACCGTACCTCCAACACGCTTCCCATTGGCTAATGAGCAGGATATACAAAATAACTGCCAACCAAGATGGCGGCCGGCAGCCACGCAGCTGAAGCGAGCAGGCGGCTTGCTTGCTCCAGTGATGGAGGAAGCCAAGGTTCCCCGCCTGCCGCGGCCCAGCTCTGAGCTCCGGATGCAACAATGTTGCAATTATATAAGCTAAACAAACCCCAGATACCTGCTTTCAGCCAGCCGGCCTCAGAGCTGGAGCCACAACCAAGTTTCAATTGCAGAAGGTAAATAAATCCCAGAATAAAAAAATAAATAAAAAAAAGGAGAGACTGGGAGCTTCAGTTGCAGGCTTGGCCCGCCTGAAAACAGCCATCAGCCCCTCATCCAGGCTGGCCAGGCACCCCAGGGGGGACCCCCACCCTGAAGGGGGTGCGGGCAGTCTGAAAACAGCCATCAGCCCCTCACCCAGGCTAGCCAGGCACCCAAGCAGGACCCCCACCCTGATCCGGGACACCCTTCAGGGCAAACCAGCTGGCCCCCACCCGTGCACCCGGCCTCTATCCTATATAGTAAAAGGGTAATATGCAAACTGACCCTAACAGCAGAAAGACTGGGAATGACTGGTCACTATGACACACACCACCAGGGGGTAGACACTCAATGCAGGAGTTTCCCTCTGGTGGTCAGTGAACTCCCACATGGAGGAGCTCTGCTCAGCCACAAGTCAGACTGATGGCTGCCAGTACAGCGGTGGTGGTGGGAGCCTCTCCTGCCTCCTCAGCAGCGCTAAGGATGTCCGACTGCAGCTTAGGTCTGCTCCCCACTGGCAAGTGGACATCCCCCAATGGCTGCCGGGCTGCCAGAGGGATGTCTGATTGCCAGCTTAGGCCCAATCCCCTGGGGAGCAGGCCTCAGCCAGCAGATGGTCATCCCCCGAGGGGTCCCAGACTGTGAGAGGGCACAGGCCAGGCTGAGGGACCTTCCCCCCCTCCCCGAATGCACAAATTTTTGTGCACCCAGCCTCTAGTAGATACATAACTGTCATACAGAACAAATTTTGCCATTGGAGACATGTGCATGAAACACTATGGAAGATGGGAGGGAGAGGAAGGTACTTTCAGCTAGACTAGGACCCAGCAAGGCTTTTGGAAGTCACATTTGATTTGGACCCTGAAGGGTCACTGATTGAAATGGAAATGGGGGTTTGGGGTAGGAAAAGGAGCATACTTGTGGGAGGGAACAGCTTGGGACAATGTGGGAAGTTTATTGAAAATACTAGGAAGCAGGAGATAAAGAAATAGAGGTAGACAGGTCAAGGACATAGCATAGAAAGTTAGAATGCTAATCTATGGTGTTGGAATTAATTTTGTCAGGGGCCAATAAAGATGTTTGGTTTTTGTTTTTTAAAGATTTTACTTTTAAACAATTTTTTTAAAATTTATAAAAAGGTAAAGGATTTGGTGGGGAAGTGAAGAAATTGTAGGTGAGGTTACATTAGTAATCTGAACCAGGACAATGACAATAAGAATGTAAAGGAGGCATAATAGATGTCTGGATGATGTGAAAATAAAAGTAAGCAAAATTTGGCAGATTAATTAGAGGTAGAAGAAAGAGACAGAAATGGCTCAAAGCTTTAAATCTTGTTACTGGGAGGATGAATATACCAGTAACAAGTTAATTCATCAGCTACCATGATATCTGGTAACAGAAGGGTAGGCTTCATGGCCTCACAGGGGTTCATTTATCAACAGTGCCTCATCAGCCTGCCCATGATAACAAAGCAAATCATCACACTTATGAATCAGTAAGTTTGTTTTCAGTTGAATGGAGCCTAAGATTTGTACCATGGTGGCATGTATTAATATTTTCTGATGCCTAGTTTTTCTTGTTTGTTTTTTTAATATATTTTATTGATTTTTTACAGAGAGGAAGGGAAAGGGATAGAGAGCTAGAAACATCGATGAGAGAGAAACATCGATCAGCTGCCTCCTGCATATTCCCCACTGGGGATGTGCCCGCAACCAAGGTACATGCCCTCGACTGGAATTGAACCTGGGACCGTTCAGTCCACAGGCCGATGCTCTATCCACTGAGCCAAACCAGTCAGGGCTATGATGCCTAGTTTTACTTGTCATTGGTTATAAAATTTAGGAATTCTATTTGATAATCTTTTTTGACCAACATTTTTATTTTCCATAAAGTGTTAACTAGTCCCCTAGTATTCTTGTTGGTTCCATTATTTCTTGAGTTTTGCTTCTTCTATCTTGTTTTCATTTTTTTAACAATTGACTTAACCTAGATTTTTATGTGTTTGGATTCTTTTAACATATCTAATACCTTTATATATTCAGCTGTAGTATTGTATTTGCTATGACTTATATTCTTTTTTTAAAAATGATTCCTAACATTAATTTTTTGAATGTTTTTTATAATCTGGATTAAGATATAGTTAGGCCTGCCTGGCCGGTGTGGCTCAGTGGTTGAGCATAGACCTATGAATCAGGAGTTCATTGTTTGATTCCCAGTCAGGGCACATACCCAGGTTGTGGGTTGCGGGTTCAGACCCCAGTGGGGGGCATGCAGGATGCAACTGATAATGATTCTCTCTTCATCATTGATGTTTCTAACTCTACCTCTCCCTTCCTCTCTGAAATCAATAAAAAAAATATTTTTTAAGAAAAGATATGCCCTAAGTGGTTTGGCTTAGTGGATAGAGTGTCAGCCCTCGGACTGAAAGGTTCCAGGTTCGATTCCAGTCAAGGGCACGTACCTTGGTTGTGGGCACATCTCCAGTAGGGGGCATGCAGGAGGCAGCTTATCGATGTTTCTAACTCTCTATCCTTCTCCCCTCCTCTCTGTAAAAACTCAATAAAATATATTTTAAAAAAAAGAAAAAAGAAAAGATATAGTTAAGCCTTACAGTAACAAGACATTTTCCTGGCCTGAGCTAACTTCTAAGTAATCTGCTTTAAGTGACTTTATGGAAATAATAAAGTAATATACAGTTGTTCTCTTGTGGATGTTAGAGCAAGAGGACGGCTTGGTAGAGACTGATGGTCCCTCACTTATCTAAGAAGTGGAAAAGTAGGATTTACTATTTCTTTCTTGTGTTTGCAGTCTGAGGAATGAGGTTAATTCTTGATATCCAATGTTTAGAACGTCTGTTTAATTGTGACCTTAACTGGAAGTTACTTCAGACAGAAGATACCTACCTGTTCAGCACCATGTTTGATTATAGATTGAATTTTGGCTGGAATGTGTAAAGTTCTTTAAAATTATAAAAAGCCAAATCCAATCTATGTGGTATTTGTAAGTGCTATGAGCCCTATCTAATTTAAGTTAAACATGAGTATCCTGTATAATAAAGAGCTAATATGCAAATGGTCATCACGCCCTTGGGCTGGGGCCGGACCTGAGGCCAGGCTGGGGGCCCTGAGGCCATGCCCCAAGCCCCAGTGCCGGGGCTAGGGAACCTGAGGCTATGCCTCCGCCCAGTGGGACTTGACGGGGGACCTGAGGCTGCACCCCCCAACCTTGTGGGGCTTGACGGGGATGGGGCCAACCAGGTCTGGGTCTCACACAATTTCGAGGTGTGCGGGTGGGCGAGGACTTGACTCTGGGTCCCGCGGTGTGCCCCAGACCCTGACAGGAGGGAGATTTTCATATACATCTTACTAATTTTCTTTCATCTCTGACACTTCTATTATAGAGAAAGGGCAAATAACAATATAAAAATATTTCCCCTAATGAATTCCCTTTTAATGTGCACAAATTTCATGCACCAGGCCACTAGTATTAAAGATAATTTAAGAGACATTTTAAAGTAAGTTTTCCTTTCTTAACTAATTTTGTAATCAGGAACAATTATTTAATTACTCCTACTAAATATGAAATGATATTTTGGAAATACTGAGGCTTTTAGAAGGCAGGGAATGTGATTTATTTGTTAACCGAGAGTCGCCCCAATTGGAGGAGGCTCACCCTGCTTGGCTCTTATCACGCTTGTGAGAGAGAATTCAGACAAGTGACAGAAAGCAGTGTTGAAGCAAAGCAAGCAAATTTGTTAAGAAAGCAAAACAAGCAAATTTATTGAGTATGCACTTAGCATATAGCACAAGCAGGCAACTCAGCTAGTCTGAGTGGCCCATGTGGAGGGTTCAAGGGTTTTATACTTCCCCCTATAGGTTTCAAGGTTCACCTGCCAGATATCTTGGACAACAGACTAGATTTGAAGGTCGCCTTTTTACATTGTTGTGGCTTTTCCCAGAATTGATGAGAACATTCTGGCGATTTTATCTTGGCAATTCCCAAGACTGCTAACTTCTTTGTTCGGTGCGTGAGATAAACTGCCCCCTCCCCCCCCCCCTCCACACACACCCCCGTTCCCTTCCTCCTTCTTTAGCAGCTATCTACCCTGCCTAACATGTTCAAGTAATTCTAAACAAAAGTGATTTAAAACAGATTTGTCATTATGTATTTAATTTTTATGGCAATTTTAGATGTGTCTTAGAAAAATGTTTGATATTGATAAGTGCTTAATAAAACACCATGCAAGTCCAACCCACCTTGAGAATTTTTAAATATTTTTTCTTACTTGTCACCGTAGAAGTAATACGTTTATTATCCTGACCAGTTAAGCAACTTGTAGCTTGGGTATGGTTAGCTTTTGGCTTCTGGCAAGCTAGAAAAACTAGTCTGCTTCCAATTCTCTGTTTATAAAAATGTAGGATAGCCGAAACCGGTTTGGCTCAGTGGATAGAGCATCGGCCTGCGGACTGAAGGGTCCCAGGTTCGATTCCGGTCAAGGGCATGTACCTGGGTTGCGGGCACATCCCCAGTGGAAGATGTGTAGGAGGCAGCTGATCGATGTTTCTAACTCTCTATCTCTCTCCCTTTCACTCTGTAAAAAATCAATAAAAAATATATTTTAAAAAATGTAGGATAAATAAAGTATCATATTTATGTTTAACTTTTCCCTTCACATCTTAAAAATACTTACTCAAAATATTCCTTTACTTGTCATTCCCTCTACTTTGAATTAACAAAAGCTTCTACAAATTGAATGTACTTTTTCTTCTCCCTGGGAGACCCTAGTTTAAATAAAGGTTTGCCTTCATTTGCTTTAATTTTCTCTGAACCAAGCATATGAGGCTGTTGCTACCCTTATTACAATCTCTTACTTTATAGGACAGGGGTGGGTAACCCCTGGCACAAGTGCCTAACATGGCACGCCAGTAACTTTTGCTGGCACGCGAAACCCTCTCTTATAATCGTCCATTTACAATTTTTTTCTTAGTATCGACTTTTTTTTTTTTTTTCAGATAAATTTAGGGTAGGTGCATCTTGTGTAAATAAATAATTTTACATAGCAAGTTATCTTAAAGACCATAGACATGGATTGGCGAGAGAAGGGAAGAGCAATCTCTATGCCTCTGCCTTAACTCTCCCTGCCTTTCTAGATCCGACCAGTGTTTTGGTTTCATCCACATACGCTTGTGAATCTTTGTTCTCTGTGATGAATTTTGTTAAGTCTCGTAATAGGAGTAGGCTGACGGATGAAAGTAGTAGCTCATGCATATCTCTGAAGGTCACAAAATATAAACCTGATGTAAAATCTCTGTCATCAGTGATGCAGCAGCAAAAGTTCCACTGATAATATCAAACGGAGTCATAAAGTTTTCTGTCAGACTATCAGTGTACATGTATACATTAAAAAATAAATGTGTTTTTCATCATCATATACTGTGTTTTTGTCGCTCGAATGAATTTTATTATTTCTTCAAGGTTCTTCACATAGGTACACCTTAAGAGATATCAAGTAGGCATAACATGTTCTCAAAAAAATTGGGGTTGGCGCACAGAAGAATTTTGAGTCAGAGATTTTGCTGGTTTTGGCATGCACTCACAAAAAGGTTGCCCACCCCTGTTATAGGACAACCTCAAGCTATCTGTTTTTTTCTAGACTAATATTGTTAAGCCATAAACCTCATAGTTAAGGCAAAGGAATTCTGCTTTTCAAATATTTTATATTTCATTCTATTCCAGGTAAAATGTTAAACCATTCAGGATCTAATGTACTTTACCATGATTGCTCTTTGATTCTAGGTTACTGATTTGATTTGATTTTATTTAGTTATTGAGAATGCAAACTCTAAAAATCAATGAAAGAAAATTAGGGTATTGAAAAATTTTTGGAAAATATCAAGGTAAAATAATGGCGAAAATATACTTCTGAGGTAACTAATTGTGTATCTATATACATGCCTAATTATGATTGGAAGGGAACATTGCTTTTCATAACAGTAAACCAGATAAACTTCTTACTATGTACATTTTGGGAATATGACTGGTTTGATTATGGCAGTATATAGCTAGAAATAAAGAATTGATATTGGTAGTAGGGAAGTCTTTTACAATTTTAATGGACTACAGTGTGGAATTTAACAGTTGTTCTTAATAGTTGTTGATTTTCCTCTATAAAATGCTGATTCTAGTACCGCTTCAGTTGGTGCCGCCAACTGATTTGTTGCTTCGATTTTCCTCAAACATCTCTATTTGTAGGAGAAATTTTTTTCCCCTATGAGGAATATGAAAAATATCCTCTGGTTAATCTCTGGTGATGAAAATTACCTAATGTGTGTGACATACAGGTGCTAGCCAAGGAATCTTCAAGTTGGGCAAAGAAACTTTTCTGTTGATCAGTTTAAAGTAAGTTTTATTCTGCTTGTTCAGAGGCAACATCACGAGTTGTTTATGGTGTTCAGAGATTGAGGTGTCTTGGATACAGTAATTCTTTTGAAAACGGATTTCCTTTTCCTTTGTGACTTTGTAAATGTTGCATCAGTTATGCTTCATGCATTATTACATCTTCATCAGGTATATGTAATGTCTAGTTCATTTCCAATAAATACATTGCTATAGTTAACAAAAACAACCAAATGAGATAAAGAAGTGGAACTAAGGGCTGGCTGCCTTTCTCATTTAGGTTGGTGGATACTCAGTATCCAAAATTGTCTACATAATTTGCCAGATCCAGTGAAAAGTGAAAATGTAGCACTCTGTTCAAAAATTAAGAATTTCAAGTCTGTGACAGTAGAGTATTAAACGAAGTGTAGGACCCTATGTGCCATACCCCACAAAATGTCTCTTTTAGGCACTTTATGCAAAGACAAAAGTATGCACTGAAGAAATAAGAATTTATCTTTTCAACAAATGGCTTTTCCTACCCCCATCCTTATGTTACACAAACTCACATGTTTCTTAACCCCCCCCCACCCCCCCTGCAAATCCGTGCTTCTTTTTTTTCCCATGCTTCTTTTTCAGTTGAGGCTGAGAGAAAGAAAATGCTATTTGCACAGTCTTTTGTATATTTGGGACTTATGAACCTTGAATAATTAATGACACCAAGTAGATTTGTTTATTTGTCCATATCACACTGTGTACCCCTTGGGGCCATACATCCTCTTTCCTCACCACTGCCACTATCACCTCCACCAGCAGGTTATTAATGGTGGTGGAATGATGGCTTACCTATCTATGTCATTTTTATCCCTACTTTTTCCCTCCATAATTTGCCAGATCCAGTGCAAAGTGAAAATGTAGCACCCTGTGTTCAAAAACTACTATTCATAGCTGCTATTTCCTGCCCAGCTTATACAGGCTGATTAGATGAAGAAGAAATTTTCTTCTCTCAACTAGGGCTACTTTATGTCTCATATTTTAGATATATGTCATCTGACCGTTATATTAAGTTTCACTTTACCCCAGCGATGCCAACAGTTAGGAACAAAACAGATTAAATGGGGGCTTTTAACTGAGTGGTCAGGGGAGGATGATTGCAAGTAAGAATATTCAGTGGTGAATATTAATTTAGTTATGATGTGCTTTTTACAACAGATGTTTTTTAAAAATGAATCCTCATTCTTTGAGGTCATTTGTGTAGTGAATTAAAAAGAAAATGAAATTTATTGAAACAGTTATCCTATATAATAAAAGCCTGATATTCTAAGAGTCCAGTCGACCATTCAACCAATCAAAGCATAACATGCTAATGATATGCTAAGGCCGCTCAACCGCTCGCTATGACATGGACTGACCACCAGGGGGCAGACAGTCGACCAGTCAACCAGTTGCTCTGACATGCACTAACTACCAGGGGGCAGACGCTCTGAGTACGTTAGCTTGCTGCTGGGGTTCAGCCAGTCGGGACTGAGCGAGACGGGCTGGACATGCCCTAGAGCAGTGGTCGGCAAACTGTGGCTCGTGAGCCACATGTGGCTCTTTGGCCCCTTGAATGTGGCCACGAAGTTTCAATTGCACTGTACGTGCGTGCCCGCACATGGTATTTTGTGAAAGAGCCATACTCAAGGGGCTGCAGTTTGCCAACCACTGCCCTAGAGCCCTCCTGCGGTCCCTCCCATGTCCCTCCCTGGCCCCGATCGTGCACTGGTAAGGTCCCTCAGCCTGGCCTGTGCCCTCTCGCAATCCGGGACCCCTTGGGGGATGTTGGAGAGCCGGTTTTGGCCTGATGGTGTAACAACCGGTCACTATGACACGCACTGACCACCAGGGGGCAGACGCTTAACGCAGGAGCTTCCCCCTGGTGGTCAGTGCACTCCCACAGGGGAGCGCCACTCAGCCAGAAGCTGAGCTCCTGGCTGGCAAGCACAGCGGTGGTGGCAGGAGCCCCTCCCTCCTCCGTGGCAGTGCTAAGGATGTCCAACTGCCCAACTGCAAGAGGGCTGAGGGACCCACCCCACCCCCTAAGTGAGCAAATTTTGTGCACCAGGCCTCTAGTTGTACATAATGGGCAGAAAAGTGGGAAGGGCAAAAGGGCTTATTTAATAATGTAAAAAAAGCCCAAAGTAAATTATTTTTCTTCTGTGTATAAAACTAAAATAATATCTCAGAAAACAGCCTTGAATTTGTATCTGTATTATTTATTGGTTTGCTTTTCACTGATCCAGTTTAATGCTTTAGACACATATGTTGTTGTATTTTGTAGCATAGCAGTATAATGTTTTTTTGAGGGTTTATAATTCTGTTGTATTTCCCTCTCATTCTTATTGATCAAAATAGCTATTTACCGCAAGGTATATCCTAAAACTTTTTGTATATGACTGTACAGCTCGATTCATTCTTCTTACAAGTAAAATATTTCCAGTAGCAGTTTAAATGCTTTATAAATCAGGAGGTAACTGCAATATATATATAAATAAATATATGTGTGTGTGTGTGTGTATGTATGTATGTATATATATACATACATACACATATATATTGATTTCAGAGAGGAAGATATATAGAAACATTAATGATGAGAAAGAATCATTGATTGGCTGCCTCCTGCATGCCCTCTACTGAGAATCAAGCCGATAACCGGGGCATGTGCCCTGACCAGGGATCAAACCATGACCTCCTGGTTCATAGGTCAACGCTCAACCACTGACCTATATTGGCCAGGCTGCATTATTTTATTTTAATTTTATTTTTTTACAGTCTTCTGGTTAAAATTGATCACTTAAAACATTTTCTGCCATCTTGAATAGTAACCTTAGGAATGTTAGAGTGACTGAGTTTGTTCCTTTCTAAAAAAGCAGTTATACTCATGGAAAAGAAAATGAAGATTTTCTAAAACCAATCTAGTATTTTTTGTAAATTTCAAGTACAAAAACAATGTTAGATTTAAAATTCTTCAAGAGGAAAATGGCATGTATATGTTTGGGGGGGTTGATACTAACAAGTGCAAATAAAGGCTTTGTATAAAGTTATCTATTTGGCAGATTGTTAATGTACACAACTTTGTTAAACCTTTGGCTGTTTATCACAAATATTGATGAGCCCTGTTATACTAAAACTAGTGTTAGTGATGTTCTTTTTTTAAAATGCTCTAGTGACTCCTGGTACACCGCCCAGAATGAAACTGCTTTTCGCTCTAGATATAATAAAAATCTATTAAGTTAGAACATTTGTGTTCTAGACATATTTGTACATCATCTTTTTCATTTAATGGAACATACTGTGTAAATCAATCTTTTTCATATAGAGAATAACAGATGGTTGTCCCCTTTGTGTTCATATTAATAATACGTTAAATACTCAAATTTTTTTACAGATTTTTCTAAATGGTTTTAGGCAGTATTGCAAGGGAAAAGGTTGAATATTGGTATTACAAAAAATTGTTCTTGCAAAATGTATTTATGTTTTACTTTCTAAATAAGTGACATTTCAAGGGGTAAGACATTTAAAAATGATAATGGAGATATTAAGACACTGAAATATTTAAGTATAATTAACAGAGGTCCCAGGTTTTTAATATCTTTACTTTACAGACAAGTTTCCAAGAATTCTGAGTGTATGTGATTCTCTAAACTTACTTGGAACTCGATACTGGAGATAATCGTATACGGGTAGAGTTGTCCTGCTTTCCAAAGTCACAACACCTTCAAATATTAATTACTACAAAACCTGTGGTATGCTCATTGAAGTTTTAGAGCTGATCATTTATAAACAGCCTAAAATTCAGGGTTTTTAGAGTTTATATAACATCAAAAGTCAGAAATATTCTTTTTTCCTCTGTTAAAGTCAAGAAACATTTTTATACTTCAGAGTAAACCTATCCAGTTCCATTTAAAAAGTATCACAGCATCCGAATGTAACTTGAATACTTTGTAACTGATAAAACATTATTTTGCATACTTTCTCATCGCCCTGTGCCCTTCTCCCTCAATTTGTTTTACATACCTAGCATTAGCATTCTGTGAACAATTTTTTAAAGGATTGCTATAATGTATTCTATTTCTATCCTACAGTAATTTATTTACATTTTAAAGGGAATTTGAATACAGTGGCAATTTTGACAACCAGCAAGCTCATCAAAGTAAGATTCTATCTGTAATCTCATGATATACCAAATACCTGCTCTGTTCTATGTAACAGAGACAGGGATTGTGTGTGGTTTACCTAACAAATAGGGAAAGAGTAGCTGACATCTAGCTTTTGAGTGTCCTAAAATCTTTACTTCTAGTGTATCCATTGCTTCAAAATTCATTTAAATTCAAATTGCTCACCAGTGCAACTAGGAAAAAGAAGGTGCTGATTACAAAGTACATAATACCTCACTCTCCCTACTAGTTGTGAAGAACCTAGCTTCTATACATAAGCTAGACTGATCAGTGAAGAATTTAAGTGTGACATTAACAACATATTCACTTAAATGATGCAGAGGTGTTCTACATGAATGTTACCTACATTACATGCTGATAGAACACATTTCCATTTATATCCTCTAAATGTCAGAGGTTAAATTACTGGGTTTTCTTTTATTTTTTACTTCAGAAGTATTTGTTGAGTTCCTATTATGTGCCAGGCTCTTGACGGAGATAAGTAATGAGAACCTTACGATTTTTCTATTCCAGGTTTTTGTTGAAGCTTTGAATTAGCCATTCTTTAATACTTACTTGACTTCCTATATGTAATTCTTTACTTATGAGATTCTTCTTCTGAGAATAAGCAGAGAGAGACTGTGGGCTCTAGATTTTACTTTTAAAGATGCAGATGACAGGAAGCATAAACCAGTGGCTTGAATGAGATTTAGGCTTCTTGTGGTTTCTAATTTTCTATGACATTTTCCTTAGCACTGGCCACTTGACTACTGTAAGGAATTGTGTGTTACTGGTTTTGTAATAATAGTGTCTGTTCTTTTGGAATCTGGACTTTGAATAACTCATTTTACGGAATAACTGAATAGCCAGTTCTTATTCTTTCTTACCTAGAATTTTTCCAGGGGATTTCACGTGGTAGGTTAAGAGAAGCAAAGCCGTTTGTGTAACACTTCTGTTACATTTGTTTCCCTCCCCCTTGGATTCCTAAATATAACTTTCTTACCTTCTCTTCCTGCTAATTGACCAGCAGATCCTGTAGTACTCTCATCCCTTTGTCTGTAGTTGTATTCAAAGACCAATAAAATAATATTTCCTGTCTATTCCTACCTCTAAAAATATCTTTTTCCTTTATTAAATTAGATTTTGTGGAATAACTGATTGAAGGAAAAGCAATAAAAATTTTTCAAGAACAATTAGCACTAAAATTTTGATCCGCTTTAATATAAAAATCTTGTTTTTTTTTCCTTTTAATTACATTTTTAAGTAGCTATGGAAGAAAACAAAATGAAAGCATGTAAGGAATAGTTAGCATTAAACTTCTGGTCCATTTGCAAACTTACTTAAAAATGACAAGCTTTTTTTTTTTTTTTTTACTCTTTCAATGTAGGGTCATCATACAATTTTGAGTACTATCTACACTAATCTACACTAATAAAAGAGAAAAATGGTAATTGGCGTACGACACTACCCTTTTCATTGGCTAATCAGGGCTATATGCAAATTAACTGCCAACTAAGATGGCGGCTAATTTGCATATGTAGGCACAATGCAGGGAGGCGAAAGGGAAAGCAGGAAGAAGCCCCCTGCCACTGACAGTGATTGGAAACCCAGGGGGGAGCTAAGAGGTGGGGGGCAGGGCAAAGGCGGCCCTGGGGCGTTAGGCCTGGGCAGGGGCAGAGCCTGCAACCGCGGGGAGCTGGGGAATCCCCTGCCCAGGCCTGACACCTCTGCCGGAGGCCTCAGGCCTGGTCACGGGGCCGATCTGGTGATTGGTGATCGGAGGGTGATGAGGGGCAACTCCTCTGGCCGAGGCATCAGGCCTGGGTGGGGGGCAGAGCTGGGGATTGGAGGGATATGATGGTCCCCTTGCCCCAGCCTGAAGCCTGGGTCAGAGGCATCAGGCTTGGGCGGGGGATGGAGCAAGCGATCAGAGGGAGATGGGGGTCCCCTGCCCAGGCATGATTCCTGGGCCAGAGGCCTCAGGCCTGGGCAGGGGTCAGAGCCAGTGATTGGGGGGGAGATGGGGGTCTCCTGTCCAAGCCTGACACCTCTGGCGGAGGTGTCAGGCCTGGGCAAGGGGCCGATCAGGCTATCGGAGGGTGATGGGGGTCTACGCCTCTGGCCGAGGCATCAGGCCTGGGCAAGGGGCAGAGCCAGCAATCGGAGGGGTCTGGGGGTCCCCTGCCTAGGCCTGACGCCTGGGCCAGAGGCGTCAGGCCTGGGCAAGGGGCCGAACCTGCGATTGGAGGGTGATGGGGGGTCAATGCCTGAGGGCTCCCAGTATGTGAGAGGGGGCAGGCTGGGCTGAGGGACACTCTTCCCCTCCCCCCCGCCCCCACACACACAGTGCACGAATTTCGTGCCCCGGGCCCCTAGTTTATTATAATAGAATTCAAAGTGAATTACTATAAAATTTTCATTGAAACTTATATTACATTGTTGATGTTCCCTTACTAAGTTTTTAAAGCTTGTAAGATCTTAATGAAGTAGTACAAACTTAAATAAAAAGTTATAATTTTCCCGGAAGTAAGGAAGATTTAACCAGATGTTAAAATGGATGTATGATCATCAGAGAAATACCATTATTGTAAAAATTGACCAACATAGTAACTTCAAGTTATTTAGTGACATTTTCTCATTTGGGTATAGTAAAGCATTATTTTCAAAAGCAGTACAGGAAGAATGTATGTAGATAATGTTACTGCTATTAGAGAAACAGCTGCAAATTAGTGCATGCTTTAGGGCAGCGGTTCTCAATCTGTGGGTCGCGACCCCTTTGGCGGTCGAACGACCCTTTCACAAGGGTCACAACCTAAGACCATCCTGCACATCAGATATTTACATTACGATTCATAACAGTAGCAACATTACAATTATGAAGTAGCAACAAAAATAATTTTATGGTTGGGTCACAACGTGAGGAACTGTATTTAAAGGGCCAGAAGATTGAGAACCACTGCTTTAGGGAATACAAAGAAATGCAGACATTTCTAACTTGATTTAGATGGTCTGACCTCTAGAAATACAAGTATATCTTTATGTGTATATTTATGTATATTTGGGAATATATAAAAAATGTCTCTCTTCTTCCCTTTTTTAGTCTTAGATTGTAAGCAAAAGAAATCAAGGTCAAGATCTGGAAGCAAGAAGAAAATGCTAACATTACCTCATGGTGCTGACGAGGTTTACATTCTCAGATGCAGGTACATGCTTATATTGCCAAATCTGCTTAGTTCAGATTTTGGATTGAGGTATATTAACTCTTTTATTCAGGGTTTTTAATTTGTAGCAGAGGTACATTCTCCACAAGTAAATTATAAATGAACTTTTGGAGACAAGCTTAAAATCTTAACTCAGTTCATAAATGCTGTAATACTTCAATATCTAACGGATCAACTTTTTTATATTAGCCAAGAAGCTCTGTGATATGGTGAATTATAAAAATAGCTTTTTTGTTGTTTTATTTATTTGCTTTGGTTTGATTTGATTTGTTTTGATTTTTTAAAAATTGTCTTTAGTTTTGGGACACGTTTAGTTTCTGCTTATTGGGAACATATACTTCTAAGTATAGCTATACAGTTATTCATATCTCCCTTCCATACTCACCGTTATGCAGTTTAAGGAATTCTGAATTGTGTAAGGGTCTTTTAAAAAGAAGATACATTTTGGAAATATAGTTGTTTTAAATATAGGTGTTAAGACCTTTTATTTTATCCCAATAATGTTCCCATTTATATAAATATTATTGGAGTTATTATAGCTGTTCAATATATGAATTGGCATCTTTGATATTGTATTAAGTCATTTTGACTTTATATGTATTCAGAAACGATTGTCAAGAACTCTCTCCAATATATGGTAAAGTTTATTTCTTATGTGTATTGATTTTTTAGGAATTGGTTTTAAATAAAGGGAATTGGTCAGGTTAAGACAACTGTCATTAACTTCTTCTGTAGGTTTTGTGGCCTAGTCTTTCGTGGACCATTGTCTGTTCAGGAAGACTGGATTAAGCACTTACAACGACACATTGTAAACGCTAACCTTCCCCGGACTGGAGCTGGCATGGTGGAAGTCACGTCACTGTTTAAAAAGCCTGCTTCTATTACAGAAACTTCATTTTCTCTACTAATGGCAGAAGCAGCTTCATAGAACAAGGAAACCTTTTAAATAGCAAATATGAATTGGGTGTAAATTTGAGATTTTTTGTCTTTTTTTTAAGCCACATTAAATTATCCATTTATAAATACTAAAGCAGGAAAAAGGGGAAAAGTGAATTATGGTGACATCAGAACAAATAGATTGCTTCAAACAGTAAGTGGTCTATATATTTTATATAGGACAGAAGATGTGTTTTCAACGTTTACTGGATTTTGTCAGTTAACTGTATTCATTCAGTAAAAGATCAGTACATGTAAGCAGTCATTAATAAACTGTTGCACATGAATATTTAAAGACAGACTTATTGGGAAGTTATGTTTTCTGCAGTGTTACCAGAATCAAGGTTCTGTTTATTCCCCACAAGACTTGCATTGAAAAATAAGATATTATATTTTGTTTGTATGTAGTGTTTTGTATAATACCTGGAACCGCTAACTAAATTTACTCAACTTAGGGCATTAAATACCATGTACTTCATAGATTGAGACTGTTCACTCATATAGGGCAGAGTACTATTCTATCTAAATGTGTTTAAGTGTTTTTTTAAAATCACATGGAATGGTTTTTTTTATACTAAAAAGTGGAGGGAGATTTGTTTAAACAAGTATTTCTAAAAGAAATATGTACATAGTCCTGGAAATTATTTGTGGTAAGGAAATATTCTTTACTCCAGTTGCATTTCTCAGACAATAAAGTGGTGCATCCATGCTACCTCCTACTTTGTCAACAAAGATGCTATTTACCCTTTACATTTTTTGTATCATAATAGATTTTAAAATCTAATGTTCTTTATTGCAAGGCATCCTTTTGTTAACAGATTTGTTTCTTTTTAATGTTTTACCTAAAATTTGACATGCTTACAGGACAGGTTTGCCTCTTTATTTAACATTGTAGAAATGTAATTAATAAATGATGCTCACTACACAATTTAGAATAGGCTTTCTCATTTATATTCTCTTCCCAAATTGATCAGTAGCAAAACTTAATATACCAATTGAAATATTTCTACATATGATGAGAATGTTTACAATTTAAATTTTAGAACTTGTTTTGGATGTGATTATATGTACGAAAATCGTGTAACACTATGCTATGCTAAGAACCGACATAACGGAATTACTGAAATAAATGTGCTGTGAGGAATGGAAAATATGGTGCAGATGTCTTGGTCATGAAATTGTGATTCTTCCTTTCAACTTTTCCAAAAACAAATTAGTTCTTTTAATCTGAAGTCAGATTCCTTTACAAATGACAGTTTTTATATGCAAGCACCATTTCATTTTATTTCACGTAGTATGGCTAATACTATAGTTGAAACAAGGATATGCATTGATACTTTTCTTCGTATGTAAATAAAGTTTAAAACATTAAATAAGGAGTATTTTGGTAGAGTATATACATACCTCACTGCCAGTGAAATTGCTTTCCTATGGTATATCTCCTTACCAGAAAAATCTCTAAATAAAAAAAGACTTAAAATTATAATGTGTATAGTGTGAAGCATTTCTTATTATAATCACTGGTGGGAATAGCCCACTTGAGGTTGTGTTTCATTTGATTTAAATTGTTTCTACTTAGCAGGTTACTTTATTCACATACCTTAATAATATGTGAAATTAGGAAGTTGGACTAACTGGATCATTCAGGGGTCTCTTGATCCTTGGGGTATACTAGAGAAGGGAAAAGTACTTGTAATTTATTTTCATTTTTCAAAAATGCCTAATAGAAACTGTATTTTTTCTTATAAAGATGAGACTAAAACATCAAATTGCTTTTGACTAAAAATATACTAAATCGGTGTATACTAGTTGTCTCTTATTGAGCAAGTTTCATTGATATTTATGGATATATTTATTTATTTATTTAACTGGAAACATACTACATGGCAAGTAGAGTCAAGTTTATAAAAAAGATTCCTGGCCTGGTTGGTTACTTGCTTAGTGGTTAGAGCATCGGCCCTTAGACAGAAGAGTCTTAGGTTTGTTCACCAGTCAAGGGCAAGTACCTTGGTTGCTGGTTCGCTTCCCAACCCTGGTCCGGGAACATGCAGGAGGCAACCATATTTTCCTGTGAGGATTTAAAAAGACGATTCCTGTGGCAAGAATAGCAGTTATGAGAATCCCTTTTAACTCTAATATTTATATGATTTTATCTTTTTTAAAGCATGTTTTTATTGATTTGAGAGAGGCAAGGAGAGGGACAAACTTTGATCAGCTGCCTCCTGCACACCCCCTATTGGGGATTGAGCCCACAGCCGAAGTGCCCTGTCCTGGAGTCAGTCCTCAACCTCTCAGTGTTAGGGATGAAGCCCAGGTAACAACTGATCCACACCAGCCGGGTTAAGGAAATATTTTATTTATGGCAAGATGTAGACATTGCCAGCATTCCCAGAAATCTTTATGTTCTCCACCCCAATTGAATTCTCTCCCTCCTGCCGGAGACCAGTTCCAGCATGACAGCAGGGCTGCATCTGGGAATGGCTGAAGGCATTTCCCCAAACCTGAATAGGATACATTAAATTGATTTCTTGGCCGCCAGACAGCTTAAGGGCTTCTTAATCTACACGTTATTGCCTCCTACTGGCCAAATACCTGAACAGCCCGTACCCTGACCCTTTGATGTGTATATCTCTGCCTCGCCTCAGGACAAGTTGTGTTAATAAAAAGCATGGGGTCCTGGGAGGAGGAGACTTTTAAGACCTTAGAGAACAGACCTTAGAACGCCGTGGGCAAACCACGGCACGGTTTGAAATGAATAAAACAAACAAAAAAAAAAGACAGTACCCTTTTATGTAATGATGTTTACTTTGAATTTATATTAGTTCACACAAACACTCCATCCATGCTTTTGTTCCGGCCCTCCAGTCCAGTTTAAGAACCCATTGTGGCCCTCGAGTCAAAAAGTTTGCCCACCCCTGCCTTAGACCTTAGAACTTAGCTCCTTTAGCTAAGCTCCTCTGACCCTCAAATGCCTTTCAAAATCATGCTTCGTCTCTGGACTCCTATTTATTAATCTATGCACAGTCTTCTCCAGATTCCTGAACCCTTCTTGATGCTGGGACAAGAACCCCGGCACCTCCCTTTACCATTATTCTAACTTCTATAATAATCATTTGTTTTCTATTCTTAACAGTTTGGCCATCTATGAATAAACAGTTTAGTTTTGCCTGTTGTTGTATTGAATAGAAATGGAATTACACTACATGTATTCTTTTGTGACTTGCTCCTATGTGGATTGGCAGTTATTTTTCCCCCTGCATATCATTGAAAATATTATTCTACCATATTCTACTTCATTTTTGCAAGGTTAACTGTTGCTCAGTTTTAAATAAGCTGTTAATGTTTATTTGTAGTTTTCTAAAGTTTTATTTACAGTATATCTAAATGGGAATTTCTTTTTTTTAATATATTTTATTGATTTTTTTTACAGAGAGGAAGGGACTGGGATAGAGAGTTAGAAACATTGATGAGAAACATCAATCAGCTGCCTCCTGCACGCCCCCTACTGGGGATGTGCCCACAACCAAGGTACATGCCTTTGACCAGAATCGAACCTGGGACTGGGATCCTTTAGTCCACAGGCCGACGCTCTGTCCACTGAGCCAAACTGGTTAGGGCGGGAATTTCTTTTTATTACAGTCAGGGTTGGGATCTCTGCTGAGCTTCTAGAAATTTCCTGGCCATTATCTCTTTTATTTTTTCTGCCTCATTTTCTCTCACTCATTCGTTAGGGACTCCACTTAGATGTATATTAAATCCTTCTCACTGTGTCCTCTAGGTTTTTTACCTTCTCTTATCCATTCTTTATATCTTTGTCTCTTGGTGCTACATTTTAGATAGTTTCTTTTGATCTTTCAGTTTACTTATTTTCTTAGCTACCGTTAAACACCATCAACTTAGGTTTTAATTTTGGTTATATTTTTCAGATCTAGAATTTCCATGGATTCATTTTTAGATATGTTTCTTATTGTTTCTGGTAGTCTGGTTGGCTGGTGTTTCTTTAAATATAGTGTACATAATTATTTTTGTATTCTTGTGCTTCTGATAATTTCAGAATCTAAAATGATTTGGGGGCAGAGTTTATTGATAATTGCTTTTTCTGCTTTTTGTTCATGGTGTTTTGTTTTCTTATGTGCCTTATATTAATATTTAGAAACTACTGTATAATTATTTTGAGGTCTAGAATAGTATCTTCTCCCAATAAGATTTTCATTTACTTCTGCCAGGTACAACCAGTTTAGAACACCTTAATCCAGGTTCAATGTTTGTGTTTTCCTAGCCTATCAAGATGACCTGACGTCAGGCTATAAGAGCATGGGAAGGCTCATACATCTCTGGTTCAGCTTTTACCCTGTGAATGTGGTTTAGTTCTCCAAGCCCCATGAAGCCATCGAAAGTGCAACTGAGTTTCATAGCTTTCTTCTAGGTAGGAGGGTATGTCCTCAGCAAACATACTTGAAAGGTTTCATTACAGGGAAGTCCCATTGGATTTCTTGTCTTCTCTTAAGAGGGTTTGACTAAGTAATTCTTTACTCTCTTTTTATTTCTTTTATGCTCATATGATGGGGTTTTTTTTTGTTTTAATTCAACTTTTTTAGTTGACCTCAGTGAGAGAGGATTTATAGAAATTACCTAATCTACCCATATCAGAATCCGAAGTCTATATATAAATTCTGAGGGGGGTGGGGGGAGTTGTATGTTTCATTCACTTTCATTTTCCTAGAAGAGTTCTGGTATATTGTATGCATCCAGTCAATATTCACTGAATGATTAAGTGAGTAAGCTATTATTTTAAAGCAAATTTAAATACATTATGGGATGTGTTTTCCTTGTTTTTCTTCTTTAAAATGAAGTTCGACTATTCTTAAGCATTGTTCTTGTCCAGGTGTATTTTAGAATCACTTGTCAAATTCCATTTGAAAACTGAAGGGGATTTTGCTTGGAACTACATTGAATTTATAGAAAGTAATTTGTGGAAAATGGGAAAATGAGTCTTTCTTTTTTAGGAACATGGTGGTTTTCCATTTAGCATCATTTTTTGGTGTCTTACAGTTTTCTTTATAAAGAATTGAACATTTAAAATTTCATTTTTATATATTTTAATGTTTATTGCTATTTGTGAATGAGTTTTCCCAAAAAATTTCTAACTGAATATTGCTGATATAAAGGGAAACTCTTGATTCTCTGTATGGCAGTCTTATTTATATCCTCTATCATTACTGAACTCTTATTCTAATATTTTTGAAATTTCTAAGTAGCAAATCACATCATCTGCAAATTGTGACATTTACCTTTGCTTTCCAAATTCTTGTTTTCTTAACATCAATAAGGATTTCCAGTACAATGTAGAATATTAGTATTGATAGCTGGCATTTCTCTTTTGCTTCTGATTATAATGGGAATACTTTTATTTTATCATTTAACATAATTTAGTAGGAATTTTTGTGTAGACATAAGAAATTTTTGGATAAGAATTTTTAAGTGGCTTTTTAAAATAATTTTTTTACCCTTAAAAGTTTTACAAATACTAACTTAATTTTAATTAGCATCTACTTCAGTCAGTATCTGTATCTTTTCTCTCCAACAGCACAAGAATCTTAGCATGCTTTACTCCCTTCCCATTTCAGCAACCTTTTTTTTTATCACCTGAAATTTGGCTTCCATATTACTTTAAAAATTTATTACTTGTATTAAATCTTGACCTTTCAGTGCACATCGCTTTAATATTCTACTTGAATAGCACATAAAGCACTTTTGCTGCATGCTAAAGTACAGTGATTGCCTCAAAGAAAAACACTTGTATATAATAATTGTTTGAGTTCCAAGCTGGACTAATTGCTTTTTTCATGGAAATTTTTTTTAATTGAGGTAAATTGATATGAAATTAACCTTTAAAAATAAACAATCAAGTGACATTTAGTACTATGACACAACAGTCACCTCTACCTAATTCTAAAATACTTTTATTACCCCAACAGGAAACCTTGTACACATTTAGTAGCTGCTCCCTGTTCTCCCCTATTTTCGACCCCTGGGAACCACCAATCTGCATTTTGTCTCACTGGATTACCTATTCTACTATTGTAGTATTTTTAAATCAATACTTTTTGTTTTAACTCTTAAATTATTATTAATTTCTCTGCCCTTCATGGTTTTATATATGCAAGTTATCCTCCTGGAATTATGTATCTTTTGTTCTAATAAGGCCTCAAGGAACCTTTTAAATGTAGGGCTCATGGGTAATAAGCTCTTTGAGTCTTTATATGAGGATATATTTCTTTCTAATTTAAGAGGGGCTAGAATGGTTCTCAACCTTCTGGCCCTTTAAATACAGTTCCTGATGTTGTGACCCAACCATAAAATTATTTTCGTTGCTACTTCACAACTGTAAATGTAATGTAAATATCTCATATGCAGGATGGTCTTAGGCGACCCCTGTGAAAGGGTCGTTCGACTGCCAAAGGGGTCGCGACCCACAGGTTGAGAACCGCTGCCTTAGACTTTTGAAAACAGTATTCCATCTTATATCCAGTATCATGGGTAATCTTATACCGATTCATTTTTTGTGGATATTTTAACATTTTTATCCATCATATTCTGCAAGTCCACCATGATGTATCTTTATTTTTCATTTATGCTTTCTAGCACTTATTGGCCTCATGTCTGTTTTCAGTTCTAGGATATTTATTTTTATTATTTCTTTGCTTATTTTTTAAGTTCTTTCTATTATATCCCTGTGGAACTTCTTCAGGGGGATATTAGAACTCCTGGATCTATCTTAACTTTTTTCTTTTATACTTTTTATCTCTTTTACACTGTGCTCTGGGAGAATTCCTTAGCTCAATCTTCCAGTATACTATTTGACTCTAAAGCTATGTTCATGGCTACGATTTCCTCTTGGCCTTCTTAGGATATTAATTATATATTTTTTAAGTCTCCTTTTTGCTCTATTTCTTTCTCAGGGATTAGTTTGTCAGATAGGACAATGGTCTCGAGGTCTGGGCAGTTATTACTACATCCTAGTTTTGCTAAATGTTGGATAAGAGTTTTTAAGTGACTTTTTTGCAGATGCAGCTGTAACTGGATGGGCTTGGCAGGAACCAAACTGAATAAATTTAAGCCAACTGCAAAAAAAAAAAAAAAGACGAAATCAACATGTAATTAACCAAAACAGGGTATATAAACAGTGGCTAAGTCTCCCTTTAGGGAAACAGATTTGGATGTAAATCACCTTCAAGTAAATAAAACTGTCTAAAGACAAACGTGTAACACCTTGAGTTCGGTAACAAGTTCTTTTTGTTGAGTTTGCCTTTCATTCGTGGTGTTGATTTTCTCAAATATTTGGTGATTTTTGCTTGTTCATTCATTTTATATTTCAAATTTCTTGTTAGTTTTTCTGTACATGTTTCATTTTTTCAGCCTGTTTCTGGTGATTATAGAAAAGGAGTACAACCAATATAGGGTCTTCTAGAAGTATAGACTGTATTACTTTTTTGGTATTGTCGAGCAATACCATGCCTCTTCCATGGGTGAGCTAAAAGCACCCAAACCTCTGGAGCCTTTCCCACTATTTGGAGCCATCTTCCCATTCAAAGTTTAGATTAAGATTTCCTCCTTCAAACACACAGCAACCCAAAATCTATGAGACAGTCCTAAGAGGGAAATTTATAGCATTATAGGCCTACCTAAAGAAATGCTGAAAAGTTCAAGGAAATAATCTAACCATACACCTAAAAGATTTAGAGAAAAGACAATAGAAAAAGTCCAGAGTAAGTAAAAGGAAGGAAATAATAAATATCAGAGCAGAAATAAATAACATAGAAACTAAAAAACAAACAAAAAAAGCCAATACAAAAGATCAATGAAACCAAGAGCTGGTTCTTTGAAAAGTTAAACAAGATTGATGAACCTGTAACCAGACTCATCAAGAAACAAAGAGAGAGGACCTAAATAAGTCAGAAATGAAAGAGATGAAGTAACAACTGACATCACAAATAAATACAAAGAATTGTTAAATATTATAAACAACTATATGCCAAAAATGGGATAACCTGGGTGAAATGTACAAATTCCTACAAACATACAATCTTCCAAAACTCAAGTCAGGAAGAAGCAGAAAACCTGACTAGACCAATAACAACTAATAAAATTGAAGTAATAATCAACTCACAGTAAAAAAAAGTCTTGGACCAGATGGTTTCACAGGCTAATTTTATCAAACATCCAAAGAACTAACACCTATCCTCCTCAAACTATTCCATAAAATTCAAGAAGAGGGAAGACTTCCAAGCTCCTTTTAAAATTAGGCCAACATCCTAATTTCAAAGCCAGAGAAAGACACTACAAAGAAAATGTTATAGGCCAATATCTCTGATGAACATCGATACCAAAATTCGTAAAAATATATTAGCAAATCAAATCCAGCAATACAGTAAAAAGATCATACACCATGACCAAATGGGATTTATTCCAGGAATTCAAAGCTGTTATGATACTAGCAAATCAATAAATGTGATACATCTCATAAACAAAATGAAGGATGAAAATCATATGGTCGTATCAATAGCTGCAGAAAAAGCATTAGACAAAATCCAACACCCATTTCTGATTAAAAATTCAGCAGAGTGACCATACCTCAAAATAATAAAGGCCATATATGAAAAAAAGCCTACAGCCAACATCATACTCAATGGACAAAAACTAAAAGCATTTCCCTTAAGATCAGGAACAACACAGGGGTGTCTGTTTTCACCACTCTTATTCAGCATAGTACTGGAAGTTCTAGCCACAGTGATCAGAAAAGAAAAGACATCCAAATTGGAAAGGAGAAAGTAAAACTCTCATTATTTGCAGATAACATTGTATATAGAAAACCCTAAACACGCCACCAAAAATATTACTAGATCTTATCATTGAATTTGGTAAAATAGCAGGATATAAAATCAATATCCAGAAATCAATGGCATTTCTTTATGTTTTTAGAGAAGAATGGAGAGGGAGAGATAGAAAGATGGATGAGAGAGAGAGCATCACTTAGCTGCCTCCTGCATGCTCCTCACTGGGGATTAAGCCTGCAACCCAGACATGTGCCCTGACTAGGACTCGAACCATGATTATTGAGCCACACATGCTGGGTTTGATGGCATTTCTACACACCACTAATGAACTATCAGAAAGAGAAACCAAAAAAACAACCCCATTTACCATTGCAAAAGGAAAATAAGAATAAACTTAAGGAGGTAAAAGACCTGTACTCAGTAAACTGTAGGACATTGAAGAACGAAATTGAAGAAGATACAAATAAATGGAAACATACACCGTTTTCATGGATTGGAAGAATTAACATCATTAAAATGTTCATACTACCCAAAGCAATCTGTAGATTCAACCCAATCCTTATTAAAATGCCAAAGGCATATTTCACAGATCTAGAAAAAATATTCCAAAAATGTATGTGGAATGATAAAAGACCCTGAATAGCCCCAGCAATCTTGAGAAAGAAGAACAAAGTTGGAGGGCTCACAATACCAAATATCAAATTATACTGCAAGGCCATTGTAATCAAAACAGCCTAGTACAAGCATAAGAACAGGCATATAGATCAATGGAACACAATAGAGAGCCCAGAAATCAATCCGTGCCTTTATGGTCAATTAATATTTGACAAAGTATGCAAGAGCATACAATGGAGTAAAGACAGTCTATTCAATAAATGGTGCTGGGGAAATTGGACAGGTACATGCAAAAAAAAAAAATGAAACTAGACCACCAACTTACACCATACACAAGAATAAACTCAAAATAGATAAAAGATGTAAGTTATGAGACCATAAAAATCCTAGAAGACATAATCAGTAAAATCTTAGCTATCTCATAGCAATATTTTTGCTAATATATCTTCTAGGTAAAGGAAAAAGAAACAAGTGGGACTACAAACTAAAAAGCACAGCAAGAGAAATGGAAGAAGTATTTGCCAATGATACCTCTGACAAGGGGTTAATTTCCAAAATATATAAACAACTTAGATAACTCAACACCAATTGGAAGACAGACATCCAATTAAAAAATGGGCAAAGGACGTGAATAGACAGTTCTCTAAAGAAGACATTCAGGTGGCAGATAGACATGAAAAAATGTTCAACATCACTAATCATCAGAGAGATGCAAGTTAAAACCACAGTGAGATATCGCCTCATACTAGCCAGAATGGCTACCATCAATATATTAACAAAACAACAAGTGCTGGAGAGGATGCAGAGAAAAGGGAACCCTTGTGAACTGTTGGTAGGAATGCAGACTGGTGCAGCCACTGTGGAAAGCAGTATGGAGTTTCCTCAAAATATTAAAAATAGAACTGCCTTTTGACCCAGCGATCCCTCCTCTGGGAATATATCCTAAGAATCCCGAAACACCAATCAGAAAGAATATATGCACCCGTGTTCGTAGCAGTGTTTTTGACAATAGCCAAGATTTGGAAACAGCCCAAGTGCCCATCAGTAGATGAGTGGATAAAAAAGTGGTGGTACATTTACACAATGTAATACTACGTGACTGTTAAAAGGAAGGAACTCTTACCTTTTGCAACAGCATAGATGGGCCTGGAGATTCTAATGCTAAGCAAACTAAGCCAGTCGGAGAAAGACAAATACCATATGATCTCACTTATATGTAGAATCTAATGAACAAAATAAACTGACAAAAATAGAACCAGGTTCATGGATACATGATACTGACTAACAGATGTCCAAGGGGAGGTAGGTGGGGCAGACAGAATGGACAAGGTGAATAGAGTAGCCCATGGACACAGACAACAATGTGATTAGGACCAGAGGGAGGGGTTGGCGGGGTCTGGGTGGAGGTGGGCAAAGGGGGGAGAATGAGGGACATATGTAATATCAACAAAAATTACATTTTTAGAAAAAGATTTCTTCATTCAATCAGATTCCATTTATACCTTCTGTTTCTTTAGGGATTACTCATAATTTCTGATTAATCAAAATATACTTTTTTCCTTCCCAACATTGTTAAAGACTTCAAATTTATGTCAGTTTTTAAGGATCCTAAATATATGTTCAATCCAGATCTTGCTCTAAAATTAAGAAGCTAATACATAAATTATTGTGAATTTATAACCTTCCTTATTACCCTAAATCACTTCAGTGATTTAGTAGTCATTGGTAAACTTTTAAGTGTGATAGTTTTAAGACATACTTTTACATGAAAGCCTTTTTTGTACTGATAATTCATGTAAATAGGCATATTACTCCCTTAAACCATTATGAAGTCATTTTATAAGAAAGACATAGTTATGCTTCATTTCACGGTTTTTAGGTGATATTGTTACTCATTTCTCTTTGTTCCATGTGACCACGTTGCAGATTTGAAATGTTTGTTATGGTATCATTTCAGAACTGAAATATTTACTAAAGGTAAAAAATATTATGGTTTGTTGAGACCCCTGCTATTATTCATTTAGTGTTTTCAAGCTCTTTGATGAGATCTCTCGTCACTCAGAAGGCTAATACAATAAGTACTTCAGGTCATTCACTGGAAATATGGGAGAAACTTAGGTTTTCTCATATATTTGAAGATCCATTTTTCTTTGCTATGTCCTCCTCCAACACAGCAGGCAATTGCCTTCTCCCTCAGACAAGCTCATATGGCTGGCTGTTTGGATTGCTGGTCGGGAACTAAAATCAAAGGGTTGTAAATGGTAAGACTGGCACAACAGTAAATTTTATTTTGTTCTCATGTCTTATTTTCTACTGAACTGCCTAAAACAACCAACATGAAGTATTTGCAATTAATACTGAATAAATTCAGCTAGGGCTCACTTTATGTAGGATTTACCATTAACCTTAACAAATTTATTAAATTTTATACCAGTAACCTTATAAATTTCATAACTCTTCAGAGGAATGTCTGGTCCTGTATTCTTCATTGCTATTTCTAGACTCTTCTACCTCTTTCCTCTGAAGATCTTCAGCTTTGAAGCACATACTATCAGACTGTATTACTTCTGCCCTTTGTTACAGTTATTTAACAATTCCCCACTGTGCCACAGCCCCGAAGATTTGTGGCTCCTACCCAGTCTCTGCAACACTACCCATATCCTAAATCTTGAAGAGTTCAATGTCCATGTGAAAGTGACAGCAAAAAAAGATTAATTTAGTCATGAAATTATCTTGGGGAAAAGTGTAATGAGTGAGGGTACAAGTGCAAAGACTGAAGCAGAGCATGCTTAGTGTGCAAAAAGGCTGGAGAAAAACAAGGAAAGTAGGCGATAAAGTTAGAGAAATAATGTAGAGCTTGGTCATGTAGGGCCTCTATGTCAGTGTAAGGCATGTACGATGATAAGATCTTTAACAAATTTATCCTTCCCCTCTTTTAGTCTCACTCTCATGATCATGTATCCAGAATTGCATCTTTTTCTCAGTTTTAATATTCCTACTCTCTGAATTACCACTTTCTGTCCTTGCAGTTTTTTATTCTTACACTGACTAGTAATTCTTCATCCCCATTGATCTCACCACCTTTTTACTGACTCTCAACAGCTCCTCTTCTCCCCACTTTTGCTCTCCCTTACTCTCTTGATCCAAATTTTATTCATCAGTCCATCAAGATCACTCTCTTGTACTTCCTTATTCCTCTCTCACTTTGTGTACTCTCTTGGCAAAATCCCAGCCCCCAAGTAAAGCAACTCTGCACACTTAGGATGTTTTCTTCTCCCATTAAAACAAAACAAAACATCCTCTTTTGGCCCCCACTATCGTCTCCAGCTACCAACCATTTCTATTTTTTCTTTTAAAACAAAGTTATTTGTCAGAGCCAGATACATAATAATCATGATAATCTATACACATAAAAGCCTAAGCCACTGGACAACCTGCCGGTAGCTATGATGCACATTGACCACCAGGGGGCAGACACAACACAGGAGCTGCCACCTGGTAGTTAGCGCTCTCACAGTGGGAGTGCTACTCAGCTGACAGGCGCCAGACCCGGCTGATGGCTGGCCAGTGCAGCTGCGGTGCTGCACGCCTCTTCTGCGTACACTCCCCCTGCGTGCCAAGCAGCAGCGGCAGGCACAACGGGACCAGGCACAGCAGGACCGGGATGAGCAGGAGCCAGGGCTCCGGCTCCTCCCCGGCCACCTGCTGTTTCACGCATTACTTCATGCTGTGCAGGATCAACATGGACAGCGGGCTGGAGCCCAACGAGCTGACAGGTAAGGTCAGACTGCGGGAGTGGAGTTCACTCATCCCCGCAGGCCAGGCTGAGGGACCCCACCAGTACACAATTCCGTGCACCAGGCCTCTAGTACATAATAATAGATAACATTAATTGAGCATTTTCTGTGTTCCAGGCACTATTCCACATATTTTACATACATTAACCATAATTTATTCTCATAGTAATCCAATGACGCAGAAAATACCATCTTTTGCAATGAGAAGAATGTGTGAAGTGCTTACTTTCCCAACAGCTGGCAAATAATGAAGCTGGAATTCAAATCCAGGCAATCTGGTATCAGAGCCTATCTGTGCTCTTAACTATTAAGACTAAAGCTAAGTATGTTCTAAATCTCCATTCATTCACATTAGCAGCACACTCCAATTTCCAAGAATGAGTAGCCTACCCTAATCTCATTCCTCATGAGTGGTAATGCTAAGCCCAGCAGGTTCTGGCTGCTAGGCGTATTATAAGGTGGAGCTTTTCATTTATCAGCTTAGAAGTGATTGCTTTTGGCTGAGGACTCTTTCTGTCTTGTAATCTTTTGACTTTAACTCTTTTTGGTTTCCTTGTGCTGTGTATTTCTCTCTTACATTTCACATAAGTTAGTAGAAGCTTATAGGATGCTAAACAGTAACCAGAGTGGGGTCCAGGGAATGGGGGTTATAGATTTTTCTCATCCTGATCTGTAGCCCAGAAAAGAATCCCTGAACTGAATCAGATTAGTAAGAAACAAAACTTTATCTGAATTGCACCCTCAGCAGCTGCTACTTTGGAATCTGATGGCAGTAGGTGGCAGATTTTTTTTTTTTTTTTTGAAAGCATATCTACCAGGGTGGTGGGAGACAGAACCTACTAATTACATAATGGAGTTACTTTCTTAGATCCCACTGACACTTCCCTAGAGAACAACTTACTAAAGAAGTGCCTATAATCCATTACTAGTCACTTCTTTCTTTGGAGAGGAGGAATTCAGTTAAACATTCAATATGAATATTTTGTAAATAACTACTGAAAGTTTTAAAGAGTAAATCCTCAAGATCGGTTCAGTTTTTAAGTTTTAAGAGCAAGGAAACTTCAGAATCACTGTAGCTGACTACTAATCTCATTCTTATTGGCAGACCTGGCAGAGGTCACATGCCCCTTCCTAAACAATACTGACGAGGGGAAGGGATTCCCGTGATTGGCTTTTCCCTTTCCTGGCTAAAACAGGTTGTGGAATCAAACTCCATCCCTGTAGGAAAGTTGTTAGTGTTTCTTATTTACTGTTTTTTGTTCACTTAATTTTTTTGGCTCCTTAAACATTATCCTCGTGTCAGAGATAGTTTAAAACTCTCATTATAAAGAGCCGGCAAACTTTTCCCAGCCATGTTGTTGCCTCTCCCACCCACCCCTGTACCCCGTTAAATGTAGTTTTACCTTCCTGTACCCACACATGTTTTAATTACATTAAGTTTGCAAAAAAAAAAATGTTGAATTTTATTAGTTCACAATGAACATTCTAACCCGTTCACAAGGAACTGATGTTAACGTGAAGTCACTAAAAGGTAATCAAGAATTGACCTACAAACTCCCATGCTGAATGCAAATCCAAGCATTTCCCAAGTGGTTTCTTTTCACTGTGAAAGTTTTATTTCTTAGAAAACAAAGCTGAACAATTTTGCCAAACCAGCCTAAATTTGATAGACGATCTCCAGTGGTCCTTTAGGAGTCATATCTGAAACATTTCTCTCTTGAATTCTAAAGAAAACATATAACTTAGGAGAAACTCTTGGCATAAGAATTTTAAATCCTATATGCTTTTTTCCCCTTAAGTTTAAATTCTTTATTGTTTAAAGTATTACACATGTCTCCTTTTCCCCCCATTGACCTCTCCCCAGCCACTCCCACCCCCCAGCACATGCCCTCACCCCCTACTGTCTGTGTCCATTGGTTATGCTCATATGCATGCATACAAGTCCTTTGGTTGATCTCTTACCCTTCCCCTGCCTTCCCTCTGAGGTTTGACGGTCTGTTTGATGCTTCTGTGTCTCTGGATCTATTTTTGTTCATCAGTTTATGTTGTTCGTTATATTCCTCAAATGAGTGAGATCATGTGGTATTTATCTTTCTCCGACTGGCTTATTTCATTTAGCATAATGCTCTCCAGTTCCATCCATGCTGTTGCAAATGGTAGGAATTTCTTCTTTTTTACAGCAGTGTAGTATTCCATTGTATACATGTACCACAGTTTTTTAATCCACTCATCTGCTGATGGTCACTTAGGCTGTTTCCAAATCTTAGCTATTGTAAATTGTGCTACTGTGAACATAGGGGTGCATATATTGTTTCTGATTGGTGTTTCTGATTTCTTGGGATATATTCCTAGAAGTGGGATTAGTTGAATCTTTAGAACTATAGCCTCATTATTTTTAGTAAATAAAGCATTTTCATATTAATAGTTTTTTAAAAAAGAGCAGTATTATCAAGAGTTGCAAAGATCAAGAATATAACAATCTGGCCCAAGATTTTTCTGTGACGAATCCAGTTGTGCCCGTATTGGATGAATGTTGCCACATCCTCTTGCAGAGAAGGGCTTTTGTATGCATTTAATGTAAATACTAATCCTTACCGCAGGTCCTTCAGGTTGATGCCAATAGTGCGGATGAGGACAAAATCATGTTTATACTAAGAAATACTCCAGAGGAATTACATATTGAGTAAGAGTGGTAGAGAAAACAAGAGGGTTGGCAAGGCTACACAGGTGAAAGTCATTTCTGAAAGAGATCATGGAATAGAAATAGCACTAATAGGTGCTAGGAAGGAGACTTGTTAGAGCAGTTTCCATCTCCACCCAGTGGATATACTTGAATGAAGAGTTAACCAGAAGACAAAACAAAAGACAAATGCTTTGTTTTCTTATGGACTAGAGCTGAGGGAAAGGGAAGTATTCTACAGGGAAATTTTTTGTTTAAACTGATGAAGGAAAGAAGAGAACTTCTATTTCGAAAGTACTTCTGTTTCACCGTCATTGTCACCGATTTTCACACAGCTACTTTCTCTGATACTGTAACACTACTGGAAACATCTGAATGGCAAATACAATTTTCTCCTGACCATAGGAAAGAAGAAGTCCTTTTTCCATGATGTAAATAACAAAATGATGGCACTTCTTGCTGTGGAGGCTGATAATGGTGAAATGATGATGACAGTGACAAAGGCATAGTTGAAGTCTAATGGCTGTTAGGGGAACGAAGTGGGAGTAGTGGGAAGAATACTAAACCAAGTATCATAATTTGATTTTTAAGACTGGGTTGTTCCCTATTTTAGCCAAACACAAGACCTTGAATTCATAATTGTGTTTAGTTTTCCTATCGTGAGGAAGCGGACTCTTTGAGCTCCTGTTCTTCTACCTCTAAAATTCTGTAATTACAACAGAAAGTGTCCATGCTAACCCTAAAAACTAGCCTGAACAGTATTAAGAATATAAAAAATAGCATGAAGAGTAAGGTGTCCTTTAAATAAGTTTATGCTTACTTATAATTGGTTTATGTAACAATTGTTTTTTCTGGAATCTACCTCAGAAAAGGCTGTAGAGTTCATTTAAGCAAAAATAAAAGGCAGAACTGATAACACATCATATCACCACATGGAGGCTGGCAATTAGACATAAAGCCAGACAAAATCACAGAGAGCCATAAATAAAAAAGAGTCTTAATGTGATTTAAATACCGTGACTGAGTTGCATTCAGTGTCAGCCTGGTCACCAAGTCCAGTGTGACATAGAGATGTATTCTAGCAAAAGACTTCTGCATCCACCATCTGGCCCCTGACTCGGGGAACACATCTCACTGAATGACACATAACCCAGTGGGATGCCCCAAATTTGCTTAAACATGAGCATACCCTCTTCTCATAACAAAGGCCGCTTATAACCCTAATTTTACATTCTGTAAACTATGTCCCAGAAATTAAAGCCACGGTCTTCTGGGTAGGACTATAAATGTTTATAGATTTTCTTTCCTTTGTGAAAGCCACAATTTCCAAAAATACTGTAAATTTCAGCTTACATTGAAAATCCCCATTAGATGCACTTTAAAAATTCATCCTTTGTGTGGTAAAATAGAACTAAGCTGTGTGTGACTAGGTAATCTGACCCTCCAAACACAAGAGTTTGAGCAGAGTGTTCCAAAAATCAGAGCTGCCGTTCTTTGTCACAACTTCCTGGTAGGTATGTAAAGTGAATACTACTAAGGAAAAATTTCTCTAAGATTTAGACTTTTTGGTTTATGCCATAAACTGTTTTCAGACATGTTCCAGTATAAAGGCAATCATATCAGTCTCTAGTCTCTAAGAAACCATCTACTGGACTTCTTTTAGTTTTTATTAGTTTGGAAATATTGTACACTTCAGGATGAGCAGTATTACTTACCTAAATGGAAAGTGTGTGTGTGTGTGTGTGTGTGTGTGTGTGTGTGTGTGTGTGTTTTAAGTAAATCATTGGCATTCCTCAGACTACTAAATATTTTATTGGCTGTTGGAAAGGAAGGAGATTACATTATAGCCTTTTCTGTTATTTACTTTATTATTTTTTAAAAAAAATTTTATTGATTTCAGAGAGGAAGGGAGAGGGAGAGAGAGATAGAAACATCAATGATGAGAGAGAATCATTGATTGGTTGCCTCCTGCACACAACCCAGGCATGTGCCCTTGACCAGAATCGAACCTGGGACCCTTCAGTCCGCAGGCCGACACTCTATCCATTGAGCCAAACTGGTTAGGGCTGCCTTTTCTGTTATTTTAAAAGTATTCCAAATCTATGATCACTAGTTTAAATACTCAGGACTTTTTGATGGTCTGTGGTGCCTTTTTGACAAAGATAAATGCTGAAAGAAGGAGCAATATGTGGAAATTGGGGTAACAGTTAATCATTTTCTTCACAGTTATATAAAACTGTATCCCATTGTTGGAATAAGATGAGAAAACCTTACTCAAGAACTGAACTGCCTTTTTTTCAATCCTTACCCAAGGGTATGTTTTTATTGATTTTTAGAGACAACTAGAAAGGGGGAGATAGAGAAACATCCATGTGAGAGAAATATTAATCAGTTGCCTCCTGTACATGCCCAGACTGGGGACAGACCTTGCAACCTGGCATGTACCCTGACCAGGAATGGGACCTACAACCTTTTGGTGTATAAGATGATGCTCCAACCAACTGAGAGCCACCCAGCCAGAACTGAGCTGCTTACATTTTTTTGAAATTTTACTGTTGAGAGTATTACTGATGTCCTTCTTTTTTCCCCCCTTTGTCCCCCCTCCTCCCATTTCCCACCCTGTCCAGGCCTTCACCACCTTATTGTCTGTGTCCATAGGTAATGTATATCTATACTAATAAACGGGTAATATGCTAATTAGACCAGGAGACCTTCCAGACAAAGCCATGGTGGCGGGGCAGAGGTGGTTAGGGGCGATCAGGCCAGGAAAGATGAGGGTGATCAGGCCGGCAGGGTGGGGCAGTTGGGGGCCAGCAGACTGGCGGGGGGGGGGCAGTTGGGGGCAAGCAGGCTGGCAGGCAGAGTGGTTAGGGGCAATCAGGCAGGCAGGCGAGTGGTTAGGAGCCAGCGGTCCCAGATTGTGAGAGGGATGTCCCAGATTGGAGAGAGTGCAGGCCGATCTGAGGGACAACCCTCCCGCCCCCCGCCCCCCCCCCCCCGCCCCTGGCATGAATTTCCTGTACCAGGCCACTAGTATGCATATAAGATCTTTGATTAATCTCTTCCCACCCCACCTCCCCCCTTTTCTCTGAGATTCGTCAGTCTGTTCCATGCTTCTGATTATATTTTATTCATCAGTTTATTTTGTTTATTAGATTTCTTGTTCATTTATTTTGATTTTTAGATTCAATTGTTGATAGATATGTATTTATTGCCATTTTATGGTTCATATTTTTTATCTTCTTTTTCTTAAAAGATACCCTTTAACATTTCATATAATACTGATTTGGTGGTGATGAACTCCTGTAGCTTTTTCTTGTCTGTGAAGCTCTTTATATGACCTTCAATTCTAAATGATAGCTTTGCTGGGTAGAATAATCTTGGTTGTAGATCCTTGCTGTTCATCACTTTGAATATTTCTTGCCACTCCCTTCTGGCCTGCAAAGTTTCTTTTGAGAAATCGGCTGACAGTCATATAGGCACTCCCTGTAGGTAAACTGCTTTTCTCTCGCTGCTTTTAAATTCTCTCTGTCTTTAACCCTTGGCATTTTAATTACGATGTATCATGGTGTGGACCTCTTTGGATTTCTCTTATTTGGGACTCTCTGTGCTTCCTGGACTTGTAAGTCTATTTCTTTCACCAGGTAGGGAGGTTTTCTGTCATTATTTCTTCAAATAGGTTTTCAATACCTTGCTTTCTCTCTTTTCTCCTTATGACATCCCTATAATGTGAATGTTGGTACACTTGAAGTTGTCCCAGAGGCTCCTTACACTATCTTCATATTTTTGGTTTCTTTTCTTTCTGCTCTTCTGATTAGGTGTTTTTTGCTTTTTCATATTCCAAATCGTTGATTTGATTCTCAGAATCCTCTACTCTGCTGTTGAATCTTTGTAAATTATTCTTTATTGCAGTTAGTGTATGCTTAATTTTTCATGTTTTTGAAATTCTTACTAAGATCCTTAAAAATCTGACTCAAAGTCCCTTGAAACTCTCATGAATATTCTTGAGCAACCCTATAATCGTTGTTTTAAACTCTGTGTTCAGTAATTTGCTTGCTTCCATTTCTTTAATTTGTGCTATATTTCTTTGTCTCCTCATTTTGGCTGCTTCCCTGTGTTTGTTTCTTTGTATTAGAGTTGCTATGTATCTTGGAATTGGTAGAGTGGCCTTATGTTGTAGGTGTCCTATAGGACCCAGTGGCTCAGCCTCCCCAGTCACCTGAGCTAGACAATCTAGCCCTGTTTCGGCTGTGTGCACAATCTTGTTGTAGTTGAGCCTTGATTACTGTTGGTGTCATGGGAGGAATTGACTTCCAGGCCAATTGGCAGTGAGGACCAGCTGCCACTACAATGGAAAAGCTGCTGTGCAGGAGACACCCCTATGGAGCAGAACTTGCTTCAGTGGGACTTAGGTGCTTATTGGGTCTGCCCCTTCCCCTTAAGTGTGTCACTTGTGGATGAGTAGAGTTGTAATCTGGTGTAGCCTGAAGCTGTCCACTGGGTGCCCTGGTTCTGGGGCCTCCTGGCAGGAGCTACAGAGCAATCTTCAGATTGTTGCTACTTGTATTGGGCTAGCAAGTGCCCAGGCAAGAGCCATGTGTAGCAAGGAAGGCTGGTGCTAGTGCTAGATCTTGGGCCTTTTATTGATAGTTTTGGGGCATGCTGACATCAGCTGCTGCTTTGTTTGAGAGATTTTAGGAAAGTCTGAAGCCTGAGCCAGAACAGGCCATTCATGTGGAAAAGACACTGCAAATAGCTTGGGTGGGACTGCAAATTGGATGGGGCAGGGTCTCAGGGAATCACCAGGGCAGAGTGAACAATGTGGGCCAGGCTGATGGAGACTCATATATGGCTGCCAGTCAGCTCTATGACAGAGGGATTTCCCAGCACAGGAACAGTGACCCCTGCGAGCACCCCCATCTGGGAGAAAGCTGCCCCTGAATTCCTGCCCTGATGCCAATCAATTTCCTCCCTGTGCTCCTCCCACCCCCCACCCGAGCTGTTGGAGCTCAGAGGAAGCAGGACTATGTAAGGGGAACTCTGTGGGACTCCAGCAGCCTCCATGTCACTCAGCCACAGTCCCTGCTGGTTTTTACAGCCTGAAGTTATGGGGCTTCTCCTCCCAGCTCTGGAACCCTGGGCTGATATGGGGCTGGGACCCCTTGTTTCTCACAGGAGGCCTCTTCAGTGGAGATATCCCTCCTGATTTAAAAAAAAAAAAAAAGCATACATGGGTGTCGGACCAGCCTGTTCTGTGCCTCTGCCCCTCCTGCCAGCTTCAATGTGCTTTCTTCTTTACTGTGATAGTTGTAGGACTTCCCTTCAGCCATATTTCAGGTGGTTCTGAATGATGGTTGTTCTGTATTTTAGTTGTAATTTTTTAAAAATATATATTTTATTGATTTTTTACAGAGAGGAAGGGAGAGGGATAGAGAGTTAGAAACATCGATGAGAGAGAAACATCGACCAGCTGCCTCCTGCACATCCCCTACTGGGGATGTGCCCACAACCAAGGTGCATGCCCTTGACCGGAATCCAACCCGGGACCTTTCAGTTCTCAGGCCAACACTCTGTCCACTGAGCCAAACCGGTCAGGGCTAGTTGTAATTTTTATGTTGTTGTGGGAGGCAGTGAGTACCGAGGTTTACCTATGCCGCCATCTTGGTTCTCCTGCTCGAGCTGCTTGCTTTTAATAGAAGTAAAAAGAAATAGAAACAGAATCCTTTAGACACAGTAAACTCAAAGATGAAGGAATTAGTATCCTCATAAATGAGAAACAAAAAGTTCAAAATGATCTGAGAAAGAAGAAATATTGATAAATGTTAATGCCAATTTCATGTAATCTGTTAATTAGAAATAGAGTGAAAATGTAGCACGTGACTAATAAGGTAAGAAATAATACAAAATTCTGGGGAAAGCCAGAATTTAAAAGTTGGACTTCTTCAGGTTTACAGTATTGATAACATCTCATGTTTCAAGAATTGACTTGAAATATTGTAAAGCCAATTGATAGTGGAGCCACTATTGTTGTGAATAAAGGCGAATGAAAATTCTAAAAGAGCATCATAGTGCTGGCATTTTTAAATGTCTAGTCACTTGGACTTCCTTGCCTGAAAAACCACTGAAATTAGGCAAAAACAAATAAGCCTTAACTCATAAACTCATTCAAAAGAGCAGTAGCCTGGGTAATAGCAGTTTTAACATTTTAGAGAAAAGGGCTGTTCAACCAGTCTAATATTAGGCCCTAAGCTTCTGTCTTGAATGTAAACCCCACCCAAATATTAAGGGGCATTATATGGAAGAGCCTGAACAGCTATTCTCTTTCTCCTCCGAGTTCCAAACAGTAAGAAATGGGCATAAGTTTCAGTGTGAAGGATATGGGTAAAGAATGAAGAATACTGTTAATTGTAGTGGGTCAATGAATGAATCTTACTTTGTGTAAGTCTTTTGCCATCACCCAAAGCATTTTCTGCCTGTGACGTGGGTGGCTCCTATAGTGAGAGGTGTGATGAATTACACAAGGTTCTGAGTTGGGGGATACTCAGCACAAACACCACACAAATGAGAGAGAGAAAAAGAGACATGTACCGATCAGCATAATGACAGTATTTAGCTCCTATAACTCTCCGGAAATGTTCTAACTGCCTTTGGATAGCAAAGGAATCTTCGTTTTTAGCTTTGTCAGTTGACACAGTTTTGAGTTGAGTCTGATTCTCACTGGCATCTATGATTTGTATAGTTTCTGGAACAGACTTCTGTAGAAACTTTTCAATCAAACTTTTGGCATTAATGGGATATTTTTATCGAACTATCAATCTTTTTTATAGTACAGCCTTTGACTTCCAGAAAAGTCAAGCTGTCTCAGAGACTCTGAGAGCCCTAGGGCCTGAGACCAGTGCCAGGTCTAGTACCCTGAAAACTTGGATGTGGCGGACTAGAATCCCAAGTACGAGGTACCTGACTGAAATCGGAGTGTTCCTGCTGGCATGGAAGATATAGGGAGATAGTGGCATTTTAGATTAGAGTTTTTAGACCTCATTTGGACAATCCATTAAAATCCATATCTTCGTGTACCTATAGAATCACAGATTCAACATACGTGATAATATATTCAAGAAGTTTTAATCCTCTGTGCAGTGATGTGCTGGTAAATATTTAATATCTGTTTTTCTAGGTAAGGAATGTGTTGGGGGTGGGGAATGGGAGGGCGTGTGGGGAGGGGCACACAGGTACCTGATTTGTAGCATTTGCTAATTTCTTTTTAAAGAATATTGATTTTTAAAGAGAGAGAGGGAGAGAGAGAAACATCAATGTGAAAGCACAACATCAATTGGCTGCCTCCTGCACTCCCCCATAGGAGATCAAGCCCACAGCCTGGGCTTGTGCCCTGACCAAGAATCGACCAGCAACCTCCTGGTGCACGGAACGTCGCCCAATCAACTGAGCCACCCTGGCCCAGGGCCCAATCTCTGTGATGTAAATGCCCTCACCTTGGCCAATTGGAAATTATCAAAATGACATCGCAGAAGGCAGAGTTGGGAAGAGATGTAGGTGCACAATTGCCTCCGTTGCTCCAAATACCCTTGGTCCTCAGTCAAGTGCACAGAAAGCACGAAGTTCAGAAGCATTACTATCTTTCAGCAACAGCTACCATTGTCACTATCAATAGACCTCCCGCCTGTGGCAAATGCTCTAAAAGCAAACCAAATATGCCTTCTCTGAGAACTGTGATTTTTGAATCATACAGACTTTATTATTTAAAAGATTCCCTCATGATACTACTACTATTATAATATCACCCAGTCCCTTATATGTTCCAATCACTATAAACAGAAAACGAAATGTGTACAGCTAGCATGTGAAACTTGTGGCCTCGTTTATTTGGCCCATGTTAGCCTTTGAGTTTGACATGCTTGGTTTACAAGTTAAGAACTGATTTTCAGGAACAGTAAGCACCACCTTCAGAATAGGAAAGTATTTTGAAGGCTTGTTTATTTTGTATTGGAGTATTTTTTTTTTAAAAGACTGGTAACACTAAGAAATACTACTTTTACCATTCAATAAAATGCCTGCCTGGAAATAACATTTAACAACAGTTTCAGAAATCTCCATTTGCTGTTTTTTGGGGAAACAGTAGAACTATTACATCAACATGTCAATTCCTGGCTCAGCTGTCTTCATTCCCAAACCTGGAAATATCTCTATGACCCCAGAACACATGTATCTCATATCTTCAATTTCTCTGTAAAAGACTTTTTATAAAACAAAATATGGCATTTAACTTCCCCAAAGCCAGAAAACCCAAATGGCTTGAATTTCTACCCACAAAAACAAATCTTTGGTAAGGACTGGAAAATCTATGCTTTCATATTTACTCACTGTTTTAAAAGACAAAGCCACTTGGCAACTTGCCCCAAACCTCCCCTGAACCTTAGGAGAGGAAGTAAATGATTCTTAGGACATAGTCACTCCAATCACAGTGTGGTTAATATTCATTCTAAACTACTGATAATATTCATAACACTATTGCCATTTTCAATGAAGTTTCACATGCATGTCCTTTCCCCCTATACAATACTGAATAACATTGGTAACAAATGTCATCTTCCAGTTTCAGAGCCTCTACCAATGATTAATATACATTTACTCGATAAATAGGTGATCGGTGCTTCTGTTGTGAGGCACTGTGGAGTCTATCAAGATTAATTAAACCAACCCATTAGTATTGGACTTGGGCTGGACAGGGATTAGAAATGTTCACACATACTCAGACGGAAATTTTTATTTTCTCTCCTTTTATCAGTGGGAGAGAATTTAAGCTCAAACAGGTCATCACCATGGTCCTAATAAAGTTATTGGGTTTGTTTGATTGTCTGGTTTTTCTTCTGGGTGAGTTATTTAATGAAAATAATAATCACAGTTGATGAACATATCTCTAAGTCAATGATTTTTATATACTACACACCTAAGGTCATACTCAAGATTTATTTCTGTGATGAATATTTCCCTGAGAGTAACAGTTAATGGCAATGTGACCCAGTCATCTTAATTGCTGTGAGTTAGCACAGCTATTCTGCATTGCTTTTGGCTAATGAATTAGAATCATTGCCGACTCTGACAAGACATGTCACTGATAAGGTGGCAGCATAGAAGAGAGCCAGAAGGAGAAGAAAGAAGCAGGAGGAGGAAAGCAGATTTCAGTCAACACACTAAGCTCAGAATCTGTGCACGAGGAGGAAAGAAAACATACAGCAGCCTCCTGACCGTTTACTTACCACATTTTGATTCTCTGATATTAAAAAAAATGGTGGTAGGAAATGAGCCATGAATGAAGTTCTGAGCTTCACAGTAAGGCTTTCTGCAACACCTATACTCAGACCTCCATCTCATTTCACCCAGTGGTGTTAGAAAACAGCGAAGGTGCCTTTGACATCTACAGCGGTGAGCTCCATACGTGGATGAAACAAGTTACTGGGGGGATTGTAAATGCTTCACTGTGGGGGCTGGTGAGCTCCCTGATTCAAATCACATTGTTGCCAACAAACTTTAAATTTGACACACAATGAAGCAGTGGCTTTCCTTGGTGACAAGGGATATTCCCATGGCTTGGGTGTTCCTCTGGGACATCTTTCCCTTCCATATCTTTCACAGATGTTTGGAAGTGAAGAGCTGTTTAAAGGAATCAGCTATATACAAGATAACTCATTATCATGGTCTCCCAACTCCAAAACCGGAGGTTTTCCAAGACAAACCCTTCCCCTGAGGTTCTGGAATGCAAGGCCAGCCCTGGGCCACTGCCAGGGTGTGTAGGTGTCGATACATGATCTCCAAACACTGGGAGAGCCAAATCTGGAGCCACAGTTCTGTATTTCTATCTCCTATGCCAACTTGTATAAATGGAGGCCAGAGCAAGAGCCAGGGTCTGTGTGTGGAACCACCAGATGGCACTATGTAGAGAATGAAAGGGCATTTCTATCCTCTGGAATGCAGATGCTACTTTAAGTCATCTTAGTTCCTAAAGGACTTTCTTACACATCTAAGCCCAGTGATTAAGAAGGAAAAGAGAAAACAACTGCCTACTTCCAGTGACGGCGATAGCCTTTTTACTGTGACTTGGTGACATTTCTGATACTGCCAGAAGACCGTTTATAAACTATTTCCAGGAGAGATTGGAATAACTGCTAAGGAGGCAAGGAGATCTTAATAAAAATTAAGTATTAATTTGGGGAGGACCAAGCCAAAGCATGGGAAGGTAAGTAGGAATAAATTGGCTATTTCCACCAAAAGCTAATCCATTTAAGGAGATAACACCAATTCTTATTCATGAGGTAATTATGTGGGACCATATGAAATTGATGATAATCCAACCATCTTTGACCTTCAAGAATGGTCATGGCCTGTGGTTCAACCTAATAAAACTAGAAACTATTAGAAACAAGGTAAGTTTGTAAAATGTGCAAAAGACTAAATTGTGGCTTCATAGTAAAAGTGCTGGAAAAATAATCCAAAAAAAATTTCTTTTTCAAAAAGCACCATAGTCAACTCCTTAACCTCAAATACCAATGGACTTTTAATCTAAAATATTCTCCAGATGCCCATGATGAGAAAACTGCAAGTTTGCAAGTTTTCATTAGTTTATTTTGGAGAGAAAGCAAGTCTAGTTGTTAAGCAGGCATGTTCTATTATCCCCAAAGGAATTTAACACCAAGCTATGTTTGTCATTGTAAAGAATCTGGGGGATTCTAACTGCAGAAAAGACCAAGAACAGTCGCATGCTGGTAAGTATTAGTCTCTCTGTACCCTTGGCCCAAAACCTGCTCAGCTGTGGAGTATCCCACACACAATGTAACCTTGACCTGGGATGCCATCCACAGATCCCCTGCCACACTATCGCAGGAGAGTCTGTGGGTGTCTGCAGGCAAGTGTTGGGCTTGGCCGTGCCCGCCGTGCCCTGGGCACAGGTGGGATGTGAACGCTGTCTGAGTAGGACCACTTCTCATCCATGGTTTCTGGGTCATTTGAGCCCAGCATTCTGTGTTTGCTAACAGATCTGAAAAGGCTACAGAACGCAGTGACAGTCCGTCTTGGTGGTAAACACAGGAGGAAAGCAGGCTTAGCATTTGAAAGGAATATTGAATTAAAATATTCTATTTTCTCTACATAGGGAATTTAATAATTTGATGGTATAAAGGAAGGCAAACAGTATCTTGATAGCATTTATGGGATAAATAGCAAAAAATAAAATAAAGATTCCCTAGAAGTATGAGAGTACTATGGAAATAAACCAATTCCTTAGAATAGTTTTGATAAAGATAAGTATAAGGCACTTGATGGTTGACTATGTTCTCTCATACACATTAATCCGTGTGGTGCTCCTATAATATGTGTATCATTTTTCTCACTTTATAGAGTAAAACACAGGCATTCCTAGAGATTTCCTGACTTCTCTAATGTCATAATGAGTATGCTAAAGAGGCAAGTTTCAAATCCAGGTTTTGCTGAAGTTTAACGCATGGTGGAAGGAAAAAACCTGTGCTTTGGTATTCTACACTCAGGGTTTGATGCCTGGTACTGTTTCTTATTATAATACCTTATTTCTTGACTTATTCTCAACCTAACTCCTTGAGTTTCATCATCTGCAAAATGGCAATGATAACCCCTCCTTTAAAAAGTCGTTGTGAAGATTAACGATAATATATCAAAAGTGCACCGAACATTGTAGGTACTCGAAAACGGTAACTACTTTTCTTGGCTTTCCACTAATATGAGTACAAAATTCTACCAATTATTCCTTCTTAGTAGAGCTTCAAATCTGAGTGAAGGAAATCTAATTCAACATCATAATACCTGCTAATAACAGAATCAAACAATATAAAACCATAGTGCTCAACATGCCTAATCATCAGAAAAATGCAAATTAAAATCAGGAGATATCACCTCACACCTCTTAAAAGGTCTTATCAAAAGGACAAGAGATAACAAATCTTGAGGAGGATGTGGCGAAAAGGGAACCCTGTACAATATTGGTGAGAATGTAAATTGCTACATCCATTATGGAAAAGAGTATGGAGGTTCCTTTAAAAATTAAAGAAAAAGCCGAAACCGGTTTGGCTCAGCAGATAGAGCGTCGGCCTGCGGACTGAAAGGTCCCAGGTTCGATTCCGGTCAAGGGCATGTACCTGGGTTGCGGGCACATCCCCAGTGGGGGGGGGCGTGCAGGAGGCAGCTGATTGATGTTTCTCTCTCATCGATGTTTCTAACTATCTCTCTCCCTTCCTCTCTGTAAAAAATCAATAAAATATATTTAAAAAAATTAAAGAAATGAAATCAGTGTCATAAAGAGGTACCCTCACTCCCATGTTCATTACAGCATTATTCACAATAGCCAAAACATGGGGACACCATAAGGGCCTGTTTAGATAAAGATTTTATATAGATGATGAGAGATTTTATAGAAATGATGAGCCTGAGAAAGAAAATCATCTTTCCATTTGCAATAACATGGATGAAACAAGAGGACGTTATACTAAGAGGGGAGAGCCAGATACAGAAAGAAAAATACCACATGTTTCACTTATATGTGGGACCTAAAAATGTTGAATACATAGAAGCAGAGAATAGAATGTATACCTGGTGGGGAAAATCAGACAGTGTTGCTCAAAGCGTACAAAGTTGTAGTCACGTTGGATGAATAAGTCTGGAGAGCTAATGTGCCACATGGTGACGATAGTTACTTTACTGAACACTGGAAATTTGCTAAGAAACATTTCAGGTGCCCTGACCATTACAAACAAACAAACAAAGATAACTATATGAGGAGATGGCTATGTTCATTAGCTTGACTTTAGTAATCATTTCACTATCAAGTCGTACACTTCAAGTATATACAATTTCTATTAAATAAACAATAACATTGTTTTTAGCTTCAAAACTAATTTGAGCAGGATTCAGTGGTGGAACACTCCTTCCTCCACCAGTTGGGGCTGCTAGAAGGTGAATTTTCTGAAGCTTATTCACTCATGTGCCTGGTGGTTAATACCAGCTATCAGCTTGGACTTTATAGCTGGGCTGTTGCCTTGAACACAGTCATGTAGCCTCTCCATGTATTCTGCGCATTCTTCCAAAACGGTGGCTCTCACCATTTATCACTCATTCCGAGGATACGAGTCTCAGGAAAGCCAGGTGGAAACTGCGTCACCTTTGCTGGCCCCGCCTTTGGGAGACATCCGGCATGACTTCTGCTGCATCTATTCATTAAAAGGTTGAAAGCTGCCCTGGCCGGTTTGGCTCACTGGATAGAGCGTCGGCCTGGGGACTGAAGGGTCCCAGGTTTGATTCCGGTCAAGGGCATATACCTTGGTTGCGGGCACATCCCCAGTGGGGGGTGTGCAGGAGGCAGCTGATCGATGTTTCTTTCTCATCGATGTTTCTAATTCTCTATTCCTCTCCCTTCCTCGCTGTAAAAATCAGTAAAATATATTTTAAAAAAAAGGTTGGAAGCAGCCCAAGTGCCCATCAGTAGATGAGTGGATAAAAAAGCTGTGGTACATCTACACAATTAAATGCTAGGAAATCTTACCTTTATGCGACAGCATGGATGGACCTGGAGAGTATTATGTAAAGTGATATAAGCCAGTTAGAGAAAGACAAATACCATATGATTTCGCTTATATGTAGAATTTAATAAAATAGAAACAGACTCAAGGATACAAGGAGCAGACTGACAGCTGCCAGAGGGATGGAGGGCTAGGTGAAATGGGTGAAGGGATTAAGCAAAAAACAAACTCGTAGACACAGACAACAGTACGGTGCTTACCAGAGGGAAAGGCGAATGGGGAGGTAGAGGGTTAAAGGGTAGATAAATGGTGATGGAAGGAGACTTGACTTTGGGTGGTGAACTCACAATACAGATGATGTATTATAGGATTATACACTCGAAACCTATACAACTGTATTAACAAATATCACCCCGATAAATTCAATATAAATTAAATTTTAAAAAGTGAATCACAAGTAATGTCAGCAAAAACAACGGAGTGAGACACTGAAATTTCATCCCTTCACAAAAGTAGTGTAAAAACGGGCCCCCCAAAATGGTCTGAATCAACTTTGGAAATTAACCAACGGCTAATAGCAACTTAAAGAGGGACTATTCAAGAAGAACAGCTGAGTCAAACTAATAACAGTGAGTTTGGTAATACTCAAATGCATTCTAGTCTCCTCCTTCCCCCTCAGTGCAGCAGTAGCTTTGACAGGGGCAGCCCACGTCTCAGGAACTTCAGGGAGCAGAGCAGTCCCCTTTGGTAAAGAATTGTCATTATTTGAACTGTCGGGTAGCTTTATGGAAGAACAAATAGAAGCTTCTACCTCTGTAACCAGACTCAGAATTGTTTACCTTCTACAACTGATACATAGGCAGTGTTTGTTGAAATATTTACAGGTGAATGTTTTAGTTGCTGCTGCTAGGGGTGATAACAGGTGGGGAAAACAATATACCAGTATTAATGGAAAAGCTTAGAAGGAAATACAAGGGAATGCAATGTCCACGAAGGCTTTGAAAAGTTCTTGGCATATTCTGGAAATCTAGAAGGCCACACACATGCGTTGAGCTGTGTGCGTACTCAAGAAGACACAAGAAAGCCTCTGGCTGACGTTGAGGCTCTGTACACGCAGAAAGTGAAGACGAAGGCTGAGTTGTAAACTGTCTGATTGAGTGCTGAAGGTTTGCCTCCGCATACACACCAAGTTCCTCCGCAAAGATTGATGTCTTATGGCTCCTGGCATTTAAAGAAATCTCAGTGCAATTATTAGCTGACCACTAAGCCAAATAAGTAGAAACTGAAATTGTCTCAACCAACAAAGAATATAGCTTTATAAAATTTGTTCAGAAAAGTCACTAAACAAACAACAGACCTTAAGGAAAAAGAGAAAATCTGATTTTCAGACTTACCACATTATAACATTCTGTATATCCAATTTTCAAAAAAATAACAAGTTATTAGGCATGCTAAGAAACAAGAAAGTATGGCTTCTGCTCAGGGGGGGAAAGTAGTCAATAGAATGTGTCCAGAAGAAGCCCAGACATTGGACTTGTGAGACCAAAACTTCAAATCAGTTATTTGAAATATTCAAAGGAAATCCCATCTAAAGAACTAAGGAAAAGTATGAGAAGGATCCTCACAAATAGAGCCTATCAATAGTTAAAAATCATAAAACAATAAGCAAATGGAAATCCTGAAGTTAAAAAGTACAATAACGGAAATAAAAATTCAATTGAATAGCTCAACAACAGATTCAAACTTGTGAAAGAACGACACAGAAAAATTCAATAGAAATCAATAATAGAAGGAAACTTGGGAAATTCACAAATATGTGGAAATTAACATCCTATATAATAAAAGCATAATATGCAAATCGACCAAACAGCCGAACAGCAGAACGACCATCCGGATGGACCATTGGGACCACGCTATGACACCCACTAGTGCCAGGCCAGCCAACGCGGGTGCAATGCAATTGTTCAAGGGCCTGGCCATCGCCCCATGATCGCCCTGCAGAGGGAGGCCCAGGCCACTGGTGGGCTGCAGTGGGTGGGCGGGGCCTCCCTCTGTGAGGGAAGCCAGGGTCCTGGGTGCTGGCAGCTGGAGGGAAGCTGGGGTCCCGGGTGCCGGCAGGAAGCCGGTGCCGGCAGTCGAGGGAAGGAAGGCCTACTCTTGCACGAATTTCGTGCATCGGGCCTCTAGTATTTCTATAAAACAATGGGTCAAAGATGAAATCATAAGGAAAATTAGGAAATACTTTGATATAAACAGAAGTAAAATCACAATACACAACACTGATGGCATGCAACAAAAGCAGTAAGTCACAAGAGGGAACTATGTAGCTGTACATTCCAGTAACCTAACTTTCTACCTTAGGAAACTAGAACAAGAAGAGAAAACTAAATTGAGCAAGAATTAATAAAATAAATAGTAGAAATACAATAGAGAAAATATAACTAACATTTAATTCTTTGGGGGGAAATCAAAAAAATTGACAAAACTCTAGGTAAATCAGGAAAAAGAAAAAAGACTCAAGTTTATAAATTCAAAAATGAAAGAGGATATGACTATTGACCTACAGACATGAAGAGGATTATAGGGAAGTACTATAGACAATTCTATGCCAACTAATTCAATAACTCGGTGAAGTGGATAAATGCCTAAACACACAAACAACCAAAACTGATTCAGGGAGAAATGGAAAACCTGAACAGACCTATAACAAATAAAGAGATTGAAATAGTAATAATTTTAAAAAAACTTCTAACAAAGAAACCCAGGACCAGATGGATTCACTGGTGAATTGTTCCAAAGTTTTATAGAAGAATTAGCACCAATCCTTCTCAAACACTTCCAAAACATAGGAGAGAGGGAACACTTCATATCGCATTCTCTTAGCTCAGCATTACCCTGTTACCAAGACCAGATAAAGTCACTATAAAAAGGAAAACTATGGACTGTAACCCTTGTAAATATAGATGCAACAGTCTCTCAAGAAAATAGTTTCAAACCTAATCCAGCAGCATAAAAAACGACTACACATCATGACCAAGTGGAATTGATCCTAGGAATGGAAAGTTGATTCAAAATATGAAAATAATGTATTGTACCATATTAACAAAATAAAGTGAAAGAAATATGATCATCTCAGTAGATGCAAGAAGAGCATTTGGGTATCTATCCAGATAAAATTAAATCAGGATCACAAAGAGGTATTTGCACCCCATGTTCATTACAGCATTATTACAATAGCTGAGCTATGGAAACAGTATGTCTCTAAACAGATAAATGGATAAAGAAAATGTGAGACACACACACACACATAGACAATGGAATATCATTCAGCCTTAAAAACAGAGAAATACTGCCATTTGCAACAACATGGATGAACCTTGATGATATTACTAAGAGACTAAATCAACTCTGGAACCACGAGATTCCTCCCCCAGTTTTATTGATATAATTAACATATAACATTGTACTAATTACATGATTTGGTATATGTATATATTGCAAAATAATTACCACAATAAGGTAGATTAACATCCATCACCTCACACAGTTACAAAATATTTTTTCTTGTGATGAGAACTTTTAAGATCACCCTCTTAGCAACTTGCAAATATACGATACAGTATGTGAACTACACTCACGATGCTGTACGTTACATGCCCAGAACTTATAACTGGAAGTTTATACCTTTTGACACTTCTATCCATTTCCCCCACTCCCCACCACCACCACCTCTGGCAACCACCGATCTTTTCTCTGTTTCTATGATTCCACATATAAGTGAGATCATACAGTATTTGTCTTTGTCTGACTTATTTTGTTTAGCATAATGCTCTCAAGGTCCAACTATGATGTCACAAATGGAGGAACCATGAGATTTTGGCTGTTCTGTTTTGTGAAATAACTTTTACTTGCAGCCTGGTGTATTTTAAAGAGAAAGAAGTTAAAACAGAGGTGATACTGGACTCAGAGTTATCAATCCTCTAATTAGATATGCTGAAAGTTCATGATTGGTTGGAGAAAAGATATTAAATACATGTATGACTACAGTACAAGTTACCAAGCAAGCAAAACACAAGTATGAATTTACATTTTTACTTTATAAATCAAATTAAAAGCCAAAGAAACAAAATCATTATTTTTCCTCCAATGGCGTCATTACTGTGGAACCACTGCTGGCAACAGAGCTGACCTTACATAGAGCTGGAGGTAAGAATCATGTTGTCAGAAAAGATTATCTTGAAGTTAAAATTATGGTGAAGATTTGGGTTTAAAGATCCATAACTGCTTTATACAGATAGAGCACAAAAGAAAAACCTTAAGCTCCAAGTGACTGTATCTTAGTCCAATGCAGTCACACACATCACAACTATTGCTGTCTTAGTCACAAATTTTTTTACTTATAGGCAGTCACTGGACTCTAATGGCTTGAATTTTAATAAGGTGCATTAATAGCTTATTTAGAATCACTTATTCTTTTGGTTTCCACAAAACAGAAATTTTTAACAGTGAGACCAGTGCATGACTTTGCCCACTTTTTATCTTGCCTTGTCAAGTATGGATATGAATTAAAAACATCTTTCACCTATCACAATTATTTACAAAAAATATACAATGTTTAACACCCCAAAAAGATATCATCTTAGACTTTCTAAACGATTAGATTTTACTTTATAAAATCACATTAATTTCGTTTTGTTCACATATTTATCAGAAAGTGAAAATTCTTTATGGACTGGCATAAGCCATTGATTCTAATAACTTTCTCCTAAATCTATTACAGACTGGAAAATGTTTACCTTCATCTTTCTATACTTATAAGTAGCTTTTCCGCTTCTTCATTCAGTGACTGTGTATTGTGTCTGTGATATGTAAGGCCTGTGGCTGCCACTCTGGGGAACCCCAAACACGTAAGATCTAGCCACTGACCTTGAGCTGCGGATGCCTTGGCTGGGTGATAAGATATGTCACAGAATCGGGCATATCCTGTGTTCTCTTTGCCAAGTGTTTTATATTTATTAAAGCCCAAATGCCAGTGAATTTTTTTTTACGTCCAGCTTGCTTTCTTTCAGATCTCAACCTCATGTGTCTTTAATAATAGGCAGCTGAACAGTTAGCAACGCTGATTTTCATAGCACGAGAGATGTAGTTGCGAGGAGTGAAGCAAATCAAAAGCCATAGAGGGACCATTAACGGAGAGTGTGAAGACTGCAGCATCCCACGAATAGGAGCCCAGCCACACACGGACTCACCCGCTCTGGGGTCTGTGCTTCCAGCTCCTCGCGGAGACTTCTGTCTCCAGCCCTCTTTGAGAAAGCGGCTGGGGAAGCACCCCTGTTATTTCTTGCTCTTTGATTTTTCTAGCCCTCAGAGCTCTTTTCTAAGAGGTCTGAATTTGATCAGGGCCATAAGATGATTATGTTCTCACTACAAGTGGATTGTGAACTAAATGTATCAGGTTGGCAGCCAAGATCAATAACCTTCCTTCTTCTTCTTCTTTTTTTTTTTTTTTTTAGAAGAAAATTCCCTTCAGCAGAGACCATTAACAGACATTCTGTCCATAACTCAGCACAGAATCCTCGTTCAGAGTTTTCTGGACTTGTCTACTGGGCAAAAATTAATTCTAACCCATTGTTAATTTGGTTCAAGAAGAAACAGCTCTAGTTTCTGAAGAAAACATTGCACAATTTTGAAAGTTTTGAAATGATCAACTATGGAAAAGAGTGTTTTAAAAACACAAAATAATAATGATTTTCCCCAACACCCACCCAAGATACCTCTTCATTATTTTCAAACCTTTCTTTCTATTATAAAATAAAACAGGCAAGCAGAAGCAGTCAAAGAGTTTACCACAATTTCATACATCAGGACTCTTTGAGAACTAATATAGATGGTTTAATATCAAGTTATTGGCTTCTTGTTTTGGGGCGCTTGTTTTATAATACATAAACATTTTCTTGCCAAAGTGCCTCTCCTCAAGTATCTTTTCTAATGGTATATTAGCCCCAATTTGGCTAATAGGCAATGCTAACCCCCACTTTATTTAATATGCAAGGCTTGGTATTAAAACTCTGATGAACTAATAGGGTTCATTTAAAGAAAACACCAAAGAAATGAGCTTCTTCTTACATGTATTCAGTGAGATTTTGAAACACTATGTTCAGGAAATACAAGCAATCTCTGAAACTTTTCTCCCCTGGGTTATCAGAGTCCAAGACAATTGATGACATTACATTGGTCGTTCATTGTAGATTCGTGGAGCCCACAAAAATCAATAGTTTTCCATTATCAGGTCCAGCTGGGTCACTAGTCTGTCAATGAGCTGTTACAATTGCTGTACAGGGTGAGCCTGACCAGTCAATTGCTGCTGACAAGAGGAAAACATGCTGACAGCCACGGGAACAAGTCAGAACACAGATTTGCACTTCACTTTGCCATCCAAAGAGACTCAGAGCAAGGCCATTTTCAAGATACAGGGCATACTCGGTGGGAGGCCCGGGCAGAGTGGGGGCGGCGGGGGGGGGGGGGCGGGCAACCCCCGTTTTTATAGCACAAGTACCTAAGGGTCTGTCCTGGCTCCAACCAACCATCTCCTGTAGAGACTATCCCGTAGTCAATGCTTTGTCAGTAAGAGGGCATGCACCAGCCAGAACTGTCCCTAAAATCATCTTCTATCCCACAATGTACCCAGAGGAGCAGGAGGAAAGGATTCCATTTTACTGTCACCACCTCAGGTGTCACTGTACACATCTCGGAGAACATAAGCTCATAAAGAAGAAGTAGAAGGGCCAAAGGCACCAAATATGAACAAATGTGACCAAACGTGTTGTAAGGAAGTACTGACGGAGGGACAGGAGGTCCCTCGGTGTTGGTAGATAGGTTGTTCCTGATGCCTCGCTATTTATAGCATTATCTGTACTTCTAGATCAACTTGGATATTTTACTAAATCAATGAGTCCCCCATTGCAGACTCACCTACAGCGATGCGGGGAACTGAGGTCTGGTCTTGCCCTGCACATAATTAAGAGGTACAGAGTGGTGAGTTTGGGCAAATCTCCTAACTGCCCCACAATAATAAAATGGAGATACGCTTGCCTTACCTCTTAGGTTACAGGTTGTCCTGAGATTCAAAATGAGATCAGTTGAGAGAGAGAGTGAAAGTCCCACATCCCGCGTGGTTCAGGGTTCGGCTCTGGAAGAGGGGCTGCACGCAAATGACAGAGACACGAGACAAGAAATAATAATTTGGAAATTGGGGGGCCAGGCGAGAGCCCAATGCAAGAAGATGGACTCTGCTTGTGCTCAGGCCTTGCCACAATTTTATTCAGTTTGGGATACACCCATAGCCCTTAGGCAGGCAATTTCCAGTAACACAAAGACTATCTTATCAGGAAAGATTTATATGACTATCTGGTGGGGAAGTTGCCTCCGCTACCATTGTCTGGACTAAACAGTGGGTGCATAGCCCTGACCTATGCCAGGGCTCAAGGGTCACCAGCACCCCAGGCTCCTTGTCCACACCTCTCTGCTAGAGAAGACAATAGGCGGCTTCCCACAAGAGAGCTCTGTTCAAGCAAGTAAGTGCGTGTGTGTGTGTGTGTGTGTGTGTGTGTGTGTGTATGTGTGTGTCTTGATCTCTGGAAGCTATCCAGGCAGCAAGAAGTTTGGGAGCAACAGAAAGAAGTCCTTCTGTCTCCAGAACAATGCATTTTTGGTCTAGGGCCCTGTGGTTGGCAAACTGCGGCTCGTGAGCCACATGCGGCTCTTTGGCCCCTTGAGTGTGGCTCTTCCTAAGCCTTAGGAGGACCCTAATTAAGTTAATAACAATGTACCTACCTATATAGTTTAAGTTTAAAAAAATTTGGCTCTCAAAAGAAATTTCAATCGTTGTACTGTTGATATTTGGCTCTGTTGACTAATGAGTTTGCCGACCACTGGTAGGCTAAATGTTTTTCTCCTTTAGGCGAATATAGGAATAATCTATCATGTTTTCCATCATAATGAAAGCCAAAATGTGGAGGACAGCTCTGAAGTCTTAGTGGGTGATGTGGCCTCCTTAGTTTGTAGAGGCCTGAGAGGCAGCGGAGAAGGCATACACTGCGGGCCCTGGTGCTGAGGGACTCCCAAGGCACCTCGAGTCGGTGCGTGCACTGACCTCCTCACGCTGGCTTCATTTCAGACACCAAACTTCAGAGCTCAAAGGTAAATATTTGTAACTTGTTTTAATATTATGATTTTTAATGTTTCACTTGTATTAATATCTTTCAAGTATTAAACTCTAGCCTCCTCTCCCCCCTTTTTTTAAATGCCTCCAGTCTTGGGTTTGATTTCACTTGTGTTCCATCATCAAACAAAACTGGTAATCAACTCTATTACTGGAAGCCAACTACTAGGCTTTTTCTTTTTCTTTTGTTTTTTTCTTGTTGCAACGCCCAAAAAAGCAATTTTCTTTAAATGAGTAAAAAGGTAGTTTTAACAAGAGCAAATTTGCTAGTAATTAGATGAACCAGTCTTATGTCTTCCAGCACTTAGGAGCATGAAATTCATCAGAACTCTCATAGCATTAATTAAAAAGAATTTATGTTTTTTTAATAAAATGCTTCATGTTTTAGCTCCTTTATTCCTCCACCAAATGTGATTATGTGGGGGCTGAAGGGAATTCAGGTTAATATGTTGACACACTTAACAATGCAGGGTCATGTTGCACAATACGCTTCACTGGTTAGTTCAGCACACCCCCTGACAGGGCCCAATCATCCCCTGCCCTAAAGGCAGAGAGAAAGAGAGGATTTTAATTACTGTTCTGTATGCAAGTTTGCCAGCATTAAATTGAGACATAATTAGGCCTCTGAATTTTAATAATTGTCCTAGCTAATTGGGCAGACAAGTATGTTATGCAGCATGGTGTGATTAGATAATTAGTATTTCCAAATGACAAAACTGGGCTCTTGATTACAAATTCTACATGAAGGGGGAAAGAGGTAGCAAGCAGATCTTTACAAGTCTATTAAGGGAGAGTTTAGCGATGTTGATAATTTAAAGTCCATTAGGAAGCAACATTTCATCCTCAGAGCTGGGGGTCTGGGACAAGGGCCTCTGGCCAACTCTGGCTGTCACTAAGGTTCCTCCCCAGGGTGCTGTGCTTTCTTTGAGGTCTGCTGCATCTCCCCCACCCCCTTCCTCCAAGCTTGGCAGCGACCACTGACCTTGGGTAAGGTCTCTTTGGCTAGACACCAGATGGCAGGTAATAACTCTAAAAAAGAAGTCGTAGGATGTAGGAAGGGTAGAAGAGGTAACCTGCCCTCGGTGTGGGTATAAGCATTTACAGCGTCTTTCCTTCGAAAACAGCTATTCTTTTATTATTTTCCTAGAGTTGACCACTTTCATTGTAGCATCAGCTCTACTAAAGTCTTTTTTGGTGAAAAATCTTAAATTCTGAAATATTATGTTATTGGGGTGAAGAGCATGGACATTGAGAATCACCTGGGTTTGAAATAATCACTTACTAGGAGTGTGACCTTTGTTAAATTACTTAATCTTGCCAAATCTCAGCTTTCTTATTGGTAAAATGAAGAACCTTCCCCATAGGAATGCTGATGGGATTAAATAAAGTGATGCATATAATTTAAAGTACAGTGCCTGGCATGAAATGCTCAATAAATGCTGTCTATTAAATGCAAATTAAGTAAATAATGTTAGAAGTACAGTTTGAAGGTGCTGGTTCTGGCTCTTTGCTACACTGATATACTCCAACAAGGCAAATGTCCAGAACCTCTTTGCTTTCTGAGGACATGGTGCCCATGTAGGCTGTGGCAGGCCCAATGTCAATAGCTACCCCTACAACTCAAATACCCCACCAATTTCCTCCCTTCATTCTTGCAGGTAAGCCCTGCTGTGCAGAAATCATGGGAGTAGCAAGTCTAAGAAGTTGTGGTGTAAACTCTGCATCCTACACCCCCCAACACACACACATACCTTGTGACTCACTCTCAGCAAATATCACTTTATTGCCCACAGAGGTATACTTCTAGCTGCTAAACTTTTCTCAGATTCAGTAATCAGTAGGCTGGGCTCCAGAGCTATATTTTTCAGGCAAAAGGAATATTAACTGGATACAAACAAGAACCAATCTAAAAATGATTTATAGGTGGCTACTGGATGACAATGTGATGCTAGTTTGTTAGGGGAAACTCAGGAGTTCTGGATGTATATTCATGACCATTGAGGATAACTATAAGGAAAATAGCAGTGTCTCCATAGCTTGGTCCAGTCAAGACAGCCTACCAGACTGAGAGAATTTCTTATGACTTTCTCAGAACTTTGTGCTATCTCATTTATGAAAGATAAAAGCATCTGGCAGAGATTCCAATTCAGAATGCACAATTCTCTCCATGGGTAAACTTTATATCACCTTGGCATAATCCTCACAGTACATAACACCTAAATAACAGAGAGAGGAGGGCAGCACCCTGAGACCCAAGGAGAAAAGAAACTCAAGAGTAAGTATAGAATGCAAACCTTTTGCTAGAAGCTTAGAATCAAAGAGTATGATATTATTCTCCAGGATGGGAATGAAAACAGTGAGTGATCCTTACGCCTGATCTGTATTTACACAATAAATCTATCCTCTTGGGGCTCCTACTGGTGTCCCCTGTAGTTCACAGGTGCGCTGCTCACTGCTCGTGGGGTCACACGCGTGGCCAAGACGGTCATTGCAGAGCTGGAAACATCACCCTTGGCCGGAGGGAGGGGAGGTAACAGCTGTCATGGGGACTTTCTCCCCTGGCACACAATGCTGTAGCTTCTCTCCCACGCTTTCTGAAGAAGTGCGTTCCTGACTGATCACTCAACACCTTGTTGGTTCTGAATGCAGAAAACACACCTTATAAATATATGATAACCATTCTGTAATAGAGAGTGTGACAATTTACTTCGCAGCGCGTTTCGGGCTGCTAATTGATCGTTTCAGTCCAGGGACGATTTGGAATAAATTATAGCCATCAAAAGGATATCACAGCTCATTCTGGTGGAAAGATCTCCTCCCCGCGCGCGCTGGTCTCCCGGAGAGGCGATTGCCCCCGGCAGGCAGAGAGGAGGGGAGGGAGCCGGAGGAGAGAAGAAGGCCGGGGGGCGCGGCCGGCTGCAAGGGGCGGGGTCAGTGGGAAGGGGCGGGGTTAGGGCAGGTCGGGTGGGCGGGGCCGGCAGCAGCCCCCGGGGCTGCAGGTCCGCGGCCGGACGGTAGAGGCCTCCCTTCCGAGGAGGCGGCGGGGGACGCTCCCCGCTGGGCTCCACTCCCCTGCGCGTCCTTCGCTGCGAGGTCCGGGCTGGGCGGCCCAGTGTGCGTTTCCCCGCCCGCCCTCCTCCTCCCGCAGGTGGCAGCGCCCGTACATCCGAGGTGAGAGTCTCCCGGGCGCCGGGCCCTGCTGGGGGCGGGTGCTCGCGCGCGCGGCGTCTCAGCTCGCGCTGGAGGCTGCTCGGCGGGGCTTCCCCGCGGGAGCGCGGCGGCGGCGGCGGCTCCCGAAGCCCCGGGAGCGGAGCGGGGGAGACGAGGCGTGGAGACCCCGCGGCCCCATGGGGTTTGTGTGCAGTTGGGGCCCGCGGCTCGGGGAGCGCGGGTTCTCACGCCGCGAGTGGGCAGGAGGCTGGTGGACTCAGCCCCGGGCACAGCCTTGCCCACCGCCGGCCCCGGGAGGGCGAGGAGAGGCGGGCGGCGGGTCCCGCATTGAGGGCCGCGGGGGGTGCGGCGGCCTGAGAGCGGGGCCGGGCGGGACGCCCCGAGCGAGCGGGGAGCCAGTGCGCCCGGCCCTGCCGCACCCCTCAGCCCGCAGGCGGACCCGCGCGCCCTCCAGCCTCTCGCCTCGCTGTCATGTCCCGGCAAAGTGTGTGCCGCTGCGCGGTGCTCATGGGGAGAGAGACCCAAAGCCTATTCCGGGGTGGGATTCGAATTTGAAAAAACACATAATTTTTTTCCTACTTTTGTCGCGGGGACTTGCCTATCTGGCTCCCCATCTTGTCCACGAGATCTCCCCTCCCCCGAACTTTCACCCTTCTCCTCGGAAATGAGAGCAAAGGGGGGCGGAGGCCCGGCTCGCGCACAGCACACCCTCCTCCCGGCGCTGGCCGTCGGCCCCGCGCGTCCGTAGCTTCCGGCCCTCGGTCACCCCAACGCCCTGTGCAGACGGGGGCGCGAGGTTTCCTGCGGGCGATTCTGACGGCGACCCTCACGCCGAGCCGCTAGGAGGTGTGATGCCCGTGCGCCTGGAGGCGGATGATGCGTAAGCCCCTTCCGGACGCGCTGTCTTACAAGGAAACATCTGAGCCGCCAGTAAGGAGCACTTCTAATTCACACACCAAAAGATATTTTTGCGATTGGTTGACATCTGTCAAAATGCTGAGAGAGGGGGTAGCATTTATCACTGTGCAGGCATTTGCCAGTACTCACTGAAGCCCCGTAGGACGCAGGAGGGTTTTGTTTTATTCCTGTTCTTTCACCTAAACCGAGGAGCAGAAATGTTATGTGACCCGCCCCGTGGTCCATCATAAGTCAGTGGGAGAGTTCTATCTATGAAACCAAACATCTTCTGAAACTGGAATAATTGAAAAAGTGAGGAAACTAGAGATGTTTATACCTCTATTGTGAAAGATAAGTCATCTGCTGGTTTAAATGAGAGACCATATGCGTTTAGCACCAGTGTTGAATGTATACAATGATCAATTTATATCAGGAATGGAAGTCAGGTGAATTTTCTGTAAAACTCCACTCTTAATGACTACTACTTACTCATGGGTATTAAAGGCTAATTATATCAAGGATCACTTGAAACAAATGATTAGGTTTCAAAGTATGGCAAGGGCCCTAATGAATGAATTCTGAAATCTAAAGTAATCCAAATCTAAGCAAATGCTTTAAACTTGGTATTATATAAGGTTGATTTACATAGATCAACTCCTGTTAGTTTTATAGCGGACTCTGTATGTGTTGACCCTTGATATGGTTTTCTTTTCTTCATTTATTAGTAAGTTATTCCTTACCTACTATGGGCCCTCCACTTCCCTGTGACATTGAATATGATCCCTATAGGCATTTAATAAATCATTGTTAAAATGTAACTAAAACATGTATATCCTCTAGCTCCAAAAAACTCAAGTAGGAGGAGTATGAAAGAGTTAAAAACTGCGCATTTCATTTATACAAATGGAAAGTTGTTTGGCTACTCTCAAGTAGTAAGTCAAGGGAAGAAAATAAATTAGAAATCAGAAAGTTTTCTCCACACTGTGCCCTATTCACAGTACTGTGTTTTTTCCCTTAAAATTTTTAAAACAAAAGTTTTGAAGGACTTGCATGACTGAAGAGATTAGCAACATTCTTTTAATTATGTTAGAATGTAAAGTTTTCATAAAAAGGTTTAACTTTTAATATGGTATGCTGGACTCTGGTTTTATGTGAATGAAAGCACTATATTTTTAGATAAAATAAAAACCACATATTCTCCAACCCATCCACCCCCACACACACAACCTGAAGTAATAATTGCCTGCAATTAAGGCAAGCAAACAAAACACATCCCAAGTAGCCACAAATTCACCTGGTTAAAATTCATTGTTTTAACTAAAATAGAAAAACATATACCATGTGTTTATCCCAATTATTTGTAGTTTTAATTTTTCTTGGATAATGCTTGAAGTCATTCACAACAATGCCAAGGTCCTTGAATAAAGACATTTTTGTGTGAAATCTGTAAAATGCACCTAAAGAATGTAAAATTTTGTGAAGTATGATAATAGAAGCCAAGATGTTAAGAATAATTTTGTCCTTAACATTCATAATGTGCTGTAGGGCTGAAACTATGTAATCGTGCTGTAACTATGACTAACCGTCAACTATAACAGAACATACACATTTTAACAACTGTGTTTTAGCAACTATACCAGAACTTACCCGTACATTTCAGTGAATCCTTATCCCACTTGCCATCTTGGAAGACTGTCACTTATTGCATGATGCTTCCATTACTGCCATTGCTCAAGCCTGTTTTGGAGCTGTTCTTTGGGTACTGTTTTCAGAACCCACAGCACATCTTGTTAAAAAGCTTTGTAGATGGTAAGTTGTCTTCCTTTGAAGACCTTCAGTCCCATGAAGAGTAAGGTGGGTCATCAAGGCATAGTAATATAATTGGGGTCAAAACAATTGGAAAGACATTAGATGACTTTCTTGAGTAACTTTTAAACTGGTTCTAAAGTCATTATACAAACATAGTTTGAATGATGGCAGTGCCATTGGAATAAAGCTGCCAATGGATAGCTTTAAGAAAAGTACTCATTTGGAGTTATACATTCTTTGATTGTCAATGAATTACTACTTAACCATCATATATATGTATAGTACATTGGTATGCAGTATAGAGACAGTACTTTAGAAAGTTATATTGTCAAGAATTTTATTAATCTGGATTTTATGAGAGTTCACTTTTGCTACTATGATTACAAGCTAAGTTCTAAATATGGAAGGGGGTAGGAGAAATTCAAGATATCATGGGCTAAAATCAGGATTGTCCTATGTAGTTCTATATACATAGTGCTCCACATTTGTTGAAATATAAGAGAATCATACTCAATTAAGAAATCAGACTTAACCTGTATTTTATTTAGTGAGCAAGGCATTGGCCATTACCAAAAATCTCAGTAATCCTTAGATTGTAGATGAAGTCTAACTTGTGGGATAAAACATTTGTCATTTTAGTAGTTGGTTGTGAATATAGACCCTAATGTAGATATGTAGTAGAACCACTGTGTACTGCTTTAAGTTAGTAATATGCTATCTATTGTACAAAACACAGAATCATGAAATTCCTCATCAACTGAGTTTAAACTCTTTATTATATTCAAGACTAGAATATGGGAGAGAAGATAGAAAGACACTCAAGGAAAAGAGAGTGGGAGAGGGAGAAAAGTAGGTCATGAGGCTTTTGAATCATAATTAGTTGAATTCATCTGAGGGAAGAGTTTACAAGAGCTTCCCAGAAACCACCAGCAAACAATTTAAAATCTGAGGAAATAGGTATGGCTCAGTGGTTGAGCATTAATCTATGAACCAGGAGGTCATGGTTGATTCCAGGTCAGGGCATAAGCCTGGGTTGTAGGCTCCATCCCCAGTAGGGGGCGTGTAGGAGGCAGCCAATCAATGATTCTGTCTCATCATTGATGTTTCTATCTCTCTCCCTTCCTCTCTGAAATAAAATATATATATATATATTTTAAAATAATAATAAGATCTGAGGAAATCAACTCCAACTAAGACTACATGATAGAATGTAATTAGCTGAGTAGGAAACTTTCTAAGAGTTCAGATCTAATATCTTTAGTATAACACTAGAGGCCTGGTGCACTAAATTCGTGCACTGGGGGAGGGGGTGGTCCCCCTCAGTCCAGCCTGCACCCTCTACAATCTGGAAACCCTCTCACAATCTGGGATCGCTGGCTCCCAACCGCTCGCCTGCCTGCCTGATTGCCCCTAACCCAGTGGTTCTCAACCTTCTGGCCCTTTAAATACAGTTCCTCATGTTGTGACCCAACCATAAAATTATTTTCGTTGCTACTTCATAACTGTAATGTTACTACTGTTATGAATCGTAATGTAAATATCTGATATGCAGGATGGTCTTAGGCGACCCCTGTGAAAGAGTCGTTAGACCACCAAAGGGATCGCGACCCACAGGTTGAGAACTGCTGCCCTAACCACTTCTGTCTGCCGGCCTGATCACCCCCTAACCACTCCCCTGCCAGCCTGATCGAAGCCTAACTGCTCCCCTGCTGGCCTAGTTGCCCCCAACTGCCCTCCCCTATCTGCCCGGTCACCCCCAGCTGCCTTCCCCTGCTGCCCGGGTCACCCCTAACTGCCCTCCCCTGTAGGCCTGGTCCCCCGGAAATGCCCTCCCGTGCCGGGATCCAGACCATAATCATCAGGAGAGATCAAGACCAGCAGATAAAGAGAAAAGACCTTGCTTAAACTGAATGTTGCAAATGCTGATGCACTTAATATAGGGAAGGTCAGCCAGCAAAGAAATAGGGCAACAGTTACAAAGCAATAAATATGTTTCTGTCTTTCACCCCAGAGTTAGAAGGTGGAGATTAATCAAGTTTGAGCTGAGAGAGAAAAAATATCCTTGCCATGGCTGGTGTGTTCAGTGGTTAGAGTGTCAGACTGCACACCAAAGGGTCATGGGTTCAATTCCTGGTCAAGGGCATGTACCTGGGTTGTAGGTTCAAGCGCCAGCCTTGGTTGGGGTGCGTGCAGGAAGCAACCAGTAAATGTCTTTCTTACATTGATGTTTCTCTCTCTTTCCTCCCTCGTGCCCTCCCTCCCTTCCACTTTCTTTAAAAATTAATGGAAAAATATCCTTGGATGAGGATTGGCAAAAAAAGAAGAAGAAAGAATGTCCTTATATCAACCATTTATAAGATCTGGAACTTTACGTCCCGCCTGCTTTGATGAGCATGGTTGTTGCCCAGAAATTAGGAAAGGGGACCTGCTGGGCCCTAGATACCAGGTTCACATATCTAACTAAAGAGTCAGGGAACAAGGTGGACAGATCCAATTCCAGATCTTTTCTAGGGAAAGACCCTCAACTGTTTGTTAGGTAGACAAAACAGCTCCAACATTTTATGTGACAAGTACAAGAGAGAATCAGGTACCCAGCAAACCTCAATAAATAATGACAATTGTGGATAAAAACAAGTGACAGTGATGCTGGCCTTTCTTTGGAATCAGATAGCTTAACCATCATGCCTGCTCATCTTCTATAGACGTAAGAACCATCCAAACATTTCTTAACTTGAATCTGTTAAATTTTGTATATAGTGTTTATAGCTTCAGGATTAGGGTGGAAGATTCTTAGCACGGCCCAGTAAATTGTAATAGAAGTTGGATTAGTGTAGCTTAAAGCCCATCTCTTTCAGATTGAAAGGTTCCTGGTTTTCAGTTTATAAAATTAACTTGTGAATCCAGACTATAGAAAAGGTGGGAATTTGCCCTGAGAATTGGGAAGAATCATGTGTAGAAAGAATCCTGGACCAGGAGAGGGGACTACATTCACCATGTACTAATTGTGTTACTTGAGGCAAATTTTAGTTTTCCTCATAGGCAAAGTGTATATAATAGTAGCACCCAGTGGGTCTACTTCAAAGGGTAGTTTTGAACCTTGTTCGAGATGAAGTAAAAGGAGTGATTTATTTTATTAAGTGCTGTGCATGTGTAGGATTTTGTGTGCCACAACCCAGATTTTATAGGTGAAGGTAAGAGCCATAGTCCTCGAGCTGTCCAGATATAAATATAAATGCGGATGGAACCCCCCTATGGGAACGTGAGAGAATAGGCTAGTTTTAGCATGCATACTAGACACAAGTGAATAATTAGTCATTACTTCTCCTTTCTCAGATTCATAAGAAGTACTCTGATGCTACTGCAAGAGATTTTAAAAAATTCGTAAAGACCTGCTGGATGAAAAGAAACCTGCTAGCTCACTTCATACTATTAAGTCCAGATCTTCAGCACAATAAAGGGACAATCTCCATGTGGACAAAACTGGTTAGACTTCCAGGCCTTGATTCTCATACTCTCAGAAGTTCTTCTTTTCTTAGAGATTTATGAATCCCCTTGCCACTTACCTATCTTAGAGGAGATCAGGAAGCTGGCTGGAGTTCTACATATTGGTTTGATTGGTCAGCTGTGAACATTTTTTGCAATTGCTATTCTTCCCACAGCAGCAACCATTTTTGCTGCAGACACAGTGAGACTGGGGTCCATTTAAAAAACATTGACACGTGTGTCTTTCATTTTCTCTTACTTTCCTCTGTGTATTTAAAAGGCATAGAGGCTGCTATGGAAAGGGCATTGGCTACTCTATCTCACAGAAACATCAGATACAGACAGCATCACTGGCTCCCACTATGGGCATGCCTCCTAGAGAGGAGGGGATCATGGGAGGGGTTTCCTGGGATATTATGGCCCAGTATACGCTCATCCTTCCTAATGTTGAGTTTCAGAATCTACCCTACTAAAGAGTAAAACTACTGACCTTTGTTCAAAGTCAGGATTAGAGGGGTGTTTTCTGGAGGTTTGTTGAGAATTCTCCACACAGTAACACTTCATAAATTCACATTGTGTGCAGCACAATGAATTTGAGCCAGTAAAATGTATTGGCTAAGGAAAGGGGCATTGGATTCAGACAATCTCTGTTTGGATATCAGATCTGCTACTTTACTCGTTGATTGGGTTAGGCATGTTTCTTTTTCTCTCTGAACCACAGTTTCTTAACTTGCAAAATGACAATAGTAACAGAATCTATTATTAAGGATTGTTGTTCGTGAGGTGTATGCTCACCAAAAGGAGCTATATTATTAGGCTGGGAGGGTGAGAGAGGAATATAAAGAAATAGAAGGAAAATTCCTATCTTCAAGAAACTTATGGTGTAGTTGAAAGGGACTGAATAAAACAAACAAACAAACAAAAAAAAACCTGACATGACCGTACATGACAGAGAATGGGAGTGCCAAAAGTCTGTGCTGCAGATAATGAAGAGTTCAGCATTCTGCCAAGGACTAGGATGATGGTGAAAGGTTTCAAGATAGGCTTGTGAATTTCTCTCTGGGATTCTCAAACTGGGTGGGATTCATATATGTATAGTGGAATGGAGAAGGCATCCAGATGGCAAAGAGAAGGAGTGATGGGAACATACAACACAGAAAGGGTGGGAGTATGCCAGAGTGGAAAGAAAACCAGCATTTGAAACAGATAGATAAGCATGAGAATCCTATCCTATCTCTTCTGTGGGATCTTGGTTGAATGCCTACTTTGACTTCGTTAGCCTCAGTTTCTACAGTCTTAAAATTGATACAATCATATCTCACCTAATTGAAGGACTTAAATGAGATGTTTATAATGCCTAACATGTTGCCTGGCACCTCATAACTGTTCAATAAAATGAAGATAACGCATATGGTGTTTTCAGTGTACAGTGGGAGAGCTGTCTGCCTGAAGAGCTGTCTTGCCTTGTGTAGGCTAATAGTGGAAAACAAACAGGAAATGGCCAGTTATGGGCAGGGTAGAGAGGAGGCTTAAAGGTAATTTAAGGAGTTGGACCTGTTACAGGCTATGAGAGCTTTCAAGGCTTTCCAGTAAAATGGAGTTTATGATAGTTAATCTCAAGGCACTCTGAAGGCTGTGTTGGAGGTAGGAAGAAATTTACCCAAGCATTAGAAAGGTGATAAGGATCTAGATTAGGATAGTAGCAGGGTTATCAGACCCGGCTGGTAGGTCTCTAAAGTTTCATAAAAGGCGCTTAGGCCCCAGCAGTGTGGTGTGAAGGAACCTTTGTTTTGTTTTGATTTGATTTTTCATAGACCCCTAATATTTAGTGTCAGTTGTCCCGAGTAAAACGGCTGTACTATATAGATCCACAACTATGGAAAATAGAACTCACTCAATATCCAGGGACTGTAAAAGGTGAGAAGTCACTTCAATGCTAAACAAACCCTAGAACTTGCTCTAGCTTTTAAAATAGCACTTTTAAATTAGCTCCTTTCCCCTTCCTGTTGATGCAGATGGATGTGTGCCTATCATTGGTTTTCAGGAAGACATGAGCACAGATCATTTATAGCTGTCTGGAGTTTGAGGTTAGGATTGTAATACCAAGTGGCATTGGGTTAAATAGGGAGGATGCTGTCAGCAAAATGGTGATTTTGATAACTTTATTTGGTGACATTTTGATTTGGATGAGAAAATTCTGTTATTTCCCTAGGGCTTAGAAGGGATTTAATTAAAACACAAACCTAGGAAATAGTTTTGGATACTAGGGAATTCATTTATATTGTCTCTCATTCTCTCCTCGCCTCTCTCTCTCTCTCTCTCTCTCTTTTTTTTTCTGTCCATAGTAGCTTTGTAATGGGAGAATACATGGTACATAATAGTAATTCTAAAGAAAGTCACACTGATTATATAGATACCAGTTTTAAAAATGTGCCCTGGCCGGGTAATTCAGTTGATTAAAGCATTACCACAGTTGCAGGTTTGATCCTCGGTCAGGGCACATGCAGGAGTCAACCAATGAATGCATGAATGGGAGGAACAGCAACTCAATTTCTCTCTCTCTGTCTGTTTCTCTCTCTCTCTCCATTCCTCTCTTTCAAATCAGTTAAAACAAACAAACACACACACACATAAGGAAATCAAAAGTGCCTATTATTGTTCAATGGTAGGCCTTACACATACTAAGCAGGAAAGGATAACTACCCTACCACTGATTTCCTGAGTGTTGGTGTTCTCATTTGGCTGTAAGGGCAACATGGTAATAACTCTTGGGAGTCGTAATAGTTAATTGTGGCCAAGCATTGCTTCCCTTGGAAGGAGGATGCACATGCAAAGGGATGTGCACGATGGTTGATGAACACGGGAAGGAGATAAGTGACAAAGGAAAAGGCAGGCCCTGTGAGGTTAGAGGCAAAGCAAGCTGGTTTAGTCCTGTCACTGCTGAGCAGGGGCAAGGAGTGTGTTTCATTTCTTGTCTCCTGAGTTTATTTAAATCACTTGCTGGGGTGGGGATAGTAGGGGAGAAAGCATGACATTATAAGGCTGATTAAGATGCAGAATATATCCGGCTCCTGACACTCCCTTTCACTCCAGCCTGGAAAAAGAAGATTGCAGAAGAAACCTGCTCTAAGGGAAGGAAGGGAAGAAAGCAAAAGACACCTACCCGCTTCTGAATGAAAGATTTTCTGAATATATATTATTTTTGGATTTCTGGTATCCATGCCACCCTAACTGATCGTCCAGAGCAGCTCCTGGCTGAAACGCTGGCCAGAGGGTTTGGACCAGGGGCAGGTGACATTGGGCAGGGGGTCTTTAGGATGCTGCTGGCATTAATTTTGCTGAAGGGGCCTCATCAGATACCACGTCTCCCCCTCTCCCATGGGTGACAGGCATTGGGCCTTGGAGAGGGCCTCAATGCAGATTTCAGCCTTCTCCCCCGCCTCCAGCCCCTCAGCTTTCAGCTCCTGCGGTGGGACCCTCTCTCTTCCTCCTTTTTTCAATTAAATGAATTAATTACCAGGCATTTAACTTTTTGCCAGACTTTTTCATTATGCCCAGAGTTGTTGCTGAGCGGCAAAGGGAAGTAATAACATTCACAGTGAGGGGCAAATCCTGTTAATGAACAAATTAAAGTTCAAACAGTGATTCAAGTTCACAACCTCTCCGTGGCTCTTCTCTTTAATAAGAGTTATATATGTTACTTTCCTTGCTCTTTTCTCCCTTTTATTACTTTTTAAGCTTTTCATCAACACTGCCGGGGCATATTTGAGGCTCCCAACCTTTCAGCTCTGACAAGGACTTGAGCAGTTATAATCCCGTCTTAATTTGGCAACTTTTGTAAAACACATAAAGGGCCCAGGGTCACCCTTGGCCACCAGGGCCCCCAGTGACCCACCTCCCGCCTGGGCTGCCTGGGCCACTCTAAGTTTGCATTCCTCTCTGGCAGTCCGGTTCTTACAACTCAGCTTCCCACCCTCAGGGCATAGTCTGGAGGGCTGACCACCAGTGTCTGAGCCCTTGTGTCTCTCCCTTCCCTCGTCAGTGGTTCTTTCCACCCATTTGTTTACAGCGCTTGGGGGAAGTGGACGCAGTGAGGAGAGGGACCAGTCTCGGGACTAAAAGCTAGAAGCCTTTATGGGGAAAGGTGTTTGAGGTAGGAAGGATGCCTGACCCCCTCCCCACAACCATTACCAAACACTGCTCCCTGCTGGCCGGGCTGAGGGACCGTGACTGGAAAGACGGGAAACCCAACCATCTTTGACCCTGAAATGGGGGAAGGCCAGAACCTGGCTGGAAGGAGCCCCCAGAGATGTCTGGAGCCTGCCTACTTCTCCTCCCCCTCTACTTATTTATTTACTTAATTTGGTACTGTGGATTGTGTGGGGGTCTTTTCCACCTCCGTGCCTGGCTTCTCACCACGGTCCCCAAGCGTGGCTTGATATAATCACCATGACAACTGCAATCTAGGAGCATACACATAATAGAGATGAAATAGACAAAAGATTAGCATGCCATGAAAAGTACAATAAGTTTCTTATTTAGCATTTAGATAACTCTTTCCTTCGGAGCAAGCTTCAAAGTTGAAGCCAGTTTAGACCAAGAGGATTAATTCTTTCTCCCACATGCTTCATTGAATCTCTCATTACCAAACTTTGTCTGTATTGATGTAAGATTTGATTGAAGATTAGAGCATTTAGCAAATCTTGCTTTTCTGCATGTATCAGGTCCTTTCAAGCACGGATCGCGGTGCCCAGTGGTCAATACCCTTACTTTTATCCAGTGTCTGCTTCATTTAAACTTAATCAACTCCATCAATGAACTGGAACAGGGAAACGTCCCTGCGGTAAGAATGTTGTGCTTTTGTGGGATAATTCTTTGCTCTTTCCCGATCCGTTGGCGTTAAACCTAAAATTGCACTATGATGAACTTTTTTTTTTTTAATCAATATGATAATGACAATTGAGCCTGAACGCTCTGGTAGGACTTAGAGTAGAGCATGATCTGGCCTCCATTACCAAAACAACTTCTGGTCCTGCGTTAGACTGCCTCCTTTTGTGTGGCTTTAATACCTTTCCTTTCCTGACATTGAATATTGCTCAAGCTGGAAAATGATGCATCTTTGTAGGGAAGGCTCATATGTCACAGCCAGAAAGTGAAGCAGACCGATTGGTTGTGTGAATTATCTGACTTGCTGCAGTGAATTATTTGCACTGTTTCCCTACCTAGTCAACAAGTTCCTGAGGTATACTAGAGATCAATCAAAACTGACAGCCCGCATGTGAAGGCTTTACTGTGTAAATCTGGCGCACTCATCCTGGCCATGCCGGCCCTGGCATCTGTATATCATTTTTATACTGCTACCAGTAGAGCAATTTCAAAAGTATTTGCAAGGAAAATGCGTGTCCCCATCTGTTCCTAGAAGCATAAATGTGCCACCTTCGGAGGGTTTTCACTGGTAATCATATCTTTAATGATCAACAGACTAGTGATATATATTTTTCCATAAAATGGGGTTTTCTTTACTTTATTGTGATTGGCTAAAATAAATAGCTTTTCCATATGTTAGGGAGATAAAATATAAGATTAGCAGAGGTCGTTTGTTAGATAGTAAACAAAAGAAACAATTCATTCCAAATAATCTTTGAAAAGAAGCTCCAGCAAAATTAAGTTGCAATAACAGAACGTCTAAGGCCCCAGATCAGAAACAGACCTTGTTCCTCCTTGGAAAAGGAGCCGTTTAAGAGCAGAAACTCGGAGTGTTCTCGGGGACTCTGGTGGCTTATTCTCTGAGGCAGAGTAGGGGAGGAGCAGGATAAGGAGAGGGTAGAATAATACTTACTTGTTCTTTTCTGTTTTAAGGTTGTATTTCCTTTCCCTGTATTTTACCTGCTATTTGCCCACCCTTATTGCAGAACCCTTAGTAAATTGATGGTGGTGTGTTCAGAAAGGAGGAAAATGCCAACTTGCTGAATCCTCTTCAGGTCTACAAGGAGATGGGGATTGTTCATGTACTTTAAATAAAAGTTGGCTTCCTCTGTTGGAGATTTATTTTCTTCCATAGAAAAGGGTGACTTCAGACGGTGGAGCAAAGTATGGGTCTTTATGTGAAATTCCAAAGCCATGCAAAAGGCATCTGGACATAGCCAAGACCCACCAGAAAGCCCCAGGGGTGTTCTTAGTGATCTAGTCCCATCTGTATAGGTTACAGTCTGTGGATACAATCAGGCCCTGACCACAGTCCCACCTCCACATATGCACCCACGCATGTATTCTCCACATTCAGCACCCAAGACCACCCCGCCCCCCCCCCCCCCCCCCCCCCCCGGTCCCAGGCCTTCACCACCCTATTGTCTGTGTCCATGGCACTTTTCTTTTTTCTTCCCAGAGTTAGAAGAGAACCAGCCCCCTGTTCCACAAAGGACTGACGTTAGTTTCAGGACACCTGAATCTGAAGAATGCTTCAGCCTTTGAGCTCCAGAAAATAAGTGCAGAGCAACTTAGACCCATTTCTACAAGTCAAGAATTGAGAAGGAGATGGGGAGGAGTGGTTCTCACTAAACACTGAGAACAGGGCCAGTTAGTAGGTTAATTGTTAAGCTGGTGCTTTATTCTTTACTGTATGCATTGTTATTGACTTTTTTCCTCCTTGGAGTAATGGAGGAAAGCTTTGACTTTTCTGTATATCTTACCCTCTCACACACACACAGAATTTTTTGCTCTCTCCAGATTCCTACTGCTCTCACTGCAGCAGGAGTGTATGATTGTTTCAAAGTGGGAAATACGGTCATCAGGCCAGTCCCAAGCAGAAAGTCTCTGTTGGCATGTTAGACCTGACTTAGGTTAATTTCTGGCCCCAGTGAGACTTGGAAATAACTGACAGTGCAGTAGAAACATAACTCATCCCAGGACTATGGCCAGAAGAAGATGGGAGAGCCACTCTCAAACAATTTTCTTTTAAAATTTCCTCTTGCCCTTGCTGGTTTGGCACAGTGGATAGAGCGTCAGCCTGCGGACTGAAGGGTCCCAGGATTCTGGTCAAGAGCACACGTCCAGGTTGTGGGTTCAATCCCCAGTAGGGGGCATGCAGGAGGCAGCCAATTAATGGTTCTCTCTCATCATTGATGTTTCTATCTCTCTCCCTCTCCCCTCCTCTCTGAAATCAATACAAATATTTTTTTAAAAATTTCCTCTTAATTTTAAAAACATAATCTTACAGGCTGGATTGCATGTAGGCAGACATAGACCATGTAACATTAACAAGTAGATCACACTTTGCCTGGTCTGAAACTAGATTATAGTATTGCAATTTAGACTAAAAGAAAGGAAAGTTATACTCGTGGTTTCTATGCTGTGTTACGATACACTGCAGATTGCAGTCTTCAGTGGATTTGCTTGCCACAAGGAAATTCTGGCATGTGTTATGTATGAAAGATGATTTGCACTCAGTTCAAAGAATTGAACTTCCAGATATCTATGTATTTTACTTTGGAACCCATTTTGCATCGAGTTTCTGTGTGTGTGTGTGTGTGTGTGTGTGTGTGTGTGTGTGTGTTCATAAAAATGAAAGGAAGTGAAAAACTCGCGAACTGATTTTGTGTAGAAGGAATAAATCTGTGACGTTTGCTCCTTCCCTGTCCAGGATGGCAAGGCTGTTGCTACTACAGTTGGGACGTTTCCCACTCCTCGCTTCTGTTCTCCCCAGGGCCCTGTCTGACACAGAAGCTTCTGTCAGAAACGTTGCTGTCCACACCCGCGTGGAAGACATCTGCAGAGCTCGCCTTTGGGGCTCCTGTTGGCTGAGGCTCTGAACCATAGAACTGCATGTATCCAAGGGTTTCCTAAACCCTAGATTGGAGTCATTTGCAGCACATAGTCTGTTGCTGCTTCGAAACCATAGACCCGGGATACATCTACATCCATAGCGGAGATGGAAGTCTTGGCAACTATAGGATAAAGATTGAAAATTTTAAAAACAAACACACTGTGTTCAGGGTTAAAACTACCTGTATTCACAATGCTGTCTCTTTCCCTCTACAGTCTTACTGCCACCAAGCAACCACATCAGTCTGGGCTTATTTCCCTGATAATGGACTTAATTCCAGATAAACTATTAGATAGCTATGTATAACAATATTCTTTGTTATCCAGTTTTATGGAAACAAAATGTCCTCCTATCTTAGAGGAAAATATTGAACCTAAACTCAGATATTTGAAAACAGATAATTTAATAAAGTGTTAATTTGCATATACTGTCTCATGATCATAATGTGCATAGTATGTTATAGCATTTGTTTTTTAGGTGCCTCTTAACAACACAGGGGTGAAACAGGCAGCTTGGTGTCTTGGAAAGAAATTCAGTTTTGTTTTTTTTTAAATAAGCTGAAGGAAATGGCTCTTTTGATTAAAGGAAATAAGCTCAATTGATAGTTAAGACCAAATGAACTTTAACATTTTGAACTTTAACATTCAGAACCAATCCTGAAGTTAAATTACCAATAAAATGCCACCTGGATCTTTGCAAAGGTGTTTAAAATGATCAAAAAATGAAAAATTTGGGGGAATTGAAATTTCTTTTTTGTTTCTCCTCACTCTAAACAGCATAGTAGTAATACTTTGGTCATCCCTGGCTTTTATTGAGGATTTTCATCTTGTTTCTGAAGGAAATAGCAGAAAATCAACTTGTATAGTTAATAGCCTCATTCTAAAGAACGGACTTTCCGGTCAGAATTTCTACAAGCACCCTTGTTTCTGGGCACTGAAAAGAGATGTGTTTTTAATTTGCGGTCAGAACAACTGGGTTAAGATCTGGAGACAGCAATGAGTTTTCCCCTTGCGGGGAGAGGGAAGAGGAAGGAAGCAAAATTAGTTTTGCTGTCGGCCAAGGGACTACTCCAGGAACCACTGAGGCCGGGACATTTGCATTTCTGGGCAGCGCTTCTGCTAGTCCTCTTTCGTAACAGTCTTGGAGCCAGTCACCTTGGGCGCGGGTTTCAGGGAGTCGCTCTCAGATCCCGGCCTCTCCCACCTTCTCTCTGCGGGCTTTTGCCCGAAGACTTCAGGTTCCCGCTTCCTGAATTCCCCTACCCCACACCAACAGACCTCGAGGGACTTGCTAGGTGTTTTGAGAAGCCGACGGGTGCACCCAGAGGGGTGCGATCCTGTCCCATCTGGACGTTCAGAATTTGGGTTTAGGCGCCTTCCACGCCGGCCGGCCCTTGGACCGGGGCGGCACGTGGCCGCGGCCCCAGCGCCCAGAGCCGTCCGTGGGGGAGACCGGACCTGGCCCCGGAGGCACGACCGCTGCCCTGCGCCCGACGCCTGCCGGCCAGCCCGGCCGTAGTGCGGCCACAGGCCCCGCCTGGGCCCAGGGCTGGCACGAGCCGGGGGGACGGTGTCCCCCGAGGACGCACGCTGCCCCGGCGGGTGGGGTCGCCCCTGTGGACGGGAGGGGCTGGCTGGGGCGCATTGGCGAGTCGCTAGTTACCACTTGCTGCTGCTAAGCCCACGCGGACGCGCGGGAAGCGGG